>NC_091010.1:13526136-14147727 GCF_041146395.1 Eulemur rufifrons
CCCCAAAAGCATTGTTTCCCTAATAGCATTAGAGGCACTCACCTTTCTCCCCACTGGCAAGATCTGTGCTAAATCTCCATTTACATCTTGGTTATTTTGGGGATGGAAGTGATGTGGGAAGGGGTTCTGATGGTCAAGTGAGTTGACAAAATTGGGTACGTGATCCACTCTGCAGACATTTGCTGAGAGTCTACCATGTGCTAAGCACTGGGAATACAAAGACAAGAAGGTGAGCTCATAGGCAGGCTGGTACATTTTAAACAAAATTACATCAGTGCTAGGATTAAATGTGTGTGGAATACAGAGCAAAGGCAAAAGAGGTAACAGCAGGATGGGCTTATTAGTCATGACTCTTGGTTGCAAGTGATAAAAACCCAACTCACCCTGGCTTGAGCAAAAAAGGGGGAATTTATTGTCTTAGTACCAGCTTACAGCACAGTTGAATTCCTTGGCCTAAATTATGTCATCTGGTCACCCCCAACTCCCTCATTCTTTTCCTTCCCTTCTCTATTTCTCCCGTCTCTCTCTCTGTCCTGTTCTCCACACCCCCCCACCCCAACTTCTGTTTTTCCTTTTCTGTCCTCCTTCCCCTCCATTCTCTCCCCTTTCATTCTCTCTCTCCTCCCCATCTTTCCCACCTATCCACATGGAGGAATATAGGAAACCCCAAACTTGCTTCTTCACAGAAAGAGGCTCTCTTTGCTGATGTCTACACAGCAAATTCCTTGAAGCACTGTGTTTGAATCTGCTTAGGTTGTGTTACCCTGTGGCCAGAGGAGGGTGGGACCTCACAGGATGAAAGAGGAGCCCTTCCTCAATGGAAGGAGGGTTCTAGACAGAACAGAACATGGCCGTTGCAATGGAAAATGCGGGAAGACATCATGGAGGAAATATTTAACCTGTATCTTTAAATATGAGAGGTGGTAACAAAAACAGGGTGGTGGGAACTAAATAGCATAGCCTATTTGGAAAACTAGAACATCCCAACGGGGGCTGCAAAAAACCAAAAGCTGCAGAATGCATAGGAGAGACATAAGACACTGCCACAAGGACAACACATCTCTGAAGAAATTGTCTTAACTCACAAAGCAATGGAGTTTTTATCTATACATTCAGTTCAGTAGGGGGCAAATATTGATTTATGCATAGCACTGAAGAACATACTTTAGTGGGTACCAATGACATGACTGAGGTGTCAAACCAACTGTTCAGCCACAGAGCAGGATAACACCAGCATGCTGGGAACCCACAGACAGGTTCTATCATAGTCCAAAGCGTTGGAGTTACCATTATAATTCAGGCTTTGAAGCATGGTTTGTTATGATTTAAAATCAGTGCAGAAATTGAATCTAAATATATCAATGATAAATTTACTATGGCACTTCGTTTTCTAAAATTCACATTCATGGGATTTGAAGCACCTCAAAAGAGGCCTTTTATTCCATATGATGTTGTACAAAAGAGTAGACATTTCTACAAAGTTTTGATAGGATAACTTTTTCACAGTGACTATAAATTTTCATCATCTGAAGAATTCTCCTAAATTACTGTCATCCAAGGCTGCAAGTTGTTTAAGACTATTCTTCCATTACTTTAGGTTCAGCAAAACTTGAATAGTTGACCATGCCTTTCTTAAAAGAAAGTATCTGTTGTTTCTCAGGACAATATAGAATGAAACAGAAGAAGTAGCCATCTTTGTTTTCTATTTTAAATGATACATTTGTATCCTGGTGGGCTTCCAAATGATGCAACACAGGTCCTGAATCATAGAGCAATTAGAATAAAGTGTTCATATTTCCTGGCAGTTTAATGCTGGCTGCTGTTTTAATGTCAATGTGGGGAGATTGCAGTACCTCGCTTACGGGGTAGGTCTGTGTTACCAAGAAAGTATAAGTCAAGAAATTGAAGCGTGGCTACCAGAATTCCTTGATTATTTCACTAAATCCCAAGGTAGAATCTTTCCTGTACTATTAGGATATAAATAAATTCTTTTGCTATATCATTTAAGAATATTTGTGAGTAGGCATAATTAAACACAATGTTAAGAAACTATAAACTTTAAAATAATAGAACATTTTTCTTTAAACAAAATTAGAAAGCATAGAGGAAAAAAGTAACCCTTCTGTTACTTTACCAACCAGAGCTAATTGCTTGTCAACATTTTGGTAGATATTCCTCCAGTTGTTTTACGGGAGGAAAGAAGGAAAGGGGACATAGTCTCTCTACAAACTGGCTACCACTGTGGTCCTCTCATGTGATGGTCTCTGCTTGTCCAGTCAATACCGACTGCTGACGTCATCTGTGGAGCAGGCGTTCAGTACCCCTGTTTCTGGAATGCATGTGAGAGTTCTTAAGAAGCTCATCCTTCCTGCACAGTATGTGCCCAGTTCTTGTCATAGGCAGTGAAGCTCCTGCCTGGTCTCTCCTGCCCGCTCAGCTCCCTCCACTGCTACCTCCTCTCTCCATCTTTCCGTCTCCCTCTGATTCGCCTCACTCATGCTCGGATAAGCGCAGGGTTGCAGGTCAACAATGCCTCTGCACACTCACGTATTGCTCAAGGCCAGGAATTGTCCTTCTATGCCTGATAGAAGGTGTGTAGTATTATACCATTCAATTTATGTAACATCGTAGTCATACTGTCTGGAAGAATCTTACCAAAATGATATAGTTATTCCCTTAGATGGGGCAATTAGGACCTGATTTTACCTTCTTACTTGTTATTCTTTTTATCTGATGGAATTCCTAGGAAATTTCCCTCACTTCTAAAGAATTTCCCTACATTAAAAAAAATCACTAGGAACACTCATATGCTGTTGGTGGGACCGCAAACTAGTACAGCCTCTATGGAAAGTAATATGGAAATAACTCAAAGAACTAAAAGTAGAACTACCATTTGATCCAGCAAACCCACTACTGGATATTTACTCAAAGGAAAAAAAGACTTTTTGTATAAAAGACACCTGCACTTCACTGTTTATAGCAGCACAATTCACAATTGCAAAGATGTGGAAACAACCCAAGTGCCCATCAATACTTGAGTGGATTAATAAAATGTGGTATATGTATACCATAAAAAAATGGTGAACTGATACCTCTTGTATTAATCTGGATGGAACTGGAGACCATTATTCTAAGTGAAGTATCACAAGAATGGAAAAAAACCACCACATGTACTCACCATTAAGTTGGAACCAATTGATCAACACTTATGTGCATATATGAAAATAACACTCATGGGAAATCAAGCAGGTGGGAGGGGGGAAATTCACACCTAACGGGTACAATCCACACTATCTGGGTGGTGGGCACACTTATTACTTTGACTCAAATGCTACAAAAGCAATTTATGTAACCAAAACATTTGTACCCCTATACTATTCTGAAATAAAATTTTAAAAAATCACTTCCCAAATATAGAAAAAGATGGCATGGTTTTGATCACAGAAACTAGCACTATATAGTAGATACTGATACTTCATGGGTGGCAGCCAGGCACACACTGATGTCCCTCCTCTGAGCCACGTTTATACTATTTGTTTTGAACCCTGGGCAAAAACTGATTATGCAAAGAGAGAAGGATGCCTGACTCAAGCTGGGCCAATGAGATGCTTTTCCACGGAATTAAAAAGAAATTATGTACAGTAAAATGCACAAGGTCTTAAATGTACAATTCGCTGAGTTTTGGCAAATATATACATTCATGTAACCGATACCCCAGTCAAGATTGGGAACATTTCATCTCCCTGGGACTTTCCCTCAGCTCTACATCCAGTCCGTCCCCACCATGATGCCCAAGCGTCGTTCTCATTTCTGTCACCATAGATGAGTTTTATCTGTTTTTGAACTTGATATAAATGAAATCATACAGTATATATTCCTTTATGACTGGCTTTTTTAACATGGCAATGTTTTTGAGATTCATCCATATTTATATGGAAATCAGTTCATTCTTTTTTATTGCTGAGTAACATACCAATATATGAATATATTATCCATTCTCCTGTGGAATGCCATTTGAGTTGTTTCCAGTTTTTGGCTATTATGAATAAAGCTGCTAAAAACATTTTTTTTTACAATCTTGTTACAGACATACGCTTTCATGGGGGAGGTGTGTGGGTAAATACCTAGGATCAAGATTGCTGGTTTATAGGATAGGTGTATCTATAACTTTATAAGAAACTGCCAAACAGTGCTCCAGAGTTGTGCAATTTTATACTCTCACCACCCATACCTGGGGGTTCTAGCTGTTCTACATCCTTGCCAGCATTTGGGGTGTCAATCATTTTCATTGTTGTTTTTCTTATGGGTGTGAAGTGGTATCTCCTGGTTTTGGTTTGCATTTCCCTGATGACTAATGAGGCTGTGCAACTTGCCATGTGCTCATTGGCCATCTGTACATCTTCACTTGCTGAAATATCTATTCATTTATTTTATTGGGTTGTTTGTTTTTTTACAAATCACATATATGTTCTAGGTAAAAGTCAGATATGTGTATTAACATTTTGAATTATCTGCTCAGCATTAGGCATCCTGGCTATATGGTTTGAGAAAAAAAAAGATATGTAGTTGTATTGAAAAGTATTAAATAAATTAAAATGTCACTATTTTGAATGACTAGAATAGATACTCAGAAAAATAATCCCCAGAATTCAATCAAAAATATATCAATAGTACATTAATTACATATAAGTTTACAAAATTCTGTTATATTACTATATACCAATAACATATAGTTCTAAATAAAAATGATTATGCTCACAGATAAAACTAAAACCATTAAAAGCTTTATTTATTCCAAGGTAATGATGCAAAAACCATGAGGGAAATAAAAAGAGATAGGAATTAGTGGAACACTATACTGTGCTCCTGCTGTTTGGAAAGATTTAACACACAGAGTTGATTCTGTAATAACCAAAATCCCTGAAGGATTGCATATAGAAGTTGGTAAGCTGATTTAAAAATTGAGAAGAATGAACAGGAATTTGAAGATTCTAATAACCATTGACTTACACACTTTAAATAGGTGAATTGTATGGTATGTGAATTATGTCAATAAAGCCATTTAAAAATAAACAGGGAAGTGTTTTTTAAGTTAAAATGAAAAAAATAAGGTAAGCAAAGCAATAAAAAAAATATGAGTTTGGTGTTTACACACCTTGGGTGAAAATCTTATTAGGAAACAGTATGTAAAATATTTCATTTTTGAAAAAAATTAGTGGAGAGTACTCAAAAATTTCTAACAATGTTTATCCTTAAGGAGCTAATAACTATAGCGAATATTTTACTTAATGATGAAATGTGGAAAAATTTCTGAGAACAGAAATAAGACAAGGATATTTACTAACATCATTTATATTCGATACTTTTGTGGTGTTTCTAGCCAGAGAAATAAAGCAAAAAATCGAAATAAACAATATAAGAATTAGAGCTAAGATATAAAACTATAATTATGTATATTTAAAATTTAAAAGGATCCAGAGATAAATTATTAGTGAGTTTAGCATGATTGCTGGATAAATAGGTCAAAATAGGAAAAGTGACTTCATTTCTGCATAGCAGCAGGAGTTAGAAGATAAAAATTTAAGAACAAACCATTGATAATAGCATAAAAAATCAAATGTCTAGGGAAAAATTTAATCAAAGATGTACAAGACCTCTACACATAACTTGATAAACATTATTCAGAGAAATTAGAGAAGTGCTAAATAAATGGAAGTATATACCACGTTGATGGATTAGACAGCTCAGTATTTCAAAGATATCAGTTCTCCTCTGAATTGACGTATAAACTCAGAGCAATCCCAATCAAAATCATAATGGGCTCCTTTTTTGAGGGAGTGGTAGGGACTTAGCAAGCTGATTCCAAAATTTGTATGGAAATGCAAAGTGCCCAAAAACCTAAAACGCTCTTGAAGAAGAAGAATCAGACTGATTATTCAACAGATAGTGACTTATAAATCAGTAATTAAGACAGTGGTATTAGTATAAAGATAGGCAAATTGACCAATATAACAGAGGGAACCCAGAAACAGACCCAAGGATATATGGACATTTGATTTATCACCTAGATGGTGTAGCAGAGCAGTAGGGAAAGGATAGTATTTTCAATAAATGGTGTTGGGATAATTGAATATCTTTATGGAATGAAAGAAACTTGAAGTCTACGTCATAATTTACATAAACACTGATATCAAGTAGATTCTAGATCAAATTGTGAAAGGCATAATAATAAAGCTTCTAGAAAATAGCCTAGGAGAATATTTTCATGATTTCAAGGTGTGGAAAAACTTGACAAGTATGACACAAAAAGCACTAATATAAAAGAAAGATTGCTTCATTTGACAACATTAAAATTAAAAACTTCTATTCACCAAAAGAAAGCCATAAAGTGGGAGTAGATTATCCAAAAATATATTAGTAATTTAAAGAGATAGAGTGGGAGAAAACATTTGCAATACATATATTAATAATTGAAATGAGCCTCTATAAATCAATAAGAAAACCACAAATAATCCAGTAGGAAAAAAGCGGGAGCAAGACCCATGAACAGGCGCTTCACAAGGAAGAAACCCAAATGACCAACTTACCCAAAAAAAGGTGTTCAATCTCATTAGTCATCAGAGAAATACAAATTAAATCTAAACATGCTCAAGAGGATGGGTAAAATTTAAAAGACTAAAGACCAAGTGTGACAAGGGCATGGAGCAAAGGGAACTCTCATACACTGAACTGCTGGTGAGAATGTAAACTGGGGCATTTACTTTGGAGAACAGGATAGCTTTATCTATGAAATTTGAAGATATGCAAACACTATAACCCATTAGCTCCACTCTAATGTCATACTCCTCCCAAAATGGATGCAGATTTGCACCAAGATATATATGCAAGAATGTTCATAGCAGCATTACTTGTAATAGCCCCAAACTAGAAACAACCTCAAAGTTCATAAACAGTAGAATGGGTAAACAGCAGAAAAGTATGCAAAATTACACAGCGATGAACGTGAGTGACCTAGGCCTACACACAAGAAGAGGAGAATGAATCTCGAAACATAACGTGAAGGGAGCCAGACATAAAAGACTACTTCCTTTTTGATTCCTTATGTAACTCTCTATATGGTTATATGGTGTTGAAAGCTGCCTGGTTAGGTGGTAAAAGCAAAGAAGCGAATGCCACGGCAATCAGGTCATTGGCTATTTTTGGTGGGGACAGAAGAGGTAGTGTTTGCGCGGGGGCACAGGGGAAGATTCTGGGAAGGCTGGTGCGCACCCTCTGCGGCTGCAAATCCACCCTTGGCGCCTGCGCTGCGGCTATAGCCGCGGCCCCTACGCGGCTCTCCTTGGCTGCGAGCGCGGTGCGAAGCAGCAGAGGGCGCCGGAGACACACGGCGCGATGCGGGCCTGAGGCCACTGCCTGGCCCCTCGGCCACCTCTCGGCCCGGCCTGACCTGCCAGTCATGCCCCCACCGCCCTCTTGATGGAGACACCACGGTGTTCGGGCTCGGTCCCCACAGTGCCCAACTCCCGCCGCTCATCCCCTCCCCAATCCCACCCCCACCCCGGGAAGTTTGTCAATCAGCAGACATGCAAGGTTTGTCAGATTATTAAAAACAGAGCCAACAGGGATCAAAGCCGATCATTTGCCAGATTTTTTACTTCGCCAGTGGAGATGAACGATTTACACTGAAGCACGGAAGAAAGGGAGAGCGGTAAGGAAGGAGGGAGAGACGGAGGGAGGAGGCAGAGAAAGGAGGGAATGTCGAGAAGGCGCAGCCTCCCCAGCACTAAATTCGCACAAACAAGGGCTCTAACAGGCACGCAAAAACCCTCACAGACCCCTCCGCAGGCTGCGGGACTGTTGCAGCCCTACAGGTTGTCTCTGTCTTTTTTGAGGTCTCTCTGACAATATGTAATAACAGTAACATTTTTGGACATCTGGAATCTGATCCAGAATTCCAGCTCCACCACTTTCTAGCTGTGGGGCCCTGAGGAATGGCATCTCCTCTCCGATGGTCACTTTCCTCCTGTCCGCGGTTGGGGAAGGCTCCTCCTGGGCTGCGCTGCCAGTCAGCAAGCTGGTGTGTAAAGACTACTGCGGTTCCCAGGCCTGCTTCTTCTCTCCTCACTTTGATACTCATTCCACTTCGAGAAACGTGCATTTTGAAATAAAGCTAAAAGTAGGGGGAGGGGTGGGGTGATTTGAGCTAATAATTCTGTACTAACCACTAGGACAAAAAAAAAAAAACACGGGAGGCAAGTATCACAATCCATTTTCATAATGGTGTGCTGAATTCAATTAAGAAATACAGCCATTATGTCGAAAGAGCAAGGCTTAGGGAGTGTGACTAGCAAACTGCTTTACTCTTTTTTCCTAGTCACCTATTCAAACCTGCTCTGCAAGTAGCTTCTCTCTGCCCCTTGGATAAAATCTTGGGGCTGCTACATGACTTTTTTGATCATTCTTAGTTAACAAAAAATGTCTCCTGTAACTTCTACTTACAAAACTAGGCTCTGTTCAGCACTTAGAATGTCCAATCTCATGTAGTGAAATTCCAACTTCAAGTTTGGACTTTCTCTTCACTCCTCCCCTACCTGGCCTGTGCCTGCCACTGGCTCCACCAGGCAGTGGGCGTGTGGCATTGTTTCCTAGCTCCATTTTGTGCTTCTGCTCCTCCTTCTCACTGGGGTTTCTGATCATCCTAGCAGGGTTTGGGAGGGGCAAGGGAGAGAGGTCACCTGTGGGACAGGAGAGGCTCTGAATGGTGCTATTGTGAGCTGGAGTACCCAGCTCGAGGGCCTCTCCTTTACTGTGAATCTTACCTATGGTCCCTGTGGCCCACATTTGTCCCAGAGTGAGGTGGCACACAGCACTGTTCCTATCCCCTTTAAAGGGCTTTATTACATTTTTCTGGAAGTAGAGGTCTGGAAGTTATATTTCCTAGACACTCTTACAAACAGGGCTCCAGGTTGATTCTGCCAAATGTGAGGCACCCAGGTGAGACTAGAAAACAGAAAGATGGGGGGGAAATCATCCTTTTCTTCCTTTGACTCTGATACTCGTGACCGCAGGATGCTCGAGGCTCTTGCGGTCATTTGGGCAAAGAATTTCGCAATGAAAAATAAGAATAAACATAGTTGGCAAATGACTGTGCAAATTACAGCCCATCATCATTATGAGATGCCAGACTGGCAGCAGTGGCATGAGCCAAAACAGCAAGTGCACAGCTGGGGGTTCCTCCTTGGTGCCTGCACCTGCCCAGCCAAGCACGGGCTCCTGAAGTTCCCATTTCTAAGGAAGATCAGTATGGTACGGTGGGTTATTCACCCTAGTTCTTCACCCCTCCCTGTAGCCATGCCATTGTCCTGTAGCTTTGCACTTCCTCGCCAAAAAAGACATAGTTTACTTCCTGCCCCTAGAGTTGGAACTTGGCCACGTGACTTGCTTTGGCCAATGGGCAAATGAGCAGAGGGTAGAAATGTGTTTGCACATTGAGGCTTGCCCTTTTATGCTTCTGCCTTCACCATGAAAAGAACTTCACCTGGGTAGCTGCTGCCCCTTCAGCCTGTGCTCAGAATGAACAAACGTGGAGCTGGCCTGGGTGAGGAGCTGAGCCCAGAGACCCACGCCTTGAAACTGCCTACCTTAGGTCTGCCCACACCCAGCTGACCCACAGATGTATGAGAAATGAACACTCATTGCCCTGTGCCACTGAGACGCTATGGTTATTGTTATGCATCATTATTGCAAGCAATAGCTAACTGATAAAACAACTGTCCCCTCCTCTGGCTTCACCAGCCTTCCTAAGAATTGTATAATCTAATTCCCTGTATAAAAACATTCTTTGCTGGGAATTCTTTCTCTGGGATAAGAATTCTGAGAAAAGAAATCTTTTTCTGCTTTAGGCGGACCAATGCTCATGCCAAGAACAACTGGGAAAGCTGAATAAAATACAGAAAACCTCTTTTTTAAGTTGTTGGAAAGCTGCTAAGTTGACAAGCGTTTGAAGGGCTGTGATCTCAGAAGGAGGAAAACACAAAGAGGTGAGCTGGCACTGTGTGAGCCATTTTTCCCTTCAGGAAATTTGCTGATTCTAGTTAAGAGGCTGAGCATTTGAGCAGGGGACCACTGCCAAGAGGCAGAAAGAGCAGCAGAGTCTTTGGAGCTGTAGAGGCAAGAAACTAAGGACTGAGGTTGCAAAAGCAGCTGGAACTGAGGGCCCAAGACATTGGACAGAAAAGAGACCCAGAAAAGTGACTCTGACACTTATGGGAGGCATTTGCTGCATTATTAAGCTAAGCAGAAAGCTTATAAGAGACAGCAGTTTTGACAGTATCGTGATACTAGTGACATACAAATTGGGAGTTCAGGTTCCACCAAAGAAGAGAAGCCTAGTAATCACACCAGACTCTCAGCTGGAATCCTTGGAGGATTTCTATGTTCTAGAAATGGGGACAAACCAGAGGGAGAGATAGAGCCTTACAGAAACTGCAACCCAGACTCTAGCCAGTGCAATACCAATTGAGTTAAGGCAACCTCATCCCACTCTATCTACCTGAGAACACGGTGAACCCTCCCTGGAGGAAGACATTATCTCCATAGTGTCTTCTGGAGCCACTATAATTTATAATGGTCAGCATTCAATAAAAAATTATCAAGCACAACAAGAAACAGGAATGTGGGGGTGGGGGGACATACACATAGTAATACTGACCCACTAGTGACCCAGATATTGGTGTTATCAGATACAGACTTGACTGACAGAATAGAGACTTTCTGGAATCTATACGAATTAAACGGAAATTTAGAACTGAAAAATACAATAATTTAAATTAACAACTTAGCACATGGGTTAATTACGATTAGACTTAGAAGAAGAAAGATGTACTGAACTGTAATATAGGACTGTATAAAGACTCTAAGCTGAAGAACAGAGATAGAGTATGGAAAATACAGCAAAGAACATGAGAGACTTGCAGGAAGTGGTGGACAGACCTAACCTATGTGTAACTGGAGTCTCACGAGGGGAGGAGAGGAAGATCGGGGCTAAAACAATAGTCAACGAAATACAGGCTGAGAATTTTCCAAAACTGATAAAGCTTTATGATGCCCTCATGCAAGATAAATAAGAAAACTGCATCTAGGCACACAATACTCACGCTTCTGAAAACCAATGACAAAGAGAAAATATTAAAAGCAGCCAAAGAGAGGTGGGAGAGACACGTTACTTTCAAAGGAGAAGCAATAGCCTGACAATCGCTTGTCAGCAGAAATGACAGAAGTGAGAAGAAACTAAAATGCCATTTTGAAACTGCTGGGAAAAAAAAACTGTTAATCCAGAATTCTATATCCACAAAACATTCTTTACAAATGAGTTTGAAATAGATATTTCTCTTCAAAGATTGAGAAAATTTGCTGCCAGCAGATCTGCCCTAAAAGAAATATTACAGGGAGTTCTCAGGTAGAAGAAAACTGAGCTAAGATATAATCACAAAAATACAGTAAAGAATAAAAAGCAATGGAAAGAGTGAATATGTGGGTCAATATAAGGGCATATTGATGGAACATAGCAATAGTAGTAGTGTGTTCTTAGGTGTAAAATACATGTGGAATTAAAATGAATAATATGAACAACATACATGCAAGAGTAGAATGGAGAGGCTGGGTGTTGTGGCTCAGCCTGTAATCCTAGCACTTTGGGAGGCTGAGGTGGGAGGATCGCTTGAGGTCAGGAGTTTGAGACCAGCCTGAGCAAGAGTGAGACCCTGTCTCTACTAAATATAGAAAGAAATTAGCTGAACAACTAAAAATATATATAGAAAAAATTAGCTGGGCATGGTGGCACGTGCCTGTAGTCCCAGCTACTTGGGAGGCTGAGGCAGGAGGATCACTTGAGCCGAGGAGTTTGAGGTTGCTGTGAGCTAGGCTGACTCCATGGCACTCTAGCCCAGGCAACAGAGCGAGACTCTGTTCAAAAAAAAAAAAAAAAAAGAGTAGAATGGAGGTCAATAGAGACTGAGTGTTGTGAGATATAGCATTGTCTGGGAAATGATTAAAAAATAAAATTTGTATTAGACTATAATAAATAATGGACACAAGTTGTAATTTCTGGGGGAAACACTAAAGGAATAATAAAAGAATGTATAAGTAGCAACTAATGAGTGGAGGAGATGGAATTAAAAAACCAAATTAATCCAAAAGAAGGCAGCCAAGGAGAGAAAAAGAAACATAAATTAGGCAGGACAATGGAAACAAATGGTAAGATGGTATATGTGAACACAACTGTATCATTAGTTACATTAAATGTAAATGTGCTAAATACACAAAAGACAGAAGTTGGTAGACATGATATAAAGATTATATTCAAGAGACATTATACAATTCTATAATAAGAACATAAGAAAGTTGAAAAGTAAGGGAAACATGAAAAAAAAAACATTGTGAGTGGTAGAGAGAGCCATTTCATACTAACAAAGGGTTCAATCTACCAGAAAAATATCAATTTTAATTGAGTATGAGCCTAATAGCATAACCTCTAAATAAATAAAACAAAAATTGACAAAACTAAAGGAGAAATAAACAAATTTACAATCATAGTGGGAGGCTTTAACTTCTCTCAATAATGGATAGGAAAATAGACAAAAATATTAGTAAAGACGTAGATGACTTGACCAACCTGATTTACAAACTTGACCTAATTGAAATATATGGAACACCTGCACACAACAACTGCGGAATACACATTCTTTCCCACCACAAGAACATTACAATAAAAATATTATAGGAAAGTCTCTCATGAACATAACTGCAAAAATTCTTAAAATTATAATGGCAAATACATCTAAATTTGAACTAAGTAAGTCCTAGTATTATTGTGCGTGTGTATACACTTACACACACACAAACACATACACACCCTGCTGGTTTCTATTATGAGAATGTAAGTTTGGTTTGACATTCAAAAGTCAATCAGTGGCCGGGCGCGGTGGCTCACGCCTGTAATCCTAGCACTCTGGGAGGCCGAGGCGGGTGGATCGCTTGAGGTCAGGAGTTCAAGACCAGCCTGAGCAAGAGTGAGACCCCGTCTCTACTAAAAATAGAAAGAAATTATATGGACAACTAAAATATATATATACAAAAAATTAGCCGGGCGTGGTGGCGCATGCCTGTAGTCCCAGTTACTCGGGAGGCTGAGACAGGAGGATCGCTTGAGCCCAGGAGTTTGAGGTTGCTGTGAGCTAGGCTGACGCCACGGCACTCACTCTAGCCCGGGCAACAGAGTGAGACTCTGTCTCAAAAAAAAAAAAAAAAAAGTCAATCAGTATAAGTTATCACATTAAAAGACTAAAGGAGAAAAAAATTATTTCAAAAGATACAGAAAAAGTATTTGATAAAATTTAACACCATTTGTGATTTAAAAAAATAACTTTTTAACAGGTTGGGAATATACTATCATGAGTACAATATAAATCCTATAGCAAATATCATACTTAATGGTAAATATTGACAGCTCCTATGCCCCTGCCCGCCACCCCAGAGACTGAGAATGAGACAAGCATACCCATTATCACTACTTGGAGTCAGCATTCGCTGGAGGACCGAGCCAATGCAATTTATATATCAATTTGTATCTTGCAGCCATGCTGAATTTGTTTAACTCTAATAGGATTTGAGTGTGTGTGTATTCTTTAGGATTTTCTACATACAAGATCATGTCATCTGCAAATATAGTTTTACTTCCTCCTTTACAATCTGGATGTCTTTTATTTCTTTTTCTTGTCCAATTGTCCAGACACTGCAATTTGGCAATCAGTAAATAAGGCATAAAGTTGGGAAAGGAAGAAATGAAACTGTTATTCGCAGAGGACATGGTTATACATAAAGAATCTGGAAACTATTAAAATTTAAGTGAATTAGCAAGGCCACTCACTAGATACAAAGTCAACATACTTTTGTAGCAACAGAATCTCTATATACTACCAGTAAACAAATATAAAACACCTAAAAGTAAATCTAATGAAAGATGTGCAAGAACACTTTGCTAGAAACCACAAAACTGTTCTAAGAAACTTACAAAAGACCTAACACCATGTTAATGTATTAGAAGATTCAATATTGTAAGGTTGTCAAATGACCCCCAAATTGGTCTACATATTCAATGAAATATGATCAAGTTCTAGCACTTTATTTTTTGGAAATTGACCAGCTGATGCTTAAATGTTTTATGGAAATGCAAAGGGCTTCTTTCTGCTGGAGTCACCTTGTGGACAGGATTTGAGGCCAACTCTTTCTGGTTCATGGGAACATGCATGTATATTTTGCTCTATGTTTGTAGATGGAGAACAGCCCTATACAGAAACCCTCTTCCCCCCAAACAGAGCAGAGAGCCTGTTAGTCTCTGCCATTTAGATTTTTCAGGGGTGAGTCAGATATACCAGGTCACTCTGTCTTGCAAAGAGGACCCTTATCAACTTTTCCAAGTGGCTCTAGAAAGGCCATTTCTAGTCACAAATCTCACGTGGAATGTGGAGGTGGCTGACCCTCCTGGGATGTCAGGTGACACAGAAACAGTTCCATATTAGTCGCCTGCTCTGTTAACACACAGAGAACAATTCTGTGTGCTATGAAGCTATTAGAAACGACAGCTTTGTAGACTACTTTGAAAATGTGCAAGTGAAATTAGTGAGAAAAAGCAAACACCAGATATTCTGTCCACGTGGACCACTGCCAGGCAAGCTTGTATTTGTGCAGTGACAGAGACAGGAACACAAGTAAAAGGCATAAACTCGGTATAACATTCGATACTTTATTTTGCTGAAGTTGCTTCACTGCATAAGAAAAAGATACTAGTTCTAAGTTCTGTTCTAGTTGTACAAGTGCTTTGACTCTGCAAGCTCCACCGCACTGGGGCACAAGTACCCACTGCCTGTCTCGGTAACAGCAACAGGCACAACCGCTGCTCCTTAGCTTGAGTACAGCTTCTGGGGAGTTGACGGCTGGTGTTTGTGGGGGCTTCCGTCTTAATGAATTTTATACTGACACCACAGCACGACAATCACACTGGAATCCCTGGGTTTATAGGCAACGCTCTCAGCCCCGTGGGCTACACTATGGCCACACGGCTTCCACCATGTCCTGCTTGACGTGAACAGGAGCCGAGTGCTGTTGGATCAGGGAGACCATGGAAGCCGGCAGCAGAACACCTATAGCATTGAGGGTGTGAGGTTTTGGACTCTGGGGAGGGTGGGCCGTGGGCAAAAGCTGACATCATGTGGTGGGTGGAACTGGCCATTGCCCCGGGGAGGGACCTAACACACAGGTGAGGCCCTCTTCACCCGGCACAGTGGGCCACGCTGACGTGGCCCACCAGCGGGTACCTGAGCGGGCTGCTCACGGCATTCTCCCCACCACCGCCCCGAGCGGTGTGTCTCCTCTGCCAGGCGGAAGGCGGAGAAAGCCCAGTGGAAGAGCAGAGGGTCATCAACTGCATCAGCACACTGTTGGCCTTCCCAGATGGCGGAGCCCAGGTGTGCCCCTCGAGTCCACGCAGTACGCACTGCCATGCCATCACCACATGGAGTATTTCTTCAGAACCCCTGGGGTCCCACTCTGATTCAGGCCCAGGCCCAGGACTCCATGCCCGGGCAGCCCCACAGGTAGGGTTGTGTAGGGAGCACACTGCCCACAGCTGCTGACCAGGGAGACCTTGGATGAAACGTCCCTGATTGTGGCCATCCCGAGCGGCCGCGAGGAGGGCGGGTCCCGAAGCAGAGCCACGGTCCTGGGCGCCGGTCAGGGCTCGGAGGTGCCGCTGAGCGCGTGCCAGCGCTTCACCAGCTCCTTGGGCCTGCTGAGCATCTGGTCCCAGTGCTCCAGTTCCCTGCCTCGCGTGTACATGTAGGGGCCCACCACCACCCGGCCCAGCGGCTGGCTCTCTGCAGGGGGGAGAGGGCCGGTGTGCTCCTGAGCACAGAACACGTCCCCAGCAACATCCCCAGTGACGTCTCTCACCCACTCTCCCCTGCCCTGGAAGCAAGTGGCGACAAGCACCAGCTGACAGCCCCCAAACCGGCCTGCCTTTGCTCTGGGGCTGGAAGGGCTGCTTCTCCCCCACCCCCACCCCCAGAGGGGATCCCAGGTGGAGAGCCCACCCTTCAGGGCCACTCCCCCCCCACCCCGCCGTTCCCTGCTGCACAGCCACGTTAAGCCTACTTTGCCTCAAAGAGCTAAGGGAGGAAAGGGCCCCTCCAGAAAGAAGGCCTCTTCCATCAGCGAGAACATTCAATAGTACCGTTCACCACCAACCCCCACAGTGGGGAAGGGCCTTAAGTCCAGTCCATGGGACCAGCCACGGCCTACCGGCTCTGCTTCCCAGACAGTGGCAGTGGACACCAGGTACGGGGCAGTGCGGGAGAGCTGGCTGGGATAACTGGCCCAGGACCCTAAAGGCTTGTCTAGAAGGTGCGAGGAAATGCAGGGCACGCCATGGCCCACAGCACTAGGTCCCTTGGCTGGTGGCAGGCACTGTGCTGCCTCCTGTCCTCTCTGGAGAGCGGCCCCAGGAGGGGATGGGTAGCAGAGGCCATCGCTTAACCTCTTTCTAGGGTACCACACCGAGTCCGACTGGACTCAAGCTGGGCATGAATCCCAGCCCTGCTGCCCGAAAGCTGCATGTCCTTGGACAAGCGTCTCAGCCTCTCTGAGCACTAGCTTCCTGAACCCGGGCACAGAGCTCGTGCAGCTCCTCCCGAGGCCTGGGCAGGAGGCATTCGTTCTGCCTCAACATGCAGCAGCCCCTCCCTTGCCCGTCACCGCAAAAGCCTGGAGTCGGGGGAGCAGCCTTACTGTCCCCTTCCAGGTTCTGCATCACTGTCAGGCTGAGGCTGGCGGTGTCCAGCTCGGTGGCATCAGTCTTGAAGCTGAAGGTCTCGTTGTACACAGGGTTGACGGAGCCCAGCACAGCCGACGTCTTCTTGCACTTGACGAACTTGTTGTGGTTCATCAGAGACACTCTGACAAACACACCTAGGGGCGGCGCACACCAGTGGGCAGAGGAGGCGGGCAGGAGCCCCGCCCACCCAGGTGGTCCGGCCAGGAGGGCACGTGCCCAACCCCGGTGCTGGGTCACTCACACAGCCGCTGGGTCTCAGGGGCAGGAAGCGGGTGGCTGGGCGTGCTGCCTCACACCCGGGAGCACTCTGCTCCCTCCCTGCTCCTTCCTGTCTCAGGAACACGCCCACGGCTCAGGCTGGCCCTGTTTACCGGAGCCTGGCATGCCATGGGGACCACATTCGCACTGGGTTCTCAGGCCTGCTGGGGCCCCTTGTTCAGTGGGCTAAGATTTTGGGGGTGGGGGCAGAGGGCTTTGGATCCTCAGTGGAGAATCTGAATCCCAGCTGGCTTACAGTGACCCAGATGCAAAGACCAGCAGGTGGCCGATGACCACCACCTCGCTGGGGCGACCCGTGTAGGGGTGGGATGTGTGGGGTGAGCCACCCCTCCCCCAGCCCCTGTGTTCTGGGAGGCTGGGGACAGGTGTACCACCTGCCCTGCGTCAGTGCCCTAGTGAGTGGGCAGCTCTCCTCTGGGGGTAGGGGGAGCGGGCGGTGCCCTGGAGGAACGGGACCCCTCAGCTGACGGAAGGGTGGAGGTGAAAGTGGGCAGGGCAGTTCAAGGAGCTAAGACGCTGCCTTGGGGAACGGGAGGGCCAGGGCTTGGTCTTGGGGTCAGGTTAAACCCCTTGGAGCAGACTGAGGAGATGCAGCCTTGGGTTCAACATAGCAAGGGGCTTCTGGCACTGGAACTGTCCACAGTGGGAGGGCACGTCTCATGAGGTAATGAGCCCTCCATGATGGGGTATATGCAAGCAGAAATGAGATGGTCAGGGGTGAGAGTCGAACTCTAGCCCCAGGCCCCAAGCTCAGCGGGCAGGACCTTCCCGAGGAGCAAAAGGGAAGAACTTACTGACAATACCCCTGTCCTCCTGGAGCCGGAGGCCCTTGGCACGCAGCACGACCACTGTCAGGCGGCTCAGGTAGTCGTTGTAGCCGAGGCAGAACTGGAGGTCGCCAAACTCCGAGGGAGGCTGGGGAGGCCGAGATGGAAGCGCCCTAGCCCTGCCACTCTGACAGGTGCCCGGGGGCCACAGAAGCCCCATGGTGCCTCCCTCCCTCCTCCCAGCAGTGCACAGGACACAGCCACAGGGTCTCCTTTGAGCCCCACTGCCATTTACTAGATGGGGAAACAGGTCTGGAAAGCTGCGGGACTTGCGCAGTCGTGTGGACCAGACCTAAGGATCAGTACCCAGGTCTGCAGGATTCCAAAGCCTATTCTAAGCCACCTGTCCTTCCTGGGGCGTGGGGGAACATTTCCCTGGGCTGGTCCGTTTGTGGTGTCACCGTCACAGCTGTCTGACCTGGACGGGCATCCACACATGGATTTTTCAGGTCGCTCCAGTGTGAAAGGAACTCGGGCGACCCCTCCCTGCCCAGGGGCGGGGCATCCCCCTCAGCCAGCAGCAGGCCTGGGTCACTCTTGTAGGGTGGTGTGCAGTACTCGAGGGCTGATGCCGGCCGACAGGTGCTGGGCCCTGTGCACATCTGCTGGCTGCCACGGCAGTGCTGACACTCTGGTGACCTCGACCTTACCTCCAGGCTCTCGGCCTCCAGGTCTCTCCAGATGATGCGCCGGCAGTCACCTGCCAGGGTCTCGTGCTTCAGGGGGAACAGCACCTGGCCCAGGAGCTGGTGTTTCCTCTGCCTGTCCACGTGGTACACTGAGAACCTCAGTACCCTCTGGGTGACGCTCTTGCTGGACACCTGGGGGAGACGTGGGGGTGGGACATGAGAGGGTGTGACTCATTGTCCTGAACACTTCATGGGAAGGGGTGTCTCAACCAGGGACCTACACCCCCCAAACCCAGGCATTTTCAGGGGATCCTTCTCAGCAGCGGGGCCAAGTGGCCCCACGAAGTGGGAGCGTATACCAGGGCCTTGCTACCCAGAGTGTGGTCCTAGGAGCTATAGCTTCCACCACCACCTGGGGCCTTGTTAGAAATGCAGCGCCCATGAGTGGGCGTCTGCCAGTTAGCAGGAGCTGCAGGTGTGACATGCCTGCACAGGAAGTGTGAGGCCCCCCCGTGCTGTAGCACGGGCCTGGGGCCTGGGACACTGGCCTGCCCCTGCTCTCTGCATCGGGCACGCCAACTTGGCCCCTGAGACTTGGCCTCCTCACCTTCGAAACGGGGATACCACCCTGGTCACAGCGCCTGACCCATTAATACTGATTTCAATACTGATTTTCTCCTCTTCCCTTTTCTCCTTCTTCCCTTTCCCTTTTACAGCATGGAGGGGCAGGATCTAGTTGGGGCAGGATGGGATGGAGAAGTGGTGAGTCAAAAAAATAAGCAGGCGAGCATGACACGTGGCCATGCGGGGCAGCAAGGCGGCAGCCTTGGATCTTGTCCTGAGAAGAGTGGATTCACCTGTTAATTCTCACAGCCTTGGACGCAGCAGGGTGGCCCGGGACCAGGCCCCACAGCCCCCCTCTTCCCAGCTCTCTGCCTGGGAGGAAAGCGCGAATCGTGGTGCTGGCCTGGGCAGTCACACTCTTCCTGGAAGCTGGCCTCTCCTTACCTGTTCAGCCAGCCTGAGAAAATGTTTGTCCAAGGCCTCTAGGCAGATCTTGACTGCCGGCGTCCCCTAACGGGCCCCGGTCACCTGCTGAGGCTCCCAGGACCCTACTGGCTCAGTGCCCTGACAGCCTCGCTACCTCCAGACCCCGAGCCAGCCCAAGGTGCAGCAAAGGCTCCAGGATGGCTCTTGGACAGTTCCTGTCCCCACCTCCACCTTCCTTGGATCATCTGGCCAGAAACTCCACACTGCTCCAGGGCTTTGGGGTGCTTCCCCTGAACCCCACAGTCCAGGGCCTGGCATTCAGTCCGTGCTCCAAAAATGTGTTATCTCTTTCTCTCCTCCAGACAGTCAGGATAGGAGGAGCCCAGCCTTCTGGCCACCCCCTCTCCAAGTCTCTCCTCTGACCCCTCCATCAGCGGCCCTGACCCTGTGGGCTGGGTAAAGCAGAGCTGGTGGCATCGAGGGTCCCAGAGGGGCTGCAGGGCGCTGGCTGGTGCAGGAGGCTGGGGCTCTCCTGCACAATGCCCGCTCCTTCCCTGGAGGCCAGAAGACCCCAGACCCTGCCTGCTCCAGAGGCCGTACCTGGAAGATGAAGTGCTCATCAAACTGCGGGTTGGAGGTTTTGCGTTTGGTCTTGGACTGGAGGAAGCGCCGCTCATCGGGCAGCAGGTGGAGCTTCACCAGGGGGCTGCAGGTCTCTGAGGGGGCTTGTAGCTGCCGCGCCTTGATCAAGCCCACCAGCAGCCGCTCAGCCTCCTGCTGGTATTCCACGGAGAACCACAGCCGCCCTAGGCAGCCGGCAGGGAAGTCGGTCTCACTCTTGTCCTCCGAGAACTTGTAGAGCTCCGGGTTGATGGCCCCCACCACACATGTGTCTCCTACAATGGAGGGTGGGAGGGCTGGCAGGCCAGGGGAAGGTGAGGGTGTGGAGAGAGCAGCAAACCCTGTCCCGGCCCATCCCTCTCCACTGAGCCTCAGCTGGCCGACCAGATCCGCCCCACTCCCTTCTCCAGACTGAACACATCCCCTCTCCCCAGTGCGGCTCCTCCAGGAAGCCTCAGCACGAAGGTGTTGCACAGCCAGGCCTGGGCCCCAGCAGGGTGCAGAGTGCTCATTTGACACTGCGCCACACCCCTGCCCCTGTGATCTACCCCATCTCTGGAGGTCAGGGCTGCTTTCAGGGACACAGTGCCCAGCACCTGGCCTGGGCCCTTTCCATGGTGTCTAGAGAATGACTCAGTGAGAAAGTGCTGCCTTTTTTCTTCCTCTTCAAATTAGAAAGGCCAAGCTGATTACTAGGTGGTTGCTGGGCAGGTCTCTTGAGGGAACTTTAGAGCAAAGAGGTGGCAGAAATCTGTGTTCCCAGCTCCTGGCATCCTGCCCTCCCGGTCAGCCAGCCCATCCTTCTGGAGCAGGACCCAGCACAAGTTCTGCACCTGGGTACGCCTGGATTCCAAGGCTGGATCTGTCACTTACGGTCTCTAGGACCTTGGGCAAGGAACCGTTAACCTTCCTGAACCTCAGTTTATGACTGTGTAAAATGGGTGATAATTCCTCCCCCCCAGAGCTGTGCTGAGGTCTCACTGCAAAATGGCACATGAGACCATATCTTACCCTGCATGGGGCGCGGCAGACACTTGGTAAACGAAAGTACCCAGAAAGAGTGGCCACCAGGCAACCCTGGCATCCCTGGGCTGGTTCAGGCTGTGTCTGGAGCTAGGCCGGTGAAAGCAGATGGGTCCACCTGAGTGGACCCTGACCCCCTGGCACCCCTGGAGGGAGCACTCACCAAGGTTACTGCTGGGGGCGTGAGGCAGGAGCTCCGGGGCTAGGCAGGGGTCTTGTGGGGCCTGAGCCCACTCTCCACTGTGCAGGGGCACCCAGTCTCGGCCTCGGAGGGAAGGGGGCACCACAAATGGCACACCTGGAGGGCTGTCCAGAGGGAGGGGGACAGCAAGTAGGTGGCAAGTGAATGGTGCAGATTCAGAGCACCCAGCCAAGGGGGTTGAGCCCAGGGGCTGGAGGAAGAAAACCCAGTGGGAGGCAGGAGCAGGCAAGAGCACCATTTTCTGGGCCCACACTAACATCCCCCCAACCCCCGCCCCACTCACAGAGCCAGCACCTCTCTCTGCCCGAGGCAGCGGGACGTTGGAGAAAGAACACAGTCTCTGACACCAGCCTGTCTGGGTTTCCATTCCTGTTCTACCACTTACTAGTTGTTGCTATCTGGTTCTGACACTTGTGTCCCCTGAGCCTCAGTCTCCTCAGCTGGAAAATGGGTTTCCTAATGCCTACCACTAGCCCGTGGTGAAGTTTCCGGGGTTTCTTTGTGAACTCTCCCAGCATGGTCGCCGGCATAGAGGAGGCACTCTGTTAACAGGATTTTCCTTCCCACCCCACCCCAAGGGAAACTGCACAGGGAGGGACCTAGAACAAGGCCAGGAGCCCATGAGGCCCCACATCCTGCCTCACCTGCTGGGTGGGGTCCTTGTATGCATCTGGCAGAGCTTGTCCCCCTGTCCACTGGAGGTGGCTGTGGTGGCCATGGCTGGTGTCCCTGGCAGCTCCTCATAGGCAAGGATGGCACAGAGCCTCCTCCACAGACAGCAGCTCAGCCCGACCAACAGCAGCAGCAGCAGCCCCCCGACGATGCCCCCAATCACCAGGGCCAGCTGCTCTGGGGGCAGAGACCACCAGGACTGTGCTGCCTCAGGCAAAGCTGCTGCCCTCACTCACACCCCTGGCCTGCCGGGGGCACACTGGGACAGCAGCCCCTCCCCCTAGGTTGGATCTGGAGCGGCACAGAAGCCGGCTTCCCGCGTCTGCAGGGCAGGGGTCCTGCTGGCTGGGCTCTGCGGGGTCTCAGTGGAAAAGCCATTTCCCCTGGGGTCCCGGTGCCCTGGGCAGAGCATTCTGGTTTGCCTCAGAAAGCAACTGGCCCTGGCCTTGGGATTCTGGCCGGAGCATTTCCTTGTGCTTCTCGGTAGAAATCAGACCTCCCCTCACCAGGACCCCCTTCTTCCCCAGGCTCCTGTCGAGGCTTGTCCCGGAGCTTGGGTGGGCGCCATTGCTGAGGGAAAGCCCAGGAAGGAACCGCTGCCCTTGTTTGCATGCAGGGCTCCATCCTCTGGGGTCCTGGAACCTCCTGTGAGTCTGGACTCCGCTGGGGTTCTGTAACCTTCCCTGGCACCCACTCCCTTCCCTGGCCCGATATCAAGGGGAGCCCATACTTAGGGGAGTCGGTGGGAGACGGTGGAGGTGAGGAGAGGGCAGCCGATATGAGAAAAGGAGACTCAGGTGCTCTTTGCTGCTGGCACCCTGCGGGGACCTGGGAGGCTTCCAGACGCTTGGTCCCACTCACTGGCAGCCCAGGCTGGGCAAAGAAAGTGCGGGCTCCGGGGTCTGCATGGGGTGGGGTGGTGAGAAGGCGGGACCCCCACACTTCCTAAGCTGCAACCGACTTCCAGGAGCGAGGAGCGAGACACACGCTCTACTGCATCCCCGCACCCCTATAGGAGCGGGGCGAGGCCGGGCAGGGCGGGCGGGGAGCCACAGTGGGGGCCGGCGGGCGGAGGCAAGTGCTGGAACGCGCGGCAGAAGGGTCGCCGCGCTGGGGCCGGGCTGGGGGTGGGAGGCGGGGGCACTTACCCGCCATGGGGCTGCTCCGGCCGGCCCTAGGGGCGCTGGCCCGGGCTGGGTCTCGCGGGCTGGGTCTCCGGGGTCTCGGCGCCTCCAGCTGCGGCTTCGGCGCCAGCTCTTAAAGCGCGGCCGGGGCAGTCGGACGTGCTCGGGGGCGGTCCGTCGACTCGCCACTGCCCTGCCGCGATGCTGGGGGCCACGCGCTGGACGGCTGGGGCAGGGACTCAGCGCCCCGAGGCCAAAGCTCCGCCCAGTCCTGCCCTGGCCTCGGCCCAGGAGGGCCGCGGAGCCGACCGTGCGCTCCCGGAAACCGCAGGGCTCCGGCCAGGGCGGGTCTCAGGCGCCGATTCCAGGGGCGCCCGGGGCTCCCCACGGCTTCGGACAGGGCGGGTGCGAGGATCGTCCCCTCCCGGAGGGCAGCGCTAACGCCTCCTCCGCACACGTCGGACAGAGGGCTCGTACCTGGTTCCTCACACTCGGTGGCCTTGGCAAGCGACTGTGCCCTCCCCAGATCCTCCGCGGGCTGAGGCCGACCCTGGCTGGAGGGAGCCCTCCGGCTCCCAGCACGAGTCTCCGCGCCTGTCTGGGGCCCGGGGCTGCCTGCCCGACCGCCCCGACGGTGGTGCAGCGCTCAGGTGTACTCGTTCGCTGTCTCAGTAGACAGAGTAACCAGGTTGAGAGCGCGATTTTCGAGCCGGACCCGGGTTCCAACTCAGTTTTCCCACTGGCCAGCATGCGATTTGGACAATGTAACTTAAGCACCCTGGGCTCACTTCCCTCATTTGGGTTAATAGCACCCCCTCAAGGACTAATGTATGCAAGGGGCTCTTACAACGGTGACTGGCCCGATGGTGACTTACAGTGTATGTAAGGGGTACTTCAGAACGGCGGCGCAGCGCGTCCCAGCCACTGATATGGTGATCATCTGATCGAGGGCAGCATCACCTGGGTCCCCTCCGCACCCACTGCCCCTGTTATTATGGTGGTCACTAGAACTCAGGGCCTGCGCCCACCAGTCTAGGTTGGGCCTTGACGGAGGGGCTTTTGTAAGAGCCCACGCGGCGCCGCCCAGTCGTGGACGCGCACGCTAGTCGCCCCCACACAGCTCCCCCGTGGAGGCTCTGGTGGGGAGCGTCTGAGCCCTGAGGCGTTTGTAAGTGGAGACCAAAAGGAGTGTGTGTGTCTGTGTGTGTGTGTGTGTGTGTGTGTGTGTGTGTAGGGGGCAGCGGGGATTGGTCTTGTTGTCTTGCAGCCTTGAAGGTTGTGTCCAAAGACAGAGCCTGGGCCCTGCTCCCCTGCGGCACCGGTGCCTATGGTAGGAGGCCCCGCCCCGCCGGAGCTCTGGATCCCCTGAGGTGGGATGGGTGGTGAACTGGGGTCCCTCTCACCTCCCTGGGGCAGGGTCTGGGAGCCATCGGTGCACATAGGAGGCAGCAGCAACTCGCCTTCTGGGGTCTGGATGGGGGGTGGGGTGGGGTGGTGAGAAGCCCAGGGCCCCCCCCCACCCCTGCCTCCCACACGGTTTGCCCAGCAACTCTCCCCGAGCAGCTGGGCCTCCCTGTCCATTCCACCCCGGCCTGGGCCAGGCAGGCATTACCCCACCAGCCTCTTTCCTCCCGCACACGCGCACCTGCCGGCGGGGCAGTCAGCTTGGCTGCAGTGTCTGGAGAATCCCAAGCCCTGACTTCTGCTTCTCCCAGGGACCTTGTGTGTGTGTGTGTGGGGGGGGGGGGGTCTCAGGAAATACGGCCTGGGCTCCCTCCCAAACCTCTCTCAGGTCTCAGTTAGATAAGTTTCCGTATTAGTTTCCTGTTGCTGCTGTGACAAATTACCACAGATTTACTGGTTTAAACCACACATTTATGTTACAGTTCTGGGGGTGGGAAATCTAGCATGGGCTGGCAGGGCTGCGTGCCCTCTGAAGGTCAGGGCAGCAGCCATTTCCTTGGCCTTCCCAGCTTCTAGAGGTGCTTCTAGCAGCCCCTTCCTTCACCCGCAAAGCCCGCAGCACAGCCTTTCCCAGTCTCTCCTGCTCCGGGCCATCTTCACATCAACTCATTCTGCCTCCCTCTTAGAAGGGCCTTTGTGATCACTGACGCTCACCAGATAATCCAGGATAGTCTCTCATCTCAAGATCATTAACTTAATTAGAACTGCAAAGACCCTTTTGCCACGTAAGGCACCCTACTCACAGGTTCTGGGGACTAGGGTGTGGACGTCACTGGGGGCATTGTTGTGCTGACCACAGTGTCCATGCAGCCCCTGGGAGGGATGGTTTATGTTCCCCTCTCCTGCCTGGAGCTCTCAGTGTGCCCCAAGCCTGGCCTCAGGCAGCTTGCAAGGCCCACGTGACCCTGGTGGTAACCCTTCAGTTGCTTTGACGCCTCCCCCCAGCTGCCCTGCACCTGGTCTGACCACCCCTAACGGGGCACGGCACCCACCCACACCGGCTGCCTCCATGGAGGGCCTGAGCTGCGCTTGGGCTATTCTGGGGGTGGGATTGGGGTAGTGGGTGCTCTTTGAAAAAGGAATGCCTCGTGGCCAGTCAGAAAGTGCCAGGCCCACCTGTAATCCTAGCACTCTGGGAGGCCGAGGCGGGCGGATCGTTTGAGCTCAGGAGTTTGAGACCAGCCTGAGCAAGAGCGAGACCCCATCTTTACTAAAAATAGAAAGAAATTAGCTGGACAACTAAAAATATATAGAAAAAAAAATTAGCCAGGTATGGTGGCCCATGTCTGTAGTCCCAGTTACTCGGGAGGCTGAGGCAGTAGGATTGCTTGAGCCCAGGAGTTTGCGGTTGCTGTGAGCTAGGCTGATGCCATGGCACTCTAGTCTGGGCAACAGAGTGAGACTCTGTCTCAAAAAAAAAAAAAAAAAAAAGTGCCAGGCCCAGAGCTGCCATTCCGCCCCCTCCCCATGCTGTGCTTTCCGGGGCCCCCATCTTCTTCCCTGGCTGTCACCAAGTCCTGCCCACTCTTCCTCCTCTGTCCATTTCCATCACCACCTGTTACCTCGCCCAGGCCTCCGTCCTCTCATGTCTGGAGTGCTGTGTTGACCTTTCTTGCCTCTGCAGATTCGATCCTGTGCCCCCTCCCCAGCTGTGTCTTCCAGGCTCCCTCCTACTCTCACTCACCCCTGCCATCCCTCTGCCATGCCCAGTGCCCAGATGGGTGAGGCTGCTCCTGCAGCTCTGCCGATGCCTCAGGCTCCCTCTCCCCGCTGCTCTCTGCCTGCCTGAAACACTCGGAACCCTCCCGCCCTCCTTGCCCACTGCTCACCCTTCAAGAGGAACCTCCAACATCTTCTTTTCTGTGAAGCCGTTTGTCACCCTCTCCCCTTCCTCACTGTCCTTGCAGCTGTCACGTTGATATGGGACTCTGCCTGTGACTGCCGCCCACCCACCCCTCCTGGCAGACCAGGCCCTCCGTGAAGGCAGGGTCGCATTTCATTCAGCTCTGGTCCCCAGACCCGGGGGCCAAGGCTGCGCTGAACAGTGGATGAAGGGCGCGTGTCCCGGGCATGAGCTGCCCCTGGCTTCTGCCTGCGTTCTCCAGCGTCACACTTCGGGGCCTGGCAGGAGCGCCTCAGCCTACCCCTGGAGACCAGCTGCTGGGGCTGGCACTCACGTTCCAGCTTTGTCTGCAAGCACCTTGCATATCTAGCCAGCACGCTGAGCTGTGAGTTTTCCTCCTCTTCCTTTCTGCTCCTGATGTTCTGGGCATCAGGATGCAGGCTCAACGTATACCATCCCACCGAGCCCTGCCTCAGGTCAGCCCTGTGGGGCCAGGACCACCCCCTCAAAGAGGCTTCGTGGCCTTCCCAGTAAGTGGTGGAGGTAGGCCCAGCACCTGGCCCCCTCATTCCCTCCTCCCCAGGGAGCAGCTGAAGGGCCCACGCAAGTTCCCAAGAGACCATCTCCTGCAGACCAGACCAAGAGCCACAGGCACTGTGGTCAGACTCCCCTCCACCCACTGTCCCATGGGGGCTCTGAGACCCGGCTGGCCTGGCGCCACCTCCACAGAACAGCACAGCCTCTCAGGTCTGGCTGCAGCCCTGGCTCTGCTTCCTGTTTTCAGATCTTGCTCCTCCCTGGTCTCTGGAGCTGGGAAACCTGGGAACAACAGCAGACATGGTTTCTCTCTTCCATAGCCAAAAGGAAGTCATATTTCCATTGGCAAAAGCATTTCCAAGGAGGGTTGCAGGAAGTCCAAGCATTTAAAGGCCTGTAAATCGCTACAGATGATTAATAATTCAGTGTAGCGGATGATTCATGAGAAAGGCCACTTTCAATTAACCTTAAGAATCAGCCCCTGTCTAAGGAAGTGTCGTCTCTCATCACTTAGGAACAGAGAGGCCGTAGCAGGATAAAGACCACGCTGAGAAACATGTTGAAGACTGTGTTTCTCACATTTATGCAAATTCCACCCTGGTCACCCCAGGTCCCTCTTTGTGAGGCCGGGAGATGTTCCCACCCCAGCATCCTGTCTCTTCTCTGGTTCTGCCAGGGTAGCTCAGACTTAACTTCCTATAGCCCCTTCTTTTCAGGAGCTTGGAGGGAGTTATCTTTTCTTGTTGGATCGGAAGTGTCCCTTGTCCTCCATGGAGCCACACTGGCTCCAAATGTGTCCCATCCTACAGACAACCACCCAAGCTGCCAGGATGGAGCCCAGGGCCCTTGGATCACTCCTGTCTCCCTGGAGTGGTTTCTGCTCTTCTGCCTTCCTGCCCCCTGCCTGGCAGCCTTTCTCTTCTCCGGGCACCAGAATCCTGCCTTTTCTTTCTTTCTTTCTTTCTTTCTTTCTTTCTTTTTTTTTGAGATAGAGTCTCACTTTGTTTCCCGGGCTAGAGTGCCATGGAGTCAGCCTAGCTCACAGCAACCTCAAACTCCTGGGCTTAAGCGATCCTCCTGCTTCAGCCTCCCGAGTAGCTGGGACTACAGGCATGCGCCACCATGCCCAGCTAATTTTTTCTATATATATTTTTAGTTGTCCAGCTAATTTCTTTCTATATTTAGTAGAGACGGGGTGTCATTCTTGCTCAGGCTGGTCTCGAACTCCTGACCTCGAGCGATCCACCTGCCTCAGCCTCCCAGAGTGCTAGGATTACAGGTGTGAGCCACCTCGTCCGGCCCTGCCTTTTCTTTTGAAGGAACCAATTTCTCTCCTTTCCCTGTCTGCATAGTACCTGTCACTCACCTCCTCACACCTGTTTTGGGGACTTTGCACGTGACCCAGGCTCAGTGTAGTACATTTCCTGGCCTCAGTGGTAGGTTCAGGGATGTGCCCGTGACCCCCAGGAGGCTAATCTGGACCAATTCTGGAATTTTTGGGGATCTACTGGGAAGAGACGCTCCCTTTTTGGTAGGAGTTGTTGAGCTGAAGGAGCTGAGCCCAGAACTGTGAGGAGCCGCTGTGTAGAGCAGCACATGTGAGAAAGAAGCCACCCCAGGAGCACAGGACTGAAGTGGAGAGGACAGAGACCCGGCTGCTGCTGCCCCTGGAGCCTTGCATCCTGCTGTGCTGCCAGCCAGCTGTCCCAGAAGGGCAGAGTGTGGCTAAGACCATGCCACTACGAAGGGACTGAGCCGGCTTTGGCATGAGCTCTTCCAGCCCCAGGCTCCTGAGCACCGAGGCTGCCTGCAGCACAGAGCAGAATTCAGGAACCGAGGGGAGGTTTGTCTTTCCTGAATTGTCACCTCAGGTCACTCAGCTGTCCCAAGGTGTACTGACCCTTCAAGGGTGGGGTCTTATCAGGCAGGGCTGTTTGTGGCAAACGACAGTTAATTTATGACTCAGCCTCCCCTGCCCACTCCCACCCCTCTGCTAGCCTCCCCACTGCCCACAGCAGCCCCACGTTCCCAGGGGAGCAGCGCACTCAGCCCGGCAGGGGCCGGCGCGGCCTCACTCCCATAGCCTGGGCTGCATTCTGCGCGACCAGCCCCTTTGCAGCTAGGGTGGCACCCAGCAGTGTTTGGGTCAATGACAGGAGAAGGCATCTTCCAGGGGGCTGCTAGGAAAGACTTTGTTTTTTGATGCACCAAGATGTTCAGTTGACGCGTTGGCTGAGACATGAAGTGAGCTCTCAAACTCCAGAGAGGTGGCAGACTAAGACGCAGGTTTCCTTGGACGATGGCTGAGAACCCACTGGACAACTTGTGCCCAGTGAAATAGCAAGGCTGAGCAAGGGGAGGGGGGAGAAATTTGCTGGATTCCTTTGGCAAGGGCCCCCAACAGGGGTCGGGGATGAGGAGCAGCAGGGGCAGCCTCTCCTCCAGCACTGCTCTGGGAGCTGGCTTCCTGTCCCCTGGACTTTGGGAGGACGACAGACTGTTGGTGGCTGCAACTGTGGCTTGTGGCGTGAGATGGGGAGCTGCTGCTGAGTCGAGGAGTAGCGGCACTTCCTCTAACTCGGGCCAGAGGCTGTGGATCTCGGGGACCAGATATGTAGTTTGTGGGCCTGAGTGTAATGAGGAATTTCCTTGGCCTGGGCCTGGGGACTTGTCAGAGTGTGAAATGTGTGCGCAACTCCTGCAACCAGATGTGGGCTGTGTGATGGGAGAGCCGGGCATGATCCCCTCATTGCTGACCACTGGCCTACCCTGCATCGGGGCTGGCACCAGCACAGCAAAAGGAAGGAGCGGAAACGAGCAGGGAAAAAAGAAAAAAAAAAAAAAAAAAAGGAAGGAGCGGAGCTCTCCAGAGGCCGAGGAGGGACCAAGGAAGGAGCAAGTGGTTTCTGGCTGATCCACCAGGGTCAAAGGAACTCCAGCTCCACAGCAGGGGTGGGAGATGGGCAGGCGCCTTTAAGAAACCTTTCAAAGTGCCCATCTGAGCATTAAACTCTTCCAGATCCGGACAGCATAAGGCCATCCTCTGCTCATACTCTGACCTCAGAAGTCTGCTGTGGGCAGTGAGAGAGGAGAGGATGCTGACCATGCCGCTCTCTCAGGGGGTGGCGGGTTGTCTGTGGTGGCCCTAGCTGGGGCAGATGGGAAGACTTAACTCAAGTTTGCAGATTTCGTTATTACCTGGGCCGGCCTTTCTGGTGACCCAACTGGAACTGCAAGGGCAGTGGATAGAGGGAAGTAACGTCCTCTGAATACCTGCTCCACGTGTGGCCTCCATAGGAGGCTCAGGGCTCGCTCATATCCTCCTCATTCCCTAGAATAGATTCTGAGGTCTTAGACAAGGCTGTTTTATTGGGTTTTAGCACTCGATGCTGAGCTTTCACTGTAAGAAACAAGTCAGCTGAAAGTGCCTGTGGGGAAGGTCATTCTCTGGTTATGTTCTGGGGCAGATTCAATCTCTGGTCCCACATCTTCTCCTGGCACCGGCATTGTACTTTCACACCCTGGTAACATGGTGGGAAACGTACTTCCCCACGATATTTGACTTTGAGCTTGGCCGTGTGACTTGCCTGGGCCAATGGAACGTTGGCAGAGATGACGTGGGCAGAGGCTGGAAATGCGCTGCGCGGTGGGCCTTGCTCTCTTGTGCTTCGGCCATCGCGGTGAGCAGAGCACGGCCCAGAGAGTGCTGGTCCCAGGCTAAGGACAGATCTGTGGAGCAGGTCCAAACCCAACTGGGAGCCTGGGCTCAACCAGTCCCGCCTGTGCCGCTGATGGCAGCCAACCTGCAGACGTGGGAGGGAGATATAAATGCTTGTGGATAACACCACAGATTCTGTGAGCAGCAAATGCTAACCAAAACACTGTCTCTCTCTTTTTGATTCCTTTGGTGAGACTAGAGTGATGAGCTGGGCAGCACCACCCCCCTTGTGTCCCTCCACACACCTCGCAGTTGTGGTGGGCAGAGAGGGGGGCTGATCTTGCTGCTTTTCCTTGCTGGCCGGCTTTGGTCTTCTCTGGAACAGCCTTCATGGCTGTGGGCGCGGTAAAGTCTGAGCTCTGAGTGGTGGCAGTGGGCTTAGGGGAGAGAGAGAAGGCCCAGGGAGGTCATCTAGGGCTGCTGTCATACAGCAGCCTTCGTCCTCTTGGGCTACATTGGCACCTCCCTGCGTGTGTTCCGGGAAGGCCCTCTCTCTTCCTCTTGGCTGTGTTGACTGCACCCTCTGCTTCAAGCTGGGAGCCCAGAGCAGAGAGAGATGGGGTAGTGGTTGCCATCGGTGCAGCATGTGACCAGTCTGTCTGGCTTTTCTCCTTTCCGGCATGTAGTAGAAATCCCCCTTTGGGGTTAGGTATGGACGTGTGATTCGATGTGGTGACTGCAAAAGTGTGTGGCGAGAAGCCTCCATGAGGAACAGAGTGCTCTTGTCAACCTATGATTGACATACAGGAAGAGTGAGAAATAGACTTGTGTTTAGTTAATCCACTGACATTTTCACGAGGGTCGTTATTGTAGAATAACCTAGCATATCCTGACACAGGTGGGCTTCTTCCAGTGCCCAGACATGGTCCCCAGGCAAGGTCATGGTCATGGCAGTGAGGAGCCAGGCCCCAGGCCAGAGCTGGCATCAACAGTGCCCAAGTCCTCAGAGCAAGGGCTGTGCCAGTGGCCCTGACGACAAGAACTGGGAGTCCACAGCTCCAGGCATTGGGAAGACCTTTCTGTCTGGAGCAGCCATTGATGGCACATACAAGCCTGGTGACATGGCCACTTGCTCACTGGCCAGCCCTTTAGGCAGTGTCTCTCCATCTCATTACCAAGGCATAGAAATGCGTGCCATGAGGATGTCCCTCGTGAGTCCCGTGTCCTTGCTTCCCTCTCACAGTAACCGAAACCACGTTCCCTCGTCCCCCAGATGTGCTCCACTCGCAGTCCCCTGGGCAAAGGGAGGTGCAGGGTGCAGATGAGGCCAATCAGATGCTTTCTCTCCAAAACTTGAATATTGAGTGGAATAATCTAGACTCACTAGAGACTGATCAGAATTTATACACCCCAATGGTGGCATTCTGAAGAGAGCACGCATTGTATCCTGCTAACTAGGTCCTCAGAGCTTCACTTACAGTTTTTTCTGGGCTCTCTGAAAGGACTGCACATACCCAGAGGTTCCGGACCTGGAGCTGGATGCGGCAACTCGTTGAGAACCTAAGTCCCGCATTGTCTTCTGTTGCAGTGGATACGAATAGCGTTCTGATGGTATGTGGTATAATTGCATTATCTTGAGAAAGAATGTTTTCACAGCTGTGTTTATGGCAAGAAGGATACGTGTGGATGCTGGCAGCCAAAGCTACAGATTGCAGAGGACGTTTGTTGTTTCACCTGCCCAGTATCCATTCTTGTTTCTTCTGGTGACAAATCCCACGTGTCCTCCCCTATTCTCAGGCCATGTCATTGGGTCATCCTGCTTCTCCTTAACTCCAGAGCCTCCATGTAGGGAGAGCCTGGCTAGAAGCGAAGACAGGTGCCATGTTCCGATGACATCATTTAAGCCAGTGGCGCCAGCCAAGCCTGGACTCTTCACGTTAAAGAGACAAAGAAAAGTCCCTTTGGTGCTTATGCCAATTTGAGTTGAGCTTCTGCCTCTTGAAGTCAGAAGAGTAATGCCTAATGTAATAATTCTATGTAGGCATACAAGGCACATCAGTAGTGGTGCCTGCCATGCCCCCTAGCAGAGGGGACAGCAAGTAAGTGGCCAGAGTTTAGACCGTGTGACCATGTACGGGAGAGAGCACCTGAGCCAGGCCCCAAATCCATTGTCTGGCCAGGACTTGTGATTTTTCATTTGGCATTAAGGATGACCTATGCCTACCTGGTTACTCTTTTTTGAATTGGGAGTTGGGAAACACGGCAGGAGCTACACAGCCAGCTGCCAGAGAAGAAGCAGGCAGGATGCATCAAGGGATGTTGCCAAGAGGAGCTGGGGTGGTGACCATTCAAGGTTTCAAAGCAGCAGAAAATCTGCTCCAGGAGAGGGCGCCAGTTGGTGGAAAGAGCTGGCAGAACAAATTCAGGAGGAAGGAGGTCCAGGAAGCTCCAGGAAGGAAGAGATGGAGCAGTGGATATTTCTGGAGCCGTCTTGCTCAGTCCTGAGGACTTTCCAAATCCACATGCATCCTTATAACAAACACATTTTTTCCCATGCAAGCTTCAGGTCGTCATGGACTTACCTGTCAAGACTGAAGTCAGGCACCCCCTTCATGCCGCCTCTGCAATCCTCCCAGCGCTGGCCGATGAGCATATCACTGAGGACACTTTGGCAGCAGGGGGTGGAAATCTAACCTAACTAGTTTGAACAAAAAGTAAATTTATTGTCTTCCTTAAGTGAGATATTGAGGGATGGGACCAGTCTTAGTCTTCACTGGATTCAAGGCTCAAACGATGTACTCAGGACCTTGCTTCTCTGCACATCCTCACTTGGTCACCCCTGTGTGGCTCTAGCACTGGGCTGTGTGTAGGATGGTTGGCAGCAGCTTCAGTCCCCACATCCTCTTAAGAAAAGAGTGAATTTCTTTCTCAGGACTCCCAGAGACAGTCTTCATTGCTCACCCTTGGCTCTGAGTGGGACGATCCTTATCCTGAACAATCTCTGGCCAGGGTGATGTGATGCAGTGATCAGCTCAGGCCTGGCCACATGCCCCTCTTCTGAGATCCACCCAGGGCACGTGGGTGGAGAGCAGGAGAGAGTGAGTAACTTTTAGAATATGTGTTGAACTGCTGGAAGAGAGACCTCCAATAAGATTGGCTTAAGCAAGATAGAAGTTTCTTTCTCCCTCATCTGCCTGCAGGTAAGCAGCCGGGAGCCCGGGTTTCTTTCTACCTTCTTGTTCTACTCTCCCCAGGTACCATTTAGCTGGGTGGTGTGAAATGTTTCACCACCACCCCCACCGCCAGCCGGTGGAAACAGGAAAGGGGTAAGAGGAGCGCTCACCTCCTCTACTTCAATCCCACCGGTCAGTTACTTGGCCAAAAGTATCTTCTGAGAGATGAGGAAATATACCCTTTTTTCTGGATTTCCATGTCCCCAGATAAAAAACAGGGATTCTTTAAATACAGGAGATGAGGATGATCAGGGGGCAGTTGGCAATCTGTGCCCCAGTCTGTCCCTTTGGCCAGCCAAATGTCTGTGTGTCCTCTTCCAGGGGAGACAGCCCCAAAGCTCTGTCCAGTGCCTGCATCCAGCTCCAAGCCTAGGATCTGGGAGGCATGGCCTGCACCTCAGGTCTGGATGTGGTTCTTTCTGGTGCAGTGCCCTCAAACTCCTACACAAGGATCTGCCTCCTCACACCCCCTCTGCAGCAGTCTGAGAATGAGATAATCACAGCGGAACCCTCGTCCAGAAGAAGGGAAAATGGCACCCATTAAATCCTGGTGGGCAGCAATTGTGAAGGTTCCCAAGGAGTGGAGCAAATCCCTTGGATGACAGCCCCTCTCTCCAGGACTACCCCCTGGGAGTGGATTCTCTGGGCCTGGTGGTCCCCTCTTTGTCCGCTGTCTCCCATGGCCATGTCTGAAGTGGGCATTGGAGGGCTGCACGGCTTCTGCAGCCCACCTCTTCCTGGTGTGGGTTTGGTGGCAAAAGGGTGGTTGCTTTCAGGAGTCAAAAATGCAGGCTCAGACTGGCCGGGCTCGTGCTGTCTTTGGTAACACACACCCCTCAATATCTCAGGTGGCTTTCTGCCTAGTTGCTTCTAGGCAAGCTCTTAGGCAGGTACAGGTTGAGTACCCCTTGTCTGAAATGCTTGGGATCACAGTGTTTTGGATTTCATTTGTGTGTGTGTGTGTGTGTGTGTGTATGGAATACAGCTGACATCCCTAATCTGAAAATCCAAAATCCAAAATACTCCAGTGTGTGGTTCCCTTGAGTGTCACGTTGGTGCTCAAAACATTTCAAATTTTGGATTTTGGATTAGGAATACTCAACCTGTAACAGTATTGAAGCCTAAAAACTGTGGCCTTTTATTCATCAGCGTGTATATTCTACACATTCCCCTTCTTCTCAACTCGAGACCAGCCAAAACACTCAGCTTGGACTGGAAGGCGACATTTTTGATCTGGTCTGTGCTGCTCAGCGGGCTGTCATTATTGGGCTGAAAGCCTTAATCAAAAGTGCTTGAGAAAGACCAGGGTCCACAGCCCTGCCTCCTGCTGATACTTCCTCAGAAACTTCTCTCAGCACGGCTGGGTTCCCTTGCATCCCTGCCTGCCTGCTTGGCCAGCTCTGCCCAATGCTTCTGGCTCAGGCAGCGCTTTGTTGAGAGTGGCAAGAAGCATCCAAGAAACACCAACATGCTGAAATTTTCACCATTTCCTTTAGAGCTAAGGCTGACTTTCCAAGATATTGCAGGAATCAGTCCATCAACTGCTTAGGCATGGCATAATGAGGATTTTCAGCCTGCCATATCTATGTACAGGATTTGAAACACATTTTTAGTTTTGTTGCCTGAAACACCTCTCTTCCAGGTTGAGAATTCTGTATTGATTAGTGGATTGGCTTTCCTTCTGTAAGAGAGCTCTCACCGCAAATAGTGGTTTAAATAGGCTAGAGGTTAATTTCTCTTTCATGTAAAACCTGGTCATAGATCGTCCAGGGCTGACAGCCAAACATACTGTGTTGGGACATAGGCTCGTTTGTCTGGCCTTCATCTACATGGTACAGACGGGCTCGACACCATGACTTCATTCCAACCTGGGAGAGGGAAGGGGCAAGGCACATTCCCCCTAAAGGGCACGACTGAGAAGTTGCACACATCACCTCTGCTAACATCTCAGTCGTCAGAACCTAGTGCTGCGGCACGCTGGCTGCGTGGGGCCTGGGAAATGTGGCCATCGCTCTGGGCAGTCATCTTCCCGGCTAGAGGACTTCTATTATTATAGAAGGGGAAAATAAATATTGGGCGACAAGTGGCAGTCTATCTCAGGGTGATCCCCCAAACGAGATGGGGGGATGGATTGTGGGGAGCCAAAAAGCAACAGACGTCTACTCCAGGGCTCTCCCAGCTCCTTCTGTTCCCTTCAGTCCCTGTGACCTCACTGTCTGCTGTGCATCTGTCATCACCTTCCCTGAATGCCGGTCACACACGCCTGGGGGTCAAGGCACCTCTGATACTGCCTGTGCTGCCAGCTCACAGCCTGGGACCAGCAGTTGTTAGGGACTCAGGGAAATGTCTGTGGAATTGGACTGAGGCAGTCACAGGTATTTCCGGATAAACTGCCTTCCATGCATTCATTCGCCCATTTATCCATCCAGCATCTGTCCAGCAGCTACTATGTGCCTGGGCCGGGGACTCGGCGTCTTTTTATCAGACGAGAGACAGGCTTTTCACTAACGAATCCATGGCTAGAGGGCTCTCCTGCACCCTAGGAAGATTTTTGTCAGAAAAGCAGATCCTGTTTGAGTCAAAGCTCTCTCTTTCTTAGGCATCAATGACACACTGACACATCCCAACTCTCAGCATGTCTTCCTTCCAAGAGACTCCCACAGATGTTGTCCCCAGTGGTCATTTGTGCTTTGGGCCAGCTCAGTGTCACTTTCCCTTGGTCTGGCAAGAGCACCTTGACCTTCCTTTGGAGGACAACTGTTCCCCACTCCCTGTCTTAGCACGGTGCCCCGACCCTCCCGGGAAGAGCAGATGGCAGAGGCTGGCCCATTGGAGAGCTCTCCCTCTGACCCAGGATTTTCAAGCAGGGTCGATAAGATTTGATCTGTGGATTTTCAGATCTAAGGATGTGAGGACGTAGACTAGGGCTGCCCGCAACCTTCTTTCCTAAGAGGAGAGACTATACTACCTCAGTAATCCCCCATCATTTCTTCTTGCCCTCTGTTTCAAAAGAAGCCATCCACTCCTCTTCCTATTTAACTCCTTCCGGGTCTCAGTCCCTTGGGGACCTGATGGCAGCAGCGATTCCCACTCCTTTATCTCCATCCACTCCCTCTCTGTGAGTCCTTCTCCCAAGCTGTCAAGTATGCTTGATTTGTTACAACGTGCAGTGGGTATCTGTCTGTTTCTGGCCACCCAGACTTCAACCCTCCTCCTGGGGAAAAACATCCTGTAGTGTGCAGTCTTGGTGGGGCGGTGGGTGCTCCTAGAGGCATTTGGCCAGGTATTCCTCCAGGTATGTCCAGCCCAGGACAGAGGGCATGTGGCTGTAGCCTGGACAAACGAGCTCCTACTCCACTGGGACTTTGAATTGAGCTGAGAGACATACCAAGGACAAAGGACAGGAATCCTTTCTTCGGTGGTGGTGACAGAGTGACACTGTGGAGCAAGTGGCTCCAGCGGTTGGAGGCAGGAGTCACCTGGCTCCTGCCTTGAAGAACCACAGCTACCTCCCCAGCATCGGCTTCTGGGGCTCCCTGCAATCTTCAGACACAGTCCTCTTTTGCTTAACTTTCCCAGACCTGTTTTCTGTTGCTTGAAATCAAGGGAACCTGCGACACGATGCAGCACACAAAAAGCAAGCAGGCAGACAAACAAATAGAACTAAACCCACCTCTCTTGACCCCACCTCCCTCTCCAAGTGGCACCTTTCTTTCTTCTCCCCTCTACGGCTGTGCTTAGAACAGTTGTCCACACATACACTGTCTCCAGTTCTTTCCTCCAGCTCATCCTCAGGCCACTCCAGTGGCTTCTGCCCTTGTCACCTCACTGAAGCTGCTTGCTCTAAGCATCTGGTGTCACTGCGATGCCCCCATTTCCTTCTGTCTTTTCTGGCTGCTCCTCCCTAGTCCTTTGCCACCTGGAGACGCACTGCTGGGTCCTAAGTCCTCTTCTCACTCCACTCTTTCCCTGGAGACCTGAGCCACCCTTGGCTTCAGGGCCAACCCCCGTGCCCACAATGCCCAGACCTCCTGGGAAACGCCAGTCATGCACATGCACACTGCCCACCTCTCCACGTGGTGTCTCACACATCCCAGAGCACACCCCACGCTTGTTGCTCTTCTGCCAGGGTTTGGAGTCTCAGCAGATGGCACTTGGGCCATATGGTCCTCAGGCCAGAGCCACTGCTCTCTGCCAGAGCAGTCTACTCATCCCTGTCCGGTCCTCCCCAGACGCAGTACTAACTTGTACTTCCGGAACCTGACACAGGAGGAGCTTGGTAAATATTTGATTGAATGACTGATAGCAGCCAGAACACCCACTTTCACAAATACCATCGTCCCCCAGCCCTGTGGGGCAGGTATAATCACTGCTACCCTGCAGATGAGAAAGTCAGTGCCCAGACAGGTGAACAGTTTCGCTTGGGCATGAGATTGCAGAGCCAGTCACTATGTGGGGGAGTTGGGACTGCAATTCACGTCTGACTCCCCATCCTAGGCTCTTCCTGGGCAGCTGCCACGAATGGAAGAAGGGGTACAAGAGGCCAAGGCTAAGGTGGTGCTGAGAGACCCTGGTGATAAATTTCAGCCAGGCTGTGTCTGTGGGCGTCTGGCATGGCAGACATCTGCTGACACCCAACCCCAAGCAGGCCCCTTGAAACACACTTGGTGAGGTTCTTGGAGGGCTCTCAGGATGCCCAGCGAGCTGGGAGCCCCAGGTCTGAGGCCTGGATCTGGTACCAACTCTCAGTGTAACCACATGTAGCTCACCCCTTCTTGGGGCTCAGCTGACTTCACTAAAAGTATGAGTGAGATTCCTGAGATGTGGAGGGAGGAGCCCTAATTCCTGGGCAGGGGCAGAAGTGGGTAGTGGCCTCAGCAAACAGATTTCTTATTTGCTCCCTTTGGGTAGGATCCTTCTGCCAGGCTGTGTGTACTGGGGAGATGGGAGCCCAGGGCCTCCATGTGGACTCCCCTGTTGGGCCTGGGGTGGAGCCATCTGCCAGTCTCCTGTGCAGACTGAGCCCCCAGCCCCCCCAGCCTGGAGGAGAAGCAGAGATGGTGCTGGATCCCGGGTCACTGGAAGGGAGGAGCTGCTCAGACCCCTCAGCAAAGGGCTGGGCAAACAGCTAGGAGGTCCCCAGGGCTGGAGACAAAGGAGGAGGGCCGACATTGGGACCCAGTTCTCTGAGACTGGGGCCAGGAGGTAGCACAAGCTCCTCTTACCGCGTAGCCCTGGGTGTGGGTAGCAGGAATCCCTTGAGGACAGAAGGTGTCCCAGCAGGCATGGGCAGGTGGCTTTGCGCCCCTAGGCCATCAGCGGCTGTCAGAGACTCAGGGATATTGAGGGAACTTAATGCCTAGGCACCCAGCCCAGTAGGGCGGGAACAGGCGATCCCATGGCCTGGACCGGCTCCAGGTGTCATGGGGCGGGGAGGAAGCGAGGGAGGGAGTTTCAGGGCTACAGGGAATTGCGGGCTTGGGTGCGGTCGGTTCAACCCCGCATGGTCCCCGCACGCGCTGGCTACTGGAGTCCGTGGGGCCGGCCGGGAGATTAAAGACCTCGAGTTAGGCTGGCTTGGGGACAAGGGTAGGGAAAGGGACTTGGGCGGGGAAAGTGGGGGTAGCCCTGAGGGGAGGGGTTGAGCACGATGCCTTGGGGAAGGTGTCTTCGAGGATGGGGTCGTGGAGGCCGGGTGGAGGGTTCCAGGGACCAGGCCGGGAGCCTGGAGCCCAGTGGGCCAGGGTCATGCTTGGGGTCCGTGAGGGTGGAGCTGAGAGTAAGCGACTGTGAGGTCCAGGGCTTGGAGAATCCTCAGTCCGTGGGGGCGGATCTAGGAAGTCCGGAGCTGGCGGAGACCAGGCCTGGCATCCGAGGGGGCGGGCCCTAGAGGAAGGGGGTCTCGAGGGCGGGGGCGGGGGGCAGAAAACTGTGAGAGAGGAGGCAGGATGAAGGACAGGCGGGCCAGGCCGTGAGGAACCTAGTCGCCAGCGGAGCCGCAGACCTCGGTGCGGGGCGTGTTGCGGGAGGGGACTGAATTGAGGGGCGGGGCTATGAGGAAGTGGACGCGGGGGGGCGGGGGCGGGGGCGGGGGGGCCAGAGGATTGTGGGGCGCTCACAGCGGGGGCGGGTCAGGAAGGTGGGTGTCTTGGCGGTTCGTTGGTCTGGGCTGGAAAGCAGAGGTCGTGGTGGGGCGGAGCCGAAAAGACAGAGGACAGTGGGCCCTGGCCGTGGGAGGCGTCGGGCAGGAGGGCTGGGGTCTCCCGGGGTAGGGTCGGACAGGGGGTCGTGCGGGCGGCGCGGGCAGGGGCCAGGGGGCGGGGCCTGGCCCGGGGGTGGCCCAGGTGAGCCGGGCCTCCGCCCCCTGCGCCCCGCCCCCGGGCCCGCGCCCGCCGCCCCTCGCGGCCCCTCCCCGGCGCTGTCACTGCGGCCGGGCGGACGGCGGCGGGCGGCGTCTGGGGCCCGGGCCGGTCGGGCTCCGGCTCCATCTTGGGCCGCCGCGCCGGGCACCTGTGGCGGCCGCAGGAGCAGCGCTTCCGCCGGCCTGCGCGGCCCGGCGGGCGACAGGGTGAGCGGCGGGCTCCGTGGTGCCCGGGGGGAGGGGTGCGATGGGCGGCGCCCGCTCCTTGCGCGCTGGACCCCACTCCTCACCCCTGCCTGTTTCCGGACCCCCGTATCCCGCCCCGCCGGGTGCTCGGCGCCCCGGTGGCCGCCTCCCCCTCCCACCTCTCCTCTCACTGCCCCGGCCTGTCCCCTCTTCCGAGTCTCCTCTGCCTATCGCCCATTTTTCATTACTCTGCCCAGGACCCCTCTCCTTCGGCCTCCCCTGCTCCTGCGCTCTTCCCTCTCCCATTCCTGCTCTGCCGTCCCTATCCTCCACCGCGCCCTCCAGCCCCTGCCCGCAGCCCGGCCCACCCCTCCGGTGCCCTTTCGAGCCTCTTGCCCCGCATCCTCCCTCCCAGCCCACAGCCCCATCTTCCCTCAGTCGCTGCCTTTGCTGCGGGGAAGGTCTGTAGCCCAGGCCATGTTTGAGATCCTTCTCCTTGAGGGTCTGGGTGGGCTTTGTGCGGTAGGGGCGGGCAGGGAGCCCTGCGCCGGGGGAGCCGGCAGAGTATAGTGTGTTCAGGCCTTTGGCACCGCAGCAGTGGCGGCCTGTGCTTGGCCTGCAGAGTGCAGCTGTGTAGACGCTATTTCCTGCAGGTCCCCACTGCAAACAGGCCCTTGTGTCCAGGTCCAAGTCGGCCTCCGGGGCATCCACAGTGGGGTATGTGCCCATGTTGGGGCATGAGTGCCTGTCAGCTGGGTGTCCCCAGGGACGGTGGGCAAATCCTCCCTGGGGAGGAAGCTCAGGGGCTGTTGGGAGCCTGGGCCTCTTATGAGCAGAGCTGTGTCCATGGGACCATCGTCCCACAGTTACTCCAGAACGCTTTTTTGGCAGAGCCTGCGACCTGGGGCATGTTGCCCTAAAGGCACCTTCATCCCCCCTGTGATGGGCAGGTTTGTCCTCTCCAGATACTCCCTTTCAGGGGCGCTCCCTGCTGTGCTGCACAGCTTTGGCCCTGTGTGTTCCTGCCAGGCCCCCTTTTGCTCTGGGTGGATTAAACCACCTGCTGGAGGTTGCCAAACCCCAACTATGCAATGAGGGATTTGTGGGGTGTGCATTCCTGCCTGGTCCTTGAGAGGTAAGGTCTATATTTTAGCATGTAACCAGTTTTCCCTCCTGACCATGCGGGGTTGATTTTCCTGTTTTGGTTTTGCTGGACACAGAAGTTATCAACCAATGCCTGCTGCTTAACAACAGGGGACTTATATGGATGCCATGGTGTGGTTGGAGATAGAACCCACTTGTGGTGGCCTTGATAGTCCCCCTGCGCATGTCCCAAAGGCTTGGGCTCCTCTGCTGGGGCAACATGGAGGGAGCTGGAGCCTCTGACCAAGTCTCTTTGGTTGGCTAGTCTGGAAGCGTCTGCAAAACTGGGGCTTTTACTGGAAATGACGGTCAATTGCTGCATGTGAGGCTGGTTGATCTTCCAGTTGCTGACAAGCAGAACCTGAGGCAGCAGGACAGCCCGGCCTTGGCCCAGGACATCAGCCACAGCCATTGAAATTTTGACGTCAAATGGGGCAGGAGAGAGAACATTAAGGTATCATTCAAGGAACACTAGGGGTCTTGGATACTTCTATGTGTCTGATTCTTATCTTGGGCCAAAACTTCTTCCCACGGTGAAACCAGAACCTTTTCCATGGTTATAAAGGCAGAGGGGGCATGCCGTTCTGGGCATTTAAAATGCACATTGTAGGAGGATACTCTTTTGGGGTTCTGAATTGGCCACTTTCAGCTGTGGTTTCTCTGACATTTCTGAACTGCTCCAGCCCTCCAGGAAGGGAACCAACAGATACATAGCACCCCCAACCCCAGCTAGGATCTTTCTGGGCAATGGCTAGCCCTGGATAGGCACAGTGGGACCCTCATGACTGATGGCTTCTCACTAGGTCTTGGCAGGGGTCTGAGGGTACCCCCTGCCCTACCCCACCTGTTTTGTCAGGGGCCAGGGGCTACTGGCCTGGATCTTTGTGGCCCTGCTCCCTAGGAGGGCCCAAGGTGGTGGGGCGCAGCCAGAGACTGTGTGGGCTGTCCAGATGGGGCTTCCTTGGCGTTCTTGGACCTGCAGCTGGGTGTTTGTCTGCCTGCCTGGGGCTGGCAGTGGCCACAGCCGTCCCAGCCTGCACCTTCTGCCCTCCTCACTCCAGGCAGCCCCAGAAGCTGCTAAGGAGCAGGTGGGGTGGGTGGGGGTCCATTCAGTCACTTCCATGGGCATGTCATGAGGACCATTGTTGGTGCCAGGCTCTGGGCTGGGTGCTGGCACTCTAGTTAAGAAAGGCACCAATTAAGTAAAAAGACAACTTTTTAGGTGGGCAAGAACTGTCAGGATGGAGGTCTGCACAGTGCTCAGATGGGGAGGAGCTCACGACACTCACTAGCCGTGTGCCCTTGGCAAGTCTCCGAACCCCTCTGAGCTTTGGTCTCCTTGTCTATAGAATGGGGATAATGACATATCTCAGGAGGTTGCTCTGACAATTAAGTGAGACGATGTGTGCAGAGGCTGTGGCACGCAGTGAGTGATCATGCACTGGGAGCTGGTACTCTTACTATCATCACTGTATTTATCACTGGCTTTATTGCCTTCTTCTGTCTATACATCCATCTTAGAGCTCCCTGAGGGCTAGGCCTGGCAGAGTCCCTTCCTGGCTACTCATTCTTTTCCTGACCCTCCTAGGGACCAGGCTGGCTTTGGCTGCAAGAAGCACCCAGGATGGGACAGACCTTACAAGGCTGGGGCTGTGTCCAGAGCTACATGGTCCAGTGTGGGAGCTGTCAGCCATGTGTGGCCAGTTAGATTTAAATTACTTAAACTTAAATCAAATTAAGCTTTCTGTTTCTACGTTGTGGTGGCCACCTGTCAAGTGCTCGGCACCCACATGTGGCCAGTGCCTACCTATTGGGCTGCACAGGGTAGAACCTTTCCATCATCACGGGAGGTTGTGCGGAACTGGACTCTCAGGGACTCCGGCTCCGGCATCATCCTCACTGTGGCTCCAACAGCCACCAGCTGTCTCCTGAGCACTGGGATAACACGAAGTTTGTAATTACACGGAAACTGACTTCTGGAGCCCTTCCCACCTTCCCTCATAGGTAGCCTTGCTCACCTGGCCAGGGTGCTGAGTTTCCTGGCAGTCCTTATCAGCTCAGGGGTGGGAAGGCAGGGCGGGGATTGCCCAAATGCAACTGTTGCCTGCTGTCCCCACCCTGTTTCTCCCTGTTTCTGCCGGTCCTGCCTGACAGGGAGTCCTGGAGTGTTCTCCCTAGTTCACAGCTTTGTCTAGGGTTGGGGGCCCAGACACCCTCACCCTACCACTCCCATCATGTGCTTTGAACACATGGCCTCTCTCCCGTTCCTTCCATCCGGCCGCCTTCTCCCTCCTCTCTCTCCAGGCCTGACTTACACGGCTGGTCCTCCAGGAAGCCTTTTCTGATCTGTCACCCAAAGTGAGCTCTCCTGCCTTGGCGTGCCCTCCTCAGACCCTGCCTTTGGCACTCAGTGCCTTCCTCTGTGGGTTTGCTCTTGTATGTGCTCGTTCTCTCGGTCAGACGTACAGCAGGTGAGCGCTGCCGGCCCGCCATCTCCAGGGGCACAGCCAGATCTAACTGAGCTGCGTGTTCCCCAGACCCAAAGCTGGGCATGTGGTAGGGTCTCGGGAGGTGGCTCTGGAATGAACAAATCCTGAGTGAGTCCCGAGTGCCAAAGGCTGATGCGTAGGGCCTCCCCCTGCCCCTGGAGCTGGATCTGGGAGTCAGGGAACTGAGCCCCAGAGACATGACAGCTCAGCGAGGCCGGGCCGAAGAGGATGGGGAGGGGGCCCTGGGAGAGCCCAGGGCAGTTCTCAGTGTCTCTGTTCATTGCTCCGTCAAACCACAAACCTTCTACGAACCCCTGCTCTCCCCAGGAGGCCCCAGTCCACAGTGAGATGGATGCTGTGAGTCCCAGGAGGAAGCGGGCTAGGATCTGCCAGTCAGGCTGTGCTGGTTGTTAACATACTGCAATACTTCCGTGCTGATCAACTAAGAGCTGTCCTCCCACAGCCCCTGCCCCCAGTGCAGCAGTCCCTTCTGCAAGGCCCAGTAGACCTGGCCTCGTCCCTGGACTCCCTCCCCCTCCCCCTTGAGCCAGCCAGTGAAGAGCCATCAGCTGACATGGTGGGTGGTCTACAGGACCCTGCCCTAGGGCGGGGTCTAACTGCTCTGTATTGCCTATGAGATATTTGCAGTGTCATCCCTGTGTATAATGTGATGACCTTGATTTGAAGTCTCTGGTGTCTTGTCACTGTCTTGCTTACAGTTCTGACCAGTCAGGCAGGCTGAGACTGACGCTGTCCCCGCAGTGGGCCTAGCACTGTGCAAGCTCACAGCAGTGTCTGGCTGAGGTGCCACCATCCAACTCAACCTCATCCTCACTTTCTCTCTCCTGCAGGCAGCCATGAGCTCCAGCCGCCCCGAGCCGGGTGCCCCGGCACCCCTGAGCCCCCACCTGCAGCCCCTGTCCCGGAGCTCTTCCAGCCTGCTGGGTGAAAGCCGAAGGCAGAGACCCGAGCTACGCAAGAGTGCCAGCAGCACCGTGTGGCAGGCCCAACCAGGCGAGGCCAGCACCGGTCCCCAGCTCCCAGAGGAAGAGGGCTGCCCAGCTGAGAGCATGGAGCCAGCACAGGCATCCAGTCCCCGGCCACAGCCTGGTGCTGGGGGCCACTGGCGGAGCAGCACTGTGGGCAATGTGTCCACCGTGGGCAGTGGAGACCTGTGTCACCTGCGGACCACTGGTGCCACTGCCGTGCAGAGGAGCCACTCGGACCTGGTCCATAGCATCCAGATGCAGGGTCATAGCAGTGCTCGGAAGGCCAGCCTCAGCTGCGTGGCCCTTGGCAGCTCCCCTGTCCACAGGGCTCAGCTGCAGCCTGGTGGTTCTTCTGACCAGGGTGGCCAGTTCCCTGCAGGCCTGGAAAGGGACCCGGCTCCAGAGGATGGGACTTCTAACTCAGGCTGGATGCTGGGGGAGAGTCAGGAGGGGGTGCTGTCACCAGACCTGGGGGGCACAACTACCTGCAGCAGCAGTCCCCAGGCTGAGCCCAAAGCCACTGGGCAGCCGGCCACCACCTCCGGCCATGCTCTGCCCCCAGCAGCTCTATTCTGCGGCATGAGTAAGGAGGGGGCTGGCAGCTGCTGTCACGGCCTGCCTGCCACAGGGATCCTGGCCTTTCCCAAACTAGTGGCGTCAGTGAGCGAGTCTGGGCTACAGGTTCAGCACGGGGTGAAGTTTCACTGTAAGTTGCCTGGCGGGCTCCCTGGGCACTCCTACTGCTGTGCTCACCATTGGGGTCCCGCTGGGTTGGCTACAGAGCCTGGCTCCAGGACCAAAGATGTGTGGACCATGACCTCATCCAGTGACTTGGCCCCTGCTGTGGCATCCCCTCTGTCAGCCCAGGATGCTGGCGTGCAGGCAGCCCCAGTGGCAGCCTACAAGGATGTGGCCACCAGCCCATCCATGGAGGCGCCTGTGGCCCTGCACATGTTCCCAGAGATAACTCTGGGGTCCAGCTTGGAGGAGGCGCCATCCCCTGTGCGGGATGTGCGATGGGATGCTGAAGGCATGACATGGGAGGTGTACGGAGCCGCGGTGGACCCCGAGGTGCTTGGTGTGGCCATCCAGAAGCACCTGGAGATGCAGTTTGAGCAGCTGCAGCGGGTGCCCACCAGCGAGGACAGCCTGTCTGCAGAGGGCCGGAGGGGGCCGCTGCGGGCTGTCATGCAGTCTCTGCGGCGTCCCAGCTGCTGTGGCTGCTCCAGCGCAGCCCCTGAGTGAGGAGTTGCAGCCCTTGGAGCCGACCTGGACCCATGGACTTGGCCCTAGACTAGGGCCAGGGACAGTGGGGACCCCGTGCCCCCTGGACCCACTAGCAGCTGGCCACAACTCTCATCTGCATGCCAGCTGCATACAGGCCACAGGACTACAGCCTGGGGCTTTGTGCCCCATGTAGCTGGGCTGGTTTTTAAGGGCTTATTTCCCAAAGGCCACATTTCTGCACATTCCAGGCTTTGAATGTCGAGACAGGGTTTCAGCACTGTGCACAAGGGAGATCCTGAGTTTTCTGTAAAAACCTTGACCTTCTATTCAACCTGCCCTCGGAACTCTGCCATATTTTCCCCTCGGACTCTCAGTGGCTTTATTTTAAAGCAATACTAAGAAATAATGAATTCCCGACATGAAGTGTGGGACCCCAGTGACAGGGACTGCCTGGGTCTTTAGGGAAGGGGACTGATATTGCCAAAAGCCTCCTGTGTGCCACATACTGTTCTTAACACCTTACCTTGTTGAGTCTTCACCTCTTCACCCTGTTTTAGAGATGAAACAACAGACATTTGGCAAGGCTGTATCTGCTGTGCCCACATTGGACAGCTTGAAGTGTTGGACTAAGATTCACAGCTAGGGCTGGCTGCGTCCATGCTGCTCCCTGCGGCACACGCCCGTCCGGTTCAGTGCGGGTGTGCACAAGAATTTAATTAAGTGTGTTCTGTGCCGGCTTCTGTGGATTCCATGGTGAATGAGCCAGGCTGCCCTGCCCCAGCCGAGCTCACGGTGTGTGGTGGGATGGAGGGGTGCTGAGCGTCACAGAGGGCACTTCCAAGAGCCAGTCTCCCTTGCAGGTCATTGTGGCAGGCGGTGGCCTCAGGAAGAGGAGACAGGCGGGCAGCCACTGGCCCCCAAATCTGTTGCAGTGCCTGAAATTGCACCCTTCTCACCTCATTCCTTTGGCTTAAGGATTTCTTCCCAGCTGGTGCAGGTCTTGGAAGGTGGGAAGGCAGGAAGGAGACTGGCTGTGGGACACGGGGTGGGGACTCCCACCTGGTGGGAAATGGCCTGAGCTGGGAGTCTGTGGGGGTTCGCCCAGTCCTGCCAATGTGACCTGACATAGGCCAGGCAGTGGGGGCCAGGGGACAGCCTGTCTTCATTGCCCAAGGATCTCTTAAGGCCTGCAGAGGATGGAAGTGGGCTTGTGTCCTTGTCCTGGAACTTGGTGTTGGAGATCCCAAGCTCCTGGGACAGAATTCCCCAGTCCACCCTTGTGAAGGAGCCCAAGGGTTAGGGTGGTGTCAGGGCCCCTGACCTGGCTCTGTTCCTGGGTCCCCGTCTGCACCTGGGAACCCAAGACCCGAAAGCTGCCTTCCCTTTCCCCATCCTCAAGGACGTGGTACTCATTGAGTAGGAAATGACTCGTGCAACAATGGGTTAATTTTTAAACCAGGAGTGGCATTCTAATAGGCCAAAAGGAACAAGGTGAGAAAGGCTTGCTGAATGCCTCCCAGGGCCCCAAGATGGGCCATTCTTACCCAGAAACATGCCTTTCCTGTGTGTGCAGTGCACCCCTTGGGGATCTAGGCCTGCCAGTCCCTCTGTGTGTGGTCAGGGCAGGCATCTCATATTCTGGGTAGTGACACGTGGGTACATGCACCTGACCCTGCTACAGGGGCTCCAGGGGCTCCAGCCTGGTGGGGCCACATGGGACAGAGCAAATGGCTGTGGGTACATGGGAGAGGAGGCCCTCACACAGAGGGGCTGGACAGGTGGGTGGAGGGGGAGAATGACCTGCAGACGGAACAGCCTGGACAGAGTTTGGAGGTGCCTATTCTGCCTGGGCCATGGTGAGTCACTGCAGTGGAGGCCCTGTGGGGGTGCTTGTTGGGTTCGGAGGCTGGCACAGGGTCCCCATTGTGAAGATGCTAGTGTGACTGAAGAAAGGGACTTTGGGGAGCTGTGGAAGGGGTGGTCCATCCAGATTTCAACTTAGAAATATCTGGCTGGGCATGGTGGCTCACGCCTGTAATCCTAGCACTTTGGGAGGCCGAGGTGGGAGGATTGTTTGAGGCCAGGAGTTTGGGACCAGCCTGAGCAGAGTGAGACCCTGTCTCTTCAAAAAACAGAAAAATTAGCCAGGGGTGGTGTCATATGCCTATAGTCTCAGCCTCTTGGGAGGCTGAGGCAGGAGGATTGCTTAAGCCCAGTAGTTTGAAGTTGCTGTGCGCTGTGATGATGCCACTGCACTCCAGCCTGAGTGACAAAGCAAGACCCTGTCTCAAAAAAATAAAAAAAAGAAAAGAAAAGAAATATCCTTTTGGCTGCCAGTGGAGAAGAGATTGGCACAGAAGAGGCAGGAGGCAGGAGCCCAGGAAGATGTGGTGGGGGCCACCAAGGAGGGGCTGTGATGGAGCGGGCAGCTGGGGACTGGCTTCGCACAAGTGTGCACGTCTCTCTCATACACACGCATGCGTGCGGTGGATTCGGGAAGGAGGAGGAGTTCCAGGAGGCTGAGGTTTCCAGTTTGTGCAAGAGGAGGGTGAGGCCACTAGCTGGGACAGGAGAAGGCAGGTGGCAGGTTCAGGAGGGGCAGGGGAAGGGCCACGTGCCACAGGGTTGGCCGCAACCAGTGAAACCCATTTCACGAAGAGACTTTCTCCTCTGCCATATGCAGATTCTCTGCATCCGCTCTGCTTGGCTGTGTGCCAGTCTGTGCCACCTCCATGCACCTGGCACGCTGTGATGGCAGGCAGGGCTGGGTCTGGCATGGGGTCACTTGACTGGCCCACTCACCACACTGTGACCAAGATGAACATTTGCAGGGTGGTGCTGGACTCCAGCCCGGCCTGTGTCTTGCCTGGGCCCCCAGACCACCCTCCCGGATAAACGATGCCCCTGGTCTCGCGAGCCCAGGCTGCAGCTTCATTTCTGAATTGGACCTGGAGACACATTCCCCACCCCTGGCCGTGGCCCCTCCTGGGCCAGGCCTGATGCCTGCAGGGGTTTAGGGCCCTAGAGCACGGCCACTGGCTTAGGTTACAGGTCTCCTTCCCCTGGAATCCAGTCGGGGTCCCTTTCAGGCCCCACTCTAGGAGGTGTTGGATTTGACTGTTGATATGTTAGTTTTGTTTTAAATTTAAAATAAATGTAAGTTCAAAGGTCAGAGCTGGGCCCCATCATAGAAGGGGCAGTGGTCCTGGCCCGTCTTGTTTATTTTGTCCTGGTAAATTCTGTCCTTTGGAGCATAAACCCCCAGAGTCCTAGAACTCACTGCCTTAGCAGAAATCCCCCCTCACTTCTGCCCACCCGCTCTCCTTCCATGGTGGGCTGGGTCCCCAGGTGAAGTGTGGCTTTCTGGAGCTTGTCACCTCTGGGCGTGTGTGTCCCTTGTCGTGCCCCCCGGGTTGCCATCAACCTCGCAAGAAACCATTAATCCCAACTGGGGAGGAAGCTGTTCCTGCCAGAGCAGAGCTGCCGCTGCTGCCTGAGGCCACAGTGCTGGGGGTGGAGGAAGAGCCGGGAGTGGGCCTGTTCCACTGTGATGTCACCTCCCCTAGACGTGCTAGATCCATTTGACTGGGGCTGAAGGGGGCCTCCCCCATACAGGTCCTAACACTCGGGCCATGGGGCGGGCCACCACAGCTAGTGGCTGAAAGCTGGGATTTGAACCTTTCTGTACACCTATACCCGTGGGATCTCGGGCAAGTTACTAGCCTCACTGATCCTAAACTTCCTCGTCTAAAATGGGGATGATGGTGCCTCCTTCACAGGCATATTATGAGGATGAAATGGGGTAACTCATGTAATGCTCCTGGCACCCAGGATAGTGTTCGGCATGCGCTGGTGGTCTTGGTCCCCACTCCCATGGCTACATTCGGGGGCTGGCTCTTGCCGTGCCAACTTGGCTGTGGTCATGGTCCACATCCTATTTCCTTAAAAATCCCTTAGCCAGTCTCTTTCCACATCCCTCACCCTCAGTGTGGAACATGTGCCTCTGGCCATGGGCCTCTGAAACTGTGCTTCCCAGAGCCACGTCAGGGAGGACCACCCCATCCCCCACCATTGCTTAATCTCGGTCAGGATCCCAAGAAGCCCACGTTAGGAGGAGGATCTGGAGTTATTAAGGAGGGGGAGAGCTAGGTAGGGAAGGTGCAAGCGAGGGTGTGATTTTAGGCCAAGTCAGATCCCACAGGGGAGCACCAGGGTGCAACTTCCACCTCAGAGTAAGGGCCACCCAGCGGTGCGGGTGTAACCCCTGGGCACTGCTGGCTATCTGGCACGCAGGCTAGGGAACTCCAGGGGCCCCAGGGTAGGTCTCTGCAGGGAGTCCTAGGGCCTATCCCCGGGAAGACATGCACAAAAATGCCAAAGGGAGTCACAGGTGTCAGGGGGTGCACCCAGTGGCAGCTGCATTTATGTCTTGTGCAGCCCATCACCCTGTGGACACATGCTGGGCTTGTGGCCCACAAAATGCTCGGACCTTTTCTCTCTGTGTTGCTCTAAAACAATTGTTTCATTCCTGTTCACACCAAGCAACCTTAGTTAAACGCAGAGCTTGCATCTGTCCGTGTTATATTCCTTCCCATTTGTCATTTTGGCCTGGCCCAGTTTTGTCATCTGAAGCTATGACTGACTAGTCTTGTCAGTTTTCATCCAACTTGTCAGGCAGGGCAGGGCCAGTGTGCAGCCTGGGGCACGTCCCTGGGTGATCCTGTAGGCCAGCGTGGTCCCCAGGTCCCTCCGAATCTACATGTCATCATGGGCAAATTCGTTTAATGCAAATTTATTAAAATCCAGATCTTTAATCTAGTATCCTTCTCTCCGAAATCACAGTCCCAGGAGGAGGTTTGCATGGCCTGACTTGAGTTCTCGTTCTCAGCTAAACTGGTTCTGATGACGGCTGCTTCCCTTTGTAAGATCTTACCTATGTCTGTTTCACAAGCTGGTCTAAGAGTTTGCGGCAAGCTAAGATTTGCAGGCCCTGTCTTCTCACCCGTTTGGAGGTTGGGAGCCGCTCCACCTTGCCCTTGGCCTCCCTCCTGTTCCTCCGGGATCCTCAGAGGCTGCTCCCAGCACACCAGGGCTCAACTGCGGCGCGGTTCCAGGAGGTGACTGAGGGTCAGGAGAATTGAGTTCCTTGGCAGCTGGTCTCTAGCACCTTCCTTACTGAGTCCCTTTTCAGGTTTGCTCGCCCGTTCTAGTGGGCATCTTCCCAAAGCTGGGTGGGGGCCTCCGGGATCCAGAGAACACGGAACTAGTTCTGTTGCTGGGGCCACACAGAGATGATAAAACCAGGAAAATACCCAAGGAAAGTTGATATTTATGGAAAAACCAAACCAAACCAGAGTGGCATGGGCCTTTGGGCTTGAATCCCTTGTCCCAAGAGTTAGGTAAACACCACCCTTGGTCACTTTCGGAGTGACTCTCTGGGACTCAGGCCTCATTTCTCCCCCTCCAAGCCCAAGATGGCTCAGCAAGAAGGCAGGTCTGGGCCTCAAAACATGAGCTCCCCAAATGCATACCCTGAAATTCATCTTTCACAGCTCCACTCTATCAGGAGAGAATGTGCAAATTGTGGGACTATAGCAGTTGATGTCTGGGCTCAGGTGGGGAGGTGTGTCCAACTTTAAGGTGTGCAGCTTTTAGCCATGTACGCCTTACCCAGTCTGGCCTGGCCTGGACTTTTCATTTCCCACCATCTCTCCTGAGAAAAGACGTGGGCGCTTTCTCTGCATCCTATGGACGTGGCCTCGGGGCTGCAGGGTCTCTATGCAGGTGCAGCCAGGGACAAGTGGGGGGCTCCGCTGGTCCTGCACCAGCTGCCCTGGGTGCTCTGTCTCCCCCACCCCCCATTTCTCTTTAATCTCTCCCCCTTTTCTGTCTCACATCCTCTTTGTTCCTCAGAAAACTTTTGTCCCTCTGTCTCCCCATTACTGCCCATTGTCCTTATTCCTGCCTGCCCCTCTTTTATGCCAAGGGTTTGCCTTGCCTTAGCTAAACAGTCATCTCTCTCTTCTTGTGATCTGGCCATTTCCCCTGGGCTGTGGCTGGGCCTGGGTCTTGGCATTCCTGATTTTTATGGGTCTAGGCTGTCCCTCTCCACCTGTCCTTTCCTTCCCGCTTTGGATGCAAACTACAACATCTGTCCTTGTCTGAAAACAGCTTCTGACCGTCTTCCTAGAGAGGGAGCCCTCGCTGGGATTGCTTGGCCAGGTTTCCATGACTTTTGCCCAGAAAACAAAACCGGTTGTCAGTGGTCCTGCTGGGTGAGTGCAGGGATTTTGGTCAGGCTGGAAGGGCACCCTATCAGTCCTAAGTTTTGGTGGCCCTTATTGGGGGACTGGCTGGCTAGGTGGCTGGAGGGACACACTAGGTGGGTAGTGCTCATCTGCTGGCTTCAGGCAGGCCATCTCCTCATCCACGTTTTCAGAATCTTCTTGCTCAGCTTGTGATTGGGTTGGGGTGTGGCCTGAGCCTCCGTGGGGGGTCACACCGCACTGTCCCATCCGTGTGCCTCCCTCTTGTCTGGAACTGCACTTGTGTCTAGGACCCAGGGCTGGGAACCAGGGGAGGAGATTTCTGTCTTTGACCCCAAGTGGATGCACCTCCCTCCCAGGCCTGAGTAGAGCCTAAGGGGGTTGACTCTCTTGAGGCTGGAATTTTCTGTGTGTTCATCAAGATGCTAAACTGGGGTTCTGGAGCCCAGCTGGGAGGGGCAGAATTGCCTGCTCACTTTGGACCTTTTCCATGTTCCTGCCCATTCAGCCCCTGACCTGTAGCCTTCTGCCTGGCCTTCCCTCTGTTCACTTCTCATTTTTAGCTATTGTTAGCAGTCCAGGGTCTGGGAGATGGTGGCCAAGGGTGTCATTTTATATGCAAGCTCTGTGGCTTTTGTAAGCCCAGCCTGAGTCTTTTGAGGAAGACTCTCTCGTTTGATTTTCTTTCCCTTCAAGGTTGGGAAGGGATTCAGGCAGAGGAGGGGCTTCTTGTGAAGATGCCAACTACTGAATTCTGTCCTGGATCTCACCTCCCTGGGGGTGCAAGTGCCACAGGAAAGGGGTCCAGGCAGGAACCGGCAAGAGTGTGGTCGCAGGGGGGCTGGTGCCAGTACTGCCTGAGCTTTGCTGAAGGGCAGGACAGCTGGGCAGGAAACAGAATCCTGCTTTATGGGAATTTTTGATGTAATATTTTGTCATTTATTTTTTCATGAATTTTGATTTTAAAATATTGCATTAAAAATTATTTATCTTGGTTACTGAGTCTTTTAGCATTTACTTAAATGTTATGTCTAGTCCCTGCCTGGCCTTCTCCTCTCCCAGGGCCTTGAATGCCCTGGGTCCCTATGGAATTGGGACAAAGAACCCTCCCAACCCCCCTACTCGCGTCCCTCCCCTATGCTGGCAGCGGTGGGGAGGGGACGCTGTGGCTGCTCAGGCACCTGTCCGTTGTGGGGCCCAGGTGGCATGGCCTGCAGGGGACTTGATGCCCCCTAGTGCATTGGTTCCCAACCTTTTTGGCACCAGGGACCAGTTTCACAGAAGACAATTTTTCCATGGACGTGTGGGCGTGGAGGGATGGTTTCAGGAGGATTCCAGTGCATTACATTTATTATGCATTTGATTTTTATTATTATTACCTTGTAATATATAATGAAATAATTATACAACTCGTCATAATGTAGAATCAGTGGAAGCCCAGAGCTTGTTTTCCTGCAACTAGACGGTTCCATCTGGGGGTGATGGGAGACAGTGACACCTGAAGCCTGTTGCTTATGTCCAGTCTATTCTGTAATCTCATTTGGTTGCCGTGACTGCAGAAAATGTGGCTTCACAAAGATAGCATGTTGGAAATGGAAGCAGGTTTTTCAGTGCTTTTGTGGCAATCTCAGCATATTCTGCCTTGACTTTAATCCAGAACATATGGAGACTCGTTGTCTCAAACATGCTTTTAAGGCCACCGTCATTTTCAATCTCAAGCAGCTGATCGTCTTCTAGCACTAAGTCGCTTCACCTGGCTTGTTCACAAATGGGTGGCGGATCCATTCCTTCCCGTCTGGGGTTCTTTTGTGGTTGGGAAGTTATGCTCAAACTCTTTTGAGAGCTGAGATAGGTGACCATGCACCAGCTGGGAGAAAGAAGGCCCTGGCTCAGTCTCTTTCAAAACCTCTGCTAATGTTTGAAACATGTCAAAAATCCCAGTCTTCACTCATCACCCCCATAATTCCAGTTTGGCTTTGAATGCAGCCACTTTATCTGCCGGCTTGAACACAGTTGTTCTCCCCTGAAGTGACAGATTGAGTTCGTTGAGCAGGTTGAATATGTCACACAAGTAAACAAGTTTTGTGTGTCACTGAAATGTGCTACCAGTGATGACTGTTTTTCTAAAAGAAATCTCTGGAGTGGCTGTCAAAACTCAAAAACTCTGGGCAGTGATCTAGCTCTAGAGAGCCACCTCACTTCTGTGTGTAAGAGAAGACACGTGTGCTCTGTGTTCATCTCCTCACAGAGCTGCATGAACAGACATTATTAAGGGCAAGTACTTTAATGTGATTGATAATTTTAACCACATCCTGCAAAACGTTGTTTAGTTCAGATGACATTTTCCGGCCAGCCAGCATTTTTCTATGGATGACACAGTGTGTAGACTCACACTCAGAAGCGACCTCCTTGACCCAAATAGTGAAACCAGAAAGCCAGTCAGTCATGGCAGCTGCTCCGTCTGTGCATATACTGACACTAAATGACCAGTTCAGTTTTCCTGATATGTAATCACTCAAAGACTTGAATAGTTCTGCGGCTGGGGTGTCCGTTGGCAATAAAAGTACACCTAACATATCCTCATGCACATCTTTCTGAAAAAATATATCACACAAAAACAAGCATTGTTGCCTTTTCATGAACATCGGTAGACTTGTTAACCTGGCTTGTGTACCACAGTGACTCATTAATCCTCTCTAACTATTGTGCCTCAATATCTTCTGCTATTTCATCAATTTGTCTAGTTATGGTGCTAGCCAAAGAGGAACACTTGCTACCTTTTGTACTGCAGCCTCTCCTAAAAGTTCACGGCCAATGTCCTTAGCAGCAGGCAGGATCAGATCTTCACCAATAGTAAAGGGCTTCTTAGCTTTAGTGATGCGGTTAGCCACTAAGAATGCTGCTCTCGGTGCAGACACACTTGATGAAGTTGTGGCCTTCAATAATTGCTTCTGTTCTTCGTGTTCATGTTGTTTTCTTTTGAAAAACTCCAAAGCCTTGTGTTTTAATGCAGGGTGCTTGTTCTCCATGTAGCGAAGCAGTTTTGAAGCTTTCAAGGCTTCATTGGATAGCCGGTCACCACATATTATACAAAGCGGGCTTGGAGAATATGATCGCCTGTTGCAACGAACCCGTAATTTAAATAGGACTCTTGGTATTTTCTTTCAAATGCAGCTTTCATCTTGTTGGCAGTCTTAGGGTCTTCTGCTGTCTCATCCTTGGATCTTTCCCCCTTTCAAAGGAGCTTCTCAGTGGCATTTGTTTTTTACTCATTTTTGCCAGGGTTAGCTTATGGGCTTACCGAAACTGTAACTGAGACAAACAAGTGCGCAGTGTGGGAAAGAGGCGCTGATGGACGTGGTAAGTAAAATAACGTGCAGGCCACATGCAGACTAAAATAAATGTCGGCTCCTGACTTAAAGCCTGCCACCAGGTGTAGCTGTACAAAAGAAGTAAGATGCTCACTTGTCACTATAAAGCCTGCCACCAGATGCAGCTTAATTGCCACTTGCCACTCACTGATAAGGTTTTCATATAAGTCTGCAAGCAATTGATTTATTATTATTTATTATTATTAGGTTGCTGCTGGTCTGGCAGGAGGCGGAGCTTAGATGGTGATGCGAGTGATGGGGAGCAGCTGTAAATACAGATGAAGCCTCACTTGCTTGCCTGCCGCTCACCTCCCGCTGTGTGGCCCAGTTCCTAACAGGCCACAGACCGGTACTGGTCCACAGCCCATGAGCTGGGGACTGCAGCCCTAGTGGGCAGCTGGGAGTGCAGCCTGGGAGCCACTGAGCCTGCCCACGCTGCACCTTGCACTTCCCTGTCTCCCTCCCCTCCTGTGGGTGCTCCAGACAAACCTGCAGGGCAGATGAAGATTCTAGAGAAGCGGATTGAAGGGGAGAGGGTGGAGCCCAGGTGGGGGACAGCCAGGACCTTCAGAAGGGAAGACAGGTCTCACTTTACTTAGACCTTTGATTCCAAATGTGGATTGTCCACGTGGAGGGGCTGGATGGAGAAGACTTCCTCATCCTACCTAAGCTGTATGTTTGTGTAACCCTTGTGTGGTCTGCTTTCATTTTTAAAATTTACCTAGAACATGCTTGAAGCTCTGACTTGGGGCAGGGGGCAAAGGCAATGTGTGTAACCCAAACATTTGTACCCTCGTAATATGCTGAAATAAAAAATAAAAAAGCATAAAATTTACCTAGAGCCTCTAAATGTGTCCAGTGGGCTTGCCCAGACAGGGTCCTCTTCCTGGGCCATGGGAGAGGGTGTGGACACTGGGGACTGGGCCTCTCCTCAGCCGGGAATGTCTGGCCAAAGAGCCCATGGTGGGGGGTGGGGGGTGCAGGGCAGGGGGCTGAGGTTCACTGCGGGGGAGGAAGGCTGAGCCAGAGGGTCCCCCCACAATGCCTTGCCTGGCTCCATCTCCAGCTGTGCCCTAGGCCGAGCGGGGAGTGGGGGGGGTGATGGTAGCCGAGAGAGAGCCTATTCCTCACAGCAGGTGGGTGGCAGGAAGACTGGGGACAGTTGTCCATCAGAAGTGTACTGAGGGCTGTGCCTGGGGCTTTTCTTCTCGGTGGGGGTGTGGGGGTGGTGGCAGGGAGTGACTGTGTCCCCAGCATCACTCCTGTCTCATTCCATCCTCACAAGTCTGTCTGAGATGCTGTCTCCCTTAGCTCCTTCTGGCTGCAAGCAAGTGAATTTTGAACTGAGAGTTATCTAACCATTGGGATGTTTACCTTCCTGCCTCGGCCTCCCAACGTGCTGGGATTACATGTGTGAGCCACCAGGCTCGGCCTCAGGTTTCTTCCAAACTTCTGCTCTGCTGTCTTTAGGGCATAGTGGGGGCTGTCCTCACGGTCACACGAGGGCTGCTGCATTCGAACTCTGGAATTCGGCTGCAAGAATTCACACTCCGGTCTGTGATTACAGGCCTGTCTTTTCATCTGTCTTTTCAAAAATGAAAGTAATACATACTTACGATAAGAATTTAAAACAGTACAGACCTTGGACTTTTGTTTTTAAACGTGTGCGTGTTTGTGACAAGAATTTCAGGTAGTGTACAGTGAAGGTCTGGCCCTTTCCTTGCTTCGAAATTCCCACAGGTTACAACTTACGATAATTTCTGTGGATTCTCTGGCAACCTTCCTAATTACAATCTTAAACCTCTAAATATTTCACACAAGTGAGATCCCACTTAGATATTATTTTGAATTTCTTTTTTTAAGATTAAGATATCTTGCAGATCATATTGCCATACACAGATTCTATCCCCTTTCTCATTGGTATACTGTATTGCATGGAATACAAGTGCCTTTTTTCAATAAACCAATCCTCTTCTTCTGGACTTTATGTTATATCTCTATATTTTTAAATTTATACACTTTATTTCTTAGAAGAGATTTAGAGTAACAGAAAAATTGTGCAGATATACAGAGTACCCGTGTACTTTTGCATTTGCACACTGTTTCTGCAATTAACATTTTGCATAATGTAGAACATGGTACATTTGTTACAAAGAATGAGCCAATGTTGATACATTATTGTTACCCAAAGATCGTAGTTTACATTAAATTTCACTCTTTGTGTTGCACACTTCTCTAGGTTTTGCAAATTCATGTCATGTATCTACCACTACAGGATCATACAGAATAGTTTTACCCCCAATAATACCCTGTCCTCAGTTTATCATCCCTTCTACTTTCTCCTGAACTCCTGTTGACCCCTGATCTTTTTCACTGTTGCTATAGTTTTGCTTTTTCCAGAATGTCATATAATTGGAATCATGTAGCATATTTCCTTCACCTTGCAATATGGATTTAAGCTTCCTCTGTGTCTTTTCATGCTTTGATAGCTCATTTGTTTTTATTGCTGAAAAATATTGTATTGTATGGATGTGGCAGAGTTTATTCATCTATTAAAGGGCATCTTGGTAGCTTCCATGTTTTGGCTATTATGAATAAAGCTGCTATAAACATTTGTGTGCAGGTTTTTGTGTGGACGTAAGTTTAACTCAGTTGGATAAATACCCAGGAGTGCCATTGCTGTAAGACTGTGTGTAGCTTCATCAGAAACTGCCAAACTCTCTCTTAGAGTAGCTATATAATTTTGCATTCCCATTAGCAATGAGTGAGAGTTCCTATTTCCCATATTCCTTTGCTATTATAAAAACCATATAAAATAAATATCCTTGTATGTATAGTTTTATGTGCATGTGTGAGACTATCGGGTACATTTTCGTCAAGTGGTACATACAAAATATCTACGGATATTGGCAAACTGCTCTCCAGAAAGCACAAATGATACATAAAATGCTTATTTTCTCTCATCCACACCAATATTTGAGTTTTATCAAACTTTACTACTTTGGCTAGTTTGGTAAGTGAAATAAAGATGTCTTCATGGTTATTTGATTTGCAATGCCTTCTCTACGAGTGAGGTGGTGTTTTGCCAGACTGTCCAGGTGACAGTTCCTGCTCTGGTCTCTTGACTGTGTGACGCTAAGCAAGTGGCTGCTCCTCCTCGGACCTCAGTTTCTTCATCTGTAGAATGAGGACAGTAATGGTCCTTGCCTTATTAGTTGGATTTGAGGACTTAATAGCACCCTACATGTAAAGTGCTAGCACAGTTTGTGCCTCAAAATAAGGGCTGGGCAAACATTAGATTTTATCTAATATGTTCATGACCATTTGGATGTCCTGGTTTATGATCTGCCTGTTCATCTTGATTTCCATTTCCCCTGGATTCTTTTTTTTTTTATTGATTGGTTAGAGCTCTTTGTATATTAAAATGCTTTCTTTTTTCACATATATTACAAGTATTTTTTTATTTTGGTGTTTCATTTGTCTCCTGCTTTCCCAGACCCTGGCTCTGAACCAGTGTGACATCATATTCAGAAATACAGCATTTGAAAGCTCACAGAGTCTGTCATTTCCTTCTCAGGATGCCCACACCAGGCAAGCTGGTTCCTTTTTCTATACAAGAGAAGACTGGCCCAGGGAGGGCAAGCAACTTGCCTGACGTCACACGGGCATCAGTGGCTGGTTCAGGGATACAATGAAGGGTCCAGGCTCCTAGATTTGGCCTCCTCAGCTCTTAGAGAAGGGAGGGGTGTCTGCAGGTACAAGGAGGAGAAAGTCAAGATCATCAAGACAGCCAGCCTCACCCTGTCCCTCTCTCAGACTCAAGAGCATGGGCCTTTTTTTTCTGATAATCTTTGACCATTCTCTCCTGATGGGGCCAGCTGCCAGGAGCAGGGATAGGTTTACACCTGTGCTACCCCACACATGGTCCAGGGATTCAGTCTCACCTTGGAGCTGATGGAAACAAGGAATCTCAGCCCACCCTTGAGCCCTTGAATCAGAATCTGCCTTTTAACAAGACCCCTCAGTGACTCAAAAGCACATTATAAGTTGAGAAACACTGCTGTTTACCCCCACTTTGGAAAAAGAGAAGAGTCGCTTAGATTGAAGTTCCTAGTGTCTTGACACCAGAGAATCTCATGAGGGCTAAAGATTTCTCCCCAGAAAGACCTACAAGGCACATGCCTACCCCTCTGCATAGAGTTCAGGCCAAGAACCATCCCTGAGTCCCAGGGGACAGGGCTTTATAACCCAGATAAGCTCCTTCTAGGTATCAGCAAAGCAAGGGCAGCCAAAAACAAGCACGAGGAAAACTTTGTGGAAAGGTTTGATATTTCGAAAAATGCCATGCATGGGCATGGGCGTGGTGCTACGGTCTGGGAAGTGCATGCGTGGGTGTCCCCCTGCCCTAGGAAGACCCTCCCCAAGAACATACTGAAGCCTGGACTTTGGCATGGTCCCAGCCCCCAGACCCCCGTGGGACTCAGCAGACTGGCAGGAGCAGTGGAGGGCTCCAGAGCTAACCTAGCTAGACAGCCGTGTCGTCTTGGATAAGTCACTTCCTCTTTTGGAGCCATATTTTGCATATCTGTAAAATTAGAATGCTAAGCCCTATTATGAAGGTTTAGTTTGAGTACGTGCCTGACACATACATAGCAGGTGCCCAGTCCTTGTGTTTGCACCTTAAATAGCCCCGCTGCTGCCTGGGTGCAGAGGGCGAGGGCTGGGTGGGGATGGGCTGCTGGCACCAGGCAGAAGAGGACACTTTTGGGTGAGCAGCGCTCTGGGACTTTTTCTGCAGCCTGCAGCAAATCCCTAAAGCTCCCGGGTGGGGCCAGTGAGCAAGCCGGCGGGTGTCCCAGAGCCTGGCTGCCAGCTTTCCTCCTTGGAGGCTCAGGTTCCGTGATAATGATCGTTACTGTCATAATTCACACTAACTGAGTGTTTGTTACATGCCAGGCGCTTTTTATACTTATCTCCTTTCAGCCTCTCAGCAGCCTACAGGGCAGGGACCATCATCACCTCCATTTAGTGAGGGGAAATGCCATCAGTGCCTAGTGTGGCACAGTGAGGAAGTGGGGTGCAGCTGGGACTGGTCCTTGGGCCTGGCCCACCCGAGGGCCCCCACGTGTAACCAGCGGTCTCACAGCCTCTTTGCAGTAAATCCTACAAAATCCTCCCCCAGGCCCCCTGGCCTGGCCTCAGAGTCAGCAGTCACATCCTAGGGGATGCTCACGGGCTGTCACCCGAGGGAGCTTTCCTTCTCGCTGTTCCCTGGCCTGCCCACCACACCCTCGGCAGCCTGCCCAAGCCCTGCCCTCTCTTCTGGCTGGAGTTGGAGGCTGTGGTTCCTGGGAAGCTGCTGCCTCTCATAGCTGTCTGCTGAATATGTAGGGTTGGAACTCATTGATTCATTCACTCGTCCAGCAAACACTGCCTGAGGCCCGCTCTGTGCCGGGCACCGTGCTGGGGAAACACAGGGCGAAAGACCTCATTCCTGTCTTTGTGAAGCTCAGGCAGAGCAGACACCAGCAACAGACGCCCAACAAATGTGCAGGCTGGACCGGTGCTGCGTGCCAGAGGCGGGAGCCGGGAGTCAGCGGGCAGTCCAGGGCGGCTAAGCACCTACCGTGCGCATCTAACACTCGCCACCACCTGTGGAGTGGCTGACACTGTGTGCAGGGTGGTGCTCAGGTCCAGACTGAGGGGCGGCCTGAGCAGGGGTGGGCAGGCATTCAGGGGAGACAGAGGGGCCCAAGCAGGGGGGCTGGAGAAGCGGGAAGAGCCCGGGGCAGGGGTGAGGGGTGGGGGGTGGCATGGACGGGCAAGAGGCCTGTCCACGTTGCCCAGTAGCCAAAGGCAGCCCTGGGTGGGCTCAGCCAGGGAGGACCAGAATCAAGTTGGGGTGTTTAGAAAGATCACGGTCATCGTCTTGATGGGGAAGAGAGAGGAGAGAGAGAACAGGAGGACCAGGGGGAAAGCTGGGGTGACTCACTCAGCATGAGTGAGATGTGTGGGGTAGTGAGGCAGGAGAGAGACAGAGAGACAGAGACAGAGAGACAGAGACAGAGAGAGGTAGGGAAAGAGAGGATCAGAGAAGAGAGACAGGAAGAGAGAGAGACAGAGATATATATATAGAGAGAGAGAAGACAGACAGGGAGAGAGACAGAGAGAGAGAAGACAGAGACAGAGACAGAGAGACAAGAGAGAGAGAATGAGAGTGAAATCTTGCAGCAGCAGGCCTGGGCCCCACCCAGCACAGACAGCGCCAGGTGACTGCCTGACATGAAACAGGAGGTGCCAGGGGGAGGAGGGAGACAGCGCTTTCCCGTGGCATCTGAGTCCTTGGTGCAAATGCTTGTGGCACTTCCTTCATTCTTTCTTAAGTGTAGCCTGTGCCCTGGTTCTCAGTGCTCCGTTTTGAGCTTTTTCTGCCCATTCCTTGTCATGCTCCTAGTGAGGAAATACTGACCTTTACACCTTCCTTCCCACCAGGCACCCCCTTGCACAAGGACCCCGTCTAACTCTCTAAACAATCCAGACCCCCACCAGGAGATTCCCTGAAGGCCACAGTTAATCTACAGATAAACACCTTTGAGATGGCCCAGCCCATTCACCAGGTGGAGCAATAATTTACGATAGTCATCGGGACAGGTCACCCTCCTCACCACTCCTACACGTCCCGCATACCAAATTCCCCTTTGAAGCCCCTAGCCTCAGTCCACGACTTCAAAACGGTTTCTTGGAGGCACGAGCCTGGGCTATTTCCCCACTGCTCACTCTGGAATGAAGTCACCTTCCTTTCACTGCACCTCATCCTTGTGAGCAGTCAGGCCTGTGCTCGACTGCATTAGTACTTATCTTGTCTTCTCAACGACAGGGGCACTATCTCTTTTATGTCCGCATTCCCACATTACTTATGTCTGGAATTGGCAAACACAGATTCTCAAGCAGTGTTTGGTTAAAAGAACAAGTGTCAGTGGCCTTGTCTGAAGCCTCTGCCAGCTGACCGCCCAGGCACGGTGCCATGACCATAGTCAGGAAGGTCCAGGTTGCGAAGGAGACACAGATTGCAGGCTGGCGCTCATGGAAGCCCCCAGACAGAAGCTCCAGGGTGAGAGGCTGGTCAGGCTGTGCTGTGTCCCAGGAGGCGCAGGAATTCTCCACAGGGGTGGTAGCTTCCGGAGCCTCAGTCCCCTCTGGATACCCCTGAAAAGACAGGGAGTAGGGGACGGTGGGGTGTGGGGCCCTGTGCACGACCACTATGTTAGCACCTGTCCCTGGAAGGATCGGCTGATAGAGAAACTGAACGCAGGTACTGCCTGAGCAAACTAACGTGTTTGCTTCTCCAAAGGCTACGCTAAAAGTGATCAGATGCGAGCAGAGATCTACAATGTTCTACAGTGGGACATAGAACAGGAAGCTTCTGGATCCCCTGTATAAGTTTTCCACTGCAAAGTAACAAATCACCGCAAATTTAGCATCTTAAAACAACACCCATTAACTATCTGGCAGTCACCGTGGGTGAGGGGTGCGGGCAGGGCCCAGCTTGCTCCTCTGCTCGGGGCCTCACAAGGCTGAAACCAAGCCATCGGCCGCTAGATCCCTGGCTAGGGAAGGATCCTCTTCTCAGCTCCCTTGGGTTATTGGCAGACTGATTCCCTTACGCCTGCAGAATCCATGGCAGCTTGCTTCTCCAAGGCCAATAAGAGAGTCTGACTTCCTCAAATCTCTCCCTTCAAGGAAGTTTCTACTTTCATCTTTTAAAGGCCTCAATGAATTGGGGACCTTGATTATATCTACAACATCCCTTCAACGTGGCCATATTGCATCCGTTAGGAGTCACAGGTTCTGCCTGCACTTAAGGGGAGGGGACTGCGCAAAGGTGAGACTCACGGGGGCCACTCATGAGTGGGGGTGTGCTGCCCTGTGCCCCACAATGGGGGGACCAGTGGACACCTAGCTGGAGTGATACATGAGAGTGAGCAGGAGTCACCTGCAGCCTTTGACAGACTCAACTTCCCCCTTAAACCTGCAGATTCGTATGCCCTAGGTCTCATTTATTAATAATTTTTTCTGCCCTTTCCTTCGTTATTTTGTAGTTTTTCAGTTTCCCAGGTCCACGCTCTTTTCCATCAGTGTTAAGAAATGGAATTTCAGTTCTCAGCTGTTAAACCATTAGACTCTTTTTGATGTTGGTGAAAGACATCTCAGTAAGGTTAAGGGAAGACAATGTTCCCTCTTCCCTACAATTGTAGAAAAAACATTTTTTTTCCTACTTCCTAAAATTGTGCTTGCAAATGTTATTTCTAACCAAGGAGTTTTATGCGATACCTGGACTTCAGAGATGGCTGCCGTGTTCGGCGAAAGTAACCTTTAATCTCTGTGAGGCCTGGAGTTTAGATTAGTTGTCTTACAATTTTTTTTTTTTTTTTTGGTCTTACAAATTTTTAAACTGAATTGGATTGAAATCAGCATCATTTTTCTAAAATGTATCAATATTTGTGAGCTCTATTTATTAAACCAAAATGATTCATTTCTACTTCCCTTTTCTCCCATGTGCAGGAGGGTAAAGAACATAGTAGAATCTCTGCTTCTGTTGAATTTCTTATTTAAACAAAGTGTTTGAGACGTGGAAACGCCTCCTTACCTCTGTGAAGCTGGTACGGGGGGACGTTAGGGTCCGCACTGTTTGTCGCTACAGGGGCTTCTCCAGCTCTGGCCGGCGACCACCTGCCTACAAAAGTGCACGGTCTGCTCGGTTACTTTGTGTGTGTGTTGTGCATTCCTTGCCGGGATCCTGACTGATACACCTTCAAACAGCCCTTGCATTTCGAAACAAACTTTGGATATATTATCTTCCTTTTTATTTTTGACGCAAATGGAAGCGTACTATGCACACTGGTCTGCATCTTGCCTTCTTCATTTGGCAAAATATCTTACAGATGACTCCGCATCTGAACTTGCTGACTGACCCCTCTCTTTAAAATGGCTGTATGTTACGGATCTATTAAGTGGCTGGTCCCTAGTTTATTTGACCTGACCTTATTGATAGCTGTGGACACAAAAGTGACACCACCGTTTAGTCACTGACTCCTTGGTCAAAGTCCTCCTCTCCCCCACCTCAAACTCCCAAGTCTATGTCACCCTCTGACTCCTGGCACTACAGCTGCCACGAGGGGACAGAGCTGTCATGTGGCAGAAGGAAGCTAAGCTGCTCACTGAAGACCTGCTGGCCAACAGGCTGGAGAACGGTTTTGTTGACTGGGGACTTGTTCTTTTCCGATCCTGGCAGCCACTCACCGCCTACTGGTTTTGACCCAGACATACGCATGCTCATCTTTAACCAAGACAAGTGGCATTACACCATGGTGTCAAGGACTGACCCCAAACTCCCATGCGAGGAGGGGTTTCTGTGCTTCTCCCCCGACCCTGACACCCAGGCCCTTCTTCTAGATGTCCCTTCCCGGCTGGTGCCACTGAGGATGAAGGCAGGAGGCCACATCATTGTCATTAGGGGCAGCAGCACGAGGCGTCTGCTTCCCCTTTCCAGCCCTGGGTCTGCCTCGGGGGCCAGGGCATGTTTGACCCTCATCTGGTGACCCCTCAGCTCTCAGGGAAGCCTGGGACGTCAGGCCCCCATTGAACAAAGTCCGCAGAAGCACTAACCTCGTGTTCTGACTCTCTTTTCTACACAGGCCATTTCTTCAGGGTGCCACAGGGGGTTCTGGGGCAGAAGGGGGTGCCCAGGGCCCAGGGCCAGATGAAGGGGCTGGAAATCCCAGCTGGGGAGGGACCCTGGGAACCCTGGGTGGACACCAGTGGTGGACAGGGATGGCCTGGACTCAAGCCCCATCTGTAAACAGGCCGTGCCTGTTCTTTGAGCGCCTCCTGTGTACTGGCCCCTGTGCTAAGAGGCCACACTGCCACTTGGCCCCGACAGGGGCATGAGATAAACACCAGGGCAGACGGCACGTCTGCCCTCCTGGGGCCCAAAGCCTAGTGGGGGAGAGAGACAATGACAAGCACATTAGGAAATGGACAAAAATCTTTGTGGGGGGGGGCTAGGAAGGAAAAAAATAGGCGCAATGAAAGAGAATAACAGGCATGAGGGGTCTGCTGGGTGTGGTTCTGCGGTGAGCTCGGGCCCTTCGCCGCGCAGGCTGCTCGGGGCGGGTCTGCCGCCAGGGGGCAGTGTGGCCGGGCAGAAAGGTCCCCCCTTGCCCGGACAGTCAAGAAACGATCAAGTCTGGCTCCGGCAACAAATCTCTGAGGGACCTTGGTCAGGTCACGCCTCTTTCGCTCTCTTTTTTTTATTGTGGTGAAATATACATAAATACAAAATTACGCTTTGAACCGTTTTTGAGTGTAGAGTTCAGCAGCGTTAAGTACGTTCACCTTGCTGTGCGTCTGTCACCACCGCCCATCGCCAGAACCTTTTCATCATCTCAAAGCGAACCTCAGTACCCCTGAGACAATCCCGTCTCCCTCCCTCAGCCCCTGGCCACCGCCGCTCTCCTTCCTGTCCCCGTAACGACAATGAATTCAGGCAGCCCTGCGCTGCCTTTGCCAGCTGTGTGGCCTGGGGCAAGCACTTACCTCACTCAGCCTCAGTTTTTCATCTGTAAAATGGGCTTGTTGGCTGTGTCTCAGAGGTGGTGATGAGGTCAGAGGTGATAAACATGAGCTTAATGAGCAGGGCCTCTTCCCCATCATTGGGGAGTTTGGGGTCTTGGGCACCCATTTCATTAGCTCTCAAGCTCCTAATTTTGCCCTTGGTTGAGGAAAGGAAGCTTCTGTGCTATGAAAAGTGTGTCTCTGGCATCCAAACTGCTGTCTAGACTGAGCGGTGTTTCCTGAAGGGTAGAAGAGAGATTTCTGGTGGCCCTTTGGGTACATGACTGTGAACGTGGTCAGCTGGGGTGCAGGTTGGGCCTGCTGGTGAGGCAGGGAGAGAGGGTGCTAGAGTTTGGGTGTTTGTTTCCCCAAACCTGATGTTGAAATTTGATCCCAATGTTGGAGGTGGACCCTCATGGGAGGTGTTTGGGTCACAGGGGCAGATCCCTCATGTAGGGCTTGGTGCTGTCTTTATGGTAATGAGTGAGTTGTCACTCTTAGTTCCCAAGAGAGCTGGTTAATAAAAAGAGCCCAGCACCCCCCCTTCTTTCCTCTCTCACCATGTAGTCTCCGCACAGCACACGCTGCTGTTTGCCTTCTGCCAGGAGTGGAAGCAGCCTGAGGCCCTCTCCAGGTGCCCAGTCTTGAACCTTCCAGCCAGCAGAACCACGAGTGAAACAAACCCCGTTTCTTTGTAAATCACCCAGCCTCAGGTGTTCCTTTGCAGCATCGCTGCATGGACAAGACAGAGAGGAAAGGTAATTGTGCTCCTAGGCACAGTCTAAAGGAGGGACTCTTCACCCGCCACTCCTTCCCTGCAAAAACGACAGCTTGAGACCTGTGAGGTGCCAGGCACTGCTCAAGTGCTTTCTGCGTATTGACTTGTCATCTTGCGGACACTGGCAGGAAGCCATCCTCATTTGTGAGATGTGGGATGGAGAGCAGAAATATTGAGTAGCTTTCTGAGGTCACACAGCTAAGAACCACAATGCTTCAGGGTTTGAGGGTATGTAAAATGTTAAAATGTTTTCAACTGAGTCAACTAAAAATTAGCATTTGCAGGTGGCAAAGTGGCTGTTCTTACAGTATCTCATTTAATTGTCACAATAATCCTAGGAGGTAAATCTCATTATTGGCATTTTATAGGAAAGAAATTGGAGGCTCACAGAGGTTGAACAGGTGCCTATGCTGGCACAATGAGCCAGTGACATAGCTGGGTTTCAACCAAGGTCTGCACAACTTTGGTTTTTGCCATGCATGACAGGGATGCATGCTGGACATCCCAACCCTAGTGCCTTTGAAAGGGCCCATTGGGGTCCAGCCCTCACCTGTCTCCCCCACACCTGATGATTTACAGTCCTGGCAGATGGCAGGACAGTTCACCCCAGTACCAGTTGCCAAACCGCACTGTGTGGGGAACAGACACAAAGACAGAGGGCCACCAGCTTGAGCAGAGGAGACTTCCTGAGGCAGGGCTCTGGGCTTTCTTTAGGGGCACGAACCCTTTTGCAAGTCTAGTAGAGTTGTAAGCCCTTTTCCTAGAAAAACACATGGCACAAATACCTACTTTTGCGTCCAATTCAGGGAATGCAAAGGCCCCAGATTAAAGAACTCCAGCCCTAAAAAATGATCCAGTCTGGAATGCTTTTATGGGAAGAGTAGGGTGCAGGTGAGAGAGGAGCATGGCCGGGGGAGACATGAGGTGGGCAGCCCAGCACAGGGGCCAGCATCAGCTGGAACCTGGAGGTGAGAACCGCGGGGACAGAGAGTAACCAAACTGGCCGGGGGCGGGGCAGGGCCATGCAGCCCACTGAGCACAGCTGCAAGCACACAGTTCTGTAGAAATGGGGCCAGTTGGGAGCCTGGGCAAGTCAGCAGCCCTTTGGCTGCGCCCCGAGGTCCCCAAGGTCCTTTCTGTGGATAATGTAGTCTTTGCTTCCAGCATGAGGTTTGTTGGAAACAGCTTGCCCAGCAGGGCAGATGCTGCTTGTCCGCCCAAGGGTTGCTTGTGCCTTCTCTGCTCAAATCTGCTTTTCGTGAAGGATTCAATGGAACCATTCCCAGCCTTTGGCTTCCCAATCTGCTTTTGCAGGCAGGCTGGCATTGTGCGCCTGGCTGGGTTGTTCAAACTTTTGACTACCATCACAGTTAGAAACACACAAATGACTGTGTGACTCGGTGCGTTTGCGTGCACACACACACTCTCGGATAGTTTTTCCTCCATTTCTTCTCATTACAAACTTACTGGTTTCAGCCTTGATAGATTTCACAGCCACTGGTGGGCTGCATGCTGCAGCGAGCTGGGATGCCGGCAGCAGGTTTGAGAGAGAAGCCTGGGCAGTGCCCTCACCTGTCCCAGGGCTGGTCCACGGCAGGGCCCCCAGGGCATCTGTGGCTCTGAGCAAACCACACTGTCACCTGCACATGAGGACCCACCACCACTCTGCTCCAAGGTGGAGCTTAAACAGCCAGCTCCTCAGGGAAAGAGCCATGCCCAGCTCTTCACTGAGTTTATTTTTCAGCACTAGTTCTTTTGTGGCGTTGAAAAAGGATTTGAGGCAGCTTCTGATGCTTCTGATAATGATAACTATTTTTCTGCCAGTGGCGATAAGAATCCCACAGAGACAGGGCAGTGATGTCTAGGAGAATGCTCCGTCGGCTATCCAGGCTGTCCCTGGATTGCTGCAACGGGTGGAGCAGGGAAGCCCTGCCTGGGAGGCACAGGGACACAGCTGTAATTAAGCCACTGGGCAGGAATGAAGGATCAACACACCTGAATTTTATGTTCACCCAGCTTGGGGTTGGCCTTGCTGGCTGTTGGTTTATGAGGTTAATCATTTAGTCAACAGAAGAGAGAAATGGCAGGCATAGGAAGAGCTTTCATTTCAAAGCAAATGACACCGGGGACAGCAACAGCCAATACTGTCCATTGGGCCCAGGTGAGATGTCCAGGTTCCATGTCCAGGTGTGGTGTCCAGGTGAGTCAGGTATGATGATCATGGCCCCAGGTCCTGGCTGCAGCAACCTCCCACCAGCTGGGAATTTACAGGGTACTTGAGGCTGCAGAGAGGGAATCTCTGGGTAAGCACACATTATGGCTTATCCATGGTGCCCTGGCTACAGATGAGGCGCTCGGGCAGAGGGGAGGCTGCTGGTGTTTGAAGCCTTGGGCGGCCTCTGCAGAAGCTCACCTGACAAACATGGCAGTGCCAGAGAGCTCCTGACCACATGGAAAGGAGGTCTTGGTCGTGCTGATGAAAGGAAGGCTTTTAGGAAGAGACAGAGGCTTCTGGAATGAAGAGTTAGCCAGGCAAGGAAGGGGACTGGGGAGGTTCCAAAGACAGGGCCAGAATGGGCAACGGCTTGGTGGCAAATGAGCACGCAAAGTGCTGGTGGTGGGGCAGTGTGTGGAGGAAGTCCCATCGGCACTGTCTGGCAGCTGGGGAGGGAGAGGTGATGGGGATGGGACCACAGTGGGAGGCCGATCGCCACAGGGTGCTGCCCTGGGCACGTGAGTTGGACACACATGGAGCTTGGCTTAGCTGTCCTGGCGGAGAAGCCAGGTCTTTCTGCAGGGCTGGGACGCTTGGCAGGCTTGGGCTGGCTTTGCCTGAGTCCCGGCCCTTCCTATAGGTGTGGACCCCATGTTGGGAGGAAGCTGTGGTTTTGTCAGAAAGACCCCTTGGGCAGGGCTTGTGAGGACTGTTAAAGAAAACTAGAACTGGACAGTAGATAAAGCAGTAAAACCAGATTTTATTCAGGACTATTGCAATGAGGGAAGAGAGACTTCAATATAGAACCCGGCTCAATTCCAAGTATAGCGTGGACCAGTGGAACTTAGCACCAAGGAGCAAGTAGGTCGGTGGTGGATGGAAAATTACCAAGAGGCCACATTAGGGGTGAGGGGGATTCTTGCTGAAGGCAGGCCAGGGTGGTCAGACGTCACCTGGGGGAGGGGAGGGGAAGGAAGTGATTAAATATTGAAGGTGGGGCCGTTCTTGCTAAACTTACCTGGTAAGATTCTTGCTGCGACTGAGCCATGCAGGCCCAGCAACGACAGAGGCCAAGGCCAAGGCCCAGAGCGCCTGGGGGAGCCCGACTAGGCTTTGGTCAGGGGGTCTTTGCCAGCTCCCAGCCTGGGCAATGCTCTAGCCTGAAACCACGCCTAGGCTGGGAGCTGGCTACCCTCTCTGCAGGCGGGACAGGGAGGGACACTCTCAGACCAGCCGGGAGCAGGCTTCCGAGAGCACTCGTTCCCAAAGTGCCAGTCTGGGGGCCCTTGGGGAGAGTAAGACCCCAGACCAGGTTAGCGCTCTTGTCCCCCTGCCCTCAATGTCACCCTTTCCTTCTCTTTTATAGCACTCGGGACACTTCTCAGGATTATTCGAGGGCTGATCTCGCTCCGGATGTGTCTGCGTGTTACACGCAGCAAGTGGTCTGTCTGCTGCCTGGCATCTGGAAGGTGCTCAATAAACACAGGGCAATACATAATTGAATAACTGATGGATAAGTGAGTCAGCGCTGGGAGAAACCACGTGCACATGCCCCAGCGCGTGGCCAGGTGCAGGGACATCTGAATAGCTACTGTGGAACCTGGCAAACGGGCACGACAAAGCCCAGGGCCTCCTCGGGTTGGGCTGGACAGGGCTGGCTGCCCGCATGGAGGGCCGCTCTGGGGGCAGAGCATGGAAGAGGGGGCGCTCTCTGGGACAGGCTCGCTCAGACAGGCTCACCCTGGCACAGCAGAGAAGTTCCAGGACCAGCTTCTCCATGAGATCTTCCTGGTTTCCAGGCCTGGAGAGCAGCCAGCCCAGTAGAAGCACAAACTCGTTCTCTATAAAAATGTCATTTGAGATGAGCTATTAACAGAATAATCTTAATACCAGCATGATCAGCCAATATTGATACAGCATTTTATGAGTCCCAAAGTGCTTTCCTATTTGTGATATCATTTAATCCCTAGAACATCCTTGGAGGATGTTATTCTTATATCCATTTTATAGGCTGGGAAACTAAGTTTGGAGAATTGAAAGTCCAAGGACCCTGTGCTCCTCAGGGGACAGAGCTAGGGCTCTGAGCTGTGCCCTTCCCAGTCCCCGCCTTGCCTCTCCTTGTTGGGGCAGAGGTTGGGCTGCCAGTGACCTTTGCTCTCCAAAAACAAAGGGTTTACTGAATAACTGAAGAGTGTATACACACAGCAGGTTATATGATGGGCTCCCAGAAACAAGCCATTTTCAATGTTTTCAAACAGAGCAGGATTCTCTACACTTCTGCAGAGTGGGCCATACATCAGTGGTGCGTTTGGGGCTGGAGCAGATTGACTTGGGGGGGGGGGGCGTCCCTTCTCAGAGAAGTAAGGAAGAGATGGTACAATCCCTGCTTCTTCCTCCACGTCCAGATACAGCATTCGAGGCTGTATTGCTGGCATTTCATACACATGCTTTAATTTTGTTCTTTTCCTTTACTTGTGAACACAACCTAGTGACCTAAGACCAACAGGTCCACAGTAGACTCTAAGGACCTCTTTGGGCACCCCTGAAGACCTATGCTCTCCTTTCACTTGTATTGTTCTTGAGTCGAAGTGCTTACACTTTACTGTTTTCCACTATTTTAATAAAACCAGGGCAAAAGAAAATAACCATCGGAACAATGAACAAATGCAGCTGTACTGGAGGTCTTCCTGTCTGCATTTGCGGGGCCATGCAGAGCCTGGCACTTCACCCTGATGCTGTGAGCAGAAGTCTGAGTCAGGCATACGCCAGACTGTATATGAGATATACCACAGGGCAGGTTGTTTGAAACACATGGAAACACATGGAAGTTGATGACAGTTTGTGCTTCCAAAACATTCATTTATAAAATCAACAACTGACCTATTTGTGAATTACTCATTCAGCAAACATTTCTTGCATGCCTTCCGTATGCCAGGTGCTGGGCCACGCCTTGGTGCTTGGAAATGACTAAGATGAGACTCCACCCATAAGCAGCTCAGAGCCAGGCCAGAGAAATCATGTAGGGTGAAAAGTTCTGAGATGCAATTAAAGCTTAACACTATCTACTAATTAGAGCGGTCCCCTTAAGGGTTCTCCTAAGGCATGACTTCTGAATGAGATGCTGGGTTTCAAAGCATTACCGCATCCACATTCTGAAATTCAGACTGGACTTCCCCCAGTGCATCTGTATTCGTGTGCTTTTCTTGCAGAGAAAGTGCTGCTTAATATCAGCCATTGGAGGACTCAGAGGACAGAACGGTTGTGCAGTTAGGCAAGGTCCGGGCAGTCGGGGAGGAGAGTGGGGTGGGTCAGGGAAGAGATAGGCAGCCCAGGCTGGAAGTGCCTCACCTTCCCTTCCTGCTAGAACACGGCAGGACGTAATTTTGTCTTGCAGGTTTATTTAGAAATTGCTCGAGCTGTCTGTGTCTGACAGCTGCAGAATAGGATGTGTTCCTTTTGTTTGCCTGTTTGAAAATCATAAAGGCTCATTCGACAGATCTACGTTAGCTGGTCTTCAGTCGCAATGTTCATTGTTTCCCTGCGTCCACCCGAGGAAGTCCTGCTCAGCACACACGTGCCTGCTCTGGGCGGCCTCTCGCCGCCAAAGGCTGTGTGGTGTCTCCCATCGTGCCTCCTTCCCACCTCTCCTGGGGCGTTCAGCACGTCCTGGAGTTAACTGTCCATGTAAATCTGCTTTGAGATGACAAGACTCTGAGGGCCCCTTCTGCTCCCTCTGCATCCTGCATACTCAGCACAGGACCTGGACAGGAGGCACCCAGTAGCGTTGCTGAGGGAAGGAGGGAGAGGAGGAAGGAGGGGAGTTCGCCAGGGGCACATAGATAAGGCTGCAGCCAAGGTGGGAGGGGAGACCAACACAGCTGTGACCCTGGAGAGGCGGGGTGGTCCCGCCTGCAGGGCCATGGGATGCACAAAGTCACACACGAGCGGTGCTCTCTGCCAAGGGGTGCCCTGAGTGTCTTGCCTCTATTGGGGCATCATGGACACTCCAGTGTCCTCTTGAAGCCTGAGTCCTCCCTCTCCCCAGCTATCTGTGTGCCACCCTGGCCCCTGCAGAAGTCCATTCCCAGAGGGGACCACACATGTGATGGGCTCCCAGGAACACACCACTTTCAATGGGGCGTGTGGACCCCAGGAGTGGATGGCCTAGCAAACGCCAGCAGGAGCCCACGGTCACATGTCCCACCACGAACCTCTGGGCTCCAGAGTGCGGGTGAGGGCATGAGGCCCTGGGCTGAGGGACTGCACGCACCTGCACATCCCACCTGGAGGACCACAAGGGCCTGGAGACAACTGGCCGTCTTCCTCCCAAACCTGTCCCCCTCTCAGGAGCATTGCCATGACCTCCCCCACACAGAAACCTGGAGTTGTCCCTCACCCCTCTGTCCCCCACACCTGTACCTCATCCCTGCTGAGTCTACTGATTCCAGGCCTCTGCATCCCTCCAACCTGCCACTGTCTCTGCAGGAGCTGCCCGCGCCTTCCGCTGGCTGGCTACTCGCCCACCATTTCCTGTCCCTCCCTTTGGTCTTGTCCCTTGCTAGCTAGCCTATGCTTGAGGATTGTTCTAGCATGCAAACCCCATCTGCTGCTTATAATCCCTTCTACTTCCGGGGCGAGGTTCAGACCTGCCGGATCTGGCTCTGCCTACCCTCCTGCTCCCCTTCCAGCTCTCCTCGCTGACATGCCTGGGGGTTTTTGGGACCTTGTGCCAGCCACTCCTCTGGCTGTCTGCATGTCATCCCTGTCCCCACTCCCTTTCCCAGCCTTGTTTCTTCCCACTGCCGTCAGCTCCCCGTCCTGCTGGTTGGTTCCTGATCAGCATGGGCCAACGGGGCCTTCCGCCCAATTCACCTCTGCGTCTGGCTTCCCCAGGTGATGGGAGGCCCCTGAGTGCAGGGCATGGCAGGGCGTCTCTCTGTTCCCAGAGCCCAGCGCAGAGGGAGGTGAAATCTGAGTTGTGATAAGATGACTAGGGGGACGTGCTTTCTCCTCTGGCATGTGGGGACGCACCTCTTGAGAGCAGGGTCATTCCTTGTCACCCAGCCCCACCCCCAGCACCCAGTGCAGTGTCCAGAACAAGGCCCCAGGGACCCGGCTGAAGGAAGAGGCATTGAGGGAGTGTCGGCAGAAGGGCTCCCACTGGAGACAGGGAGGGCGCTTTGTTCTTGACCTGCTTCCTGCAGCCGGGTAAGGCCGGCTCCCCTGCAGCAGCCCGGGAAAAGAGAGGACAGACGAGGGAGGCCTGCAGGAGAGGGGCCGCTTCGAGTCCCAGGAGACTTCCTGCTACGAGTGCATCCCCAGGGTGGGGCTCTGGCGCACCACCTGCCCGGGGTGTCGGTGTGTCAGAGTGAGGGACAGAAGCTCATTGCTGGATTGTCCTCTGCAGGAGGGCAAAGCCCAAGGTCCCACCCCACCGCCTCACAGGTACCAGTGACCAAGGGTTAACCTGACATGGCGGCCGTTTGGCTCTCACAGGCTGTCTCCTTGCTGTTCCAGCTGGGCCAGGTCATCTGGCCCCCTGAGTCTAGTTCATTATCATCAAAACGGCTGGCAGTAGCTATTATCCCTGCTTGACCTCCCACGGGGTCCTGGGCCACCCCCTTGGTCTGCAGCTTGCAGGGAGCCCTCCTCAAGCAGTGACCAGCCACTCACTGCCACAGTTGCCTGGCCAGTGAAGGAGCAGGCGGAGGCCACTCGGAAGGTGAATAACACTGAGATGCCTCTTGCACCGGTAACCTTGGATTTGCTGGGGGGAGGGCAGGAGAATTTGATTTTCTATTAAGCATTTGTGTTGGGGTAGTTTAGAAATGTTAGGGTGACCTAGGGGTACTGCTGGCATAAGAACCTCTGCGGATGTGACAGTCTGCATAGCTGTGGCTGTTTTCCAAATGGTAAGGACATTCCAAGGGCAGCAGGAACTGAAAACAGTTTCTCTCCTGGGGCAGAAAACTGCTCTAGGACTGCTTCAGGAATGCCAAACCTGCTGGAAAACCAGCCTGGCCGCAATCCCAAATTGATGTTCTTGTTTAGCTTTAGGCCAGAAATAGCTTTGATATGTAATGGAAATCTATAGAACATTGTTTGCCTGTGGGATGTCTCTAGAACATGTTTCTTTGTGTGATTTACGATGATCCTTTGTTCTTGGGATGAATAAATGTGAGTGAGGAATTACTCTCCAACTCTTGGTCTGGGAAGCCTTGAGTGCCCGGACCCCACTCTTTCTCTTCCACGGTCTCTTTCCTTATTCCTGCGTGGTGACGGGAATTCCTGGCACATGTGCACATCTCTTCCTTTATATTCAAAATAACAGAACGCAATGCGATGTGACTTGATGACTGTATTAGAATTATCTTATATTCCTCAGATTTTCCCCATTGACTGGATGGCGTCAGTCACTCACACCCACTCCCCACCGACGGGCATAGGTGAGGTCGTGAAGTCTGGCTCAAAATATATTTTAAAACTCCTCTTTTTTTCTGGCTTACACATCGATAATGCAGATCCCAGTTTCTGAAGTTCTTGCTTCTATGTGTGTGTGCAATTTTCCAATTTTGGGGAAACATATTAGAGGGTTTAAATTTGAGATAATTAAGTAAATAATTTGTTCCCTCCAAACAGCAGGCACCACTGGGTTCAGAATTTCAGCTGACTGCAACTGCCAATGTCACGGACTGTCAGTTGCTGGCCTCAGGGTGGGGGACAGGACCTGAGGTTACTCAAGCAACTTGCAACATTCACAACAAGACTGGACAGAGGCGTGTCACAGGGATGAGTGTTCTTTTCCTTTCCACTTCGGGAAGGGCCCGTAGCTCCATGTGGACTTGTATATCTGTATCCCGTGTAACTGGTCCCAGCGATGCTCTAGTGGCCCCCGAGGACCAGTTCCCAGGGAATGGCCTGGTCCGTAGCATCCTGCTCTGATCCCGGGCGGGCCCATGGGCAGCTGGCCTGGCTCATGTCTGAAAGAGATGCTAGCGTTGTTTCAGTGTTTCTGTGTATTTCAGAGGCACTGTCTTCCCTCCCCTCTCCCGGGGTTTCTGGCCACCTTTCTTGGTCCTGGAGATTTCTCTCAGGGTCAAGGTATCCTGAGAATTCCGCCTGCAGTGCTGTGAGGCCCTTTATTTCTGGACGCCTGTCTGTGGCTCTGTCTTAGGAGTGAATGTGGCCTAGACAGCATGTTGGCCAGGCTCCGCCAACATGGAGTGTCTTCAGCCAGTGTTCTGGACTTTACCGTCCAGGGGAGGGGGGATGCACCTTGTGGTCCTCAGTGGGAATGGGCAGTTCGTGGCACTCCAGCAGCACTGCAGCAAGTCGGCTGTTTCCGGAGCTGCCGGGCCTCCTCCTGGCACGCCCATCAGTCCACTGTGGGTCTGCCCAGCCTCACCAGCTTTTACTGAGCACTTACTGTGTGCCAGGTATCGAGTGCTCTCAAGTCTGCAGCAGACAGACAAGGATGCAAGAATTTCCGATAAGCCATGGCCCTTCCTCAAAGGTGCCAGCCAGGTGTGGGAGACAGACAGATATATATATGCAATATGGGGGGTCCTTAGCAGAAGTGGGTGTCGAGGGAGTTTATAGCAGCTTCAAGGAGGAGAAAGAATCTGTCCCAGGTGGGGAAGAGAATTCCAGGCAGATAAAGCAGCAGGTGCGAAAGTGGCAGCATGGAGACTGCAGAAGAGTGTGCGTTGTGAGGCTGGAACGTGAGGCGTCCCTTGGGTGTGGCGGGAGGAGGGGAGAGGAGGAAGGAGCCGCACGTGGAAGGGTTTGATTTCCCTGGTAAGAACTTTGGACTTGTCCTAATGCAAATGGGGCGCCGGCGAGGTGTGCAGCAGAGCCTTTGGGTGAGGGGGTCTGTGCTTTATAGGGAGTACCTGGCAAAGTGTGGAGGATGAACTGCCCTTTGAGTTCAATGGCCTGTTCCGGCTCTGTCCTGTGAATGTCAACGTTCAGCCGCAGCTGTGACTTACCCGTGTAGCCCGCTGGTCACCAGGAAAGGGGTGATGTTCTGGGGACTGGTCCTCATGGTTTTCATTCATTTCTTGTGGTGTTTATGAAGAATGAAGTTGCTCCTCACTGAGAGACTGCTCAGAACTTTTGAAGGATGAATTTAACTTCTTTGCATAGAAAAATTTCCCTGATGTCTCAGAAGCAAGGCTAAAGCTGAGAAAAATTTGGAAAGAGAATCCAAAACTATTCATAATCAAACAACCTATGTATCTGCCTAATGTAATCTTATTTTCTTTTTTAGACACCGACAAAAAGTTAAGCACTTATATTCGACTCACCTTGAATTAAGTCAAGAATAAAGGTTTCTGGGTGTGTGAGTGTATGTGTTTGGCACTTTGGAACTTAGTGAGCCATTGTCACCACAAGTCCTTGCAGGGACAGAAGGTGATGGATCCAAATAAAATGACTGGCTGGCCATACCATTTTCTCTCTCAGTTCTTAACTCTGGTTATCTGGACAGAAGTGTGATCACCAGAAGTTGGTTTTTTTTTTTTTTTTTCTTTTGCTTTTTTGCTTTTTTTTTTTTTTTTTTTTTTTGCAATACCAGAATACTTAACCAAGATTTTAGCAGGTTTAAAAATATAAATTAAGCCATTTTGTTCCTTTAGTGATGCAGAATGCCTCGATATTAAGAAGTGGAACTTCTGATACAGCTAAAATAGAACCTCTTCCAAAGTGATTGTCTCTGCAGGACTTTATAAACCTTTGGCTAAAGCAACGGCAAATTCTGCATTTGGATCTAAACTTAACACTGAAGATATTCACTCAGTTGGGAAAGAGAAGAAGAATATACTTAAAATATAGAATCAAAATAATAGCAAGTGTTTATATTGTGCTTACATTGCCAGGAGCAGCTCTAAGCATCTCTCTACATAAATCTTTAACACTTGCCACGGTCTTAAAACTGGGTATTACTATTAGCCCACTTTAAAGATGAGCAAGTTAAGGCCCAAAGACTTTCAGTACTCTGTCCAAGGTCACAGGGCTAGTTGGTGGAGCTGGGATTTGCACCGCCTCTTGTGTGATTATTTGGTTATGATTTGAGGGATCTTGAGCAAGGCCTTCAGCATCTGTCAATGCGGATAACACCCACCCCGTCTCCCCACATGGGTGGGGGTGAGCCATGGAACAAAGGATGTGGAAGAATTTGAAAGCTAGACAGCCCAGTAAAAAGGTACCGTTACTTATGCACGATTCTTTCCTAGCCATTGCATTAAGCCTCTGGCCTGTCTGAAAATGCAGCTCAGCCTTTCAAAGAGTTTCAAAAATACCCCTGCTCACCCCATGGCAGTGAGTCCTAATTAAAGGAGAAACTTTTAGTTTGGCAGCCATTTGTTTGTTTTTTCACTCATCCTGGGAGGCGCTGTGACAGGAGGATGGGCAAATAATTCAGCATCTCTGCCTTTGAGGGGCTTGCAGTCCGGGCGGGAGGCTGGCTTGCTCAAGTAATTACGGTGAAGTGTGCTGAGGGCTCAGATGGAGCCTGGGGTCAGATGTGTTAGCTGCATGGAGCAGGGAGCCATGCGTTCTCGTTAGAGCAGGAGAGGGTTGGTCAGAGAAGGCTCTGCAGAGAGGACAGTGAGTTAGCCTGATCCTGCAGAATGAATAGAAGTCAGTTCACTTCTATGGGGGAGGGCGGACTCCAGACAGAGGAACATTTGCAAAGGCAAAGAGGTACAAAGAAGCACTGCACGTGTGGGGATCATGTTTAGCATGGGGGGTGTGTGTGTGCGCGCGTATGCGTGTGTGGTACATGTGATGTGGCTGCAAGAGGCAGACCCCGGCTGCAGGGGCAGAATGCCAAGGCACTAAGTTGGATGTGGGTGATGGGGTGGTTTATGAGCAGGGGAAGGACGCAATCAGAGCAGGGTCCCAGGTGCTTCCCACTGTCTTCCGGAACCAGGGGCCGCCCTCCCTCCCCTGTAACAAGACCTCAGGATGGGAAGCCCCCATGCCCTGCTGAGGGCGAGGGGACTGCGATCCAGAGGGCGTGCCTGGAAAGCCCTTCAGGGAGGCTGCCCCTCCCGCCCCAGAGGCCCTCCCGTGAACCCCCACCCACCCGACTGCTTGTAGGGCTAATGACACCACAGGTTCTGGTGTCAGGGAGTCCTGGGCTCAGATGCCAACCTCTGCCACTTACTCCTCAACCTGGATATCCTTTCTGCTCATCTCCAAAATGAGGACAATAACACTGATTTCCAGGGAGATGTGAGGATGAAGTGAAGGTGTAAAGCATGTGGTACGTCACAAACACACAGTGGAAGCTGTCAGTATGCATTCTCCGCCCTGACCCCTGGAGGAGATACCACGGGTGGTCTTGATGCCTGAGCTCCAACGCCAGCAAACTCACAGGTGTGACCCGCAGTGTGGTTTGCTGTGGTTTTATTATGGGATGTTGCACCTAGACTGCAGAGAGAGCACTGGACTAGGAATCAGAAGAGGCCAGAGGTGTGAGTCTAGGTTCTGCCATGTCATAGCGGTGTGACGTTGAGCACACAGTTTACCCTCTCTATACCTTATATTTTCTTCTGTAAAATGAGGTTAGTAAGATCTTTTCATCAGAGTTCTTGGGTCAGGGCACTCATCATCATCAGATGGGACCAGGCCTCTCTCTTTTTAAATTTTATTATTGTTTTTCCCTTTTTTTTGTATCTCCCTCCCCATTTTCCACTCTCCTTATAATGACCCACTCTAGTATGTTGTAGTAAGTCCTTGCCTACATATGGGCCTTAGAAAAATATTCAGAGTTGTTTTGTGAATGTATGGATCTTTGATTTACTTAAATATTTTGGGGGCTCTTATTTTGTTTCTGTTCAGTAATATTTAAGACTGATCTTTAAGATCGATATTTAAAGGTTCAGTTATTCTCAGCCCTGCCTGTGCATTACAATCAGTTGGGGAATTTTAAAAGCATACCTGGGCCCTGCCCTGAATCAGAATCTCTGGGCCAGTGTGTTGTTTGCAAATGAAACAAAGCTATAAGAAGCCACATAAAACAAACACACAGCTAATGAAGTTTTACAGGGGGAACACCTTGTAGCCACCACCCAGACCAAGAAATAGAACTTTGCCCAAAGGCACCGCTGACGCCTAATCTCACTCTCACCTCCCCTCTTCCTCTCCAAAGTAACTGCTATCCTGACTTATAATGATCACTTCCCTTTGCTTTTTAGTTAATTATTTCCCCGTGTTCAACCCTATACCCTGCAGTTAAGTCTTACCTATTTTATAAAAATATGACATATCTTGTAAATGTCAGTTAATATACAGGTTCCCCTCCCCCATCTCTCTTATTCTTCTAATTTTTTTATCGAAGACCCGGGTCACTTGACATGCAGAGTTTCCCATAGCCTGGATTTTGCTGGTTGCATTCTCATTCAACATGTTCCCTGTCCTCTGTGTTTCCTGTAGATTGATAGGAAGATCCAGAGGCTTATCCACATTCTAGCATATCTTAGTACTTCATTTGTTTTTATGACTATTATGCCATTGTATATACCACTATTTGTTTATCCACTCATTTGTTATGGAAATCTAGGCTGTTTCCACCTCTTGGCTACTGTGCATAGTACTGCTATAAACATGTGTGTACATGTACTTGTTTGAATACTCGTTGTCTATTCTTTGGGGTATATACCCAGGAATAGAATTGCTGGATCATATAGTAATTTTATATGTGAGTTTTTGAAAAAGCAGTAAACTGTTTTCTCAGGAGCTGCATCATTTTACGTTCCCATCAACAATGTATGAAGGCTCCAATTTTTTAACATCTTGGCCAAAGCTTGTTATTTTCCATTTTAAAAGTTATATTCCTCTTAGTGAATGTGAAGTTGTACCTCATTGTGATTTCGATTTGCATTGCCCTGATCACCAATGATGCTGAACATCTTTTCATGTGCTTGTTGGCATTTGTATATTTTCTTTGAAGAAATGTCTATTCAAGTCCTTTGCCCATTTTTAAATGGGGTTGTTTGTCTTTTTGTTGTTGAGTTGTATGAGTTCTTTATATATTTTGGATGCCGGACCCTTATTAGATACATGATTTGCAAATATTTTTTCCCATTAATGTCGTCTGTCTTTCACTTTCTTGATAATTTCCTTGATGCAAAAAAGTTTACTATTTTTATGACATCCAATTTATCTACCTTTTCCTTTTGTTTCTCATGGTCATATCTAGAATCATATCTAGAATCTATTGCTAAATCTCAGGTCATGAAAATATACTCGTATGTTTTCTTCTGAGAGCTTTATGGTTTTAGTCCTTTTTATTAGGTTGTTGATCCATTTTGAGTTAATTTTTGTATATGGTGTGAATTAGGGGTCCAACTTCATTCTTTTGTATGTGGAGATCCAGTTGTGCCAACACCGTTTGTTGAAGAGATTATTCTTTTCCCATTGAATGGTCTTGCCAGCCTTGTTGAAAATCAATTGACCATAAATGTATAGATTTATATCTAGACCCTCAATTCTATTCCATTGATCTATATGTTTATTCTTGTGCTACTATCACACTATTTTGATTACTGCAGCTTTGTAGAGAATTTCAAAATTATAAAGTGTTAGTCCTCCAACTTTGTTCTTCAAGATTACTTTGGCTTTTCTGGGTTCCTTGACTTTCCATATGAATTTGAGGATTGGTTAGGCAATTTCTGCAAAGAAGCAATCTGGGATTTTGATACAGATTGCTATCTGTTGAATCTATAGATTAATTTGGGAGTATTGCCATCTTAACAATACTAAGTCTTCTGGTCCAAAAACATGATATGTTATTTTCATTTATTTTGATATTTTAATATTTCTTTCAACAATGTTTTGTGTTTTTCAGAGTGTGAGTTTTACATTTCTTTCATTATCTTTGTTCTTAAGAATTTTATTTTTTTTGATGTTATTGTAAATAGAACTGTCTTTCTAATTTCATTTTTATATTGTTCACTGACAGTGTATAGAAGTAGAATTGTTTTTTGTAGACTGATCTTGCTGGCTGTATACTGAAATCTTGCTGAACTCATTTATTTGTTCTAATTTTTTATGGATTTCTTAGGATTTTCAATATATAAAGATCATGTCGCCTGCAAATTACAATAGTTTTGTACTTTTTTCCCCCAATCTGGGTGACTCCCCGCCCCCCATGTAGTTACCCTGGCTAGAACTTTCAGTACAATGTTGAATGGAAATGGTGAGAATGGACATTCTTGTTTGCTTTTTGATCTTAGGGAGAAAGCATCCAGTCTTTCACCATTAAGTATGATGTTAGGTATGGTGGTATTTTTTTGTTGTTGTTGCTGTTTGTTTGTTTTATAGGTGACCTTTATCAGGTTGAAGAAGTTCATTTCTATTCCTTTTGAGTGTTTTTATCATGAAGGAGTTTTGGATTTTGTCATATTCTTTTTCTGCATCTATTGAGATGATCATGTGGTTTTGCTTCTTTATTCTATTAATATGTATATTATATTTGTTGATTTTTAGATGTTAAACTAAATCTACATTCCTGGAATAAATTGCACTCGGTCATTGTGCATAACCCTTTTTATATGTTGCTGAATTTGGTTTGTGAGTATTTTGTTGAGTATTATTGCATCCATATTCATAAGAGATATTGGTTTGTAGTTTTCTTGTGACATCTTTGTCTTGTTTCAGTACCAGGGTAATACTGGCCTCATAGAATGAGTTGGGAAGTGCTGCTTTCCTATTTTTGGAAGTTTGCAAAAAATGGGTAATAATTATTCTTTAAATGTTTACAAATATTCTTTAAATGCTAATTATTCTTTATATATTTAAATTCACTGATGAAGCCATCTGAACTTTACTTTTTTTTTGGTGGGAGTTTTTGATTGACCAATTGAATCACTTTACTTATGATAGGTTTCTTCAGATTTTCTATTTCTTCTTGAATCAGTTTTGGTTTTTGCATTTTTCTAGAAATTTGTCCGTTTCATCTAAGTCATTTAATTTATTAGATATAATTGTTAATAGTATTCACTTATAATTTCTTATTTTTGCAAGGTTGGTGGTAATGTCTTCTTTCATTTCTGGTTTTAAACCTCTCTCTTTTTTCTTGGTCAGTTTAGCCAAAGGTTTGCCAATTTTGTTGATTTTTTTTCAAGAACCAACTTTTGGCTTTGTTTATTTTCTCTATTTTAAAATTTCTTTATTTTGTTTATTTCTGATCTAGTCTATATTATTTCCTTCCTTCTGCTTGCTTTAGGTTTGGGGCTCACTCTTAAAATGTGGTTGAACATAGAGCTCAATCAACTGTCAGTTCATGCCTAAATTTTATCTTGTGGTCATAGAGCTGGGATTATAATGATGAATGAGACACATACTCTTCTACTGGAAACTCATGGTCCAGTGGGACAGACTCAAATGCTCCCCTTGCATGTGAGGTGTCCAGTGCTATCAGGGGGACATGTGGTAGCCCGAGAGGCCTCAGAGAAGCTTCCCAGAGGAGGGGATGTTGAGTGGGGCTTTAAAGAAAAGGAGTCAGGGCAGCAGGGGCTCAGCTCTGGCTGCTGTTGTCCAGTATGTGGCCAGAACTTCAGATTCTTTATGAGAAACTGGAAATCTGAATTTTTAAAGTTCTGTGCTACAGAAATCAAGCGGTCTGGGCTGGACTAGGCGTGCAGGCCCCAGTAAGCCACAGACATTCTAATCCCTGGCCCCAGGACACCCCCAGAGGCAGAAGCCCCTGTGGCAGAACTGACATGCCTGTTGCCCCCGGCCTCCCCAGGCACTCAGGAAAGGGAAGGCAATTCAGGGCATTGCCTCCTTTGCTGGGCCTGCCCTGTGTGGACAGCCACTGTCCCAAGGCCCCTTTGCTGAGTATGCAGAGGGTAGTAACAAGGTTTCAACTTGTGTGCTGAATTATAAAAACAAAAATCCCAGGATGGAAGAATAATACAATCAACAAAGGTTTTGTTATTCATGAATGGACAGTTTTGTTATTAATAGCGACATGATACTACTATAAAATTTTAATTCAGATTAATTGGAAGGTTTTGCCAATTTATTGTGGGATACGTTTATATTGTTAGCAAGGCTGTCCAAATTTGGGCAATATTTGCTTACTGCAGTGTCATAATAAAAGTGGCTGGGTCTTTTTACAATTGGAATCCAGTTAAAGTTCTCAAGGAGAAAAAACTTGAACAACAGAAGGTCAAAGGAAAGCATGGTTAAAAGAGGAAACATCAAGTGGGCAGGTGACACAGGAGCAGGACCTTCAGTGAAGACAAGCATCACCCACACAGATGCTATTGTGCACCTGGCATGACCACCTGCTCCTTCTCAAAATTCAGTCTGTCTCTGCTTTGATTTCTAGTTGGCTATAATCTGTGAATTCATGTACCAACTTTGTTTGTGTTTTCAAAATCTTGAAACTAATCCCGGACCACTTTCAAAACGCTGTTTTAAAAAGGAATTCACCTTTTGAAAATGGTTTTAATTACTTTGTTATTCACGTGAAAGTATCAAAGCAGTGGCTGGTGCATAATTTGCACAGTTGGCAAATTTTTGCAAATAACTTTCCTCTGTTTCCTATTGTTTCAAGCACAGAGAAATAATTTCTTGTGCCAGGAGATACTGTTTTGAGTCACCAGTTGGTGATTGGACTAAAAAACAAATTCTGGCTTCTGTCTTGGTTGCAGGGAGCCCCAAGGAGCTGTTCTGCTGTTTGTGGATCTGAGATGTCAATGCTCCATCTCCCCAAACCTTCAGGAGCGTCTGCTGCACACCCAGTAACCTGTACAAATGTCTGATTTCTTGCTTTTCCCTTACGTAGGGAAATGTACTTTGTGTCTGATCGCCATGGTACAGAACAGGATGGCCCTTGAAGGTTGGTGACAGGATCACTAGGATCCAGCTTTTGGCACCAGCTGTAACTGTGAGACTATAAGGCCCCGGGAATGCGCTGGGCTCCTCCAAAGGGCATGGACTGAATTCAAGCAGGTGCCCTAGATCTCAGCAAGTGAAGAGCCTGCACTGCCATCTCACACCCATGTCTATATTTTAAATCTAATCAATTGGATTTGGGGTTTGCTGAATGTCAATTTAAGATGTTAACCAAGTCATCAGAGAAACCGAAATTCTTTTTTTTTTTTTTTTTTTTTGAGACAGAGTCTCACTTTGTTGCCCAGGCTAGAGTGAGTGCCGTGGCGTCAGCCTAGCTCACAGCAACCTCAAACTCCTGGGCTCAAGCAATCCTCCTGCCTCAGCCTCCCAAGTAGCTGGGACTACAGGCATGTGTCACTATGCCCGGCTAATTTTTTTTTTCTATATATATATATTTAGTTGTCCATATAATTTCTTTCTATTTTTAGTAGAGACGGGGTCTCGCTCTTGCTCAGGCTGGTCTCGAACTCCTGACCTTGAGCGATCCACCCGCCTCGGCCTCCCAGAGTGCTAGGATTACAGGCGTGAGCCACCGCGCCCGGCCGAGAAACCGAAATTCTAACCAAAACCTGCCTGTGCTCAAGCTCACTAGCAAGCAAGTTTTAGCTTAAACAAAAAGTCCCTGCATTCAGGCTGGCAGAAGCGTGAGAGGGCAGCCCCTGGCTAGCCAGTGACAGCCAGGCTGAGGTCTCCTAGTTTGCTCCCCGCCTGGTTCCAATCAAGGAAGCCCCGCAGTGAGAGTAATCGCCACTTCCCGGCAGCACTGGGCCGCAGCCAGGGCAAATCTACCCACCCACGGGTCATCAGTGGATGTGACCCTTTTTATTCTCTCCAAAGAGAAACTCAGGTGTTTCCATGTTCATGATAAGAAAAACCAAATAGAAATCTTGTTGATTAAAAGCTCCCCTTCTCGCCATTTTCCTTTTCATGGCACAGCAAAGATAATTTGCAAAAACAAATCAGAAGGAACTCTCAGCCAACCTTTCCCCAATAAACAAATGGTTACAATGACAGTGAGGCCGGCGCGCCAGCAGCGGTGGCTGGTCTGGTCTCTGCCATTCCTGCTTTACTCTTCGCGGCTCTCCCTTCCCCACCCAGCCTGGGGACACTCCGGAAGAAAGGATGCTGGGCTGGCAGGACAGAAAGAAAGCCTCAGAGTAGACAGGCAAGTCCGCCCTGTGCAGGGGAAGAAATGGGAGGAGGAAATGCCCGTCTGTCACCCAGTGTGGAGCTGAGCGTGGGCTGGTCACAGCTTCCTCTCTCAGCCACGTCCTCGTGAGCACACGCGGAGAACACCGCCTCAGAAGGCTGTTCTCAGAGTGAGAGGGGTGCTGCGTGCTGGACCAGCGTTCAGGGGCCCACACAGAAGGAGACTGGCCGACCCTGTGTCATCCCCTGGGGGAGGCAGTGAGTGGAGCCAGGCCCCTGCCCCTGCCGCCTTCTGCAGCAGGCGGCGGCCTTTCCACACCCCATGGGCACAGGGTCCTGGGAACTCCTTGCCCATTTGTTCCTTCAGCTGACACTGACCCTCCAGCAGGTCTCCTTTCTAGTTATGCTGAGGACCCCCGGGGCTGCACTGACTTAGGTGAGGCAGCCCCCCGCTGTGGTTAAGGACATGGCCTCCAGACCCAGACCCTCTTGGTCATTCATGCTGTGTGTCTTCGGGAAAGTTGCCCAACCTCTCTGTGCTCCTGTTTTCCATCAATAAGACAATATGCATGGCCACCTCAGGGCTGTGGTAAGAACAAAGCAAGTTCATTGATGATATAATGTATTTGGAAACAGTGCCTAGTGACCTATGCTCTGGCTGTCATTTGATTGCATCTTAGAACATCTCTCCAGTCATCTTGGGCTATCTTGCAGCCACTTACTAATTTCATTCATTCATAGTAAATATGCATCCTATGTATGCAGAGTGCTGGGCACTGTGTATGCGCTGAGGAAGATGGTGACTCCTGAAGTGTCTTCACCTTCAAGGAGCTGATAGTCTCATGGGGGGAAGAAAGATGTGCATATCTAAACGTAAATGGCACTTGTAGTAAGTGCCTCCGAGAAGAGGCCCTGGTGCCACGGGGAAGCACGTCAGGCCTCTGACTGAGTCTGGGGTTTCAGGAGGAGGGTGTCCTGAGTCAGGGACATTGCTGGAACTGCAGCTCCATGTGCTTGGTCCCCTGAAGTGTTAGCAACCTGAGACTCCTGTGTTGAGCAACCGATGCCAGACCTTGTTGCGCCACCAAGGCCATGCTGTTGGGGGCCATGCTGTTTTGTGGCAGGGAAAGAGCGGTGGGAACAGCTTCTCCAGCTTCTGGACAGGAGTCCTTCTTTTGAGGTTCTCGCTCCTTCAAATCTAGGGCTCCAGTCCTCAGAATGCAAAACCAGTTCATGCCATGATAAACTTGGTCAAGATGTAACCAACCCCTGGGGAGATGTAATTACACTGCACTTACTTAATTGCTGCTCTTGCCATCTCAGTTTGAAGCAGCTGCAATGGAATTGCTTCCTGTGCTCATTTTTGTTTTCTAAACTTGCTTTATTACAGCTATAGTGGATATCCTGCCAGATCAATAATAGTTCTAGGTTCTTTTTCATTTTAAAATATCTATAGTGAGTTCCAGATTGGTGATCTTTCATAATTTACTTATCTATCTCCCTGTGGATAAAAATTTCAATTGTTTCTGGGTTAGTTGTTTGCTAACATAAACAACTGTGTGGGAGAGCACTCATATGTATCTATTTTTAAGTACAATGTGGCTGTATTGGTTATTGTGGCCAGTGTCTGTTCTGACCAGGGCATGCCCATGTGGTGGCAGGAATTTAGTATTTTGATCATGACCCTGTACTTTCCCAGAAGTGGTGTCCAAGGGTATAGATTCAAATGTCAGTAATGACATGCCAGATTATTTCTCAAAATTATTGTAGCAATTCATAGTCTCATCATTAGACTATAGGTATGGACATTTAAACATTTGCCAAACTGATGGATTTTAATTTGCATTACCCCACACTGTTGCAAATCTTATAGTATTGTCCATGGTATGCTCACTTCTGTCAATTGCCCTTTGTATCTTTTATCTGTTTTATATTGTTTGTCTGTTTATTATTAATTTCATGAACTCTTTTTATGTCAGGGATACAAACCATTGTCCATTATATATATTGCAACTATTTTCATCTAGTCTATTTTTAAAATAGACTTCTTAATGGCTTTTTTTAAAATCAAAAGTTTAAAAAATTTATGTAGTCAAATTTGTCAAAATAGTTTTTCTGTTTATGAGTTCTAGGTTTCCTGTTTTGTTTAAATAGAAAGCTTCAAGATTACACAATATTTTCTTCTAATATTATATATACATAGTTACAACAAGATATTCAATCCATCTGGAAATTTTGTATATGCTATGAGATAGGAATTTAACTTTATTTTCTTTAAAATGGATAACCAGAAGCCTCAGTACAATTTTTTTTTTTTACTAACTCATCCTTTACTCACTGACTTATGACTTTGTATAGATTTATACATATGCTTCCCTCTGTTCTGTTCTTGTGCTCTAATTGCATGGCCCCTAAATGAGTGACTGAGTCACAAACTGACCAGAGATAGAGGTAGGAAGGAGAGCCTTGGGGGGCCCCTGCCCCCACTGGGGGCTTGACCTCTGCCTCCTGGAAGACCACCAGCACCCATGCACGTTCCTGCTCTGCCCCAGTCCATCTTGAGACCATGTCACTGGGAAGCCATTGTTTCTTTTGTTGGTGGGATTCGGGTAGATTGTCCAAGCCGGCCATCACTCCTAATTGGGGCATTCTCTTTGCTCTGGCACCAGGACCCCGTCCCTGAGCTTGCACTAGAAAACCCCCAGGGCTTGAGACCCCAGTCAGACAGGTTCAGGGTTCAGTCATCCTCTCTTTCAGATAGTAAGCTCCTGATGGCTCTCCCTGAAGATGACAAGGGTCTGCCCCGAGTATTGAGGCCCACCAACTCACTATAATCTGCCCCCAGGGCCTGGGTTTCATCACTGGTGGCCTTGGCACCCCATTCTCTATGAAGTTATTGAGAGAGAGGGCAAGGGGCCCTCAGAGGACTGAGGAGAAAGGCCATTAACCTTCAAGGGCAATGCAGGGTCTCGGTTTGTGACTAGGTGGGGGGAAGGGCCTGGGTTCAGTCCATCTCTGTCACCTACCAGCTGCATGACTGTGGGTGAGGCAGTCCATGTTTTGGAGTCTCATTCCTTCACTGTGTTTGCTAGGATTAAACACAGCATCCCATGCAAGGTATCTAGTCGAGCACCTCACACCAAAAAGATCCTCAGTGGGGTTAACTCCCCCATTCCTTCCAGAGTTTGATGTCAGAGGTCTTTCCTTCTTCAGATGGAAATCAGGGTCCCTTCTACCAACTGCCCCATAGGCTCTCCAAGGCACAGCCCCTCCTGTTAAATTCTCTCGGTTGCCAAATGCTCTCTTGCCTTCCCTTCTCCTTGTCCTCTCTTGGGAGAGCAGAAGTGAACTCTGCGATTCCAGCTGGTGATCTGCCTCCTGGTAGGGACCTGTGAAGGCAGCCGCACTTCCACAAGGATTCCTCTTCACGCCCCTTCATCCCCTTCCCATCCCCCTAGTCCCAGAAATACCTGGACAGACATATTAAATGGTTGTAAAATAAATGGCAGGATTATTTTTCTTATATTTGGAAAAAATAAGAGATAACAGTCAGTATCATGTGCCTTAGGAATTATTTAGCAGATTTCAGAGTCCTATGAGGGAATAACCCAGCAAGTTTAGAGTTAGGCCTCTAAGGAAAGGCACAGGTCAGGTGAAATGCAGGGAAAGGCAGCAGGCAGGCAGGGCTGTAAGCAGTTGAGCCTGGGCCTCAGTTAGACAGTGTACTGGATGGACAACAGGGAAGAATTCCTGAGTGGAATTGCTGTAACCAGGGAAGTGGCGGTAGGCAGCAGTGGGTGATTATGGCAGATTCAGAACTTCCTGACTTAGCTGCTCACATTCTAGGGCCATACCAGGAAAAATTTGGAGGAATTTACTGGGAAAGCAAACATATGGGCCCAAAAGTAAGGGAAAAGAAAGAATGGTTCCAACATTTTGAATGCTGAGCTAGCCTGTGGGTCAGGGGGCATTGCCAGCTGGGATGGTTGTGTGTGGACAAGGTGGGCTCTGGCCCTGGGAGGCAGAATCCAAGCACAGCAGCAGGCAGAGCCATAGACTCTATGGCATACACGGCAGCAACAGGCTCAGGGAGCCCAGGGATGCTGCTGGGGACAGAGGACTGTGGGGAGGAGACAGAGTGTGACTAAGGAGCACCAGCAGTGGACAGGGAGGACAGACAGTGGATGGGGCTTGGAAAGGTGCCCCAAGAGATGAGTTTCCATGGCCCTACGAGAGAGCAAAGGTACTCTGTAAACTACCCCCTGCTCAATCTAGGACCAGAGTGCCAGAAACCAGAGGTAAAGGCATTGGAAGGGAAATGCAGAGATCCTAAACACAAGGAGTGAGCAGTAAGGAGAAGAAGGAGTCCTCAGAATAGGGCTGGAAACTAGCAATGCCAGCATTACACATTTCTAAATTGTTTAATACGATGGGAGTTTTCCAGATGTGTTCTCTAAGACGAGAGGCACTATCCCTCCAGAATAAAGGCACAGTGTTAAAATTATCCTCTTGGTGGGGCATTTGCCCACCTGAGCTTTAAGTTCACAGGTGGTGGGTGTCTGGCAATTGCTACGCATTGACCAACCCTAGTGAAACTATACAAAGGAGCTGTTCTCTTTGTCTCTATCTGATTCCTTGTCAAAATTAGCAAGAAAGTTCAGCCCCTTCACCGAATCCAAACAGTTTGCATTCAGTTAAAAGGTTGCACTCAAGGATCCATAAGGCCACATGTGGCCCCAAGGCCTCAAGTTTTCCACCCCTGGATGGGATGGGGATGAGATGGAATCAAGGGCATCGTGGACTCACAGCCTGCCTCTTTCCCTGCATCCCCAGACATGATCATGTCACAGTGCCCTTAACAGTCCAGAAAGTACAAGGACTCCCTCAAAGATGAAAGATGAGTTTAGTGAGTGGAGGGAACCACAACCCACACTGTGTGCAGTGGAGGACTAGTGAGAAGTGGGGGGTGCTCCTGGGGTGCTTCCAGCTGGCAGGAGGCTCAGAGAAGGAGCAGAGGGCCTGGAGCAACAGCAGGGAAACTGCTTGGGAGCCAAAGTTGGGACTGTTGGGTCTGGCCTCCCTCCTCAGCAGCAGGTGGGAGCAGGCACTTGGGTTGGAGGATGGGGGCAGCCCAGGAGCAGCAGGGAGCCCCCACACATAGAACAACTACTGGCACACCCAGCCTGGCAGCATTCTCTCCACCTCCCCAGCCTGGGAGACAGCATTCACTGCCTCTGGGTAACAGAAATAATACTGAAGACTCATAGAGAACCTTAAACCGAAGAAAGGCACTCAAACAAGACACCAAACAGTTGTGGGGAAAAAAAAAGTCACGATTGAATAGAGGCACCAAGGAAATAGAGTTAATTGAGCAAACAAAAGATTTTAAAAGAAAGAAATAGCTCAAGTTTATCAAATCCACTAAATAAGAACTAGTGATCATAGAAATGAAATAATTGTATCTTGACAATAAAAGATAAGATTGTCAGAATACATTAAAAACTCAATGGATTGAATTAATATTACAATAACATACATGGAGAGAGAATTAGTGAGGTGGAGGAATAAGGTAGGGAATACTCCAGAATTCAGGGCAAAAAAGATAGAAAGGCTGCCAGTGGTCTACCAGGTTCCAGTATCCTCTTCTTCCAGAGGACAAGGCTGGACCACGTGCAGGCTGATGTGGCGATGTGACTACATTCTGTCTAATGAGTGTGAGTAGGGGTCTGTGCTGGACCGAGGGCATGCCTCCACCCTTCTGTTCTGCTTCCCACTGCCTGTAGCCACCTCTGCACGCAGGTAAGGATGACAAAGCAGAGATGTTAGAGAAATGAGATGACGGGAACTTTGGTTCTGTCAAAAGTCAAATAAAACATAGAGCCAAATCACTAAATTTAAAGTATTTTATTTGGGCAGTAAGAATTGCGATTTAGGACACAACACACAGAGCAGGTGGTCTTCGGTATGTTCAAATAACAAAGAAAAGAGGTTTTATAAAAGAGAGAAATGTTATGTATTGTCTTGAAAAATGTTTATTGTCACTAGTAAAGTTTTAGGGGAGCTGGCAAGCTCTGATTGGTGATGGTGGTGGATAAAACTAGTCTTAGAGTCACAGCAGGTTATTTCAGTAGCTATTAGAGAGAACTGATTTCAGATCACAACAGGCAGTTTCAGCACCTGGGCTTGTGGACAATTTAATTCTTGGAGCAGATGCTGTGTGCCCCAAGTGCTTTTCCCCCTGGCCCTTTGACTGTGATCTTGTTGGGTATAAGAAAGTCCCAATTTGTGTAATCAACTTTACAGCATCACTAGTCAATAGGCTTAATTGTCGGTGCTGGGATGGACCTATGGCAGTTGTCTCTGTCCCACATCAGGGGACGGTATGAGGGTCTATGTCAGGGACCTGGCACACATTCTAGCAATAAAGAGGCCAGAAGGAAAAATTTTCTCAAGGTAGATTTGTCTAGAGTACATCAAGTTACATCGGACGAGTTCCATAGGTATTAGAAGTCATCTTGAAGGGTTTGGCCAACATTATGCTATTGGGGGAGCTGGCTTTTCAAAGATTCAATAGTCCATAAGAACAAAGCTTAAAATTATAATACAAAATATTAACAATATAATAAATTTAGTTTGTACAATGGTTTTGAACTATTAGCCCAAACCTAAGAGCAACAAACTAGACAAATCAACTTGAAATTCAAAGACCATAGGGGAAACCAGGTGAGACCATTGAATAGCGTTTTGTGATTGCGTTGAATTAAACCAGGAATGCCAACTCTACAAAAGGGACTACAAATACAATTTGAACAAAAAGGTGTGTGAGGGATATTGTCAGAGTTGCCCACTAGGTGGACTAACATGATTTCTTAGGTCAGATTTTGTCAAGTTACCTAAAGCTTTTACTGACTGTGAAATTTTAATTGCAGCATTGCTTTGTCAAATGAAAAAAGGTAGCATTAAGGGAAGTAAGATTTAGGAGTCTTGTTCCATTGCATTGGGAAAAGCTGTCTATAGCATGAAAAACATCAGCTTATCCTGATTTGCAATTTGAATGTCTCTGGCTATGGCAGCAGGCAGCTTGGCGTACTTTCTGTGTGGCACATACATCAAGCATGAGACATAGTCCTTAAAATTTATCTACTTTCAGTAATTTTATGAAAGAAAGTTGAATTGGAGGAACCTAGAAGAATTTGGGACCTAGTCTAGTCTATAGGTAGATAATAAGAAATCAATAATGTGTAGAGCCACAATCTAGTAACAGGTGTATTATAGCTTTTCTTTCAAAACATAGCCTTTTTTTTTTTTTTTTTTTTTTTTTTAACATTGATCACATAGGAATCTCAGATTTAAAAACCTTGTAAGACTGGGAAGCCAAACCAAGGTAGACTTTAGATCTTACTTATAGTTCTAAGGTTCTTGGGCCTGCCAGGAAATGACAGTTTTTATTTCCTCATTGTGAAGCTGGGAACTCTTGAAGTCAGGCATTTTATGCATATTTTCATGTGTGATGTTTCAGTCAAAGCCTGAAAACCAATGTTTTCAATTGCATTCTGCTACAAAGAGAGTAGTGTTTCATTGGTCTTATGCAAAGAACCATATTGCCATAAGAATACTTGCAAATAGTTTTTGAATTCTGGAGGAATTAAGTAAGGAGGAAAAAAAAATCCCAAATGTTTTTATCTTTGTTTACAATCAAATTGCTGTGTATGTGCTGCTGAAGCAAGCACCACATTTCCATAAATTATAGATCACTTAGGAGAAAAAATTCCTTAAATCTGGAAAACAAAACATTTAAGTAAAAACCAGCAATGTTTTAATAAAAGTTATAAAATATTATCTTTATCAATTATTTAATTTCATTTAATTAACTTTTGTTCTGTTTGATCTTGATTAGTAGTTTCATGAACCCATCAGTTCATTTATTAGAGTTCTGGAAATTTTTATTTAGTTCATTGATCTTAAAGTTGTCAGAAATCTGTATTTGAGAGTAATTGCTGGAGTCTTTCCGATGAATCTGACTGTAAATGTTTTTAGAAAAGAATTCAAAACAACTGTGGATAACAAAAACTTAAAATAGCATGATGGTGGTAGGTAAAAACCTGATGAAACTTTACAATTGACAAGGAAATTTAGTTATTTGTATTACATATAGCATTTTAAGATAACAACCAGAATTATGACTGATAATACGTTAGATTTCTGTAAATTTATATCTTTTTTTTAACTTTTTTGGCATAAAATCAGAGAAGCTCATCCTTTTACTACTTCTACATACAAAGAAAAGAGCCCTATTCTCTGGCCACAGCCTTTACACTTAATCCCAAACATCTATGTCCTATGTGAAGCTCTTGTCATGAGAGAAACTAAGAAATAAAAACTAGTAGGAATTTCAGAGCAAGCCCACCTCTGATGCTAACAAGATTTGGTATTCACACTCATTTAGTGGGCTGCTGTAGCATCCTAGAATTAGCACTAGGTCTGAAGTTACAGGGAGCGGTAATGATTTGGACAAGTGTTAGGGCTTAAGAATGGATAATGGATATTAGATTTTTGGGTTATAATTATTTGGGCTTGAGGGCTTTTCTGTTTCCATTACAATGATAAGTGCATTATAAAAAATTCAAACTATGCAGAATAACAAAAAACAGAAAATTATTTTAAAAATTATATTATTTTTGAAACACTCATATCAACGACATACCCATAAATGCTACTAAAAGAATATCTAGTATCATTTGATAGTGTTTCTCATACCATTTCCCAAATAAGCCTAATCATTTGATATCTCTAAAATGTGACAGATACCTTTTGAGGCTTTCCAGGGGCCCACTTGGAAAATCCCACAGTTAATTCTAAATCAAAAAGGCTTAATTTGGGATTTGACTTTGGGCAAGCTTTTCAAGGATGTTAAAAGGTTCAAAACATTTGATCGAAATGGAATCGTAGGTCAGTGTAAAATAACAGTCATTTGTTTAACCAGAATGATAATCAAAAAGTCTTCAAAAGCAATACAGAAAGTTACACGGATATAAAAACCTTAACCCTTTTAAAGCTCAGTTTTCCTAAGTAATCAAAAACCTAATAAAGACAACACAGGAAATTATCTTGATAAAATATAAAATCTTTGTTTTTTTAGGCTAGTGACCAAAAAGTTAAAAGGAAAATCTGCAGTGAGATTGTTTCTCCTGACAGGGAGCTCATTAAGATAACCTAGAAGTTGAACCTGATGAAATGGGTCCTTGAATTTAACCAGACACAGGATCCAAGGTTATGAGTGTACACTGTGTGATAGAGGAATGTAAACAAGAAAACTAGTCCCTTGAGCAGAGGAATACATGGCTCTTAGTAACAGCATGGGAAGTTTCCTGGTTTCATGGAACAGTACAGACATGTCAAGAAAAGTCAAGAGTACAGAATCAAATCATACGGGAGGAAAACATTGCTTTTCTAGGCCTTTAAGGCAAACATTTCACCATCAGGACATAACAGCAGAGTTAGAACCCGAATAAAAAAGTTACATGAGTTGACAAAAAAGTTGAAGAAGAGAATTATCATCCCAGCTAAGCAAAAAGGCGTACCTTTTCAAGGGTAGAGAAAACAGAAGAAAAAATGTATGACCTGCAAACCATGTGCAGTGAGGTACAGTGAAAGTTGAACTTCTGAGATACAAATCTGAGAAATTTCAAAAGGAAAACTTTACCTCAAGAAATAAAATTACCATTTTTAAGGAAACAGGACAGTATTTTTAACCTGAAACTAGAGAAGGTAAATAGATCTCAAGAAGAAATGTGGCAGAAATAGACACTGTCTGCAGTTTAGAAAATGGTTGTTACAGAAGCAGATTTTAGAATTAATAATTAAACCCCCTTGCTGTTTTATTAAGAGCAGATCAAAACTTCAGGAAAACCTTCTTGTTCTAACATAGGGGACCAATTTATTAGTTTTGTATTAGTGTATTTTTAATATTAAAGTTCAGTCTTTAGAAAGACTTAGAAGTAATTCTTTCTTAATTATGCTTGATCATACACAAAATTCATTTCACAAATTCTGCCTTTATGAATCTTTTTATGACTTAGACCCTTGATGACATGCCTGTACTTTCTTTTTTTTTTTTTTTTTTGAGACAGAGTCTCACTCTGTTGCCCAGGCTAGAGTGAGTGCCGTGGCGTCAGCTTAGCTCACAGCAACCTCAAACTCCTGAACTCAAGCGATCCTCCTGTCTCAGCCTCCCGAGTAGCTGGGACTACAGGCATGCGCCACCATGCCCGGCTAATTTTTTCTGTATATATTTTTAGCTGTCCATATAATTTCTTTCTATTTTAGTAGAGATGGGGTCTCGATCTTGCTCAGGCTGGTCTCGAACTCCTGAGCTCAAACGATCCGCCCACCTCGGCCTCCCAGAGTGCTAGGATTACAGGCGTGAGCCACCGCGCCCGGCCGACATGCCTGTACTTTCTGTATTGTTCTATACTTTGTCTTTCTTAAATAGCCATTTTATTTCATGAAAAAAATTTACCACATAATATTCTCTCTCATATAAAATTATGCTTTTCTTAAATTTATATGTTGATTAATAGACCTAAATATTTTTAAGCTTATTATAAAACTTAATAAGCCAAGGACAAAGTCATATTTATTTAGCAATTTGTTTGTTTTTTATCTTATTTGGATATGACTTGGGCATTTAATGAGTATCTATTATTTAATTTAACATAACATAATTTAAAAATTTGAAATTACATGAAAAGTTTATTTATAAACATTTTTTCAATTTATAATTCTCTAATTTTTTTTAACAATTATACCTAGATTACTAATGAAAACTGAGATATTAGATAGAGCTAGTTATTATTTTAAGTTATTTCTTTTATTAACCAGTTTTATAACCTGTTAATATCAAGTATTTACCTGAGTAAGAGATTTAAAGTTGAATACATGGATATCCAGTTGATAATTCACAAGTCACAGCTGTTTTTATTAAATCAACAATATTAAATTAATCTTACTTGTCAAAGAATTACACAAAGATCATTTTGTTTTAGGCTGGGTTTATAGCTTCATGACCTTAAAACATCTAGCAGAGGCAAAAATAAAACTGTCTGATCAGTAAACACAGGCAAAAATGTATGCTGATAGTTTTGGAAACATTTCTAATTTTATTTTATCAACAATTTAAAAACCAATTAATTTATCAAAGGCTTAAGTCACAAGAACTAAAAAAATTTGGGGATTCATTGCTATATATTTTAAATATGTGCCCATTTACCTAAATAGAATTTCTTAATGGATTTCTGGCCAACTCTGCCAGATTTTACCATGTAGACACAACATACAACATAATACACGTACATATGTATAAAAGCACTTAAACATGTGTATGCACATACACAAAGAAAGATCTAATATCCATGACATATTAAAACTTATAAACTCATTGGTTCATAAAAGACAGTTGAATCCAAATCATTTTTTTGCCAAAATGGGTTTTAAGACTAAATTTCAAGAATTTTTTTTTAATATGTAATCATATTAAGACTGTGAACCAAATTTTGGGTAGAGAAGTTTGAGTCAGTTACCAATATACCAGACTGGATAAACTGTGAAAATGTGAGGAGGCCCCAAAGAAAAGAGTTTTTCTTCACAAGCTCTTAGTATGGTATTTTCTCAGTTTCAATTCTTTGTCTTTGAATGTAAGAACGTTGCCATTCCTTTTAGTACAAGGAGTGTGCCTTTTACATGAGAATTTCATCTTTTGCTTTTAAGAAACAGTCAAAATGATTTTCTTTTATATCTACTGGTTTTCAAGTGTTTTTAGTTAAATAGTCAATATTGCAGAATGGCTGAGGAGTTTGGAAAAAGGGAGTTTAGCTTAGAGAAGGAGACAGAGGAGAAATTGTAGGAAGTGGAAAGGAAAGTTCCAGAGAAGAAAAAGTCTCAGCTAACAAGTGAGACAGCTTTTTGTAGTGAGGCAATCTTTGAGACCTGAATGTTTATTTAGGTTTTTTTGGCTTCAAGATATCAACTGATATATGAGTCTTATTTGTAGTATATTATTTTATAGTCACAGTCTTATAGTTTAAAGAACAACAGACTGTTTTAATGATCCCTATAATATTTGAACATGTTACCAGATGGTGTCCCAGAAAATATCTCGGCATGCCTTTGACCTTCGAGGGCCCGTTTGAAACTATATTTATCTAAGTGATTCTGGATACACAAAAGTCAGTTAAACTGCAAGCGCTGAATACGTAAAAGCCAAAATAAAACGCAAGTGCTGATGGAAAATAAAGTATGTTCTTAACCAAGAAGGACAATAAGCCACCTTCTTCAACGGAAGGGAAAAAGAAAAATCCCTTTCCCAAGACTTCAAGCTGAAGGGAAAAATCCCTTTCCCAAGACTTCACGTCTAAGGTCTCACAGGAGGAAAAGGGTCCACCCCAACAGATCTCCCAACCAGAGGGTGAAAGACTCTTCCCAAACAAAATGTGGAAGGACCCCTCCCCAGCAAAATCCCAAATAAAACAGAACTCAACCAAAAATCGGAAGTTTGGTCCAAGAGTGACTCACCATAAGGAAAGGAGGCAACCTGCCGAAGTCGGGGTTCAGAGGGCCCTAGTGTGGGTGCTGCATGTCCCAGTTCCAAGGCCTGGGGATTCTCCCCAATGCGAGTTAGCTTTAGAACCCCACTTCTGACACCAAATATGTCAAAGTCAAATAAAATATAGAGATCGATCTCTAAATTTAACGTTTTATTTGGGAAGCAAGAAATACAATTTGGGACACACAGAGTGGGTGGGTGGTGGTCAGTATGTCGGAAGAGCAAAGACAAGATTGGAGGTTCTGTGAAAAGGAGGGACGTTGTGTGTTGTTTTGAAAGAAAGTTCATAAGCTCTGGTAAAGTTTTGGAGCTGGCAAGCTCTGATTGGTGAGTGACAGCAGTGGGTAAAACTAGTCCTAGAGTCGCAGCACGTTGGTAGTTTTAGTAGCTATTAGATTAAACTGGTTTCAGGTTACAACAAGCAGTTTCAGTATCTGGGCTTGTGGAAAATTTGATTTTTGGAGCCAGTGCTGTGTGTCCCAAGTTATTATTCCCCCTGGCCCCTCAGCTCTGACTTAGCTGGGTATGACATGAGTGACCCAATTTGTATAATCAACTTTCACAGGTCCCCGAGTAAATGTGTGGAACAAAGTGCTTTACTAATTTGGAATGCTCACTTCTGAGCCTTATGTGAGAGAGAAATAACCTTTGTTTTTCAAACCATATAATTTTAGGGCTCTCTTTGTTATATTGATAGCACGCAACCGACACCCTACATAATAGAGAAAGTATAAAAGAAAATTAAGAGTAATGTAGAATCGTTTCAAAATCTAACGAAAGTACAAGGAAGATAAAATAGAAAGCATGGATACTAAAAAATAATCAAATAAGAAATGAAAGAAAATGTCTAAGAGCAGAAGAAATATAAGGCTCTAAATTAAAGGCCCATTGCATACCAAGCAGGATGAAAAGAAAAAGTAAAAAGAAAAGATGCAGACTTAAATGCCTGTTTTAAAATTTCTTTCTTTCTTTTTCTGTTTTTTAGAGGTGGAGTCTTGCTCTGTCACCCAGGCTGGAGTGCATAGGTGTAATCATAGCTCACGGCAGCCTCCGGCCTCAGCCCCACAGGCTCACGCCACCATGCCTAGCTAATTATTTTTATTTTTTGTAGAGACAGGGTCTCTCTGTGTTACCTAGGCTGGTCCTGAATTCCTGGCCTCAAGCCATCCCCCTACCTTGGCCTCCCAAAGTGCTGGAATCACGGATGTGAACCACCATGCCCGGCCTGTTGTGAAATTCCTGAACACCAAGGATAGAGAGAAAATCCTAAAAGCCTCCAAAGAAGGGTGGGGATTAATAAATAAACAACAGTAACAAAAAAGAGGGTCACTGACATCAGTATTCTCATTTGGCAACACTAGATACAAAAGACAATGGAGCAGTAGCTTTGAAATTCTCGGGGGAACCACATTAAACTTTTAATTCTATCCTCAGCCGACCTATTAGTCGAGTGTGAGGGCAATAGAAAGACATCTTAAGGCAGGAAGTTCTGTTTATCATTAACATTACTACCTCTGAATCTTATTTGAAAGAATTACCAGAGAATGTGCTTTAGCAAAATGAAATAGAAATCCAAGAAAAAGCTGTGACATTCAAGAAGTAGTATCAAGAAAGGTACCAGTAAAACTTAATAATTCCAAATAATTATTGATTTTATCAGTATAATGTATCAGTTATTTTATATATAACTATAACAACCTGGAACTCAGATTTCAGATAACCTCAACATGGGGGAAAAGGGATAAGTAAAACAAAAACATGTTACAAATGGAAATAATAGTAAACTCTCCTCTTCAAGAAAGAAAATATATGACATCAGAAATACAAGTCTCGGCCGGGCGCGGTGGCTCACGCCTGTAATCCTAGCACTCTGGGAGGCCGAGGTGGGCGGATCGTTTGAGCTCAGGAGTTCGAGACCAGCCTGAGCAAGAGCGAGACCCCATCTCTACTAAAAATAGAAAGAAATTATACAGACAGCTAAGTAGATATATAGAAAAAATTAGCCGGGCATGGTGGCACATGCCTGTAGTCCCAGCTACTCGGGAGGCTGAGGCAGGAGGATTGCTTGAGCTCAGGAGTTTGAGGTTGCTGTGAGCTAGGCTGACGCCACGGCACTCACTCTAGCCTGGGCAACAGAGTGAGACTCTGTCTCAAAAAAAAAAAAAAAAAAAAAAGAAATACAAGTCTCTTTTTAAGAGGGAACTCGAATTTAATTAAAGAGAAACTATGAAGCAAATCACTTGACCTAGGAATGCTTTATTCACTCAGGTAGTGTAAGTCACCTTCTCTGTGCTGCTGTGAAAATAGCAGGATGTAGTATGTTTATGACCCAGTGAATTCAGAGAATCAATTTGCTAACAAATCATTGACGTGAAGGTCTCAAGTAAAACGAAATTTTATTCTGTTCTATTCTTATCACAAGTTCTCTCTGCTGTGTTTTCTGACATTCAGTGTAAAGATATAAGAACACTTTTGTCATTCAGCTGGTTTTCCATAGTCTTTACCCATTATAAAGTAATTTATTAACGTTAAGTGTATATGTACATCAAGGATTTGGAAGCATGTGTTAGCCAATTTTGTAAAACATGACTAGCAAAGGAGATAGTGGTTTTTTAAAAATTGTACCTATCATTAATTACTCCAGGTGTAATTGATTGACTTCCTTTCCTTCTTTCCTGTTAAGAGATAGTTTTGTTTTTGTTTTGCTTTTGTTCTCAATTTTTTTGGTTTCCCATAGTGTTACTACTGGGAGTTGAGACAGTTTATTCTGCTACTTCTCCCTGCTATATGTATTTAATACAAACTCCAGTTAAAAGCTACTGCTAAATTTTAAAAAATAGTGACAATATCAAATGCTGGCAAGGATGCAGAGAAATTGGATCACTCATCCATTGCTTGTGGGAATGTAAAATGGTGCAGACACTCTGGAAAACAGGCTGGCAGTTTCATTAAAACAATAACAACAAAAAAGCACCAAGAAATATGAAACATGCAGCTACTACATTGCACTTCTATGCATTTATTCCAGAAATGAAAACTCATGTTCACCTCAAAATTTGTACACAAATATTTATAGAACCATTGTTTTTAATTGTCCCAAACTATTGGAAACAACCCAGATGTCCTTAAGTGAGTAAATGGTATACTATGTTTCATCCATACTGGGGAATGTTTTCAGCAATAAAAAGAAACTGTTGCTACATATGTAACAACTTAGATGAATCTCCAGAGGATTATGCTGAATGAAAAAAGCTAATTCCGAAAGTATACATACTATATAACTCCATGTAGATAACATTCTTGAAATAACACAATTGTAAAAATGGAGAACAGGTTAGTGGTTTCCAGGGGTTGAGAAGGGGTCGGGGTGGTAGGAAAGTGGGTGTGGCTATAAAAGGGACACCAGAGGAGAGGGGCTGTGGTGTTGGTACCCCTCTGCATCATTCCCTCTCAATGTCAATATTCTGGTTGTGGTATTATACTATGGTTTTGCAAGATGCTATCATGGGGGATCTGGGTAAAGGGTACATGGGATTTCTTTGTATTATTTCTTATGACTGCATGTGAATCTACAATTTTCTCAAAATAAAAGTTTAATTTAAAAAATGTGCTGAGAATTTCTATACCTACAACTCAATTCTAAATTTTATTTATCTTTGATATTAAGGTTTTTCCTTGTTTGGGGGTAGAATATAGATGATTAATGCTACATACCAGTTGGACAAAGTTCAAATATTTATATTGAAAATTTAAGAATAACTAGAAGAATAGAAATGTGATGTGTAGCTTTAAACCTTCAGAGAAAAAAGGAACAAAGAGATAAATTGATTTGGCTAACAAAAGACAGGAAAAGAAAAGATATAAAACAATAAAACACAATAAACAGAATGCATAAAATGTGATCACTAGAATAAATCCAAACACATTGATACTATAAATATGAATGGGTTAGCTTTATTAAAATAATGAGATTCAGATTAGATAAAAAGCCCAGATCCAGCTGTGTGCTATTTACCAAACACTTGAAATATGGTTAAAATTAAAGGAATAAGAAAGGTTATAGGCAGCTGTTAAAAGTAAAGCTTATATTAATCAATATTGAAGATGTAATAGTCATAAATATATATGCCTAGCATGCATAATGTGTGAGAATTAGATTGTAAAATGCATTAGATTCTGGGCACAGTGCCTTTTAGAGGAAAGATTTGCATATAATAGAATTGTTACTTTATAGATAAGCAGTTGTTAACAGTTTCATTTGGATCTGGGAACTTGCTCATGTGAGATATATATACATAAAAAATATATATGTAGATATGAGATATATGTGATGTATATATCTCACAGGAATATTGCAATATTAGTTACATGCAATATTCTTTTTCGTGTGTTTGTGTGTTCCTTTGGAACTCTCCATAGCCCACATCCGAAAGTGTGGGGGGAACTGTGTGTTCCAGAGTGAATTTGCTCTAGGGAAAGGGAAGTTTTGAGCTTATTTTTTCCATAAGAAAATGAAATGGGGTTTCTTTTTTTGGAGGATTTAAATATATCAGTGGAAAAAATTGAGTCAGACTTGATAATGGAAGATGCAAATTTTCCATCATTAAATGTAATGAGATAGCAGTGAATATTGGTTCCTTTAAGATTTCTGGAATTGTATTATTGCCTGTGATAGATTAGATTATTGTTTAAACATATTTCACTCTCCTACCACCCCACTTAATTGGAAGAGGATAGTTCCTGTACTCTTAATGCTGGGCGTGGCTCCCTGACTTGCTTTGGCCTCAGGGTGGGGGGGTGCTGTTCCTACCTCTTGACTCTGTGCTCAGCCATGCAACTTGGCTTTGGCCAATGGATATTAGCAGATGTGACTCAAGTAGGGCTGGAAATAACCTTGCATAGCTGGACTTGTCCTCTTGCACTTCTGCCACCTCCATGAGCAACGCTTCTTTGGAACTTCCCCTTCACAGGTGGAGGAGCCTAAACCTCAGTGAGGAGCCAAGTCCAGCTGGACTCAAAGCTTGAAGCAGAGCTGCCCCCTTGGGCCCAGCTGAGGTCAGCTAACCCACAGCTGACCTGCAGTCATGTTTGCATGTCTCTGAGCTTTTGTGGTTCTTTGTTACTCAGTGATAGCTGACTGATATATCACTGTTTTAGGCAAATTTGGTAGGACAACACAGCTAAGCACAATCTGAGATGGAGAATAGAATAGAGTGAATGCTTTGTCCAAGGTGTATGGTAACTTGGTGCATATTTTACTCACTATCCCATCTACATCCTTTATGACATATCTTGGGGAGCTAAACTTTCTATCCAAAGTCTAGCACATGTGTTTTAAAATATTAATTGAATTAGTATAGACTGTTTGAATGAATCTCTGTGGTTCTGGAAGGCAGGGACAAGGATTGGGAGAGTCGATACAAAGAGTACAGGCTCTGCTGCTTTGGTATTCTCCTCTGATGTCCGCGTGAAGGGCAGTGATGCGCTCTGGGCTGGTAAGTTCACTGGCTAACAGAAGGCAGGGCATATGGGCCTCTAGGGGAACGGTGCTCCTTTGTCTTTGTCTTTCTCTTATCCTGTGTGAGGGGAAAAATGCTGTTCTGGCTGGTCAAGTTCAATGTCATGGATTGGACCATGGGATGGAATTTTGGTGGCAGATGACAGCTTCTTTAAAGTGGAGTAGAGGACAAGGGAGGCATTGGTGAGGAGGGGGCAGGGGCGGGGAGCGAGGGAAGTCCAGCTTTCCTCTGCAGAGAGGCAGAGTTGGGGGCCAGGGTGGGGCCAGCTGTCTGGGGAGGGAGGCAGGCAACGTGCTGGCTGCCCAGCTGACATTTCTTATCTTTCTTTCCTGAGGCCAGAGTAGGTTATTTTATGGCCCATCTCTTTATGGCCTCAGCAGAGAGCAAAGGCAAACAAAGAACAAATTTAGATCCCTCAGGGCCTGAGAAGCCTCCTGCCACAGCAGGTGTGCCCTCTTCAGCTGCCCTGCTGGCCAGAATCTCCACTTAGAAGTCCTCCTGCAGGCCCAGACTCTTACCTGCCCTCTGACCCTGAAGCCTTGGGTCCCTCCTTCACACCTCCCTAAAATGTGGCTTTGAAAAAGGCTTTGATATTCTATCCCTATCCCTCAATTCTTTGAACTCTCACCAAGTTGTATTAATAACAAACTTATACCAATCTTGGCTCCATTTTACAGATGATGAAACCGAGGCTGGAATGGTTGTTACCGAGCTGTGGTAACAACTCTCAGTGCTGTGGGATGTAATTACATTTATTTTTTCTTTTCTTTATAAAGTTGTAATTATTGTGTTCTAATGTAGAGAAATTTAGAGAGGAAACAAACAAAAAACAGCCTAAAATCCTATTGCTCAGATAACTCCTGTTAACATTCTCCCCCTGCCAACCCCAGCTCTATTTGCAGAGGTTACTATTTTCAATTTTTATTTCTGTTTTATTCCATAAAGATGAAGCACATGTTTGATACTTTAAAAAATGTAATTTAAATAATCTTAAAGAAAAGTTGCAAGTGAGGATAAAGAACACTTTTTTTTCTGTACTATTTGAGAGTAAGTTGCCAAGAAGGTACCCATTTCTCCAAAAGACTAGTTTTATTGGTATTTTTTATTTTTAGAGACAGGGTCTCCCTCTGTTTCCCAGGCTGAAGTACAGTGGCCTAATCATAGCTCACTGTAACCTCAAACTCCTTGGCTCAAGTGATCCTCCTACCTCAGCCTCCTGAGTAGCTAGGACTACAGGTGCATGCCACCACACCTGGTTAATTTTTTTAAAATTATATTTTGTGGACATGAGGTCTTATTATGTTGCCCAGGCTTGTCTTAAACTCCTTGCCTCAAGGGATCCTCCTGCCTTGGCCTCCCAAAGTTTTGAGATTATAGGCATGAGCCACTGCATCCAGCCTGGTTTTACTGTATATTTTTCTTAAAGAAAAGGACATTCTCCTATTTAACCAAAATGCATCTATCGTGACTTAGGCAATTTGCATTAATACATGACTACCCCCTTATCTTCAGGCTCCACTCAAGTTTCATCAGCTGTCCCAAGATACTCAGATTAGTTATTAATATATATCTCTGGTCTCCTTCAATCTGGAACAGTTCTCCAGTCTTTCCATGACTTTCATGGTCTTGGCATGTTTTGAGATGACGGGCTAGTTATTTTGTAGCATGTCCCTCACTTTGGGGTGATGTTTCCTCAAGATTGGATTCATTTTAATGCACCTTTTACAGGAATATCACAGAAGCAATGCTGTGTTCTCCATACATTCTATCCTGCAGTGTGTAATTTCAGTTCATAGGATTAGTGATGGTGTTTGCTTTGATCATTTGATTAGAGAGGTTACTACCAGCCTTCTCCACTATAAAATGACTTCTTTTCTCTTTGTAATGTATAAATATTTTGTGGTGAGGCACAATGAAACCATGTAAATATCCTATTCCTCGTCAAACTTTCACTTTACTCATTCATCTATTTATATTGAAATGGACTCATGGATTTCTATATTATTCAGTGGACTATTTTCCATCATCATCATTATTTATTTAGATGCCCACATTGAGGGCCATTGAGGGCCCCTTCAAGCTGGATTCTGGGCCTTTCTGGCTTGCCTCCATCATTCTAAGAGCACTACAGTACTTTCTAGCTCCCCAAAATCTTTCAGGCTCATCTTGGACTTTCTCTGACCCAGCCCTGGAATCAGTCATTTTCCCGAGGAGCCTTGGATTCTTTTAATGGAGAATGGTATTTAGAAGCCAAGATATGAGTGCAGGAGTGTTCATTGCTATTGCGGTATCACTGCTCCTAGGCTTTCTTAGTGGACAGAGCAAGGAGATATATACATACAGACACATGCACACACACACACATGGGCACACATACACTATTACATCAATATTTACCTATACATATTGAAAATCATGAGCTCACACCAATACTTTCAACTCGAATCAAAACCACAGGGCTCATTCTAGTTTTCTCCCCTCCATATTTGTGACTGCCTTCTCCATCAGTGAGAAAACCGGCTTCTGTTAGCCTTAATATCTTTACTTTGATCAGTTGATCCACTGCATGCTCCCAACTTACCATAGCAGAACCCTGATCACTCTGCTTGGGCTCAGGCACCCCACACTGGGTTGTCCCCTTCTGCCATGTGCAACGTCTCTTCACAGTCCTTAGGCTCTAACATCCTGTGCTAAGCCACCATGCTCTACCTCCCCACATGGAATCATTGTCCTGCTCTGGCTCTGACACCCCATGACAGGCTCCCCCAACACACAGGGTTGCCATCCACAGTGTGGTCTGTCCAGACAGCACCAGGCTGCAGTGGCTACTGTGCCATCCATGAGGGTGCATCCCTCCCCTGCCAGGCTCCAACACCTGCCTGCCTCATCTACTCCTCTTCGGACACCCTTTGACTCTATTTGGTTTCCAATTCCCTGCTCTTAGCTACTGGGACTGCCTAAACCCTGCTGTATCCAGAATAAGTGTCAAAGCATCATTCCTCCATGATGAAAGGGTACGATGTAATCAATTTGCCAACTTGTGATTGTGAGTCACCCCACGGGATGATGGCATGTAGGGGGCTCAAGGATGAGCACTGCTATTGCCAGGATGGGCACTCAGCAACACGGGTGACCAGGCCAGCCTTGGAGAGTGGAGGGCTGTGCTGTTGAGCCCACACATAATCTCCATGATGCTCTCATACCTTTTTCTGTGACACCATTAAGCAAGCGCCAGGTGTCTGAGAAAAGAGGCTGATTGGCCCCTGTGGGAAGGGTCATCTTGTCAGATTGCCCCCTTTGCTGTGGGTTAGCATTCCCACAGGAAACATATGTCTTCACCCTCTGTGCCCATTCTAAGAAGTACATCTAGGTGTCTCTGTTGAGATCTCCTTGTTATCAATTCTATAGTCTTTCCCTGCTCTTGTCATCTGGCAAAAGTTTAGCTGCTGCTCATGCACTAGATTAGCATAGATCTCCACCTGTGGCCCTCTCTCCATCCTGGCAGAGTGGGCACCAGATGTGCAGCTGGCAGTTCTGCCTCTGAAGGCATTTCCCTTCCCCATTGACTTTCAGGGTGACCCTTGAGTGGGATTGCAAGCTGCAGCACTTGCCTCTAGATGGTCCTAGCACATCCTACTGGGGCCATGTGCAACTAGGCCCATGTGTTCTTTTCTGCAGTCGCAGGTACAGGCTGAGGGAGAGGCAGCCATGGGGCAGAGTGAGCAGCTGTGGCGGCCTGAGTCATCTGCTTCTGAACTCAACTTGTGGCTGCAGAACCTGCTCAAGCCTACACCGTTTCCACGTGGTAATAGAGTGCTGCTCACACATGCAACTTTATTGGGGGAATCAGACGACACTTATTTTATAGTGGGCAGCATAACCACTTTATGTGTGGTCACTTGCTGTCCCATGATTTTGTCAAGTAGCATGGCAGACGCTGTTTCTCAAAAGGAAAATTGGTATTTGCAGACAAGCATGTGACTTTGCTAGACGCTGTAAGCAGTCTGTGCTGTGATTCTCCTGTGCGGGTTTTCCAGAGGATCCAAACAGCATCTCTGCCTGCCAAGGACACAGCGAGCATCCTTCGATATGCTGGGTCATATGTCACAGACATCTATCATATGCACTACAGCCTGGACCTCTTACAGAGCTTTCTTTCGCCCTGAACTCCACTTAAAACCGGCTGATTCTATGGGCTGCACAGTGAGTTGGAGTAGCACACCTCAATGTGGTATCTGTGGCTTCCCAAATTCAAACAGACTAACCAGTCATTATGTCTTTTTCTCAGTGGTAAGGAGTGAAAACAACCTATATTTCACAATAATGGGACCTTCCTGACATAGTCCATATCCCCTGGACTTCTGGAAGCTTACTGGGGTGGCAGCTGGAATTTTTTCTCATGCTGTGGAATGCATGCGTCTTATGAAGGCATCTGGTTATTTTTACCTGCTCATCAGTCCAGCCAGCATGTGTTACCTGCACAGCGCTCCAGCATAATATCCGTGTGATGTCCAGATGATCAAGGTCTCTGTAGACATCACTGTGACAGAAAGCTGGAGAACAGACATAGCCTGAGAGAAGACATTGGCTTTGTACTGCTATCCTTGGCTGGTGAAAGCAAACTTCTGCTGGCCCTTCTGAGTTGCCATAGAGAGAAGACACGAGCCAGATCAGTAGCTACGTACTAAATGCAGGGGTGGGTAAGTTGTTCACTGCACTTAGAAGAGCAGCTTGAATTGGAGCCACTGCCTGGCGATTAAATTTATGATCATCCACAGTCATTCTCCAAGATTCAGCAACTTTCTGCACTGCCTAAAGAGCTGAGCCACGTGGATAGGAATGTGACAGGAATCTCCTTCCCTGTATCTCTTAAGTCTTTATGATGGCATCGATCTCTGCAATTCCCCCAGGGATGTAGTAATGCTGGTATATTATTTGGGCAGGGAAAGAAAATTCCAGGCTTTGACCTCACCTCTCCTTGCTTGTGTTTAGTACCAGTTATGCTGGAGCCTTCTTAATTAACTTCGTCAGAGGGGTTCATGAAACATAAACTTGCAAGTTTGGAAATATCCTTATTTGACCCTTATATTTGATATTATGGCTGAGATGAGAGTTTCTAAAAATGTATTTCCATCATTTCATAGTCTTCCATCACCCTGTGTTGTTGACAAGACTGATGATGGTCAATCCTTTCTTCTTTTCTTTGCAAGTGACTTTTCCCCCACCTTGTGGAATATTTTAGCGTCTTCTCTTTATCCTGTGTTTGAAATTTTACAGTGACCTGTCTAGGTGTGGAGTACCAGAGGGTCCTTTCAATCTATAGCTCAGGGATACTTTCTGTTACTGTGGATGATATAAGTATTGGCTACTTTGTTTACACTCCACCCAGATCCATTCTCTGCTGTTCTCTGCCCTTCTCTGTGCCCAGGGAGGCCAGACGATTCCTTTACTGGCGGGATTCCAGTTGGGTTTGGTCAATGGGAGGGACCCACGGAGACTGGAGGTGGAAGGAGAGGGAGGTGGGCAGAATTCTTTCCTACTTCCCCTTGTTCCGATGCTGAGACTGGTGACTGCCATGCCTCCACGCTGCAGCGGCTCTCACTGGGTGGCCCTTCCCGCACAGTCCTCTGGCTCTGGTAACACGGTTTCCTCCTTCTGTTCCTCTAGCTGCAGGGTGGTAACTGCTTCTCACTCCTGCTGATTTCTGGGTGCCTAATCATTTCTGTTTTTTTCCCTTAACCCTGCTCACATCTCTGTAAGTTGCCTTTCAGTCCCTTTATTTGACTGTCTGAGGGTAAATTATTCTTTCTGCCTAGACTATGACTGATATGCTACCTTTCATTGGCTTTGTTCTCCCTTCCTGGAAATTTTATTAATTGGATGATGGGTCATTTGTATTAATCATCTATGTCTCTTATTTTTGCTCTGAGGTTTTCCATATTTTTGTGCTTTTGCTCTACATTATGGGATATTTACTTACCTTGTTCTTCCATCCCTTCTAATAAAATGTTTTTAAATTTCAGCAATCATATGTTTAATTTTCAAGGGTTCTTTCTTGCTTTTTGTGCCTCTCTTCATGGCAGTCTGCATTTGTTATGGATTCAGTAATGAATCTAAGGTCTGACATTGCATGGGCTCTGGGGGTGGGGGCTCAGAGCGGTTGGCGGGCACTGGGGACACAGGAATCTCAATAGCCCTGCAGGGTGTTTCCTGCTGCTGCCTACACTACCAGCTGTTCGGATCTCATCTTATTTCCCCACAACAGCTCTTGAGGTGGACTTTGTTATTAGCTCCACTTTACAGATGAGAATCTGAGGCTTTGCCAGATGGCCTCCAAGCCCAGCTGTGGCCACACACCACACTGGCTCTCAGAGTGGTGAAAGCAACGTGAGTGGGCCCGATCCAAATCTCAGCAAGTTTCCAGCAAGGCAGGTGACCAGGGTCCACCCACTGGCTGGCTAGCCTTCAGCTTCCTCCTTGGACCAAGGAGAATACTAACCTTGCCGTGGACTGAGAGGTCAGAGAGAGAGGTCATCTTGAGGGCTGCACACACCTGAGGGACTGGTGCTCGCGTTTGACTCCAAGGCCATTTACCTGGAACATTCCTAATGGCGTGGGAAGTGAGGCTTGTCACTAAGCTATTAAGGATGGTCAATTTCCAGTCACTTTTATGGCGGAAGGAAAATCCTACCTAGTCCCTTCCCCAGAGACCATGGAATGCAGCCTGGCTGGCCGGCAGAGCCTCGCAGACTGGGCTCCTGGCCTTGCATGCCCCCAAGCAGGGCAAGGACAGCTCCCAGTTTCTTGCTTGTGGACTCTGCTTTCTTGGGGAGCTTCAGGGGCTCTGGCTAAGCTCGCCGTGGGGCTCTTCCACCGCCAGGGGGTGCTGTTTCTTTCCCCAAGTGGCAAATGGCCTAGCAGCCAGCTCCGGGCACATAGGTTTAACCAGGAATGTCTGCTATCTTACCTAACTTACCGCTCTCAGGGGCAACAGGGTCTGGAAGAAAGAGCTCAGACTTTGGATTAAAATCTCAGCCCTGCCATCTACAAGTTGGCTGGCTGAGACAAGACACTCCACTTCTATGAGGCTCAGTTTTCTCACCTGTGAAAGGGGATGATCATACCTCCTTAGGTAGACATGAGGATGGGATAAGAGACGGGACTTCTGCCTGGCATGGGAGCTCTTTGATGCTTTCACTGCCCTCTCAGCTCCCCAGGCTGTTCTTTGACCATGGGGCGGGGGGTAGGGCTCAGCCCGTGAGCTGGGCAGTGGTTCTCAAATGTGTCCATGCGGAAGCCTGCTTCCAAGGGCTCATCAGCAAGGCCAGAGAGGCTACAAGCAGCCCAGACCCTACACAGCTGCCCTGCAAGGAGGAGGTGACAGTGTCTAAGTTCTTGCCTGCACAGTGGACAGATGTACATAGAGCTCCCCACTGGAGTTGAGCGGTTTCTGGACAAGCAATACTCTCTGATTTTACACTTCTGGAAGCCACCATTGTGATCACATCTCGTTAAATTTTCTATCTTTCTTTCCTTTGTATTCCTTTCTTCCTCTGTCATATGCTGCCTCTGTGTACAGACCCATGCTGGGATCTGGGGGCACAGAGAAGAACTAGAAATGAGGGCGTGGAGAGACAGGGTGCTTGTGCAAACAGCCAAACTATTTCCCCCGAGGCTGCGGCAGAGCACAGGAAGGTTGTAGTATGCTGGAATGTGTCACGGCACCATGGACATTGGAGCTGGGCAGTGAAGGAGGAGCAGCAGCTTTCCAGACAGGCAAAGCAGGGAGGAGAGTGGTCCAGGAAGAAGAGACGTCAGGTGCAAGTCCGCAGGGCCGGCAAGTGGAGGCCTGGGTGCTTGGCAGGCTGGGCTCACATCAAATCACAGATCGGGTCATTCTTAGCTGAGTGACTTCAGGCAAGTTGCTCAATCACTGAGTCTCACTTTGCTTCATCAGTAGGAAAGGAATAAAAGTAGAATCTACATGCGTTTATAAATGGCACTGCCCACAGCTCCATGGAGACACAGGAGGTTTTATAGGGGAGCTGCGTGTGTCAGTATTGAGGAGGAGTGGAAGCAGATTTGTTACCCTCTAAGCACACGTGTGATTTTACCACGTGGCCTCCTTGGGGAGGAAATTATAAGTCAGTGTGTTCAAAAAAGGAGCACCTTTGGAAGCAAAGCGGTTCTATTTCAGCCAAGTAGTGTGTCACCTGGGCTCCAAAAAAGTGACACATTCTCGTTTAATCCTCAGCACCACAAACTTGGGGACCTTTCCAGGACCCACCAGCCCCACCCTGATGTCCCACTCACACCTCTGGGCGCCTCCCCCGCCCCCATTGTGCAGCCACACTGCCTGCTGGTGTCCCCAGTGGCCAGATGCCCCCAGGGCCTACCCTTGCTGTGCCCTCCATTTCCCCACAGCACCTCACTTTGGAATAACTTTTTTCCTTGTCCCTTGTCTGTCTTCTGCCCCAGGACTGGGAGCTTCAGGTTGACACAGAGACATGGATCCTGTCTTGTTCAGCCCCGTGTGCACAGCAGGAGCGCCAGGCTCATAGAGGTCTGCAAGTACTAAATAGTATTTCCAATATGTTTATGAAAGGCAGGTCTTCTTACGCCCATTTCATGAATGAGGAAACAGAGGGGGCGGTGAGAGAGAGAGGGAGGGAGGTCGGGGTGGGCTTGCGGGGGGTCTCACGTGCAGGGCTGCAGCTGCGGGCGGGCTCCTTGGTCCGCGGCGGGCGGCGGCAGGAGCGCGCTCGTGGGCGGCGCGGGCCGCGGACTGGGCGGGCACAGGCGGGAGCCCAGCGGGCGGCGGGCAGCTGCGCTCCGCGGGCCGACAGCTTCGGCCCGGAGCAGGGGAGGCCCGCGCTCCGCCACGCGGGAGTCCCCGGGGCAGCGGCGCGGCCGGGGGTGTGGCCGAGGGGGCCGCAGCACGGACCCTCCGGGAGCTGAGCGCGCTGCGGGCCGCCGGCTCAGAGCCTCACGCAAGCATCCCGCCCCGCTGGCTCTCCGCACCTGAGACCCGACGCCCAGTCCCTCCTGGGGAGCTGCGGTCAGAGGAGGTAAGTCCACAGTGCTCGGCGCAGTGGGCATTAGGAGACAAACGTTTGCTAAGATTGGAGGAAACAAAGCAAAGGGCCGTCCCCGTTCTTACCTCGCTGGGAGAGTAGCATGTTCGTGTTGTGGTCAGTTTCCCCCCGACGGATGGGGAGACAGGCTGCAGTGGAGCCCCCGTCCGGGTTGCAGCTGGTTCCTGTTTCTGTCTGGAGGGCTGCCTGGGAACAAAATCCGGAGACACCATTTTACTGACCTTGCATAATAATCTGCCCTCCTCCTCCCAGGATTGCCGCTCCCCGGGCTGTGCCTGGAGGACCTGCGGTCCCTTGGTGGTCACTGGTCAGTGTGCCCGCAGCCCAGCAGCCCTGAGGAGTGGATGTGATCCCCCCGAGGTGATTTCAGGAGTTGAGGATCCAAACTGGAGGCTGCAAGAGGAAGGAAGGAAGGGCAGGTGGGGTTCTCTGAAGGGACAGACACCTGTGCCATCATGTCCCTTCATATCTCTACCCCTGGGAGCTGTGCTCTTCTGTTCTGCCAAGGTGAGGGTCCAAACTGCCTGGAAGGAGGCACCCCCATTTGAAGGTGTCATTACCTTAGGAACTCCAAGCCCAGTCTGCTCAGGAAAGATGAGGCACTGGAAAGGGTGGCTGGGAACTGCCATGGAAGTGGGGGTTCCCAGCCAGTGTGCTGGGGCCGAAGGCCAGTGGCGCCTGGGTGGGCAGCCTGCCATGCTGCCTGACCACCAGAGGCCCCAGGTTACTGGGGCGGCGTTTCACTTGGCTCACCTGGGCCCTGGGCCCCGTGAGCAGGCCCTGTCGGGCTTTGTCAGTGGACCTTGGATGTCGTCTCCACCCCTGCCTCAGCCACGCGCCGGGCATCAGCTGGTGCCCTGCTTTAGCACACACTCCACTTCCCTTTCCTCCTGTCACAACCTGTGTTCGGAAGGGCGGGCACCAGGGCTGTCAAAGTCAGGCTGACCAGGGTTCCGGTTCCAGCTCTGCCACTTATTAGCAGTGGGACCTCAGCCAGGTCCTGTCATCGAGCTGGGCCTCAGTGTCCTTCTCTTTAAAATGGGGCTGATATTCGATGGAACCACATGAATTTGCCATCTTTGCAGGTCAAAAATAGTTGGGTGCTGGTGACTTCATGTGGTTCAGCCTGATAATGCCTGCCTCTCGGGGCTGTGGTGTGGGTTAACGTTCAGTGGGGTGGCCGGTAAAAGCCGTTATTCCTTGTGCCCTCTGTCTTCCAGGAAAGTGTGCGCTCGCTCTCCAAGGTGAGGTGAGCCTCCTCCCTCCTTGGTCTCTCTCCTCTGAAACTGGGCCCCCCCACCCCCTCTCCTGCTGGCCCTTCCAAATTCCCTTCCCTGCTCCTCCGGCCACAGCAGGCTCAACTCTCCCCCAGCCGGGTGCAGCCTCTTGGGCTGCTCGGGCATCTCGGGGCTTGCCTGCCAAGCCCAGAGCAGACTGATCTCCCCATGCTCGTTGACACCACCTTCTCCTCACTTTCTCTGTGTCCCTCGGTGTCCTGGAGCCTCATCTGCAGGGGGGACAGTGCGGGTGAGGGACTGCGTCCCCCAGGCTAATCACTAGCTGTGGCTTTGGGATGGGAGTGGTGGGATTGTGGCCCTTTCCAGCCCTGGAGAGAGAGGGGCACCTGCCTCCGGGGTGGCGCTCTGAGCAGGGCAGGGCGCTGCAGTGTGGCTGGTGCTCTTTTGTGGCCAGGCACCTGGTGAAGGACTGGCGTGGGTGATGGCTCCTGGCCCCCTGCCCTCCCTTGGGGCTTGTACTTTAGGCTTTGGGGTCAGAGCTGCAGTCGGGTGGGCTCAGAGGCCTGGACATGGGCCTGTGTGATTGCTGTGACCAGGTCCTCGTGGTGGGGGCCAGGGCCCCTCAGGGTGGGATTGGTGGGATGAGTGACAAGGGAAGGAACTGACATTTGATGAGCACCTACTATGTGCCCACTTGGTCTTTTGGCAAAACAGGTATTAGTAACTTTACCTCTCAGAGGGGGCAAGGAAAGCTCCTGAACAGGACCTGGGCCATCAAATTACATCATTTGCCCAAAGAACCAGGATGGAGACTGAAAACCTGAAAGACTGCCAGGGAGCAGGGGCTCCAAGGTCCCGCCTTTCAGACTCCACTTGGTCGCTCCTTGATTCCCGGACCAGGGAGGGGGCCAGAACACCCTGCAAGATAGGCTTTCCCCACCCCTCTTCCTTGCACAGCTGAGGAAACTGAGGCTCAGAAAGGTTCAGTCACTCTCGCACAGCCATCCTGCTGATCGGCGGCAGAGCTGGGATTTGAACCCCGGACAGGCACACCTGTGGTGGCTCTGTGTGATAGGGATTCTGTTCTTGACTCCAAAGCCCCTCAGAAGACCCAAGAACCAGGCCCATAGCCTGCTCTAGGGTGAAAAGCCCCGCTAGCTGTAAGGTGACCTGTGCCCTACAACCGCAGTCTCACTCCGGCCCCTCCTGACCCTGACTCTTTTGTCCCGATTGGTGTAGCCATGGCTGGGTCATGGTAGCTTCTCACCAGGTCCAGGTGGCATCTGGGTCCTGTCTTCTTTCTTGCGTGGTTCTGTTGAGGAGCATCCCTCAGGGGTCTCCTGCCCTGCGGCTCCCGTCTCCCAGCACATTCTACAGAAGGCATCCAGCTCTCCTGCTGACTTGGGTCAGGGATTTGAATTACTGCTGTCTTGTCCCTGGAAATCCTCCCCAGTCACTGTGTACCGAGGGCACCTCTGGGGTGGGGGCTTGTGGAGTCCCCTTCCAGCTGGCCCCCTGCTTGGCCCCTCCCAGGCTCAGCAGCTGCAGGGAAAGACGCAAGGGCCAGCCAGCAGTTCCACTCCTTTCCTGCCCCCGCACTGTGATCTCCTTCCTGCTCTCCCAGCCCCAGCGCTTCCCTCTGCCCTGTTCTCAGAAGCTGCAGGAAGGGCTGATTTGGGCCTAGGCCTCCATGTGGTCTAGTCATCAGTGTCGGTGTGGGGTGTCCTGGCCAACTCGTGACTATCCCTTGTGTTAGTCCCTGCTGGTTCTGTGAGAAGTGCTCCTTCTCCAGTGCTCCCTCCTCCTGTCTTAGCTCCCTCCCCATATCCATTCTCTATCCCCAAAGTGATCTTTCTGGAGTGGACTTGGACTTGATGGTTTGGCCCACATTTCCAGCCTTACCATTTGTCACTCAATTCTACCTACTCTGACTCCAGTTATTCCCAGCTGCTTGCTATTCCCAGGAGACTCTGCTCTCCTGCCTCTGTGCCTTCGCACATGCTGTTCCCTGAACCTTGAGTTCTTTCCTCTCTCCCTTGTCCATGTGGCTGGTGGCTTCAGCCTTTGAGCCCCGGATCAATGTCACCTCTTTTCTCATCCTCCTGCTCCCTGCTCCTCTTTTTCCCAGCTCTCAGGCATCCCATCCATACTGGTTTTGGCAATGGCAATGTGGCCTTGAGGTCCATCTGTGTTTGTGGTGGTCAGTCCCTCTAGTCTGAGAGGGCCACGGCTATATAAGTCATCCTTGCAGCCTTTGTCCCTAGCCTAGGGCTTGGCACACGTTTGCTGAGTGGATGAATGAAGGAAGCAGTGGGTGTTTTCCGGAGCCCCCCTGCCTAGTCACTCCGCTCTGATCATGCTGCAGGTGGTCGGTTTGGAATTGACGGTGTGGCTCTGCACTGCGACCCGGCCCTGGTGGACGCTCAGCCAGAGCCCGGGTTTCTGGCCCATTGGCTGTTGCTGAGCCCAGCGCATCTGCCACGGTTTCATGCAGCTGTGACTGCTTTTTGTCTCCTACTGGACCTTGTGTTTGGTCCTGGTGTGTTTCATTTTGTCATGTGCAGCCCCAAATGGCCCTATTTACCGGAAGACTGTGGGACCGGAAAAATCTTCCTGCCTCTGAGATCTGGTAGCCTAAAAAACCAGATTGTAGACTATTAGGCGAATTCATGACTTGATCTTGTAAATGGCCAAATAAGACTCATCCTCGTAAGTCAGATCAAATACGCACTGAGTGACCTTTATGACAGCAGACATGTAGATTTTACTAAGCTCTGGGGAATTTTGGCCTCACTCTGTGAAAACTGCCTTTAAATTAGCACTTGATTATGAAGAGAATATGTATGTTCAAAAATAGGCATGGCCATTATATGAGACTTAAAGAATATCTCAAATAGAGTGTTCTGCTACCAGCAGTGTTTCTCCGAATGGGACCAAAGGCCATGTGCATCAGAATCACACAGGCCACTTGTAAAATACAGATTCCTGGTCCCCATCCTGGAGTCACTTAATTACATCTCCTGGTGAGGAACCCCGGAATCTGTCCTTTCTACATGCTCCCAGAATGCTGATGTTTACTGAAGGTTGAACTGTGACCTTGTGGGTTAATAATGACTAGAGAACCTGTGAGATGAGTCCCAGTGATGTGCGTAGTGATCTGGTGGCTCTCTATGCAATATATCCATGACTGGCACCGCCACCTGGAGGCTCTGGAGCACAAATTTCAATTCAGTCTTGGCAGGGGGTCCCTTGTGCTGGGAATGTACTGGGGGAAGGGACAGGTGTGCCGGGGCATGGAGGTGTGCAACAGTCCGGTGTGTTTGGGAGATGCAAACTGCATCAGGTGCCTTGAGCACAGGCATGGAGTAGGGTCTAGGGAGGGCAGTGAGCACCGTGGCCGTGGCCAGGTGTGATGTGCACACAGCGGGCAGGAGGAAGCCAGTGTGCTGATGCACCAGTCTTTGCATACCTGGCAGTCTTCAACTTTGCCACATGTCACCTGAGAAACAAGGCCGGCAGGGAGGGAGGAGCTGAGAGCAGGAGGGGACACTAAGCATCAAGCCCCGAAGTTTTGGTCCTATGCAAAAGGGCCTGGGGTGCCACGGAAGGACGTAGCAGTCACTGTGCATAGCAGCATTTATTGCTGTCTCCATTTGGGTGCAATGTGATAAGGAGCTTTCTACCCATGCTTCCTGAACAATTCTTTCCCTAAACTCTGCAATACAATGCTCCAACTTCTTTATCATCAAAACAGTGTCAAATCTTGAGGTCCTAATTTATGGAACGAGTTCTGGCATCAGAGAGACCTGGGTCTGTAACTGGACACCATTACTTATTAACTGTGTGACTACGGGCAAGTTGCTTTCCATCTCCCAGTCTTAGAGTCCTCATTTGTAAAATGGGTTCATAACATGGTAACACGTAATCACTAGCTATAGACACAAAGCAGCGAGCACAGACCCAGGCATGCAGCAAGTGCTTCTCACAGGGTCACTATTACTGGATGCCAGTGTCTTACCATGAACCTCAGGTAATAGCTCTGCCAGGCCCCAGACATGGGATGGAAGCAGCTGAGAACCCTTCTACCTGGCTGCTCTTCCCTGGATCCTACACCGGAGGCTCGATTCCTGAGTACCGTTTGTCTGTTTGCCTTGCAGGCGTCATCCCTGAAGTGGGCCCCTTCATTCCAGAGCCTGGAGTCTGCTCACGTCCACCATGAACACCTCTCACCTCCTGGCCTCGCTGCTCTCAGGATCCCCGCAGGGTGAAAACAGGAGCAAGCCAAGGGGCATCCTGTCCGGCCTCTCTGACCACTGCCAGGATTCTGTGGACCTGCTGGTCTTCATCGTCACTTCCTACAGCATCGAGACCATCGTGGGGGTCCTGGGCAACCTCTGCCTGATCTGCGTGACCATGAGGCAGAAGGAGAAAACCAACGTGACCAACCTGCTCATCGCCAACTTGGCCTTCTCCGACTTCCTTATGTGCCTCATCTGCCAGCCGCTTACCGCCATCTACACCATCATGGACTACTGGATCTTTGGTGAGGCCCTTTGCAAGATGTCGGCCTTTATCCAGTGCATGTCAGTGACGGTCTCCATTCTCTCTCTCGTCCTTGTGGCCCTGGAGAGGCATCAGCTCATCATCAACCCAACAGGCTGGAAGCCCAGCATCCTGCAGGCCTACCTGGGGATTGTGCTCACCTGGTTCATCGCCTGCACCCTCTCCCTGCCCTTCCTGGCCAACAGTGTCCTGGAGAATGTCTTCCACAGGAACCACTCCAAGGCTCTGGAGTTTCTGGCGGATAAAGTGGTCTGTACTGAGTCCTGGCCCTTGGGCCACCACCGCATTGTCTACACCACCTTCCTGCTACTTTTCCAGTACTGCATCCCACTGGCCTTCATCCTGATCTGCTACGTGCGCATCTACCGGCGCCTGCAGAAGCAGGGGCGCGTGTTCCGCAAGGGCGCCTACAGCTCGCGCGCGGGGCAGATGAAGCGGGTCAACGGGGTGCTTGTGGCGATGGTGGCTGCCTTTGCAGTGCTCTGGCTGCCCTTGCACGTGTTCAACAGCTTGGAGGACTGGCACCCCGAGGCCATCCCTGTCTGCCATGGCAACCTCATCTTCTTGGTGTGCCACCTGCTCGCCATGGCCTCCACCTGTGTCAACCCTTTCATCTACGGCTTTCTCAACACCAATTTCAAGAAGGAGGTCAAGGCCCTGGTGCTGACTTGCCAGCAGAGCCCCCCCATGGAAGAGTCTGAGCATGTGCCCCTGTCCACAGTGCACACGGAAGTCTCCAAAGGGTCTCTGAGGCTAAGTGGCAGGTCCAACCCCATTTAGCCAGGTCTAGGGCTTCTCCCTGCCATGTTCCTTGCCAGCCTCTTTCACTTAAATAAGTGGGCACGTTGCAAGCTGGGGGTGGCACCCCTCTGTCATTAATGGGTTTCTGGGGCCCAGATAGGCTGGCAAGAGCCCGTTTTGCATCCATTTGCATTGAGAGGGCTAACATTCAGCTACGTGTTCCTGGGAAGATTCTGAGTTTAGATTCTGCAGGTCACAGTGAGCCTTGCAGCTTGAGTTGCAAGATGCCAGAGCCGGAGATATCTGCTGGTAACAGGCAGGGTTCATTCTGGTAACTCGGCAACAGATGCCTGGCCTGGGAACCCAGGGATGTCGCCTACACCAGTGAGACCGACCGTGAGGCTGCTGTGCACTGAGGGAAGGAGCACTTGGAGTCAGAGCTCTGGACCTTGGTCACCCCCTGACTTCTATGGGAGATGATGTGTGTGGATGAGCTTCACAAGTGGTAGAGAATTCTATGGCTGCACAGCAGTGGAATCACTGTTACGGCATTAGCACATCCAGCTGAAGAGAACAGATCCTGGGATCTTGGGTCCTTGTGCTCCTCTGCAGCAGGAATTCCAGAATTCACGTCCTCCTCTGTCCTTTTTCTCTCTCACTGCATCTGCCACCTGATATGGAAATAAGCCTGCAAATGTCTCTCCTCCATGAGGTTGTGAGCACCTTGAGGGTGACATTGTATTGTCATAGAGCTTGTGTTCTCCATGCCTAGAGCAGGCCCTGGTGCAGGGGCAGGGCTCCAGAAAAGTTTTCCGTGGTGGATTGATGGTAAAGGTGCCGGTCACTGCTGAGTTTTGGCCAAGGACAGGCACCCTGTGCTGTGATCTAGCGTGGGAAGGGGTCAGGGCTCAGACTGTTGCACCCACAGTCTCTCACCTGCCTGTCCTTGCCTCCCAGGGCCTCATGACAAGGCAGCTGGACAGAGACTCTGTGGCCCTCTCCACTGTGCACTCACCACAAAGGCCTCCAGAACTCAAGGCCATGACTACATCCTCTTTTATTCCATGCTCTGACTACTGAGCTGACTTTCCCTGGGTCATGTGCCACAATTCTTCCAAAGCTTCCCCAGGACACTGAGTATCCCAGTGGCCTTCAGTAGGAGCAGGGGCAGGGAATCCTAGGAGTCAGACTTAATGGGGCACTGGCTGAAAGGAGCAGGGTTCCCCCGTTCCTCCAGCCATCCAGGGAGAATGGAGAAGGGGGTCCAGGGAGTGTGAATATCTCACCTTAGAGCTCATGGCCCAGTTCCCTGGATGCTGAACCAGGTCCAAGGCTTCATCTGCGTGTGGACCAGACAGCGTGTCCTTGCAGGGAAGGAAGTGTTAAGATTGCTCCTCAGCTGTCTTGGATGGGATGTCTCAGGCGGGCTCTATTTGTTCAGACTCACTGTCCAGCGGAGTGCATCGTGGCCCCAGCGTGGTCTCCCAGGGCAGGGTATTCAAATGTCAGGGCCCTCGAGGGGCCTCACCCTGAGGCAGCGTTGGCTCTACACAGGGCATCTGGCAAAGGGTCAGCCAGAGGTTGAAAAGCGACATCTGACTGTGTCTCTCGCCCTCACTCCTGACCAAGAACCTGTGCAGCCAACACCCAAGACAAGTGCTCTTTGAGCCACCAGCTCCCTTCCTGGAGCTGTTTATCTTGTTCCTGCTTTTAAAGGTCACATCTCCCATCCAGTTCCTTTGTTCACTTTTACCCTGGATTTTTGGGCAGATTTCTTGAGCCACTCTCTTGGACACAGCTTGTGCTTGACCTCTGGTGCCATCTGCTGCTGGCTGCTCCAGGTGAGCACCTGCCAACAAAGCCTCTACTGTGGGACCCATCCCAGCAAGATGTCATTGTCCAGGCTTCCCAAGGAATTGAGGGCCTCGGGCCCCTACAGAGACCACGCAAGTGCCTGGAGTTTGCTTCTCATTATCAATCTCAATGGTGCCAAGATGCTTGGGGACAAGGATGATTTAGGGTGCCAGCAAGCCTGAGGATGGGAGTGAGGCCAGGCATCTGGCAAAGGTGCTTGGTGTTAGGAACTGGTGTAGGAGGTGGAAGCCTCTATGAGTGTCTTCGGTGCTTCCCTCACCTTGCTTAGGTTGACACAGCCTGCCTGATGTCTCTGTCCTGCTCCCAGTTCCTAACTACCTTGGGGTTGCTTGGTCACCCAGCACCCTGGGAACTTTCTACCCAAAGTGTGGTCCGAAGACCAGCAGTCCAGCATCACCTGGAGCTTGTTAGATGTGCGGAGTCCTTGTTGCCACCCAGACCTATTGAATCAGAATCCACATTTTATCAAGATCTCCAGGTTAATTGTACACATATTAAAATTTGAGAAGCTCTTCTCTAAGAAACAGATTGCCCTGGAGCCTAGAGTCACTAGGTCAGCAACTGTAGACACCCACTCTGGGGTCTAGAGTGGAGCTTTAGGAATCTGAGTTCTGGAGACATGACTTTAAAATTGTTATTGCTGAAAAGGTGCGTTCGATTTTGGTTGTCTGTCTCATCTCTGGCTGCATGTGATCATATTTCTTGTGAAGTCTTTTCATTTCTTCAATAAATGTTTGCCAAATGCATAGTTTGCATAGCTACATTCATAGTGAATGTGCAATTTTGTACTTTGCTCCATTTCACTTAAAACTGTATCATCAACAGTTTTCCATCTTGCTGAATATCACTTTTGACAGCTGCCTAGGAGTTTAGAAATGGCTCCAGTGAAAGCCAGCACCTCTCAGTGTCGCTCTGTAGCCCCCAGAGTGGCCGTCTCACCCAGCGAGTGGGCCCTCCGCCAACTGCGATGGGAGGAACCTTCCCCCCAACAGGGAAGCATCATGGCTGGAACGGGAGACTCACTACAAAGACTGACCAAGGAACCCTCAGGGGGTGTAAAACCTTATCACATCCTCTCATCGGCCATTTTAAAGAACGTTGAGTTGTTTTTTCCACTGTAAAAGTAATCATATTCATTCTTGAAAATGGGCAATATGTACAAAAATAAAACAAAAAAAGGAGATTATTGGTAGTTCTACCACCCAAAGGTAATCACTGTTTACATTTTGGGGAGCCATTTTTTTCGTTTTTATGTGCATAATTATATATGCGTATGTCTGCTTTTTTAAAAAGGAGATGGAGTCCATACTCTGTGGGTACTTACTTATCTGTATAAAATATTTAAGGATTATTTTATATCTTTTTTGTTTAATCTTTTAAGAATTTTTATTCACTCATTTATTCATTAAACAAATATGTCAGACACCGTTTTAGCTGTTGGGGATATGGCGGTAAATAGCACAGACATTGTCCCTGTTCTATGGAACTTAGAGTCCACTGATGGATGTATCCTATGGCCTTAATCATCATCTATGGTGGCATAATGAGCTGTTTCTAGGCCTGCTGCATGTAGTTCTGTGATGAACATCTGTGCAGAGAACTTTTTCTGTATTTGGAATTATTCCTTAGGAGAGATTTCCAGAAGTAGAATTAATGGCTTAAAAGGAATAGACATTTTTCAAGGCTCTTGATGTGTGTTGCTAAATTGATTTCCAAAGGGGCTGGGACAATTTGCCCTTCCTGAATAGTTCCTGTTTTGTTGTGCCCTGGTCGCTGTTGGGATTTACCATTAACAAAAGACCTCAGCTTGAATTGCCTGGAAGGGAGGACGTCTCATCTCTGCCTCCAGGCTCCAGCAAGCACAGTGGGCACTGACCTTTCCAAGGCCAGCCTGACTCTGTCCCTCTGTGAACCTTCAGGGCTCTACATGGCCTTCAGGATTGCAAGACCATATGACTCATCATCCAAACAGGGGTACTTGAGCATGGAAGGGGGAACTATTAATAATCACACTGGGACAACAGGCAAAACCACTCTAGGAAACTGGAACATGAGGTTATCCCAGTATAGATAAATCCAATCCCTTTTCACATAGCTGGAATTCAACATTCTCCACATCCGGCCCCAACTCTCCTTTCTAGCCTTTTTGCAGCCTGACCACATCACAGGCCTGATCACAGCTGGCCTGGGCCTCATCTGAGCCTCACTGTCTGGGTACATTCGCTCCGCCCTCCCCCTCCACCCCTCCCACCCCCACCAGTCTGTAAGGCCTCCCTCACCCACCATCTGTGTAGGTCCCAGTCCTACCCTTCCTTCCAAACACAAAGCTAATAGCACCATTCGTCACTGCACTCACCCGGCAAGCAGGCACTGACTGCTCATCGTGTGTCAGGCACAGGCAGAACAAGACGGAAAAAATTCCAGCTCTCAGAAGTTCGATTTGTGTGTCCTAAGGATGGACACACAGCGGTGCGCCGGAGGGTCAGTGCTGTTACAGTTCTGCATAGACACACCCACCACCCGCAAGGTACCCCGAGGGGCTGCCACCCCTGCGGAACCTCTAACACACCTTGGCTAGAGCAGGCACTCAACAAACATTTGCTGCCAGAAGAATTAATATTAAAGACACTTATTTAGTCTGAACAGAATTTTCTAACTACTAGTTCCGGGTTCTCCGTGAATCTGAGACCAAAGAGGAGCCTGAATTTCCACTGACGTTAGGGAATGACTCTCATGCGACTCTGCTGCTGGGAGGGAACTGAAGTCCCCTGGTTCACCGCTGTGCTGCTTCTCTTGAGGTTAAGTGACTCCTTCCAGGTCACACAGCTAGATAGTGACTGAGCCACTGAAGAGGTTGGAGTGACACACGGAAGAGAATTTCGTGACTGGATAAACCACCAAGGGAGTCACTGGAGTGGAGGGTATCAGGACGAGGGAGGTGACACTTAGCTGGAGTGTCCAGAGGAGAACAAGAAGGCCGCACAGACATCCGTTGTTCCCGAGACCCCACCCACTCTCTTCTGCTCAAGAGCGTCTCTCCAGCATCTTCCGTGTTCTCTGCTGCCCTCTGCACGAACTCCTCCAAAGCCTTGTCTCATCCTGAAGCGTCCAGTTCCTCTCCTTCCCATGCTCTTCTGTACTCATCAGTCCATCCAAATAGCTCTTGCCAAGGTCGCCAGTGACCTGCCGACTCCACAGCCAATCCCCAGTCTTGTCAGATGTGGTCGTCAGCAGCATCGGGCAGGTGGCCACTCTCTTCTCCTTGAGACTCTTTCTGGGTGTGGCTTTTTCAGGGCACCACACTCGTGGCTCTCCCCGCCTCACTGGTCACTCCTGCTCTGTCTTCCTCCCTGGACTCTCGTCACCCTTACCTTGGAACATGGGGCATCCCCAGGGTGTCACCGAGGTACTCTCGTTCTCTAGGTGAGCTCACCCAGTCTTCTGGCAGTAAACACCACCAAAACCCTAAAGCTCCCAACGTGAGCCTCGGGTGTGGCCTCCCTGACCTCCGGATCAGGGCATCCAGGTGTGCTTTGCATCTACTAGACATCCAGTCGGCGTCGCAAACTTGGCACGTTCAAAAGCAAACTCCTGACTTGCCTCCCCCACCTCCTTCTTCCTCAGTGCCCGCCTTTCAGGAAACAGCAAGCCCTGCGTTTCATTTGCTTGGGACACAGTCTTTGGGATGAACCCCCCATTCACACCCCACATGGAATCTACCAGCGAATTCTGTAAGTGCTGCCTTCAATGTGCTCGGAAAGACCACTTCTCACTCCCCCGACCCCCGGCTCTGCCCCCTGGTCTGAGCCACCATCACCTCTGCTGAGATCATGACCGTGGCCTCCTCTCTGGCCTCACTCAGCCTGAGCGATCCTTTGAAACCAAAGTTAGACCCTGTCACACCTCTGTTCAGAACCCTCCAGTGGCTTTTTGTCATGCTCAGGGCAAATTTCACAGTCACAGCCTGCACCTGTGTCCCCAAACCTTCCACCCCTCTCTGGCCTCACTTCCGACCGCCCCTCCCTAACCCACTCCCCTTTGGCAGCACTGGTTTCTCTGTAGTCTGTTTAAATGTCACCACTTACTTGAAACTAATTCCTGTTGGAAAACAGTTTATCAGTGTAATTGGGTGCCAGCACAAAGCTCTGTTAAAATACATATCCTTTCAGTCCTAAAGCTGTTAGCGGAGCATTCAATTAGCCGTTCTTTTGACTGCCAAGGAAACCACACTGACCAGGTCATGGACTCAGAACAAAGAACTCCAAGTCACTGGTGAGAACCCTGCGATAGCCGTATCTCCCTCGCCAGGTAGTGTGCTTGGCGATGGCCAGCGGCCTGTGCCGCCTTGTAAATGGGCCTTGCAGCCCCGTCTGGGTTTTAGGGCTCTACGGTGTGGGTGGTAGATTTACAAAGTATTTCCCAAAGAGAAGGCCTCCTTTAAATACCTTTTGTTTTACAAACTGACCCACCTCTTCAACCCATGTGCCTGCAGCAGGTAGGAGACTTGCACCTCACCTGGGCAGCTGCGAGGTTCCCCCAGGTTCCAGGGCGCTGTCAGAGCATGCCACCATGGGTGGTGGGGCCTCAGCCACACCCTGGTGGAGGAAATACTGAGGTTGCTCATCAGTGTGTTTAACTATTAACAGGCAATGGTCTGTTCCACTTTTTGTCCAGTGTGTAGCTTTCAGACAGGGTGGCAGAGTACCATATGGAATGAGAGAGATTTACAGGACAAGATATGAAGGATAGTATCCCCTGGATACGGCGTTAGACTCCCTAATCCTTAATTCTTCTCCCTGCATCCAGCATCCTGCCTGCCCGGCAAGCTGCTCCATCCCACCACCTTGACACTTGGCCCTGCAGAAACTGGACTCATGACCTACCTTTTCATCTCTGTGGAGAAACAAGCAACAAACAATGTTCTCTTCATAATTAAAGCGTCTTCTTTCTTTTCCTGTGCTGACATTTCCACTGGGCCTCCCACTATACTGGAGGCTGTGGAGTAGCTTCTGGGCAAGTGTCAGGATGGGCCCCATTCAGCTCTGCCGAAGTCTTTCATTTTTGGGTGTAAAGGGGGCCGTGTGAACTAGTGGGAAGAGCTTAGGCTTTGCAGTCGGACAGCCCTGAATTCTTTTCTTTTTTTTAAATTTCAAAGTATTAAAGGGTACACATGTTTTTGTTACATGGATAACTTGTATGATGCTTAACTCAGGGCTTTGGTGTGCCCGTCACCAGAGTAGTGCTCATTGTGCCCATAGGCAAGGTTTTATCCCTCACCCCTTCCCCCACTCCCCTTCTTATTTCTCCTGTCCTTTTTTTTTTTTTTTTTTTGAGACAGAGTCTCACTCTGTTGCCCAGGCTAGAGTGAGTGCTGTGGCGTCAGCCTAGCTCACAGCAACCTCACACTCCTGTGCTTAAGCGATCCTCCTGTCTCAGCCTCCCAAGTAGCTGGGACTACAGGCATGCACCACCATGCCCGGCTAATTTTTTTAATATATATTTTTAGCTGTCCATATCATTTCTTTCTATTTTTAGTAGAGATGGGGTCTCGCTCTTGCTCAGGCTGGTCTCGAACTCCTGAGCTCAAACGATCCGCCCACCTCGGCCTCCCAGAGTGCTAGGATTACAGGCGTGAGCCACCGCGCCCGGCCTCTCCTGTCCTTTACGTCGCTTTGTGCCCACGTGTACGCATCATTTAGCTCCCACTTGTTAGTAAGAACGTATGGTATTTGTTTTTCCATTCCTGAGATACTTCACTTAGGATAATGGTCTCCAGCTCCATCCAAGTTGCTGCAAAGGATATTATTTCATTCCTTTTTATGGCTGAGTAGTATTCCATGGGGGCGTTGTGTGTACATATATGTATACATGCACACACACACACACCACATTTTCTTTATCCACTCGTAAATTGATGGGCACTCAGGCTGACTCCACATCTTTACAGTTGTGAATTGTGCTGTAGTAAACATTCAAGTGCAGACATCTTCTTTTATAAAGTGACTTCTTTTCCTATGGGTAAATACCCAGTAGTGGGACTGCTGAATCGAATGGTAGGTCTACATTTATTTCTTTGGGGACTCTCCATACTGTTTTCCATGGAGGCTGTACTAATTTGCAGTCCCACCAACAGTGTATAAGCCTTATGTTCCTTTCTCTCTGTATCCACGCCAGCATCTAGTGGCCACTCTGAAAAATAAGGAACACTCCGTGGATTTGCATGTCATCCTTGCGCAGAGAGCCGTGCTAACCTCCACATCATTCCAATTTTAGTGCCTAAGTGAGCACAGACAGACCAGAATTCTTATGATGTCTGTCTCATAATTTTTCAGTCTCAGTTTCTCTGTTTGTAGAATGAGGACAATGAGACAGCGTTAGTACTAGACAGATTGCCCCTGCAGGCTGGTTCAGAACAAAAGGAGCGCTCATTTAGGTTCCTGGAATCCAAGGAAGGGTTGGAAAATGAAACTGTGGGAAGGGAAAGGTGGGGAAGAAACCAGGGCTCCCAGGTCACAAGGAACTTTCCTAGGTGTGGACACATTTTCATCAAAGGCTGGCGGGTGTCCCAGGAAGGGAGGTGTGGCCACAAGCCATCCTAGAGTTAGACTTTTTATAATTTCTACCACTGAGGGAGAGCTGACTTTCTTCCTTGGTTCCAGTTTTAAATGTCCTGGGAAGGGCTCTGAGTGACCCTGTTTGTTTCAGACGCTGGGTTAGTCGACTGGGGCAGAGGAGAGGTGGGGTCCCGGACGGACATGGCAACCCCTCTTTGGCAAGTGGCCCAAGGGTGTGATAAGGGAAGGGGTTGTTCCCAGGAGGAGGTTGAGATTTGGCAGAAAAGCCATAGCTCTCGGGAAAGTTAAGAGGGTTAAACGAGGTCATATCTGTTAGCGTCTGGCAGTTTATCGCGGTGCACGCAGGAGCCACTTGCCCATGCCTAATAATAATAACAATAATGGTACTAGTGAGCCAGCACTTTATCAGTCAGGAAACAGAAACTGCACCTGTTGTTTCAACAGAGAATTTAACACACAAACTTATTAACTCAGTGTCAAATTGTTGATAGGTAACTGCAAAAACCGAAGAAGGAACACTAAGGTGTCATGGAGGAGCAACTGCAAGACGCAGCTCGGGTACTAGGGCTGGGTACAGAGATGGAAGGTTGGAACTTTTAAAACTGGGAGGATTAGAGGACAGCCTGACGTCTCTGGGGGAGCACAGCGAGGCTGGCTGGGAGCTGCTGGGAAAGCTGCAAACTGGATTTCTCTACTGTCATGGGCGGGAACTGCCCCTGCTGGGTGGTGCCACAGGGCCAGGTGATGTCCCCCGGAAGAGGCAGCGACAAAAAGGAGTTAGCCCCACTCCCACTGCAGTTCCCTCTGGTGCCCCACATGGGCAGACTCTTCCAGGGCGCAGCACAGCTGGCCACATGGAAATGGGGTTTGCGGAGTCCTGGCCCCCAAGTCATGAAGCATAATATATAGAAAGGCCTGCTGGGGCCGGAGGACAATAGCTTGCCTGCGGCAGGGCACAGCTCAGAGGAGACCTTGTCTGAGCACTCGGCCCAAGGCCACGGAGCCCGTGTGTGGTGCTGCCTTACACGGAAGCCTCTGCCCTGTGGCCTCCCCCCTGCACCTCCCCACGTCAGGGTTGCTGAAGACACCTGGCAGCCGGGCCATTAGACTCAGGGCTCAGGGGAAGCCGGGATGTGTTGCTTTCTTGATAAATCCATCTCACATCTGGGGTGAGCCTCTGTGCCCCACATGGCAGTCTCAGTCATCCAACGTATTTCTTTGGGATGTGGGAGCACTCTGGAGTTTCTGGAGACTTCTGGTGACTTCAGGAGTGGAAATGTATTTCTCACCTGAGCGCTATCCATCTGGACTCTCACCTTAACCTTGTGATGTACTCTGACCAGCACCTGTTAGGGCCCAGAGGCTCCTGGGATGAGCCGTCCTTCCCTGTGTGGCTGCAGTTTGCCACATAAGCTCTCTCCTTCGGACATAGCCAGGAGCTGGGCCCTCGGACCTCCATGGGAGTGTGTCTTTGAACCAACGCCGGCTCTAGAGCTGCCCAGTATGGCAGCCACTGGCCACTTGTGGCTACTGAGCTCTTGAAATGTGGCTAGTCCAAACTGAGATGTGCTGAATGTAAATCACACATCGAATTTCGGAGACAAAAAGAATGCGAAGTATCTCACTAATAATTTTTATACTGATTATATGTTGAAATGGTAATATTTTAGATATATTGGGTTAAATGAAGTCTGAAAATTGAAATCACCTTTTTCTTTTTACTTAAAAAAATACTTTATTTTTTAGAGAAGCTTGAGATTCACAGCAAAACTGAGTGGAAAGTACAGAGATTTCCCATGTACGCCAGTTCCAAAGATGCGTAGCCTCTGCATGTTAACATCCCCCGCTAGAGGGGTACATTGGTTTTAACTGGTGAAGCTACATTGACAGATCGTATCACCCCAGCCTACAGTTTACATCAGGGTTCACTCTTGGTGTTCTACATTCTATGGGTTTTGACAAATGTATAATGATATGAATCTGCCATTATAGTATCATACAGAATCATTTCACTGCCCTAAAAATCCTCTGTGCTCTGCCTGTCCAGCCCTCTGTCTCCCCAACTGCTGACAACCACACTGACATTTTTACTGTCTCCTTGCCTTTGCCTTTTCCAGAGTGTCGTATAGTTGGGATCATGCAGTGTGCAGCCTTTTCAGGTTGGCTTTTCTCACTTCTGGACCAGTGAAAGTTTCCTCCATGTTTTTTCATGGCTTGATAGCTCATTTCTTCTAAGTGCTGAATGATATTCCATTCTCTGGATATGCCATGGTTTATTTGTGCATTCACCTACTGAAGGACATCTTGGTGGCTTCCAAGTTTTGGCAATTACGAATATAGCTGCTATAAACATCCATGGACAGGTTTTTGTGTGGGCACAGCTTTCAACTCCTTTGGGCAAATACCAAGGGGAGCCCTTGCTGGATCATACGATACGAGTCTGTTTAGTTTTGTGAGCCACTGCCAGACTTCAGCTGATTCCTGGTTCCCTCTTCTCTGCAGGGTGGCCACATAGGGAAGCTGGTTTCCTGAAGAGCTCCAACGAAGCTGGCTGCGGCTGAATCAGGAAGATGATCAGTCCTCGTAGGACTCTGCCATGTCACAGGTGGGAACTCCAGCCCTTGACCATGCCAGAGTGGGGCTGCTGCTCCCCACCCACCCCTGCTGAGCTGGAAGAGCAGGGCAGACGGCCCTCGTTTGGCCACACTGTACTACGATTGGATCCCAAGTTCTGACCCCACCAGGTGAGGGGCTCTGTGCCCTGATCATGTAAGCCTAAGGTCCGGGCTCGCTTTCCTGGAGTCTGACATCAGCCCTGCTAGGTCCCCGGGCACTGCCCTGAATGGGTCAACACACTTGTTCCTGGGCTTATCTCTGTAGGTTTCCCCCAGTGAACCTTGACCCAGCAGGCAGTGTGTGGGGTACCAAGTAGTTTTCCCGTGTTTACTGCAGGAGTCTGGGGCCCTGCAGCCAGTCCACAGCCTTTGCTTCAGTTTGCGAAAGGGAGGCTGCTCTCACTCCCCGGCATGGTCCTGATGAATGCAGACGTTTGTGACAGATGGCAGGGTGACAGGGCTGCGCAGGGCACCTCAATGGAGCTGCATTGTTCTAGTCCTTCTCTCGGGGCCAGATCCCCTCACCCCGATGCCCTCCCCAGGTCTGCCTAGCCCTGAAGCTATGAGGGCTCTGTGTCCAGAAGGGGTGACTGGGGGTCACAGAAGCCTTGTCTTGTTGTTCAGTGGAGTCTGTGTCACCTACTCACTGAAAACGGTTTGGACGTCACTAACTCTGAGTCCCATTTTCCATGTTAGTCAAATGTGGGGTTTGGACCAGAATATTTTCAGGAATCCATGCTCGTCTAAGAGTCCATGATTTCTTTATCTTTGTGGCAAAGAGAGTGATTTTGAAGCAGAAGCCCTCGCCGGCAGAGCCAGCATCAGGACCAATGAGCACAATACGTGGTGGGGGTTGCGTGATTTTTGTTAAATTCATAGTCTCGTTTTCATGAGAACTGTTCCGATTCTTCTGGCCCTGCACAGGCAGGCCAGAGCTTGATTCCATGGTTCGCTTAGTTACTTTATTCATCTAAGTTAACATTAGCCATTTCCAGGCCGTGCAATTAGCCATGCCAGAGCTGTGCTATTAAAAGCCAGACAACAGCCTCATTGCTCTCAATTATTGCTGAGCGCGATGGGCATGTGGTCCTAGATAACAAGCCATAAATGTCCAAAATGTTGAGAAAAAATGTGGGATGGCGGAGGTCGGAGACCCAGGTCACAGCATTGCTAGCCTGCCACCGGGGCCTGCGCCTGCACCGGGCCTGGGTCCAGCCTTGCGTTCCCTGATGCCGCCCCGTCTCCCAGGGTCAGGCTTGAGCCTTCTCAGGCAGCTTCTCTGCAGGGCTCCGAGTCTCCTCCCTCTGCCTCGACTGGACTGGGGAGTGTCAGAGCATCTGAGCCTGTGGGGAAGTGACAAATCCAGAGCACATGAGCATTCCTCCTCGGGGAGAGTTTATCCCATAATTAATGACGTTGCCTCCCAGCTTCGCATCCTCAAAGTCATCTTCATTCTTTCTTCCTCTCCAGGCTCTGTCACCACTGCCTATAAACTCGGTGGAGTCCCATGTTAGGAAAATCCTTCCTATGGCTTGGCCAACGCCTCGTCTGGACCTTCTTTCCGGCAGAGCTGGGCCCTGGCCGGCACACACACTCTCTCCTTGCTTCTCAACTGACAGGCAGTTAGACATCCACCATGGCTGAAATTGCTCTCGGTCCGACCATGCATGGCATGGTCATTGCCATATGGTGTGGGTCCTTGCCCTGCTTGATCTTGGCAGCATTTCATTTTTGACATTATGTCCCTGAAATTCCCTCTTCCATCAGCTTCCGTGACACGGCACCTGGTTCTCCTGACTCTGGCTGCTCTTCCCAGACGCCTCCATCGCTCATATGTCAGGTTTTTCCCGGCTCTGTCTTGTTTTGTGTTCCACCCCACACCCTTCCTGCGAACAATTGCAACTGTGCCTGTGGCTTCAGCTGCCACTGAAAAGTTGGCAGTTTCCAAACTCACACCTTCTCCATCTGCCATCTGGACATCTCCACTGGGTGTCATACACATACCTCAAGTTCAAGTGCAAAACAAAATATGGGCCCCTCTCTTGGATTCCTGCTGGATTTCCCATCGTGGTTATTCCTACCATGAACCACCTAACTGCCTAGTTAGGAGCATCTGATTCATTTTTGTTCCTTTTGCTTGGACTCTCCTAAGAGGCGCTCTCAACGGCATCTCTGTCTCCAGTCCTGCTCTCTGTGCTGGTCAGAGGTCTGACCTTGACTGTCACTTGGCAGTTCCTGCTGTCTACAGGATCGAGTCCCACTGCTTTTGCATGGCCCTCGGCTGCATGTGGCTCACCCCTAGCCAGCTTTCCATCCTGTTTTCCCTGCCCCTCATACCCCCCGTGCTTTGATCCACCAGACCCTTTATTTTTGGTCTTTCACAGCTACCACACTTCGCCCAGCCGGATGCCGGTTGAATCCCCGTGCACTTGCCGATTCTAAGTTTGCCTTCTCTGAAACGTTCCCTGACTCCCTTGTTTCTTGTCTGCAGCCCCGGAGCACTTTGCCATGTCCCTGTGGGCACTTAAGGAGTCTCAGAGCTGGAAGGAAGAAAGGGTGTCTCTGTCTTTCCACCTGGCTGTAGCCCCACAAGCGGAGGGATTGGGCCGTCACCCCCTGGGCAGCAAGCACAGTGCCTGGCCCGGAACAATGCCCTGTGAGGGAACAGCACGCTGGTTTCCACCGTGGAGAACAGACAAATAAATGTTGAAGCCTGGGGAGGAGCTGGCCTCTGTGATGGGACCAGGGAGAAACCAGGCTGACAACCCTGTCTTCTCTACGGGGCAGCAAAGCAAGGTCCCAGCAGCGTCCAGCAACAGCATGGAGAAAACAACCCTCCATACAGAGCATTTAAACTGCACTTTGGGGTCTAGAAGCATGGGGCTTGTCTGCCTGTATTTAAGAAAGCAGGACGGTATAATACACTCTAAGCTCAATAAAAAGAGAGAGAGAAGGAGGAAGGCAGGGAGGGAGGCAGGCCACTGTCCCCTGCCAATCCTCTGGGCAACGGTGGAAGCAAGTTCTCTATCTTGGGCTCAGTACTTTATCACCTGATCAAACTTCCTCCACTTTTCCCCAGGCAGAACTGTTGACACGCAGATCTACAACTTTTTTGTGTATGTCAACACAGAAGCCAATTAACAAATGCTTGTGTTCCTGTGCAAACATCCTCCTGCAAAAAATGGTAAGCAGACATTTGGCAGTGTTTTTAGAAATATTTAACAAACACAGTCCAGATGAGATGCAGGCGGCTGTGCCCTCTTCTGGAGGCCGGGTGCCCGGGACCATCTGTTTTTCTGTCTTCTCTGCTGTGCTCTGAGCACTGGCTGGTCCTCGTCTTTGGGTCATTCCTCATTGAAGCGGGCATTTTCTTTAGTGCTTACGACGCGGCAGAGACATGTACTCCCTGGCTTAGCAATGACAGGGAATGGACTACGTGTGTCGTCAGTGAATGAGGGGCATTCGGTCGACATCACCAAATGCCACCTATTACGTGCCAGGCCCTGGGTGGTGTAAGGCTGCCCTGCAAAGAAGGAAAAGGCGCCTGGTGGAGCTCAGGGCTTACGGGGGAGATTGACATCTGATTGTAAGATTTCTGCACAGAAATGCCCTTCTGTGTGCTGTATCATGCAGTGAAACACAAGAAATAATCACACGTCCAACAATCAGAAAAGGCTACATAGTCTGATATGACAGGCTACTGGGCTGCCACTGAAGACTTTTTACTAGCATTGGGAAATGCTCGCGTATTACTGTTAAATATTTTTAAATTAGGAAGTGAAGCTGTAGAGTATGCCCCCCAGTGTTTGGACGTGCACTAATACTTTCGCAGAAACAATGATAACAATAACCTGGAAGGAAATATCCTAGTGACTGGGACATTGTAGTAATATTTTTTGTTTTTAAAATATTTTTTACATATTCCAACTTTTCTACAATAAGCAGACATTACATTCATAATCAGAAACAGAAAAAAGATATTTAAAAAATTTCTTTGTGCCTGGGTGGAAAAGCCTGTCCAGGAAGCTGTTTGGGGTCCCCTGGGTTCTCGCTCTTCTGTCACAGCACCTGGTTCTAGTCGTAGGAGCTGCAGGTCAGTGCCTAAGCATCTGACAGTTTTTGCAAAATTGCTTTCCTGCAAGCTGTGCTGCTTCACCTTCTCCCCCACCAGCCGGTGTGACAGGCACAGGGTTCAGAGCAAGACAGCTGGGTCGTGAGGGGACAGGCGTTCGTTCTGTCTGGTGACACTCAGTGGCAGTGCATTTCTCTCCCACGGGACGCTGGCTGATCTAGTTGCCAAGGCTCCTGCTCAGGACTTGTCTCCAAACACTCAGGCCTGGTTTAGAGACGAGAACTACGTGTGTTTGGGGAAGAGGCTTTAGCACATTTCAGCCAGCTCTCAGCAGCATGATCTCTGAGAGCAAATGAGTCTTTTCGTTGCGGGGGACCCTCCTCTGCCTCGGTTGGAAGTGTCTGGGTCTGCATGGTCTGTTACCTCCAGGGTGACATGGAATTTTTGCAGGAGGCCTGCTCACTCTTGGTGTTACTGCTGCCACTGAGACGGCACTAAGAATACGGGTGGCAGGAAGCAAAGGCTACAGCAGAGGGAACTCTGCCAGGCAGCCTGGGGACCCTGGACCACAGATTCCTTACCTGTGACATGCGTTCTCATGTCCTGCCCACTTGGACATCTAGCCATTCTGCATGTCCTGGTATAAGGAGATGCCACGTGAACGCTCCTGGAAAAACTCCTCGGTGGGCTTGCTCAGTGTCATTTGAGGGTTCCAATTTTTCTTTAGTTTTGGTCTTAGGATCATAGATTGAGCTCAAAGTGTTAGGATTGGGATCTGTCTAGTTGGGGCATCTCAAATTAGAGATTAGAAACAGACCCAGAAGGACAGAGAGTCTTGCCCAAAGCCCAAGGGTCATCTGGAGGCCAGCTGGGAGGAGACCGGCTGCTACCCCATGCTTACACGGGGGCCCTTGCACCTGCCTGCTCCCCTCAACGTCAAGAGCAAGCTGGGAGCTGAGTCTGAGTTCTTGGTCACGACTTGCTCAGACTTGGAGCACGATTTCCTCATGCACTTGAGGACCAGCAGTCCATCCGTAGGAGGCGGAGGGAGCACAGTGGGGCAAGGTGCTTCCTGCCTCCAAGTGCAAAGGCCAAGGGGGAGAAAGCCCAGGACTTTGTAAGAAAGGAGAGAAGGGCTCTCCCCCTTCCCGGGCCCTCCCAGACTCTCCAGGAAGGCCATGGCTGCTCATACAGCAGGAAGTGGGGAAGGAACGGGGCAGCGATGGTCTGTCCAGCCCTCCTGTGTCTGTCCTGAGCCTGTCACTGAGGCCCTGATGCAGCTCCTGGAGCGTCCCGGGAGGAGGCCACTGGGCTATGAGCAGGCTTTAGAGTGGATTTCTCTCCATACTTTTTAGCAAGTCAGGCTGCCTGAGTCAGGCAGGAGGTCCCCTGGCCCTGCTGTCTGTTTCTGAGAATATGAGTTGCATCTTGAGCCACAAAATGGGCTGTGGGATGTAGCTTCTCCAGCTGTGTATCCGCCTCGTCATCCTCACTCGGCTCCTGTGTAGCAGGGGTGTTCCTGCCTGCTCCAAGGCAGCCTGCCGGCCTGCTCTCCAGCCCCAAGGCTGCATCCTTCATAACTGGCAAAGGGCGGAGGCCTCCTCCTGAAGCAGTGCCTGGACCTGCAGCCCCTGGTGGCAGACAGTCCTGGGCATCTCGCTAATCATGGCTCCTTCCCTGCCTTGGTCTGCTCGGGCCGCTGTGACAGAATGCCATCGACTTGGTGGTGTATAAGAAACACAAGTTTATTTCCCAGAGTTCTAAGGCTGGGAAGTCTAAGATCAAGGTGCTGGCAGATTTGGTGTCTGGTGAGGGCTGTTTTCCTGGTTCACGGATGGCGTCTACTTGCTGTGGCCTCACATGGCAGAGGGAGCATGGGAGCTCCCCAGGGTCCCTTTTATAAGAGCACTAATTCCATTCATGAGAGTTCTGTCCTCATGACCTACTCACCTCCCGAAGGCCCCGCCTCCCAATAGCATCACCTTGGAGGTTAGGATTTTAACACACACATTCCGGGGAGCTACATTCAGTCTGTAGCATCCCCCGACCCCATGCTGGCCTCTGGGGCTCCGCTCCCATCTGATTGCCCACGCAGAGCTCTGAGTTAGTTCTCTTTGTCCAGGAGAGACTGGGCTAGAAGGGCTCCCCAATCTTCTGATGGCCTGGGGCCCTCCTCCCTGGTCTCTCCCCGTGTGGGTTTTACTCTCCTCCAGCCGCATTGTGGCTCCATGTGACTTCTTCCCTCCTTAAACTCTCTGTGCTCCCTCCTGCTCCCAGGATTTTATATATGCTGTTTCCTCTGCCTGGAATGTTCTACCCCACTGCCCCCCATTCCCAGCTAACCTGGAGCGGACAGCTCCTACAGCACTCCCTCTGCCACGCCTTTGCTGACCCCCAGGGCTGGCTTCAGTGCCTGCGTCTCACTCTCTCATGGCTCCTTGTATTCTCTGGTACAGCTGTAACCTGGTTTGTACTTACACGTCACGGGGTTATTTGCCTTTTGTCCGTCTCTCCTGGAGTGTCTGCTCCTCAGGGCCTGGGCCTGTTTGTCCCCCAGGTATCCCAGCTCCGGCCCAGAGAATGGGCTCAGCTGTGGACACTGTAATATGGATTGAACGATTGGACCAAGAGGAAACAGGTGACTCCATGTTATGGGCTCCAGGGGAACAGCTCGCGCCTCTTCAGAGAGGCTTCCCCTGTAGTGACCCCACTTCATTGGGTTGGGGCCTCCTCTGCCCACCCGCTTCTGCCCCACTAACCTCCCCTGACCTCAGGCATATCTAAATTCCTTGAAGTCAAAACTGAGGTGAGGAGAAGCCTGTGTCAGCTCCAGAGAGGGCAACCAGACTGCCTTCCCACTGGCCCTGCTTCCGTGTGAAGACCTGACTCTGGCTGGGTGAGGACACCAGGGCTCTTCACGCCCTGGGGAGGGTTCTAGCCCAGGTCTGTGGCTCTGGGCTCGGCCTCAGGTAGACGCACAACAAGTGGCAGGCACAGACGACCTGGCCGAGAGCAGAGGGACTTATCCTCAATGGCTAAGAAAGGTCGGCCAGAGGGAAGTCGATCAGGGAATGACGTCAGCAGTATCCAGGGACGGATGGGGAAGGGTCCTCATACTTGGAGAACCTGTGATGCAAATTGAAGAATCAAAGCTGTAGCCCCTGGTTTTGCTCTGTCCTCTTGGAATGAGTAGCAGGGCAGGGGCCACCACATCGAACAGTGGGGTCAGAAACACTTGGGCTTGCTTTGATCTGAGTCTCTCTTTACCAATGAATTCTCAGTCACATTGGGGAAACCATGGTGGCTAACCAGTTTGTTTAGGTGTCAAAGATCTGGGTGCACTCTCTTCCTTTCTTCCTACATGCCAGCCACACTGACCTTCTAGTTTGTAGAATGTCTATGTTTTGCTCTACCTGAGGGCCTTTGCATGTTTTGTGCTCACTGTATGGGAAGTTTTACTCCCAATCTCACCCAATCGCTTTAATTATTTGACTCCTAGCCATCCTTCAACTTTCAGTTCACATATCATAGCCAGACTACCCAAACTCTGCTATAGTAAACTGTCTTAGCTTCGTTGAATTTTTCTTCGTGGCATTCATCCCAGTTTGTAATTACATATTTTTGTGGGAACTGGATTAATATTGGACTCCTAGTGTTTACCCTCCATGAGGGCAGAGACATGAGTGACTGGCCCAATCTTATTCCCAACATCGAGGCTAGAGTCTGGCATGCAGCTATTGCTCAATAAGCATTTGTTAAGTTGACATGAATTGCTAGAGCCAGAGGGTGTGTTTAGCACCAACACATAGGAGAGGTCACGAGAGAAGCCACATTTAGCTTTGACATGACCCAGGGGAGTTTTCTCAAACCAAAGTCTTTGGGTCTCATGCCCCTTCCATCCAAGTAGGAGTCTGAAAGTCAGGGAGAGTCTGCTTTGTTTGCCTTCCCACAGTTGCTAACTCTGAACTCAGGAGATTTGACATATAAATCTGAACTTGCAGCTTCTTTTGAACAACTTGAAGTCCAGCACCCCTGGCCTGTATTTGTCATGGCTACCTTTGCAGGCGCTGAGTCACAGCTGCCCCTGTGGGTGGGCATGTTGTCCTTCAGTTCCCCAGGCCCACTTCAATAAGTCGTGGCACCTGCTTGCCCCTGTCAGCAGGTGTGCAACTCTCATCTCAACACTCAGGGTAGGTAAAGGTGGAAAAACTACAGGGCCTTGAAGAACAGGTGAGATATCATCTCCATGCAATGATAAATCAGTGGCAGGTCTCTTTGCTACGGTTTGAATGTGCCCCCAAAGTTTATGTGTTGGAAACTTAATCCCCCAATGCAACAGTAGTGAGAGGCGGGACCTTCAAATGGTGATCAGACCATGTGGGCTCTGCCCTCATGAAAGGGTGAATGCCATCATCACAAGAGTGAGTTAGTTATTGTGAGAATAACTAAAAGTGAGTCTCGCCCCCTCTTGCTCTCTCTCACATGCTCTTTTGCTCCTCTGCCTTCTCTCATGGGATGATATAGAAATATGGTGCTGATGTGGGCCCTGTAACCTTGGACTTCCCAGTCTCCACAACTGCAAGATATAAACCTCTGTTCTTTAAACACCACCCAGTCTCAGGTATTCTGTGATAGCAGCACAAAACGGACTAAGACAGGGTGAGAGGGGTGATGAGGGGAAGCTGCTCTAGGAACACACTGATGAAGATTGTGCTTTAAGGACACTTTGAGAAGGTGTGGCACAGGAGCAGGGACAGAGAGCCTGTGAGGAAGAGGACACATGAGTGCTCTTTGGGCAGATGGTCTGGAGCAAGAGGTGGAGGAAATGCAGAAGAGGCCCAGCTGATCTGGAACAGTGTGGAGAAGCCCAGAGAGCCTTTTCTTCAGCCACCTGAGTGTTCTTTCTAATTCCCCAGGTTTTTGAGGTGGGAGCTGAGGCCAGATCCTATTTATTGGCTTCATGGACACTGGAGATTGAAGCAGAATGAGGGGACAGTGACTGCCCATTCTAGTCAGCATCAGTGAGTCCCAGGTCATTATCCAGAAGTCTTCCAGGTGTCATGCTGGGTGAGGCCTGAGCTTGGGAGCTCCTTGGATATCTGCCTTAATAAGGGATCTCTTGGTTACAAGAAAGGGATATTTATTAGAAGAGGGAAGTGCCCTCTCATGACACCAAAGAGTAAGAAGTCCTCCCACGGCACCAAAGGGTGAGAAGTGTATAACGGCCTCATGAAGAAGGGAAGCAGGGACTAGGTATTTGGGAGCTGAGGTTTCCTGTCCACCACTCTGGAGCCCTGTGGCCTCTCTCCTCCAGTCAAAGCTTAAAAACAAGCCTCAAAGGATCAGGGTAATTTGCAAAAACCCTGACAGTTGCCTGCCAAAACAATATCTAACATTCTTTAGAGGAGTACAACAAAATCCAGCATTAAACAATATATAATTAACAATGTTCAGCATCAGATACAAATTTGGACATGTAAAGATGGACAAAAGGGCAACTTCTAACAGGAGAAAAATCAGTCAATAGAAACAAACTCAGACATGATGGATGTTGGAAATACCATAACAGAATTGAGAAAATCTATTAATATTATAAATATGTTCATATATTTAAAGGAAATATGCAAGTAATAATTAAAGAAGGAGAAAAATAAAAAAAGGAAATACTAGAGTGTAAAACCAAAAATTTCTTAGATGAAATGAATAACATTAGATAGTGAAGAAGAAAAGATCAGTGAACTTGAATATAGCAATAGAAACTCTAAAAACTAAAAGTCAAAAGAGACTTAAAAAAATTTTAAAAACTCTTCAGTAATCTGTGGGGAAATACCAAGCAGTCCACATAGTTGTAATTGGAGGCTGAGAAGGAAAGGAAGGAGGGAACAAAAAAAATACTTGAAGAAATAATGGTCAAAATGTCCCAAATTTGATGAAACTGATAGAATCACTTATCCGTGATGCTCAATGAATCCCAAGCAAAATAAGCACAAAGAAAACTACACCAAGGAAAAATAGAATCAAGTTGCTAAATACCAATGGTTATAAGGAGATACAAATGCTACCAGAGGGGGAAAAAGCATGTACAAAGGATAGAGGATAAAAGTCATTGAAGATTCTTGTCAGAAACTATGCATGATGCTTAATTTTATGTGCCAGCTGGAATGAGCCATGGGGTGCCGAGACATTTGGTCAAACATCATTCTGGATGTGACTGTGAGGATGTTTCTGGATGAGATTAGCATTCAAAGTGGTAGGTTGAGTAAAGCAGACCGCCCTCTCTAATGTGTATGGACCTTGGCCAATCAGTTGACCAGAGTGGAACAGAAAGGCTGGCCCTCCTGCAAGGAAGTGGGAATTTCCTCCTGCCTGCCTGCTTTGAGCTGGGACATAGCCTTTTTCCTGCTTTTGGACTCAAACTGAAATGTCAGTTCTTTCTGGGTCTTGACCCTGCCGGTTCTCAGACTGGAACTACATCGTTAGCTCTCCTGTTTCCTACTTACTGACTGCAGATTTGGGGACTTGTCAGCCTCCACTATCATGTGAGCCAATTCCTTATTTTATATATTTTCTCTCTCTATGTATATACACACACACGCACACAGATATACACACACACACACATATATACATATATAAGATGCTACATAAAAATTATATTCATGTAATTGTATATTATATATGTATAATAATATATATCTATATAGACATATCTCTCCCGTATAACCTATAGAGCCTATAGGTTCTGTTTCTCTGGAGAACCCTGACAAATACAGATTTTGGTACCAAGAGTGGTTCTAGAGCATCAGATTCATTGATTTTACGTGCTTTAATTGGGTCTGGTGGTGCTCAGAGGAGAAAGGTTTTCAATGAACAGGCCATTGACATCAGCTTATGAATATTCATGAATCTCCCTGTGCTTTGATTCTAACATGAACTTCCTTTCTTTTCCCAGAGGAGAGCAATTTCAGGGCTGTGAGCCTGAGGATGGACTGACAGACACATCGGTTGTGTCTCAGGGGGAGCAAAAGATTCTGGGTCCTTAGCGTGCCTTGGGGTACCTTGGGGTCCTTGGGGTACTCACAGCTTCATTAGGGAGAGGGAGAGGTGAGCAGATATCACATGTGCCCAGATGGTGGAAGCTTGATGAAAGGAGAAAGGAGGGAGGATCTCACACCAACCAAAGGGAGGGGACAGGGCCTGGTGTGCTGGAGGGAAGAAGTCCGGTGTGGCTGGAGCAAAAGGTGCAGGCCAGAGAGGTCGGAGGTGTGGGCAGATAAGGAGGAAGGGGCTTTCTGGGCAAGGCTGAAGTTTGCATGTACCCAGAGGGCAACGCAAAGCCATTAGACATCTCAGGGGTCCCACGGTGCTGTAAATGAAAAATTTTCTAGTCTTTGTTCCAGGTCGTGATAGGGAGCTTCTATGCCCTGGGAATTTCCAGAGTGGTAAGAGTGTCCTTGCTATTCATAGTAGCTCCCTGGGACCACACCTGGATTTATGAGAGAAGGTGACTCATGGTGGGACCCTAGAGAGTTTCAGGACGGGGGCTGGCCAACCATGGAAAGACCAACTTTGTGAATCAAGGGTCAGGACTTCGAGCCACATGATATTAGCCTCACTCTGGGGCGAGGAGTGGGTGCTGGAGATTGAGCACAGCGACATGAGCAGTGATCTCATCAGTCACGCCTACGTAACAAACTCCAGCAAAAACTCTGAGCATGGTAGCTCGGTTGAGCCTCCCTGGCTGGTAATCATTTACCCATGTGCCAGGAGGGTGACACATCCTGAGGACATGAAAGCTTCACATTTGGGAATCCCCCCAGACCTTTCCTTCATTTATCTGGTCCTGGTTTCTACCCTTTACAGTAAAACTGCGATTGCAAGGCTGGAGTTTGGTGAGTCATTCTAGTGAATTATTGAACCTAAAGTCTTGAGTGGGAACCCCCAAATTTGTACCCCGTTGATCAGAAGTGCGGGTGGCCTGGGAACAAAGCCCTTAACCTGTGACACCTGTGCTAACAGCAGGTGGTTCGTGTCAAGACTCACTCACAGCACACGGTCAGGTCTATGTTTCAGGTTCATGGCTCCGTAGAGTGGGAAGGGGGTCTCCAGAGTCCGTTTCAGTTTGGGGGTCTCTTGCTTTGAACCCAGGCCTAATACGCTAGTGAGCAGAGACCTGGCTGAGCCCTGGGCGCCTCGTAAGGCTCTCAGAGATGAGAGAGTACACAGCTGTGGGGAGTCTCACCTTGGCCTTCTCTTCTTCCTGCACTTGGAAACCCCAGCCTGTCTGGCTGCCTGAGGACAGATGGGGAGAGGTTTAATTGAATCACCTACTGTGTTGGGCAAAGTGAACCATCATTGTTGCAAATATGATCAAGACGTATATTAACAGCAGAAAATGAGATTATGATGACACATTTATGTAGGTTCTTTCACCTGGATGGATCTGAGGATATTTCAGCAAATTAGTGATTGGAATTGTGTGGCATCTCTCACACACCCACATACTCATACACTCACAGAGACACACACTTAAAGACACACAGTCCTGTGCACACATGTGCATACACATCCGCGCACACTTCCATCACACGTGCATGCGTGCACACTCACATACGTGCGTGCACACACAGACACGCCTTACAGGGCACCTGGCACTCTGGCCTAGCACTCTGATGCAGCCCTCCTGGGAGGGAGCAGTCAGGACTAGGGGCACACGTCCATGCTCCACTGGGGGCGCTGGGAGGCTGACCACCCTGGTCCAGGAGACCCTGCCTGGACAAATAGGACGAGGCCCCGGCTTTGCTCAGCTCTGACAGCGATTCCCTTTGTGGGCTGTGGGATCGGAAAGCCCTCATTCACATGGGCGTAATTGTCACTAGGACCGCAGTCTGCTTCCTGCCCAGGTCCTAGAACCTCCAGGATCGTTGTGGAGTCACCTATGTGGGCAGCCATGGTTCTGTGCAGCTGCTGATCAGAGATCGTGCAGGCTCTGGGATTATTCTGACCTGGGTTTGACTGCTGGCTCCATCTCTTACCTGCTGTGTGGCCGTGGGCAAGTGCCTATTCTCTCTGGGCCTCAGTTTCCTCGTCTGCAAAGTGGAAGGTGTTCATTGCTCCCTTAGGGTGGGGGTGATGAAATGAGATGACATTCTGTGTTCTACATGGCATCACGGGTGTACAAAGTGTTCAGTAAATAAATGTTTGGTTGTGTCTGAGACAAGACAGCTGCCTGGCCTCTTGGGCCCTGTGCAGGGGCTGGGGGTGGGCAAAGGAGCCCACATTTCCTGGGTGCTTATTTGTGTCAGGCACTTCTTTGGGTGCCGCCTGAGGTCCTCCTCAGGTTCCAGATCAGGTCTCCTGGGCCAGTTCCCTGGGCTGGGGTAGGGATGCCTGGAATGGCTCTGCCTGCACGGCCACAGCTGGCCAGACTGCCCAGATGAGCCAGGCACCGTGTCCAAGGTGGCCTTCCAAGCCAGAGGTCTGGGGGGTGGGAATTGGTGCCAAGACCTTGTCAGTGGGGCTGTGGGACGTGATGGGACAGGGCAGAGGCCGGGCTCTGAGGGCTGGAGGAGGAGATGGTTTCTACCTCTTCCTCTCGTTTTGTACTCACCCAGCCATCAGAAGTAGGCACTGCAGCTGCTATGATCTCCACGAGGAGTCTGACAGTGAGGGAGGCGAAGGCCAAGGTCACCCTGTAAGTAAATAGCCGGGGGTGGACTCCACCCTTGCCCCGTCCCATAATCAACATCCCACTCCTCCCTCCAACTTCCCTGATAACGAGGCGGTGACCACTGTGCCCTCGTGGCCTCCACCCCACTACTGACTCCTGAGTTATCTCTCTGCAGAGACCTCATTACCGCCGGGAGTGTGGCTCCAGCCTCCCTACCTTGGCGGCTAATGAGCACCCTAATTTGATTGGCTCCAAATGAATGTGACGCAGAATTAAAAGATGCCAGGAGACACTGCCATAAATCGAATGAGTTGGCCTCAATTTATTATGTTTTGAATTCAATTAGATTTCTCCTCCAATCATCTCCGAATATCAATCCAGCTGCTGGCTACGGAGCAATAACTGGAGGGGCCATTATCGTCTAATTCCAGCCTCCACTCAGCGTGGGCTCCAGCAACAGCGCAGGATGGAAAACCTCAGCCTGGACGCACGGAGGTCAAGGGAGTTCAAGGCCAGCTGCCCGGCCTCCCACCCACCAGCCAGCACATTTCCTGTTGGGGAAGGGATTCAAAGCAATTTGCCTGATTAAAATGGTTTGAAAATTATTTTTAGTGCATAAACACTCTGAGAGACTACAGGGCAGGGGGTGTTGGAGTCAGCAGGGGACATGGCGACCAGAGGGCTGGGCTCAGCTTGGCCACTGACTCTCTGTGTGACTCAGGCAAACTACCCAGCTTTCCCAGCCTCAGTTTCCCCATTTGCAAAATGAGGGAGTTGGACTCCAAGAACTGTCTCAGGAGCCCTGGATTCTGCACTGCTGGTCTCCTTTTGTGCTTGTGTGCCCACCCACTCTCCTTCCCCTCCCAACAGTCTTTGTCGTGTTTGGCCCTGGGGACCTGACTTCTTCAGGCTATCCCTGGTGCTCCCTGGCTGGCTGGTCAGAGGTTGGACTTAGCCAGTGGGAGGCTCCGGCTGGAAGGCAAAAGTGTAGGAAGAAAGAGAGAGCTCAGACACCCTCCCCCAGCTCCAGGGCTGTGTCCTTCGGAGAGACCAGGTCCTGTAAGCCCCTTCTCCACATCTCCAGCTCTTCCCGGCTGTGGTGATACTGTTTCTTCTGTGTCCCGTCAACCCCACGGGTGGCGACAGCATCCTGGAGTTGCCTGTCTTCATGTTCCTCGGCATCCCTTGTGTGTTCTTGTCACCTGCCACACTTCTGCAAGGACCCTCTTCACTGAAGTCTCATCATTTAACCACCTAGGATGAATGCCATTTCCTGCCAAGACCCCGAATAATACAGATGCTAAATCCACCTTTCGACTGGGGTTTTCCATGGAGGGTCCCCCAAGGAGAGGGATGCAGCTGGGACCAATGGCAGTCCTGGTCTGGGAGACTGGCCACCTGCTTTGAGGTCCAGCCAGGGAGGGACTGTCCCCGTGGGCACTGCCAGGCCTCAGGCGAGAGGGAGGCGGTGACTGCAGGAGGCCCTGGAAGTGAGGAGCTGGGGGGGTGGCTGCCTCGCCTGGCCTCCAGAGAGCGGAAGACGATGTCGGAGAAGGGGAGAAGGGTAAAGGGGACAAGGGAGTGGCTCCTTCATTCCAGCTGGATGCCAAAGAGTGAGAAGCCCCTGACCCAGGCAAAGAAGTGTGTCCTCAGAGAGCCCCTGGGAGGGACGGAGGCTGAAGACAGACACAGAGGGCTTGTTTGTTCTGAAATGGGGCTCCCAAGGGTGCAGTGACAAGGATGTGGAGTCAGCCGTGGTGTAAGAGCTGGAAGGAAAGGAGTCCCAGAGCAGGATGGAGGGAGTGGCAGGGAGACTGTGGGTGACCAGGGCTTGCCTTCGGGGCGGTGACCAAAGGTTGCAGGGGTGGAATCAGGAGTGGGATCAACGAGGGTTATTTCTGGCTCCGGAGTTATTTATGACTTACACCCAGCTTTGGTGTCAGTCTAAGCCAATGCTTTCTAGGCCCCTGGGAAGAGGAGAGTCGCACTCTGAACGCCTGGTCCGGCAGCCCTGCGTGGGAGACCTGGGCATGGAGAGGCGCTCTGCACTGAGTGCCAGGCCCGGGCCTGGCAGCTGCCCAGGGGCAGCGGGAAGGCAGGCCGAGCTCTGCCCCAGCGGCTTCTGCAGCTGCCCCTGGGAGCACTGGAGGAAAGCCTGGCAGGGAGTGATTTACCTGGAGTGTCTGAGGATGGTATCGCTGCAGGTGCTCGAGACCACCTGGAGGGCTGGGACAGATAAAGACAGGATACAGACATCAGAGACGGATACAGATGGTGGCAGATGGCATTTGGAAGCTTCCTGGCCTTGGGGCTCTGGGTGGCTGTGACTGGCAAGTCGATAGGAAATTCGGGTACCAGGAAGCCAGGCCAGGACTTCTGAGCAAGTGGAGGTTGGGCACTAGGCCAAGAGTCTGAGCTCCAGCCCAGTCCCCAGAGAAGGAAAGGCGAGTGGGATCCTGGCCAACTGCTCTCTTGGAGGGGTCAGTCATCCCGCCAGGGCCAGAGCTGGCAGGCCAGACAGCCGCCAAGCAGGACGTGTCCAGCATTCTGGGCAAACACACACTGGAGACGCATGAGCCTCGTGCCTAGGAAAGAGAAACGGGGCAGGGCAGGTCTTCCTGTGAGAAGGCAGCTTGCTGTCTCACAGAGAGAGGCGATGGTGAGAGTTTCATTCATTCATTCACAAGTGCTTTTTGATTATAGCAGGCGAGTTTGTTGCTGCTGTTCAGCAGGCTTAGGACATCTCTCTTTTATTGAAACCTGTGACCCAGCAGGTTAAACTCCTAGAGGTTCAGCCCAGCAAATGAGAAACAAGGAAATTTCCTTCTTAAAAAGCAGAACTTGAATATTAATAAAGATGATTCCAAATTTTTTTTTTTTTTTCCATGATCCTAAAATTTCAACCCAAACGTAATTCCAGTATTAGGTATGGATCAGATCGGCACTTCCTCTTCAAAGCTCGGGACATTCATCCAAACATTTAAAAATCTTTCACCTGCAGGGTATGTCTTGCAATAAACACAAGGCAAACACATAGTAACAAATCAAATAAGAGAGAGGGTTTACGGTGAAGGAAAACAGTTTCCAGCCTCCCCCGTCCCCAGTCCTGGCCTCACTCTCCAGAGCCAACTACTTGCAAACATTTCCATTTTTAGTCCTTCTGGGGGTGGCTCCATAACTCTAAGCAGTGTGTATATGCACTCGGGTTCCTCTGTAAAAACATATTGACCTCCTAGGATGGAAAATAAGAAATGGCTTCATGTAGACATCTCTGCTTTCCTTCATCCTCCCAAAGTTTTATCATTTTACTGTAATTACTTTTTGTTCTTCTGTTATTTACTTTTTAAACTTTAAACTAGGCATTTCGCCGACCTCCGTGGGGGTCATGGCCTGTGCCCACATGGACCCTCCTTTCCCTGGCAGGACTCTTCCCTCTCTCCCGGGCACCTGGGCCCCCCGCCTGCCAGTCAGTGCACCTCGGTGACAGCTGAGCACTGCGCACGCTCCAAGGATCCTTCCAGCACGTTCGCTACTAGAACTGCTCCCTTTCCTCTGGGATTACCTCTAGGAGGGAAACGCAAAGTTGGCTCTTGCGGGGTCCCTCCGGGCCCTACTGGGTGGGGTGATCCTGCCTGAGAAAGCAGCGAGAGGCCAGCAGGGTGGGAGGGGACGTTCACGAGAGCCTGAGTTACCCGGTAAGAAAGGCTGCTGTCCCCGCCTCCCTGAAGCCGAGGTGGCTCCTGGACCTTCACAGTGACACAACCCTGTGTCACTGTCAGCTTCCGTGAATAGCACTGGCTTCCTCACTAACACGGGGCTAACATTGTGCACACCGCCTTGCGTAGGAAGGAGAGTTGGCACCTGGGCTGCCCGATTGGTTTTCTGTTGCTGCTGTGACAAATTACCACAAACTCACTGGCTTAAGACATCACAAATCTTCCAGGTCTGGAGGCCAGAAATGGGTCTCCCTGGGCTAAAATCAAGGTGGTGGCTGTGACCATTGGGAGGCTCCAATGGAGAAGCATGTCCCTGCCTTTCTGGCCTGTGAACTGTGGCCACCACTGCAGGGTGAGCTTCTCCCTCGCGGCTCCTCCTCCACGTCAGGGCCCTTGTGATGACACTGTGCCCACCTGGGTCAGCCAGGACCCTCTTGCCACACTCTCCCAGGAACCTTCTGTCTTCCAGAAATGTGTTGGACTCTTATCCATTAATAGCCCTCCCTCCTTCTTCTTCTTCTTTTTTCTTTTTTTGCATTTCTCTTATGGATTTATTGCATTTTAAATTTAGAAGCTTAAATTTCAGTGATATCTTAGGAAGAACCAGAAGTGAGTAATGAAGGAGTAAACCTCTTAAATGGAAAGCTCAAAGGACCGTTTTAAAAATGTGTAGTGGTGGCCAGGCACGTTGGCTCACGCCTGTAATCCTAGCACTCTGGGAGGCCGAGGCGGGTGGATCACTCGAGGTCAGGAGTTCAAGACCAGCCTGAGCAAGATCGAGACTCCGTCTCCACTAAAAATACAAATAAATTAGCTGGACAACTAAAAATATATAGAAAAAATTAGGGGGACATGGTGGCGCATGCCTTGTAGTCCCAGCTACTTAGGAGGCTGAGACAGGAGGATCACTTGAGCCCAGGAGTTTGAGGTTGCTGTGAGCTAGGCTGATGCCACTGCACTCTAGCCAGGGTGACAGAGTGGGACTCTGCCAAAAAAAAAAAAAAAATGTACAGTGGCAAGAGCCTGGACTTCTCTCTCTGGGAAGACCCGGTGCGTGGTGGGTTCACACTCACTCACTGGCCGTGTGACCTCAGGTGGGTGAGTGCTCACGCCGGGCCCCAGCAGCACCCTGAGGGGTACATGGGGCTGCTGGGCCGTGAGCAGGGCCCACCAGGTGGCTCTGTGATGTGCTGCCTCTGGAAGCAGGTCCGACTGAGCCTCCTGTGACAACAAGGAGTGTCTTAGCAAAGGAGGTGCATCCCCCTCGGGGGGAACAGCTTCCTGCTGGCTGAGCTGAGGGTAAGGGGTGGTCAGGGCCACTTTAAGAGTCATCTGCCCCACCCTGTATCTTTTGGAGGCTCTACCCACCCCACTTCGAACAATAAAACACACACACCCAACATCACACATCCAACATCACTAAATGCAGTTTATACATGACATAAGTTGCATATAACTGCTATATAACAGCTAGTTCACTAGCTGACATGTTACATATGGTAGGCATTGGACTAATTGCAAGCATGGAATGAAATACTTGCATATTATAAGGCAGTTAATTCACAAGCCATTTCTATATTTTATTTATCCCAGTGTTTTTTTTTCGTGTTTCAAACATTTTTACAGGCCCTGCATTCTGGGCCCATAATGGACAAAACAGCCCTGGGAAGTGTTCTTGGGAGGATGGTGGAGGCTGGGCTGGCTGAGGGAGGTGTCAGCTAGGATGCCAGCCACAGAGACAGGGCCACAACTCTCAGTTTGTTGAACACACTAGTGGCAAGAAGGACCCCACAGGACAACAGGTAGTGGCCAGTGAGTGGGGTCCAACAGGAAAGGCATCTGGGGGCCCAGCAGGTGAAATCCTGGCCATGCTGCCCTCAGACTGTGTGACATCAGCCAAGTTACTTGCCCTCTCTGATCCTCAAACACTCCAAGGTCCTTTGACTTCTAGAATTAGAGTGACCACAGGCTCTGGCTTGTTGGTTGCTGCCTCTTACTTAACTCAAACATGGGCAACGGGTCTGGCTTAAAGTGGAGCATTCTCTACACACTCCTCAGCCTGACTTTGTTGCTGACTCCTCACTGTGCAGAAGGACTGAGGGCAGCTTGTGCTGCAATTGTCCTTTTCGTGTCGGCAAAGGGAGAGGGAGAGAGGAGACAGTGCTCTGGTCAGGGAGGGTGAGGCTCGTGGACTTTTTCTCTGACTGAAGACATCCAGAGGCCCTTTATCTCTCCTGCTGCAACTCCTGAGTCGCTAATGCCAGGCTGGCCCCGTGCCCGCCTCCATGCTGATGGGAACACGTGAGACTGAGGTGCTCCTTGGGCCAGTGGAAAGGAAAGGCCTGCCCAGCGCCCCACCGTGGGGCCTGAAAGGAGCAGGTGACAGCCAGAGAGTGCTTTAGGGGACCCAGTAAGCGATGGCAGAGGTGGGATTCGAGCTTCTGCTTGTGTCTGTTCCAGGAGGGCCCAGCTGGGATTTGGGGGCAATGGTGTGGGAGGGACGTGCTGGACGCTGGCTGGGAAATGTCCAGGCTGCCAGCGCTCAGCCCAGGGAAAAGGTGAGGCTGGCACAGAGCCATGAGCCTGGGTCCAAGGTGGCAGAGTGGCCATGCCTGGGTGCCCTTCCCAGCTGGGTGGGTCCAAGCTGGGGACTGCTTCTCTCCTGAAAGTGAGGTCTTGCTGTGTGGTCAGGATGTGGCGTGGTACAGAAACATGACTGCTGTTCTTGCTGTTCTATCCCTGCTAGTGTTGAAATGGCACGTTGAACGCTATGTGCTGGGCACTGGAGCTCAAACCTGAAATACAGGTGAGGTCCCTTCCCTTATGAGCTTCTAGGGAGGGAGACAGGCACCTCCTCCTCCTTCCCCCCCATCTCGATAAACAAAGAACACAGAATGCAGTAGCCGTCCTGAAGAGGAAAACCAGGGGATGGAGAGAGAGTAACGGTGGCGGGGACGGGCAGCCTTCGGTAAGGTAAATGAGGAGTGGTCTCTGAGAGGGAGTGAGGAGGAGGAAACCAGGCTCACGGAGGTGACACATTTGCCAAGGCTGCCTGCTGGTCCTGGCAGAGCTGCTGGGCTGTCCCCCTCCTCCGTTCCCTCCTCATTATGTCAACCTGTTGGGACGAGGCTCTAAGTAGGGCAGACACTACCCTATGGCACCGAGTTGGGGGGTGTGTGGGGGGCCCCATCAAAGGCTAAGAGGCCCCATGTGGGCTGGAGCCTCAGCTTTCTGAGCTCAGCCTTCAAAGGAATGACAAATCCTTTATTAAAAGAATTTGTCCTGTAGAATTTGGATTCCAGAAGGCCACATGTGGCCCCAAGGCCGCAGCGTTCCCACCCCTCCTCCAAGGGAACGTACAGGGACCCAAAGGAACTCATCATGTATGGTGGAATCACTGATGTGGTGGAAGGTGGCAGTGAGGGATGTGTGTGGTGCGGACACAGCCTACTAATGTCACAACCTGAGTGCCAGCACACGCCCGGCACGTGGTGCGCCTCCGTGAGCAATTGTTCCCCTCCCCTTCCACCGCCTGGTTTGGGACGTGACGTCTGAGCACTGCTGAGCCCAGGGCCTAGCTTGTCATTGGAGTCCTGCCAGAGTTTGCTAATTGACTGCATGACAGCTGAGGTGTGGGGATGGGCTCCCTCCTGCTTTCTCATCCTCAAAGAACACTCTTTGTACACCTGGCGGGGGGCGGGGGCACATAGAGGGAACCAGCTTTCGCCTACCCACCCTCATTATGCGATGGTGCACGTGCGCGCGCACACACACACACACACACACACGCGCGCGCACACATGACCTTTCATATTTGTGGAGCTAGTAAGGATGTTGCAAGGCCTGAGATGATACTTGCTGGTCTCCTTTTTCTCATGCTTTAGCAGGAACAAAGCGTTCCTCTAAGCCCACCGCTGCGGAGGCCTTCCTGGGCAGCACGCAGTCTTTAATCATGTTGTGGGGACAGGATGATCTGTGCCTCAGGAATCTGCTCTGTTGATAACTCAATTCTGCAGCGGGCCCATTTGTAAGCAGTGACGGCACACCCCACGGAAACCCGGAATCCAATTAGGGCTGGGGCTGCGTCATCCCTCATCCCTCGCGCTGCCTTCCACGGCGCCCCTCCACCCATCTTTCTCGGCTGAAGGCTCCCCGAGGTCTGAAGGGCAAACCCTGACCCTCCCACTGGGGCTGGGCTGCTCTCCTCATCCTCACAGCAGCCACACGTGTTGGGATCACAGCTTGAGGGGACGGGCTCTTCTTGGTCCCTGGGACTGGGGCACTCAGGACAATTTCAGGCTTTTAGTGAGTGGAAGCACTTCGATACCTCAGATCCCACTGGTCTTGGAGGTCCTGGGCACTTTTAAAGCTCACCCAGTGGGACAGCCAGTCAGTGCAAGGCTGCCTGGGTTACTCACGGGTGACAAAGGCTGAATCAGAGACTGATAGAAAACCAGACACAAGGATTTTTAACAATATACACAGCAGATTCTAAAGAGGTTTAATCAACTTCATCCGTATGAAACCGCAAATGTGCTATCAGATAAGGCCACACTGCTGAGCATCAGACCATAAGACCAGAAGTTTCGGATTGTTCTGGGATTCATACTCATTTCCAAAATTCAAGAACTACTGAGAATTTTTTTTTTCTAGAAATCTCTGATGGACTACATTTGTTCCACAGTGCAGCCTCCTCATCTTATGAACTATGGAGATAAGGGAAAAGAAATATCTTTCAACTTCATGTCAGTACCAATAAATTGGTGGCTGCCTCAAAAACTGGGTCTAGAAGGAACTCTTATCAATCAACAACGAAAGACAAATAACCTAATTAAAACATGGGCAAAGGATTTGAAATAATATTTCTCCAAAGAAGATCTACACATAATCCAAAGCACATGACAAGATGCTCAACATCTTCGTCATTAGGAAATGCAAATAAAGTCACAGTAAGATACCACTACATACCCACTAGGACGGCTTTAATAAAAAAGACAGACAATAAGAAGTGTTGGCAAGGATGTGGAGAAACTGGCAAGCTCACATATTGCTGGTGTGAATGTAAAATGGTGCCGTCACTTTGCCAAACAGTCAGTTTGGCATTTCCTGAAAAATTGAAGTGTAGTGTTATCATATGGCCAAGCAATTACACTCCTAGATATTAATATATACGCAAGATAATTGGAACATATGTCCACATGAAATCTTGTGCAGGTGTGTTAGTAGCGGCATTATTTGTACTGACTGAAAAGTAGAAACAACTCAAATGTCCTCAACTGATGAATGGAAAAACAACCATGGTGTTCAATTCCAGTCATGGGAGAGAGAATTGATTAGAAAAACTTGGCAGTTTCACTAAACTCTGCTAAAGGAGGGACCTGAGCCAATAATTCACAGGAAAACAAATACAACAGCTTTAAATATAGGAAAATTCTCACATTTAAAACTTCATTTGCCATCATAGAAAGACAATTTAAAACATCAAACTACTATACTTTATCCACCAGATTAGCAATGATCAAATTTTGAAAATTCACTGTGTTAGTGAGAGGGTTAGGAAACTGGTACTTTCCTTCATTACTGATAAGAATGTTATTTTGGGGATAATTTAGCAAAAGTTATCTCAATTACAATTCCACGTGCCCTTTGATCCACACTCTATATTTTTTTGGAGTGTATCCTATAACTATACTGTATACAGTCATATAAAGATGTTTATTACAGCAATTTCCAATAAAAAATTATCAAAAACCAGCCCAAATGACCAAAAACAGCCTAAAAGAGCAGAGACTGGTTAAAAATTTATGGTATATTCACAATAAAATCTTATGCTGCTGTTAAAAGTTACTGATTTTTTCTTAAACTATATTAAATACATGTAAAATAAAATAAAGACAAGACCAGTGTAAGACAAAAGCTAAAGTGGGGAAAGTACATAGGATTTTGCATGTTCCTAGAGAATTTCTGGAAGTATACACAGGAAACTTACTAACTGTAGGAGTGTTTGGAGAGGACTTTGGCTGGGGGCCTGGAGTGGTATAGAGATTTATTTTCACCATTTACTATTTGATTTTTATCATGTGTGTACAAGTTTTTTTGCCTTTTAATATTTTTTCTTATGTTTTTAAGGTTTCAAATGATTATAGATTCCCAGAAATTGTGAAGTACTAATATCCTTCACCCAGTTTCCATCACTGTTTATCTTTCACATTCTATAGTACCATGTCCAAGCCAGGAAACTGACATTGGTACAATGTGAATCATTCTTGCCATTGTATCAAGTGTATAGGTTCCTTTAACCACCAAGATGTGGAACTGGATCATCGCCTCAAGATCGCCCTTGTGCTGTTTTTCTGTAGTCAACTCCCCCCCTGCCCCCATGCCTGGCAACTACTAATTTGGTTTCCATTTTCAAAATTTTGTTCCCTGAAGAATGTTATATAAATGGAATCATATAGGATGTGTGATCTTTTGAGATTGATTTTTTTTCACTTAGCCTAATCCTCTTGAGATCCATACATTTCATTCTGTGCATCAATAATTTGTTTCTTTTTGTTGGGCAGATTGGCATGGATGTATAAGTTTGTTTAACCATTCTCCTATTGAGGGGCATTTTGATTGTTTTCCAGCTTTTGTCTATTACAAGAAGACATAGGAGAAATCATCTGGACCCTGGGAGTCCTGAAGAGTTCATAGACATTGTACTAAAAGCATCAGCCATACAAGAAAAAAAATTGATGAATTGGACTTCAAAATTAAAAACTTTGGTTCTGCAAAAGATTCTGTTAAGAGAATAAAAGGAGAAAATACTTGTAAACCACATACCTGACAAAGAACTCATATCTAGAATAAAAAAAGAACTATCCAAACTCAACAGTAAAAAATAATCCAATTAGAAAATGGGCAATAGACCTGAAGAGACCTTTCATGACAGAGGCAAATCACAAGGAAAGCACTTGCCTTTGGGGAAATGCAAATTAAGATCATTATGAGAAATCACGGCATACTTATTTCAGAAGCTGAAATTAAAGAAGTAATGATAAAAACAAGTGCTAGCCAGGATGTGGAGAAACCAGGTTTCCCATACCTTGCGTGTGGGAATATAAAATGGTACATGCCGCCACTCTGGAAAATTTCTTAAAGATAGCAGTTTCTTTAAAAACATGCACTTAACATATTGCCCAGCAATCACATTCCTGTGCATTTATTAGAGAAATTAAAATTTAAGGCCACACAAAAGCATAGCCTTTAACGTGAATGTTCACAGCTGCTTGATTTGTAATATTTTGATTGGTAATTTACATACAATGAAATGCACAAATCTTAAATTTTACAAGTCAGTGTGTTTTGTCAAATGCATGCTGTAACCCACCCGTTGTAAGGTTTAGAACATTTCTAACATCCCCCCCCGCCCCCCCGCAAAAATTTCTCTGTGCCCCTTCCAGTTAATTTGTGCCTTGCTGCTCCACTGACAAACCCCAAGGCAACTACTAGTCTGCTTTCTATAACCTTGTATCAGTTTCCATGTAAATGGAAACATATGGTGCATATTCCTTGATGTCTGGCTGCTTTTGTTCAGGAACAGGATTCTGAGATTCTCTGTGTTGCGGTGTGTGTCAATAGTGCATTTCCTTCCCGTTACCTGCCAGGGTCCATTGTATGGATTCACCTCAATTTATTTGTTCTCTTGTTAATGGATATTTGGGTTATTTCTAGTTTTGGGGTTTTATAAATGAAGCTTCTATTAACAGTGTCATATAAGTTTCTTTGTTAGATATAAATTTTCATCTCTTCTGGATAAAACTCTAGCATGAAATTGCTGGATCATACATTAGGGTATTTGTTTAAATTTACAAGAAACAACCAAACCATTTTTGAAAGAGTTTACATCTTTTTTTTTTTTTTTTTTTTTTTTTTTTTTTTTTTTTTGAGACAGAGTCTCACTCTGTTGCCCAGGCTAGAGTGAGTGCCGTGGCGTCAGCCTAGCTCACAGCAACCCCAAACTCCTGAGCTCAAGCGATCCTCCTGCCTCAGCCTCCCGAGTAGCTGGGACTACAGGCATGCACCACCATGCCCGGCTAATTTTTTTTCTATATATATATATATTTTTTAGCTGTCCATATAATTTCTTTCTATTTTTAGTAGAGATGGGGTCTCGCTCTTGCTCAGGCTGGTCTCGAACTCCTGAGCTCAAACGATCCGCCCACCTCGGCCTCCCAGAGTGCTAGGATTACAGGCGTGAGCCACCACGCCCGGCCGAGTTTACATCATTTTACTTTCTCACCAGCAATACATGAGAGAGGCCTCTTTTAAGTTTTTAAACGCGTATTCATTTTTCAGGTGCACACAGGCATTTGTATATATTGCTTATGAAGTGTCTCCTTAAGTCTTTTTCCCAGTTTTTAAAAAAATTAGGCTTTTTATTATTGTTATAGGAATTCTAGAATTGAGTCCCTTGTTTGATATGTTGTGTCAATATTTTCTCCTAGTCTATTGATTTTCTTAGTAATGTTGTTTAAAATTTCCACGAGGTCCAATTTATCAGTGTTTTTCTATTGTAGTTACTGCTTTTTGAGTCCTAAGACATCTTTTTTTCCTCCTCCAAGGTGGTGAAGTTGTTGTATTCTGTAAGTTTTTAAGTTTACATCTATGATCTAATGCTGAAAAAAAAATTTTTTTTTTAACCAGAGGCACATGTTACATTTTATATTTAACACAGGAACTAACTACACAAACACAGTAGGAGGTGGAGGCGGTGGACACAGCACTGGCTTCCAAGCCCGAGGTGTGTCTTGGTTGTGTCCAGCCAGGTAGTCCTGGCAGGTCACTCATCAGGGATCAACGTGGGTCAAGGCCATGCAGCAGTGACCCACGAAGGCCAGTACAGTGAAGTGGCTTTGAAACCTGATGGGAGAAACGGACTGCTCAGCTGTGAGAACAGCCGGCCCTCCCGAAAGCTGCTGTCTAAGAAAACGCGTTAGACGCCGCGGAGGGCTGGGCTCTCCCTCAAGGCCCGCGGCCACCTCTGCCCGCCCGGCGCCTTTCTGCAGGCCGCCACGAGAGGGCGCTGTGGGAGCAGAGTTCCAGGCCGGCCTGGCGCCACCCAGCGGCACGGGGAGGCCGGGCCGAGGGCGACCTCGATCTGCGAGGGGCCCTGCAGAGCCAGGGTGCTTCCTCAGAATACGGCCTGGCCCGGGCCGGGAGTGGGAGGATCAGGGGAACAAAGGCAGCCCAGGAAGAGGAGGGGGTGCTGAAAGCAACATGGGCCCCAGGTGTCCCCGCGGCAGCAATCCGGGGTTAGACTGGCACAGGGAGATGTGAGGACGCGGCAGGGTCTGGCACCCGGGATGCGTCAGCTGGTCCCAGGTTGGGAGGGCGATGACCTGTGCCCCACCAGGCCAGGGGCAGAGCTGAGCTGACCGGCCCCTTCCTGTTGCAATTAGGATCGACTCAGGACTTGGGATGGTGGGGGTTGGGGTGGGGAAGCGATCTGCGAGGAGCACGAGACAGCAGAGGCGGGTGGCTGTGGGCAAGGCCGCGGTTCCCCGTGCTCTCCTGGTCACCTGTAGCGAGGCACAGTGGGAGCAGGATTCCGAGCTCCGGGCAGGAGGCCTGGCTTTCGGAGCTGTGGCCAGAGGAGGAGCCGACTGGCCCACACATTGAGCCCAGCACAGTGTGAACTAAAATAAAATACTAAGACTCCAGCCCCCCACCCAACTGGCGGACTGAATGGAGCCCCTCCTGGCCAAGGGGATACCCTAAAACTGAGTTGCTGGTCAAGACAGGGAGGTCAGACCTGCTGCATCATGACCCCCTCTGTTCTTGGAGATGTCCTTTGCAACTCCTTCACAGGCCTGAGGCTATGCAAGACAAACTTGCAGGACCTCAATTGACACAACAAATATATGGCTGGTAGCTCGTCATCCATCAGCAGACTTTCTTATTTTAACAAAAAACATTCCAAGCCATTATACAAAGTTTCACTTTTTTTAACCAATTACAAGTCAAAGAGTCTTTAAGCCCCCCTATAACCTGTAAGCCCCTGCTCCGAGATGGCCCACATTTTCGGGCCAAACCATTGTATGCTTTCCACGTATTGATTTATGACTTTACCTGTAACCTCTGTCTCCCTGAAATGTATAAAACCAAACCACAGTGAGTCCACTTGCCCAAGGCTTCTTGGGTGTGGCTCTGGGCCATGGTCCTCAAATTTGGTTCAGAATAAAGCTCTTTAATTACTTTACAGAGTTTCTGTTGACAGTAGGCAGCCAAGGCTGAGTACCAGGCACCCCAGGGATTTGGGCCTGAGGGACTCGGAGGGGAGTCCAGCCCCACAGCTGTGGCAGAGACAGTGCAGGCCTTACTCACCAAGCCGTGGCCCCAGAACCCCATCAGAGGATAGCCCCAGGGCCAGGAACAAAGGTAGTCGTAGGCCACAAGGGCGTCAGACAGGGCCCACCTTGGCCAAATACCACGAGAGAACGTGGACACCTGCATGGGGCCATGGAAGTGCCAGAACATCACACCCAGGCCTGGGGCCCACGGAGGTATTTCAGATATTTATGATCTCACGGTAGGAGCTGTGGGAGTTGATATTTGTTCCTCACTACAGGGACAGGGATGCAGTGACCTGGGATAAACCGCAAGTATTTAGAAAGACTTCCCAGGACCAGGACAGAAGGTGGGCGAGGCCAGCCCCCTCCTAGGAAATTAACCCAGGACCACAAAGTGCTAGGCTGGAGGGAATCGGCGTGTGTCTTGCTAGAGTGTTGCAGCACTTGGGCCAGCTGGGTTCCCTGCCTCCAGGCTCACCTTCCAGACTGCTGCCAGAAAGGTTATGAAAGCCCAGGCAAGACATTCCCCTGCCTGTCCCCTGTAAAGCCTCCCCTTGTCCCTGGAAATCCTTTGAGCTTCTGAGCCCAACAGCATGAGCCCTCCCTGACTTGGCCCCTGCCGGCATCTTCATCTTTTGACTCTCCCTCCTCCCTTGGTGAGAACATAGCATTCCTTTGGCATGTCTGGGACAGACCAGATCCCTCACTGCTATCTAAATTCCTCCTTCTGCCTGGAATGTTCTTCTCTATCCTGCCCATCTGACAAGCACTGAGTCATCCTGCTTAAGTGTCACCTTCCCTGAGGAGCCTGTTGCAGGTAGAATGCCTGGCCCTGGTAACAGACAATGTGGGTTGCTGACCACATATCCACCCGCCCCCGCCTTTATTTTCTTTGCCAAGAGAATTCTGATTTTGTCCAAGTAGTCAACCCTCAGGAAGGTGACCCTAAATAGGGGAAGTCCAACTTGCTAGCTCTGCCCTCCTGACAGCATAAGGCCGATACTGGTGGACATGTGCCCCGTTCTGGCCATTGACCTGGGGTCCCCCTGGACTGGCAGTCAGGGGTCACAAGCCCTCACAGAGGGGCTTCAACAGGGACCAGTTCTGCTGGGCTTGTCTATCATTGCGGCATCAGAACCTGAAACAGCGCCTGGGGTTAAGTAGGTGCCAAAGGGGCTGAGAGAAACCACCTTCTCCTGTTAGATCCTCACACTGTGCTGACTAGGGCTGGCCAGGTGGGCCTCCTTCCACAGGCAGCCTGGGGAGGCCCAGAGAGTCTTCCCAGAGTCAGAGCCCATAACTTCCATCCTGTCCCTGCTTTCTCTGCTGGGGACAGGGGGCGGTGTCCATCCTGCCTCATCAGGAGTGATGAATAAACTTTATGATTCTGCTCAGATTTCCCTGTAGGAAAGTACTTGGGCATGACCACATTTCTGGGCAGTCTCCTTGGCTGCAGTTTTTCTCGAAGCTCCTGTTTGGCCACATCAGGTTTTGGGATGGCTGCACAATAATCCTGTGCCCAGCAAAGCGGTGGTCAGAAGGGCTTGCAGGGCACAGGGATCCTCTGAGTCCTTTCTAAAGGGTGTGGGTAGACAGTGACTCAGCACTGCAGGGAAGTCCAGAGATGGACTGGAAATAAAAAAAAAAAAAAAAGAAGAAGAAGAAGAAGAGAAACAGAGTCATCACCCAGGGCTGGCATCCAGGAGATGTGCACTGATGTGCTTGCCGAATGGCTGTTATTGAACCACTGGGAAGCCTCAGCACTGTTGTGTTACGGATGGAATGTGCGTTGTGGAAGCCCCAAGCCCCAGTGTGATAGTGATTGGAGATGGGAATTTGGGAGGCAATTAGAGTTAGATGAGGTCATGAGGGTGGGGCCCTCACGATGGGGTTAGTGCCCTTATAAAAAGAGGAAGAGGGAGCGAGAATTCTCTCTCCCCACCCTCCATGCGAGCACACAGGAAAGGCCACACGGAGAAGGCAGCTGTCTGTGAGAGCCCTCACTTGAAACTGAATTGGCAGTATCTTGACCTTTGACTCCCCAGCCTCCAAAACTGTGAGAAATGAATGTCTGTTGCTGAAGCCACCTATTTATGGTATTTTGTTATGGCAGCCAGGGCAGACTGAGACATGCTGGTATGTAGCTGCTGCCCCACCAAAACCCAGGAGCCTCCCCTGGGGTCTCACAGACGCCCCACAATCCAGCACCAAGGGCTGAGGCCTAGTGCCGCAGGGGCCTCCCAGCTCTGCTCCAGCCTTGCAGACACCAGATGAGCTGGTTGGGCTGTACCAGTTGTTAAATATTTTGAGTAATGCTGTGGTGGATTAAAAAATAATAGCCTCCAAATTCTTTGACACTCTTCTCATTGACAGATGGGGTCTGTGTCTCCTTTCTTGAAGCTGGGGTGGCACATGATGTCCTCAACCAATAGGGCACAGTGGCAGTGATGCCACGTGACTCCTGACACTTGAAGGAGGCAAAGCCGCATCCTCCTTGTCCACTGGAAGACCATGAAGCCCTGAGCTGCTGCATGAGGAGTCCTGCTACCCTGAGGCCGCCATGCTGGTGATGCCACATGTAGGAGCTCCAGGGACAGTCCTGGCCTAGCCCAGCCGTCTCCTCCAGGCAACCAACATGTGAGTGAAAAAGCATCCAGATGATTCCAGGCCATTGATGAAGAGTCACCCCAACCTTCAGGTCTTCTCAACAGAGCCCCCAGACCTACTGGAGCAGAGACAAGCCATCCCCACGGTGCCTGGGTGAGTTCCTGACCTACAGAAGCTGTAAGCATTGTAAAGTGATGGTTTTATACCACTAGCTTGGGAATGATTTGAAATGCAGCAGTTATAGCTGGGACCCCACCCTGCATTGGAAGGTAAGGAAACTGAGGCTTGGGGAGAGAGAGCACAAGTGACCAGGTCAGGGTCACTGAGCCCACACAGGGCAGACCCAGAACCTGCCCCCATCTGCGGGAGCTCAGACCCCTCACTGCTCCCATCCCCTGATGGGCCTGGCTCCTGGGTATGTCCTCTCGCCTCAGGGCTGCAATTTAGGAGGAAGTTTGCAAACTGGGGCATGTTCAGAGGCCCCAAACCAAGCTTCAGATGGGGTCTGAGTCACGCCCAACCTCACTGTCAGGCACAGGTCTCAGCACGCAGTAGGCACTCAGCACCATGGACCCCAAACAGTCCTTTCTGATGTGGCCCAGATCAGCGCATGACCCTTGTTCCCTGCCAGGCTGCCAGAGCTCGTGGCCACCCCCAAGGGGAGCTTTACCTCAAGCCCCATGTCCCTGCCCCTTGGCAGTCCCCTTACCCACCTCATACGCCTTCATTATCTCCCACAGCTGGGTCTTGGTCTGAGAGGCCAGGATCTCAATGATGGCGCCTCTTTGGTTCCTGAGCCCTGTGGACAGGAACCTCTGCGTGCCGGAGCGCCTTGCCGCGGCCCTGTGCTGCCCACACCCTCTTTCCTCCAGAGGCCTGAGCCTCAGGGAGGCCCGTCACTGCTCTGCCCTACTCTGATGGGGGCCTCGGCTGGAGGATGTTATGGGGGAAATCACAGGGTGGTCTTTGGCAATGGGCGCTCTGTGCCTGCTCCCCCTTCTCAGCTGGGTGGTCTCGGACAGGTCGCTCCACCTCCCAGAGCCTAAGCAGCCTCACCCGGGATGGGGATAAGAAGCCGGCCCCACCCTGAGGGAGCCTTAGAGATCGAGACTGGAGATCGCGGATGTCCACACGGGACGTGTCCTTTCCACGGATGTGATTGCTGTTATTAGGTCCCCATTCCCCTTAATCTGTAAAAGCAAAAGGAGTAGCAGGAAGTAAAGGGGAGCCCGAGGGGCCACACGGGACCACAGGGCTGGGTCCCGATTCCGCTGCAGACCTGGGCTAGTGAGGTTCTGGCGAGTTAGGGTTTTGGCTGCATCATGGCCATTGGAGGTGTCAGTCGGGGGCCAGTACATCCTGGTGTTGGGTGGCAGTCTCAGCAGCAGGCAGGGCCCAGGAGGCTGTGCCAGATGTCACTCAGGGGAGCCCAGGGCTGCCAGTGCCTGGCCCCTGACCCCCAGGCCACTGGGAGCATCTCTGCCCTGCCCCCGCCCCACTCGCCTACTTACCTTCATGGCATCGTGCAGCTCCTTGGCCTCGTATCTGTGTGGCAGGTACATGAGGGCCATGATGAGCCTCTCAGACTTGCCACTCAGCTCTGGCTTCAAGGTCTCGGTGAGATCCTGATGCAGGGAAAAGGAAAGAGGGGGACCGGTTGTAAGCCGGGCACAGCTGAGTGCAGGCAGCAGGGCGTTGGCCGGGCCCAGGGCTGGGGCTGGGTCCCGAGTGGGCCCTGCCACGTGCTCGCTCTTTCCTCCCTCTGAGCATCCACACCCTCCCCTGTTCAACAGCGACAAGGGTGCCCCTGCTTCTGCCGCTGCTCCGGGGCTGACGGAGAGACGTGTGTGGCTCAGCTCAGCACTCGACGCAGTGCTGGGCACGCCATCAGCCCCCAGTAAAATAGAACTGCCATTGCCCACCAGACTGCAAGCTCTGAGGTGGCACGGCCATTATGTGCCTGTCACTTGGCCCACAGGCACCCAGTGAGTGAATGCAAGGATGAATGAAAGAACCCATCTCACGTGTGTCTCCGGAGAGCACGTGGCCTCCGAAGAGCCGCAGCCCAGCTGGTCTGCACAGAGCAGCAGCAAGGTCAAGGGCTTCGCCAGGCCCGGGTTTAAATCCCAACCTTGCTGCTACAGGCTCTGGGATCTCAGGCAACTTTCAACCTCTCTGAATATCAGTGTCCTCAAGCTGCGAGGACTGAGAGAGAAACTAAAATGCAGGTGGCTTTCTCCAAGGGCATAGTTGGGCTTCATCACTGACCTTCCTTCCTTAAATCTCCAAACTACCAATTTGAGCCAGTGGAGGCTTCCGGGCAACGGTGGCTGTGCGCACGTTCACTCCTGTGCTCGCTAAGTCCCCATGCGTCAGGCTCTGTCCTAGGGCTGGGGCAGTTGGGAGGAGAAACAAAGGGTCTGGCCTGCTTGCTCCCTGCCCTTAGAGTTCCCCTCAGGGTGGCAGAAGGGATGGGGCATGGGCACAAGCAGTGCCAACATGAGAGTGCCCAAGCCACAGCACAGGACGGAGCCGGCCTGCACGTCTGGGCTGGGGAAAGAGAAGGGAGGACAAGGCTCAGGGAGCAGGACCAGCAAAGCCTGGGGCAGGAAGCAGCTCCCACTGGGGCCCCTGGGGCAGCATGAGGGAGCTCAGGGAGGGAGGGGGAGAGGCGGGAAAGGAAGGTGGGGCCAGGCCAAGGGAGCTGATGCCAGGCCAGGGCTCTGGGCAGCTATCAACAGGACTGCCAGGTAAAACACAGGGCGGCCAATTAGATTGGAATTTCTGATAAACAAAGGAGACCAGTTTTCGTGTCAGCGGGTCCCCTGTGCCCGTGTTTCCAGTGGGCTGGCTCAGAGAAAGGCCTGCTCCAGGTGCAGCTGCACCCAGGCTGTTTCCCCAGCCCTCCCCCCACCCAGGCACCTCCAGGCCCCCTTACCTGCCAAACTGAGCCTTGAAGGACTTGGCGATTTGCTGCCTCTGCATGTTGCTTCTCCTGGTGAGCACATCAGTGATGGCCTGCTCATTGGTCCCTGCAGGGGTACACAGTGTGACCACCCCCTACCCCTAGGGCACTGGTCTAGGCTGCTGTGAGAGAGGCCAGCACAGTTCTCTCCTCAGGAATGCTTTGAGCTCAGTCTGCCCTCCTCCTGAGGAGTGGGGGCTTACAGGACCTCGGGGGTGGGGGGCCCAGCTGAGAATCCTGACAGCTCAGGGTGTTTGCAAGTCCATGGGCTCATGGGGCTCAGAGGATTAGGTTTGGAAAGAACCGCAGGATGCTCTGCAGATTGTGACATAAACCAGATGACTGGAGTACCCTGGCCCTTGCCTCCCAAGCCTGCAATTCAAGGCTTGCCTGAGGAATCTTTAAACTTGTGCCCTGCGCAATGTCTCAGATGCTTAAGATCGGTGACCCCTTATAAGTACATTTTGGAGGAGGGATGGTAGAGAGTGGATGCAGATTGGACATGGTTATTGAAGTAGAGCAAGACTCAGAGATTCTCAAATGGAAAGGAGTTTATTGTCTCATAGAGTCTGGTCTTCCACACACCTGTTCATCTATCCGCTCCGCAGCCCCCATGAACCGTCTACTTTTCTACCGACCCACCCACCCTCTGGTCCATCTGTCCATCCATTCATCCACCCAGCCAGCCAGCCAAGCCCTAGGTTACATCCTGAAAATACAGAACAGATTCCCATCAGTGGTATGTCTGCAAGGATCTTTCCTTTGAGTGATAGCTAAATACCTTTTGTACCCTGTCCCCTTCGCTTGACGTTCAAATGTCTGGTGACATGTCTTTCTAACTCATTTCTTAGCACCATGTTTCACAGCAGAAATAGTTAGAAGTAGTTCCTGTGGAAATTCCATCCAAAGAGAACCCGTGTGTTCCCAGATGCTGCCCAAACGTGGGCAGACTCATGGTACCCCTCGCCTGTGGAGTCACGCGCTGCTGCTCCTCCTGTTAGTGGTTTGAGCACATCGTTTGTGCCAGGTGCTTTAGGTGCAATGCTTGCCCCCTGGACATCTCCAGCAGCTGTACTGGGTGAGTACTGACGCCCATTTTACAAGCAAGGGTGCAGGGCTCGGTGAGCTTGCCCAGGTCACACAGCTGGCACGCGGTAGTGCTGGCACCTCCCCCACGGCGTGACTCAGAGCTGAGCTGTGTTGACCGTCCCCATGCTACTGAAGACCCAACCTTTCCCAGGGAATGAGTGTTCCTGGAACGCTTCACGGAAGGAAGCCCTACCCACAGGGACGCGGGTCATGTGGGAATGTGGGGGCATCCAACTCTCAGTGCCTGGCTCTGGGGACCCCCCAGAGGGGCTTCCCTCTGCACCCAAGTGGCCACAGGGGGCTGTGGTGCAGCAGCCACTGGCCAGGCCGTGTGGCCGAGTCACCGAGGTGACACTGTGTGTAAGCATCTCCCTGAGTGGTTCTGATCTCCCCACATCAAGAAGCCTCAGGCCCACTTCCCACTCTAAGGTCTTAGGAAAAAGTGGGGGGCAATGTTCTTGGAATCAGAGCCCTGGATGTCAGCCTGGAGTGGGAAGGAAGCCTCAGAGGTTTCTATCTGTTGGAGGAGTCTCAGGTTCCAGCTGGGTCTTGCCCAGGGCTGGGCCCATCCAGACAGGCACATTTTCACTGAAAAGGTGACCTGGAAGCCCGTGACTCTACGTCTCGAACACATTCTGTGATGGCACATTGAAGTTGCCACACCTTTGCCTTCCCTGTCACAGGGCTGCCAGAGAAGCTGGGAGACAGAGTTTGTCTCTACAAGAGAGGTATGGGGGTGGGAGGACGTCCTAAAGAAGGAGGATGTGGCTCTTCCATCCCCCCAGTCCTGTTCCTGGCCTGGCTTTGTGCCCAGGAGACGTTTGGTCTTCCCTGGCAGCTCAGCAGTCGCAGGTGAGGTCCACCTGCGCACTTGCTGCCCAGAGCCAGCTCCGGCGTGGGTGGTAGCTGGCCCAGGCCACATGTGGGCTCTGCAGCCAGGCTGCTCAGATTCTAACCCAGCCCCTGACGCTTACTAGTGTGGCAACCTCAGGCGGCTGCGTAGCCTACTTGTGCCTCAGTTTCCTCATCTGTGGATAAGGATACTGGTATCTATGTCACAGGCTTGTGGTGAGGCTCAAGGGAGACACTGAATGTGACGTGCTCAGAGGCGTGTCTGGCCCACGGTGGGGGTCCGTGAATGCTGTCGTGATCCTGCCAGTTTGGCCAGATCCCCACAAGGAGGGCCCTTCGCCCCTGTTCCACCGGTGTAAGGCCCAGTATCAGACTATCTTGGCCAGTGCCCAGCTTTGGAAACCGCCCAGCACTGGGCTCTCCCTGCAGGCCCCAGCCGGCCGGGTCCTCCTGCTCACTCTCCTCCCTCCCCAGTCTTGGCAAATGAGCACCTCTGACCCCTGGAGGCCTGCAGCCCTCCCACGCCCTGAGGCGTGGGCATGGATGGCCCCCAAATCAGCATATTCAATCAGGTTACTCTGGAGCTCAAAGCCCTTCCATGGCTCCCCATTGTCCTTAAGGTAAAGCCCCAACTCCTTAGCCTGCCATACAAGCCCCTTTAGGACTCGGCCTTGCCTGCTTCCCCAAGTCCGTGTCTTCCCCACCCAGGATCCTCAAGTTGTGCGGAGCCACTTCCCTCCAAAGCAGTCCCCACCCTCTGTGCCTTTGCACACACTGTTCCCCTGCAAGGAGCAGTCTGCCCGATTCTCCCCAAACGCACGTGCGCACTCACGCACACACACAGCTCCACCTGACATCCCCTCCTTCAAGTGGCAGGACTCCTGTAGGGGCCCTTCCTCTGGATCTTCCTGCCCCTCAGCTTCCCCTGTTGCATTTCAAGCTTTCTGCATCTGCCTGTCTCCCCAGCTCAGGTTCCGTCCCTGCAGTGAGCACCTCTAGGCCCGAGACAGCCAAGGTCTGCCTTTATGTTCTCTCGGGCCTCCTGAGTGACTGACACCCAACAGCGTGCTGGAACCTGCCTCCCCACCAGCTCCCACTTACCCAAGCTTTCCACCAGGCCATCTCGTTCACCTTTCACAGGGAGACGGAGAGACACAGGTCAGCCTTCATGCGGAGACTCCACAATCCGGCCGCTGCAGCAGGCTGCTCACTGGGGTGTGGCACTGTGAACAGGCTCCAGGCCTCACCCAGAGCCACCCCGCCCTCCGCCCCCTCCTTCCGGGCCCCTCCTGCAGCTCCCAGGCCCTGCCCGGGTCTGCACTGCGAAATTACGCCACTCAGGGCTCAATGTTTGGACTGTGGCTGCTACACAGCCTGGAAATTCTGAGTCCCAGCCTTTGAAAGCCACACTTAGTAAACGCGCTGTAGTTCTGTATGGTTTTTACTAGACCTTGCTCATATAAAAAAGGAATAATGCCATGTGTCCCTTCTATTTATCGCAGTTTGTACACTGTTAATGCAATGGGAGCTCAGCAAAGTAACAGCAGCCTCCACTCACTGGGGTGTCACTATGTCTGGACACTTCTTAGTCATGCCGCGACCTCTGTCCTCTTGAATCTTCCCCTCAGCACAAAGAAGTAGCTATGAGCTCCCCACACTAGAGGAAGACATAGAGGCTCTGGAGGTTAGATAATGTGCTGGAATCACACATCTTGTGATGTCAACCGAAAAGAAGCCAAACTCTGTAAAATAATTTAAAGAGATTTATTCTGAGCCAAAGTTGAGGACCATGACCTGGAGCCATGCCCAAGAAGCCTTGAGCAAGTGGACTCGCTGTGGCTGGTTACAGTTTGGTTTTATACATTTCAGGGAGACAGGGGTTACAGGTAAAGTCATAAATCAATACGTGGAAGGTGTACATTGGTTTGGCCCAAAAATGTGGGCCATCTCGGAGCAGGGGCTTACAGGTTATAGGTGGGTTTAAGGATTCTTTGACTCGTAATTGGTTAAAGACATGAAGCTAAAGGCTTGGAATGTTTGAAGCTAAGGAGCTCTGTCAATCAGAGACAAGCCACCAGACATACATTTGTTGTGTAAATTGAGGACCTGCAGCTTTGTCTGGGGTACCCTTAGGCCTGTTAATGGGTCACAAAGGATGTCCCCAAGAAGGGAGGGGGGCATGATGAGGCATGTCTGACCTCCCTTCTCGTGGCAGGCAATTTGGTTTTAGGATATTCCTTTGGCCAGAGGGGTCCATTCAGTCAGCCGGTGGGGGGAGCCTTAAGCCTTTACTTCGGTTCACAGTGAGAGGCAGAGTTGCCATGCCTCAGGTCTCTAGGCCTTGCAGGCCCCCGATCTCCACTAGGGCGGATGAGTCACCAGCTCCAAAGGTACCCAGGCCCTGAGGCTGCGACCTCCAGAGCCAAGTGAGTGGTGCCCACGACAGCCTTAGGCTAGGGTCCACAGGGGACCACATTTGCAAAGGAGCCAGGCGAATCAACCTGGGAAATGGTCAGGAACTGCAGGGGCAGAGCCGGTGTCTGATTGATAGGCTTTTGTGTCCTCTTACCCAGGTGTGGCACTCGTGAGTGGAGAAGCTTCCAGATAACTGCAGTCTTCAATCACGCAAGTCCTGTTGGCTGCTCAAGTCTTCCCATTGGAGGCCCTGACACGTGGAGCCCTCCCCACCCTGCCCTCTTCGAGTGTCTGATCCTCAGACCGTGTGAATGTAATAAAATGGTTAGTGGGTCACTAAGAGTGGGGTGGTTTGGTACACGGCAGTAGAGAACTGGTACGTCCCTTATTCACAAGGATGTTGACAACATCCCACAGCTTCATCTCCTAGATCCTGCCCTGCCCTGGGGTCGTCAGTGTCCACACAGATGCTCCAACCCTCCGGCCTCCCAGTTCCTTGACCCCTCACCCACAGTGACCTCCTTACCTAAGACACCTCAGGCAGGTCTGTCACTTACCAAAAAGGCAGGCTCTGTGGGGATTTGAAGGGACACCTGTGAGGGCATCAGGGAACATGGAGGCTTCCTCTTACATCCCTCTAAGGTCCTATGAGTCCCCCTTGGGATGGTCAGCACGCAGAACATTGGGCAGAGCTGCAGGTCACAAAGTCACCATGTCAACCTTCCTGTCAGTCATAACAACAGGGAACTCTGCCCCCAGGGTGGGGGAAGGGCAGGCAGGCAGCTGAGGCAGGTGTCCCGAGAGCCAGACGCTGACCTTGCTCCCTGCAGTCCGGGCAGGTACCTGGTGTTGGGCCGCAGTGTGCACTGGGGGTAGGGCAGGAGGGGTGTGGCCCCTGGGCACGGCAGAGGCGGCAGAGGGTGGCCAGAGGTGGCCGGCGCTCAGAGAACCTGGGCCCTGGCTCAAGAACCCAAGAGTGAGCTGAGGTCACAGGGACAGCCAGGAAAATGGGGAGCCGTGGTGTCCGGGGACCCTGCTCGGCGCTATTCCTGCTGCTGCTGCTGCTGCTCCCTCCCCCGCTTTTCAGAGCAGGAAGTTTCCAGCACCCAAGACCTGACTGGAGGATGTTCCACCACCTGGGCCCGGGCTCCAGACGGGCCCATCACCGCCACGGCCCAGGCACCAGGCATCACTGGCGCCAAGGGCAAGCACAGTCGTTTTGCAAGGCCAAATTTGACCTCTACTACATCATAGACAAGTGAGTGTTCCTTCCAGGCCTGGCTCTGCGTGGCCACAGCGGCCGCCATCCCCTTTTCACTGGGGGCAGGACAGGGCCTGGAGCCCAGAGCTTCTGCCAGAGAACAGGGCAATCTTTTGTCAGACAACCAGAGCGAGGCTGCCTTCTTTCCTGAGGCAGAACGAAGGTCCCAGGTATTTATTCCCTGGTACGTTGTCTCTTGGATGGGGAAAATACACCTGTCATATGTCATCATGCCCCGATGTGCCAACAGAGAGCCATCCAGGCCCCTGTGGTGGTGCTCATGCCCCCTCGACAGCTGATTACCAGGGGCTGCCTTTCAGCAGTTGCCACAAGCTCACTGTGAATTTTTGGTTTTTTGTGTTGTTTTGTTTGTTTCTTTTTTGTCCCAAATGATTTCTGTTTTACTAGGCCCAGAGAGATTGTTTTGTCGTCTCTGTTGGGCCTTCTAATAGTGTCACTCTTAGAAAGTCCTTTGCTGCGCTGCTTCTAGGAGTTTTGCTTCTTTCATCTACGCCCTGGAGAGCCGGTGACAGTTCCTGCACTTTCAGGAACAGCTTGGTCTGTCTCGGTGTGGCCCTGGGACAGCCGGGCTGTGCATTGGGTGCCTTCCAGCTCCCAAGGAAGGAAAGGGGGCGGGTCTTCAGTCCTGGCGACATTGTCTTGGTTGCATTTCAGCTGTGGGGCAGGACAGACTCTGTGGTCACTCTCCAGTAGCAGTGGAGCTGCTGTCAGTGGTGCTGAAGCGCTTCGCTGTACCCAGAGCCCGGCCCCTGCGCTCCTGCATCCTCAAATCCCCCTGGGGCTGTGGAGGAGCACAGGCATTTTTCTATCCTATTTCCAGGCCAAGGGGGGCTCCTGGAGGTTGGTGAAGCCCAGAGGCAAGTGTTGTGACAAGGCTTGGGCGTCCTGCGCTGCGCTCTTCCCGCCATCCCAGGTGGAGCTCCCTCTGACGTTCTCTTTCCCTTGGACGCTGATGCTTGGCCACTGTTCGGCTGCTCTCGGGGAAGGGGCAGCCTGGTATCGGAGACAGGCAGACCCCACTCACCAGCCCCGTGGCCTTGGGCAAGTTGCTTCATGTCTCTGTGCCTCAGTGTCCCCATCTGTGAAAAGGGTGTCTTTATACTCACCTTGCCAGGTGTGATGGGGAAGAAGGGAGAGTTCCTAGGTCAGAGGCAATAGCCGAGGGTGAGTGTGACGTGAACTGCCAGGCAAGGCAGAGTCACAGGCTGGGAACTCCGGGCACTGCAGGGGCCTGCCCCGGTCCTGGCTGCTGGGCTGCAGGGTTGCAGCTGTCTGTCTCCCTGAGCCCTCTGCCTCTGGCTGGCTGGGTCAGAGCTCCTCTGGGGGCCTTGCGGGGCAATTAGGCCTGGACCCGGGGCTGGCACTCCCGAGGTGCTCTGGGATCTTTCACCCGTGCGAAGAGCCCGTCTTGGCCATTTGCTCTTTCCCTTGCTGATTCGTTCGCTCAGGAAGAATTTCTGGGCAGCTCTTAAGTGCTGGTCACTGTTTGGTACGGTGAGGATAAGGCAGCGAACAGAAGTAGACCAAGGCCCTGCCCTCCTGGACCTTGCACTTGAGTGGAGAGACAGGCAATAAACAAACCAAAGAGGAAAGTCATGTGTCACTTGGGGATAAAATCAGGGCAGGAGGGTGGGAGGAGCTGAGGGTGGGGCCTTCTAGAGACGCGATCAGAGGAGGGAGCTGCCCGCACACCAAGTTAACCGGTGGCAGTGTCTCCTGGCAGAGGAAGGGTGTGACTGGGCTCTTGTTCAGAAAGGGTGACAGTTGAGGGGGGCGCAGGCAGAGCCGGCAGGAGGCCGGTGCAGCATCCACGGAGGGGACGCCGGTGGCCTGGGCCAGTGGGCAGGGCTGAGGTGACGAGTGGCCAGGGTCTGGATCTGTGGTGATGGCGGAGGCCACGGGATCCCAGACAGGTTGGATGGGGGGATGCGGGGCGGGGGGGCCGGGACTGGGGGTACAGGGAGGAGAGGAAAGCACCTTACTCAGTGAGTGTCCCTAACAAGCTGGCTAGCTGTTGTCGCCCCCACTGCAGAGACCAGGAGATGAGGCAGCTCACGGCCAGGAATGACCCCCTGCAGCCCCGACAGGCAGCTGTGGAGCCGGGATTGGAACTCTGGACTGTCTGATTCCAGAGCCCACCCAAGACCCCGCAGCTGGGCGGGTCTCTGAGGATCTCTGCGGGAGTCCTCTGGGCAGAAACAAGCTGCTACCTGCGGGAAGGCTCTTTGGCCATTCGAGCCCATCTTATTCATGAGATTTCTTGAGTTGTTCATACATTGCACTGAACTGGAAGAAAATGAACTAGTCCATGCTATTTTTCTTTTAGTAATTTTAAAAATTATGGTAGCATATACATAACAAAAATTTACCATTTTAACCACTTTTAAGTGTACAATTCAGTGGCATTAAGTACATTCACAGTGTAGTGTAACCACTGCCATCCATGTGTAGAACTTTCTCATCATTAAATACTGAAATTCTGTTCCCACTGAACAATAATTCACCATTCCTCTCTCTCCACCCCCTGGTAACCTCTATTCTGTTTTCTGTATCTATGAATTTGCCTAGTGTAAGTATCTCTTGTAATCGGAATTATACAATATTTGGCCTTTTGTGTCTGGCTGATTTCACTTAACATGATGTTTTCAAGATTCGTCTGTGTTGCAGCATCTATCAGAATTTCATTCCTTTTATGGCTGAGTAATATTCCACTGTACGTAATATACTACATTTTTTTAATCTATTCATCTATTGATGGACACTCACTTGGGTTGTTTCTATCATTTGGCTATTGTGAATAACGCTGCCATGAACACTGACATACATCTATCTGTTCGAGTCCTTGCTGTCACTTCTTTTGGGAACATACCTAGGAGTGGAATTGATGATCATCTGGCTATGTTTAGCCTTCTGAGGAAATTCTGAACTGTTTCCCACAGTGGATGCACCACTTTACATTCTCACCATCAAAGCACGATGGGTCCAGTTTCTTCAGAGCCTCTCCAACACTTGTTATTTTCCAGTTTTTTTGATAATAGCCATCCCAATGGGTACAAAGTGCTATCTCAGGGTAGCTTTGATTTGCACTTCATCAATGCATGTGATGTTGCATCTTTCCTTGTGAGCATATGTGCTTATTGGCCATTTGTATATCTTCTTTGGAGAAATGTCTTTTGCCCATTTTTTTGTTCCACTTTTTTGTTTGTTGTTTCTTTTTTGTTCTTGGTGTAGGAGTTCTTTGTATATTCTGGATATTAATTCCCTGGCAGATGCATAATTTGCAAATGCTTTCTCCTGTTCTGCAGGTGTGTCTCACTCTCTCTGCAGTGTCTGTTGATGCACAAAAGTTTTAAATTTGGATGAAGTCCAGTTTTTCTTTTGTTGCCTGTGGTTATGGTGTCATATAAAAAAAAATCTGTACTAAATCCAATGTTACGGCTTTCTCCTATATTTTCTACTAAGAGTTTAAAAGTTTTAGTTCGGGCGCAGTGGCTCACGCCTGTAATCCTACCACTCTGGGAGGCCGAGGCGGGAGGATTGTTTGAGCTCAGGAGTTCAAGACCAGCCTGAGCAAGAGCGAGACCCCGTCTCTACTAAAAATAGAAAGAAATTATCTGGACAGCTAAAAATATATATAGAAAAATTAGCCAGGCATGGTGGCGCATGCCTGTAGTCCCAGCTACTCAGGAGGCTGAGGCAGGAGGATCGCTTGAGCCCAGGAGTTTGAGGTTGCTGTGAGCGAGGCTGACGCCACGGCACTCTAGCCCAGGCAACAAAGTGAGACTCTGTCTCAAATTAAAAAAAAAAAAAAAAAGTTTTAGGCTTTATATTTAGGCCTTTGGTGATTTTGAGTTGATTTCTGTGATGATGTAGTGAACAGTCCAACTTCGTTCTTTCACATGCAGACATCGGATTTTCTCAGCACTATTTGTTGAAACTACAGTCCTTTTGCACCCTGATTACTTGAGGGACAATGACGGAAAGTCAATGGAGCATAGATGTGAGGGTTTATTTCTGGGCCCTCTGTTCTGTTCATTGGTGCATGTGACAGGACTTGTTACAGTACCACACAGTTCTGATTACTGTACCTTTGTAATAAATTCCGAAATCAGGAAATGTGAGTTCACCAGCTCTGTTATCTTTTTTGAGATTTTTTTGTTTATATGGCTATTTAAGGTCCCTTGTGATGCCATATGAAATTTAGGATAGATTTTCTGTTTCTGCAAGAAAATACTGTTGTGATTTTGATACAGATTACATTGTCATCCAAACAATATTATGTCTTCCAATTCATAAACATGTAATATCTTTATTTATTTGTGTCTTTAAATTCTTTCAGCAATGTCCTATAGTTTTCAGTATACATTTGTTTTGTCTCTTAGGTTAAATTTATTCCTAAATATTTTCTTCTGTTTGATGCTTTTGTAAATGGACTTTTTTTCTTAATTTAGGTTTGGATTATTTATTAGGGCCTTTTCCAATCAAATAATCCTCACCCATTTCTTGTCCACACAGCCCCCACATAGCTTGACCGGCTATCCTGGTTAGCCACCAAATGTCCCTCATCCCAGGGAGCTCCTCAGTCCCAGGAAGGCAGGTCTGGACCATCACGTTAGGCAGACCACTCAGCTGATGGAAGTCCCCACCCAGGATGACCGGGGTGATCACTGAGGGTGTGCCCAGCCCTCAGCTGTGTTCGGGTGGAGACGGGCTTGTTAAAGAGCCTGCTGTGTGGCTGGGGACAGCAGAAACTCTGCCACTCGATGGCAGCACATCATCACCCTGACTTATGTCTTGTCTGTTTTCAGGTCGGGCAGCGTGAACAACAACTGGGGTGACCTTTATGGGTTTGTGGAGGACACTGTGAAGCAGCTCCAAAAGTACGATCTCCATGCTGCCCTCTCTGCGCTGCAGGGAGCTTTCCCTCCGGCAGGCAGAGGGCGTGTCTGATTAGATCTGGTGGGCAGGGGAGTCCCTTTTCGGGAGGGAGCACAGAGCCCGGGCTGGCATTCCGAAGCAGGAGCAGGCCAGCGCCTACTGGTTCCATCGGGTCTCGGCAGCCTTGGCCGGCCCCTGCCTGTGGGCCAGGGCCAACTGCAGAGGCCACCGCCTGCCCTCGAGGACCTCGCAGGCTGGGGAGGGAAGTTAGGCAGACCAGCGGCAAGGGACAAAGAAGTCGCCAAGGAAGGTTAAAGGAAACAGAGAATTCCTAGGGACAAAGTCAAGGATGGCTTCCCAGGGGATGTGGAACTTTGAACTGGGTCTTGTAGGCTGGAAAAGACACGGCAACAGGAGCCATGCAGGTGACCTGTGGTGCAGTGAGGGGTCTGGCTTGGCTGGGGCCTGGGGCCAACTCAGGGGAGGGCTGGAGCCTGAGGCTGGGCAGGTCAGCTTGGGGTCAGGGGCATAAGGGCTCGTGGTGCCAGCCCAGGGCCTCTGATTCCTGCTGGGAGCCACAGGGAGCCAGAGAAGGGGAGTGACATCATCAGGGCTGTGCTCCAGGGAGAAAAGTCTGATTAACTGTGGGTGATGTGGGTGGTGACAAGAGCAGGAGCCATGGGGAGCTCAGCTGGGGACGTGTGGCAGCAGCTTCCCTGAGGGGCACCAGGGGTCAGCGGGCAGGAAGGCAGTGGTCAGGGGAGGACAGGGAGGAGGTGTGCGTGGCTGCCAAGAGGGAGGATGATTTCTCCGAGATGGGGTGAAGAGACGAGGAGTTTCTCAGTAGAAGGGAGGCCAGTGGGCGGGAGGCCTTCCTGGAGGCGTGTGGGTGCGTGTGTGCATCTGGGTGCTGGGAGTGCAGGGACGGAGCAGGACTGTCCTGACGCTCTCTCCCGGGGGCCCCACACCTCCAGATTCCTTCACTAATTCACCTGGCCTCTCTGCGTCCCACTCGGGCCCCAGCGCGGAAGAGCAGGGGTGGGAAGCAGGGGGTTGGTGCTCACCAGTCCCCGGGCAGCTCACTGATGCCCACTGGGGCCTGTGCCTGTGGCTTCTCATTGGAACCTATTTCCTCCTAAGCCAACATGTGAAAATGTCCTTGATCACCTACTCCACTTTTGGTGAAACCGTGATGCCACTCACCGCAGACAGGTAAGAGTCTTTGACTTTGAACTCCCCAAGGGAGTCCTGGTGGGCTGGGCTGCAGGGAGCTCCAGACAGCTGAGGGGTTCCCCAAGACTACAGTGGGGAACCTTCCAGTGAACAGGGTAAGTTGGCCAGGGCGTCCCTCAGTGCGCACCCTGAGCCTAGCCCCGGCTCCCCCGTGCCCTCTGACCCCTGGCTGCACTGGACCTGCAGAGTCCTGTGCCCTAGAGTTCTCGGCCTCCCACCCTCTGTCCCTGCCCTCCCTCTGTCCTGCCTCCTCTCCTGGCAGGTGGCTGTGAGGATCTCTGGGCCCAGGGGGCTGGTGTGTGTGGGTCCTGGTGAACACGGCCTGTGCTGGGCGCTGCTCTGTGCCTGTCCCTCTCTGCCCTGGCCAGTGGGGACAGGAGACAGGGTCTGAGCCCGGGGCAGTGCTGGGGAATTTAGTGCAGGGGAGCTTGGTCCTGGGTGGGTCCTGCAGGGGAGCCCGTGGGTGGGTCCAGAGCCCCAGGCCAGGCTGGGGTGATAGAAGGAGGCAGGACGAGCAAGGGTCCAGGGGACTGGAAGGTCCCAGTAGGGGACCCTGGCCTGGGGGTGGGTGTCCTGAGGGTTCCAGATGGGCTGGGAGGTGAAGGATCCCTTGGGACGCCCACAAGTGGAGCTGGGTACAGAGTGGGTGCAGCACAGAAGGGAGGTGAGGACGCTGAGCACTGGATGGGTGCCCAGGCCCCTAGGGCAGCTTCGAGGGGAGTAAGGAGGGGGTGCTACTCCGAGGGCTGGGCGAGGCTTGGGAGGGTGTGTCCTGTGCTGTGGGTTTGGGAGAGAGACCTGAGTGGGCCTGAGGGGGAAGAATCAAGGACGAGGGGAAGGACCCTGGCTGGTGGCCAGAGAGCAGTGGGAGCTGGGCTGGGCAGAGCCCGGTGTGGTCCCCGTTGGGGCATGGCAGGGCCCGGCCTCCCCCCCGGGGCTGGGCGGGGCAGGGCTCGCAGAGCTGCCCCGTTGGCGGGTCTCTGCCTGCAGCATGGGGAGGCCCTCAGGGTCCACGCTCTGCTCAGCCTTGCTGTGCTGCCTCAGCCCATCACATTGCATTAGCCTGACCCTGGGCCCCCCTCGCCTGTCCCAGTCCTGCCACTAGAACCAGCCCCGCCTGCCCTAACCCGTCCTGTCCGCTCTAACAGCGGCTGACAGGCCTTATCCCAGAGCCAGCCTGGGGATCAGCTCAGCTAGCTGCCCGAACGCACAGCACAGCCTTCGGAGTGCTCTCCCCGCCTCTGGTCTTTGTGCGTCAGGAGCACAGGCAGCCAAGGGGCCCGAGGGCTCTAAGTAAGATTTGCTGCTTCCTTGGCAGGATGAAGGGGAGGGGGAATGGAGTCAGGCCAGGGGTCTTAGGCCGTGGGGGCTGGGTGCAGGCCTGGGGGCTTAGTAGGTGACCTTTCCCACGCTCAGCCTTTTCAAGTGAAAGATACATGCCAACCTGAGGGTCCCTGGGGACAGGGTTAGGTTAGAGCGGGGGTTAGGATGGCTGGCCCCATTGCCAGGCCCTGACTGGCAGTTGCACATCTCTGGGTTAGGGTTAGGGTTTGGGTCAGGGTTCGGAAAGCTGGTCCCTTCGGAGGGCCTGGCTCACAGCTGCACGTCCCTGGGAAGCTCTGACACTCACCGTGGATGGTCCCCTTGGTGATGTCCCCGAGGCCTGAGTGCTTGGAGACAGGCAGGAGCTCAGAAGGCCCTGAAATCTGCTGTCCAAGTCACAGTGAGAATGGGCAGATCACAGTACTTGCCTGGTCCCCTACCCTGTCCAACTGGGTCTGCACAGTGGACAGTGGCTCTGGCATAGGTTGGGAGCTGGGTTTTAGCAGTCAACTCTGTCTACTTCAACCTTCCTTTGTTAATTTTTTTTTTCAGTGAAGAAATAAGGAAAGGTCTTGCAAAACTTGAGAAGGTGGTTCCTGAAGGACACACATTCATGCAAGAAGGATTTAAAAGGGTATAGACCCCTAGATCTCAGAGAGTCTATTCTAGTTTACAAGGTCTTACCGTGACTGGGTTCACCTCACCGTCCATCCCCATATTTCTTCATTTCCTTGCAGGCAAATGAGCAGATGGAACGAACCAGCGCTGGACGTAAGTGCCTGCTGCCTGTATGGTGGTGAGGTACAGGGGACAGACCGGGGCCTCAGGGAGGTCTGTGTGCAGACCCCTGTGGCTGGTGGAGCACGTGGCGCCCCTGCTCTGAGCTCCAGGCTCCTTCCTGTGCAGGGAGCGTGGCCAGCCCAGGGTGCCCTGAGAACTCCCGGAATCACGCGTGTGTCCCTTCCCGGTTCTGAGTAAACAGGCAGTGTGGCCCTGCAGTGGGGCCGGGGGAGAAGGAAAGGAGGAAGCCGGGGGCCCTGAGAGAACAGTCGCTTCCCCTCGATGGCACCTTTGTCCTTCTCCCGTCCAGTGTCCCCTCCAGCTGACTTGCATCCCACGACTGTGTCTCACATGGTGCAAAAGGCCGTGCAGGGCGCAGCTGACCCCTGTCCGTCCACTGTGGAGGTGCGGCTCCTGTCGGGAGGGAGGCGCCTGCTGCAGAAGGTGTCGGGGCCCTGCCCGGTGCGGCTGACCTGGAGTCCTGACCCACGGGGCCCAGCGCTGCCAGCAGGAGGCCCGCAGGCTCTGCCGGAGCAGGACCCACCCCCACGCAGCCCCCTGAGCCTGCTTTTCACAGGAGGGTCTGGCTCACCTCCTCTGCCCATACTCCGGGCCTATGCTTGTGGGGTGGTGGCCAGACTGCCCTTCAGGCAGAGCGGTGTCGTGTGGCCGGCGGGAGAGGTCAGGCAGCCTGCTGGGAAGGCCCTGAACCACCTCCGTCCCCATCTGTAAAATGGGTCCTGGGCTGAGGCCCTTGTCACTCTGGGCAGCCTCTGCCCAGGAGGATGTGATGTGGGGAGCACCCGGCCATGTCCTGAAGTGTCAGTGCTGTGACCCTGGCAGCCTGGGGCAGTCCTGGCGCTTCTGGAGGTCACCCTGGTGCCTTTGCCGACCAGGCCACTGCTTGCCTTCCCTGCAGCCGACAAGGTTCCCAACGTGGTTATCGCTATAACTGATGGGACACTGGTGGAACAAGCATTTCAGGAGACCTTGAAGGAAGTGAGTGCAGTTCATCATTACTGGCATTTGCTCTCCGTATTTGCTGATTTATAGTCAGTGATTTCTTCCTCTTAGGCTGAGAAGTCTCGGAAGATGGGGACAACTATTTACACTGTGGGTGTGGCCGATTTTAGCAAACGGCAGGTAATTCAGAGCAGGTAACCACATGCCAGTCTTGAGCCCTGTTGGGGAAAACGTGTCACAGGCAGCTTTCTCAGGGCTACCCAAAAGATGCCCTTGTAATCCTTCCCAAGGGATTTGGGCCAACCGATGGCCACTGCAGAACTGACTGGCAACATGTTTTGTTCATTCTCCCACAGCGAGGGGAGGGTGAAAAGCTCTGTACTCCCTGAGAATGCTGGCAGAGCCAGGGGCGGCCCTCAGAGTCAGCCATCCTACTGTCCCCGTGGCATGAGGGCAAGACACTGTCCCTGGGCCTGAGGACCTGCAGCATCCTCAGCCCTGGCTGGCAGGTCCAAGCCCCCTCCTCTCTCCGTAGATAACAGCAATTGCAGACAGTAAAGCCCACACGTTTGCAGTGGACAATGGCTTCAAAGCCATGAAATCCATCGTTGGATCGGTGAGGGGGACGACTGGGAATGGGGGGTGGCCAGGCACCAGTGCCCCGAGCCTCACACCTCTACGCTGTTCCCCCCTTCCCTCTGTTCCAGCTCACTAAAGGTGTCTGTACTCAAGTCACATCTGTGAAGCCTTCCACTGTGTGTGCAGGAGGTAAGAGCTCCAGAGTCACTGCTGTGGACTGACAGGTGTGTGTGTGTGTGTGTGTGTGTGTGTGGCTTTGCATGCTGTGTGTATGGCTTGTATGTATTTGTGTGGTATGATGGGAGGGAGGGTATACGTGGGGAGAGTGTGAGTGTGCTGTGTGTGTGGATGCAGCATGTGTGGCATGTGTGGGAAAGTGTGTGGGGTGTGCACGTGTGCATGTGTGGGAAAGTGTGTGGGGTGTGCCCGTGCGCATGTGTGGGAAAGTGTGTGGTGTGTGCCCGTGCGCATGTGTGGGAAAGTGTGTAGTGTGTGCCTGTGCGCATGTGTGGGAAAGCGTGTGGTGTGTGCCCGTGCGCACGTGTGGGAAAGCGTGTGGTGTGTGCCCGTGAGCACGTGTGGGAAAGCGTGTGGTGTGTGCCCGTGCGCACGTGTGGGAAAGCGTGCGGGGTGTGCCCGTGCGCACGTGTGGGAAAGCGTGCGGGGTGTGCCCGTGCGCACGTGTGGGAAAGCGTGTGGTGTGTGCCCGTGCGCACGTGTGGGAAAGCGTGTGGTGTGTGCCCGTGAGCACGTGTGGGAAAGCGTGTGGTGTGTGCACGTGCGCACGTGTGGGAAAGCGTGCGGGGTGTGCCCGTGCACACGTGTGGGAAAGCGTGCGGTGTGTGCCCGTGCGCACGTGTGGGAAAGCGTGCGGGGTGCGCACGTGCGCACGTGTGGGAAAGCGTGCGGGGTGCGCACGTGCGCACGTGTGGGAAAGCGTGCGGGGTGCGCACGTGCGCACGTGTGGGAAAGCGTGCGGTGTGTGCACGTGCGCACGTGTGGGAAAGCGTGCGGTGTGTGCACGTGCACATGTGTGGGAAAGTGTGTGGGGTGTGCACGTGTGCAACACAGAAACAGATGAGAGCAGCAGGGCCCGTCCCAGAAGCCCAGGCTGCTGCAGGACTTGGAGCGTCTCTGTCATTCACATCAACAACATGGGGGAGAGAAACCAGGCGCTTGTCTCAATGGGTGAAGAAAAGGGATCGGCACAATCCAACATCCTCAGCACACTAGGATTAGGAGGGACCCGCACAGCCTGACAAAGGCATCACACAGACACCGGGGCTCACAGCCCCCAGTGGTTACACGAGCGCCTGTCCCTGAGGTTGGGAAAGTGACAAGGACACCCTCTCCCCAGCTGAGACCCCTGCACCAGTGTGGGGAGGACATCCTGTGTGTTGTAAGGTGGTGACATCCTGTGTTCTGAGCTCTGTGGGTGCAGGCGGGGCCCCCACACCGCGGGGCATTTGTACGACTGTGGCTGCCCTGGGCGACCTTCCTCTCTGGGGACAGCGCTCAGCTGGGTACAGTTGGGTCCAGACCAGCCGCGGGCTCTGGCCTCAGTGTTCCTAACTGGAAGGCGCCCTTGCACCATGCTCAAGTGCGAGCTCTGCACCTGTGGGCACGCAACCTGGAGCAATTGCCAGACGCCTGCCAGCTCCAGCGGAGCCTCCCGCGAGCAGAGATGCTGCCGCCAGGTGTGTCGTGAGATGTACAGGCCGTGCGCTGTGCAGAGGCTGGCGCAGGACTGGCAGCTGGTAGGGCCCGAGAAGCAGTAGGTGGTGCTGATATTTCCCTCATTGCTCCTGGGCTCCGGTCCGTCCCTGTGCCGTGCAAGGGGTGGGGGTGGGGCAGGGGCTGCAGTGCTGGCAGCTAGAGAGAGCCCTTGCCCCGAAGGGTCTCTTCCTGCTGCTCCTGCTGTAAAGCAGCCTGGCCGTGCAGCCGGCCTGACAGCTGCAGCCCCTCATGTCCCCTGGACACACACAGGCCGTGGCTTCGGAGCAGCCCTGTCAAGGCCTAGGTGACGATGTGAGTTGTCACTCCTCCCTCCCAGCAGCTGAGTCGAGGTGGCAGGTGCCCTCTGCCCACTGGCTCAGCACACTGCCTCTGCCTGCACGGCCAGTGGTCCCAGCCCTGACCTGTCAACTGCTTTATGCAAAGCTGCCCTGAACAGGGGGACAGCCCTGACCCCACATGAAGTAGAATGAGCTGTTGCACCAGGGAGCCCTGAGAACCAAAGAGTGTGCCGGGGAGCCTAGGAAGGGAGGCCAGGGGAGGGCAGGCCGTCCCGGCTCCAGCACTCAGCCTCTGGGCCTGGCACCCAGCATGGCAGAGGCCTCCGCTGGCCTCCCTGCCTCAGGCCTGGCCTCCAGCCCAGCCTCCGCACAGGGCCCGAGGGTCTGAGCTGACCACTTCCCTCACCCCAGCCTGGCTGCAGTGTCTGAGGCCCCTTGGCAGGGCCACCAGGCCCTCCAGGGTCCAGTCTGTGTTCTGGGCCCCCGCTGTGCAGAGGCAGGGCTGAGGGGTCCCAGGCTTTCTGCAAGCCCTTGCTCAGCTTAGGGGCTGAGCCCCCCTCACAGGACACCTCACCCTGGAAACCTTCCCTGGTTGACGGGCCCTCTGACTTCTGGCAGCCCTTAGTGTAGGTCTGACCCTCTCATATGTCGAGGTTCTACGTGGCTCAGGTTCCTCCAAGGGCAGGGTCCAGGCCATCGGGTGGGTCCAGGCAGGCACCATGAGCAAGAGGAAGACCAGGCCTAGCCAGGACAGTGTCAGCTGTCCTTGTGGGGTCTTGGAGTGAGGGTGGCCCTGGGAGCTCCTCCATCTGAGGACAGTTGTGCCCCTGGGCCCCAACCAGTGGTTGACAGGGAGGAACACAAATCCATGGATGCCTGCCGTTCCCGTTTTCCAAAAAAGCTAGAAATCTGCATTGTTAGGGAAAATGTTCTGGCTTTCAATGTGCGCTCCCATTTCTGAAGACACCTGAAAGCCTGACAGAGCATGTCAGCAGGCCAGCTCTGCCCTCGGCCGGAGGCTCTGCAGACTGTCCTGTGAGGCACCGTGCCGCAGGAAGACTGGACGCAGGGGCCAGAGGAAGTGCTCCTTGGGGACCACCTGGGGTGCCTCGGGTCTCATCAGGGACGGGAATGAGCCAGCCCTGGCCAGGCAGAAGCCAGTGTGCTCGAGCAGCCTGGAGTCCTGCGGGAGCCCGGGCGGGCTCCTGGGCCAGCGCCTCACTGCCTCCCTGTTTCCCTGTGGGACCTGCCTCAGGGACAGGAGCCCCTGTGGGGAAGATGTGCTTGCTGAACCCCAGGGTGGTGGGGTGCAGTGTGGCAGGCCAGGAAGGGGCAGGGGATGAGGAATCTCCTGTAGGTCTCTGGAACCCCAGCTAAGACAGCACTTGTTCTGTGCTGGGCTCTCCTGAGCAACGTCCTGGGGGCCCCACCTGCCACACCTGAGTCCTGCCCCTGCCCCTGGGGTCCCCAGCCTGCCACAGGGCACACAGAAAGACAGAAGGGTAGACCCCACATGGCCAGCAGCCCAGCAGACATCAGGCCCAGCTCAGGCAGGAGACAGGGTGTCTTCAGTGGCCTTGTCCTGGCTCCTCTCAGGCCTCACAGGAGGGAGGGCCTGGCTGAGGGCGCACCGGGGGACCCCAGGGTGGGGAAGCCCCGGTTGAGCCGGCCCCTGCGCAGGTGCCTTTCACAGGCTCCTTGGGCCAGGGAGGGTGGCGAGAGGGCCTCTGAGTGCTCGAGGACCAGCCGCCTCCTCATGGACTCTCAGTGACACCAGAGGAGGACTTGGCCTGGGGGACACACAGATGTTGGTTGAGACACAGCTTCTTCCTTGTCGGAGCCCCTGGCGGTGTGGTACTGGGTGGACTGCCAGGCAGGGCGAGCTGGGAGCGCACACGCCCTCCACTCTCCCTCACTCGGACTTCTGACTGCTGCCCTGCAGAATCCTACGAAGTGGTTGTTCATGGAACCGGCTTTCAGAACACGAAGGGGCAGGACCAAGTTATCTGCAGATTCAAGTTTGGTCAAGACAAAGTTGTTGGTAAGTTGTCCCCTTGGTACCTCTGAGTCACACATTTCCCACACAACGCCGCCTGTCCCCACAGCCAGCCAAGCCTCCAGCACTTGCTGCCTCTTTCCTGTGGACACTGTGGAGTGACAGCAGTGAGGACAGCTGGAAGGAGGACCTGGCTCAAAGCCATAGTCTTTTTCTATTATCTCAAAGTGCTGGGCCAGCATTATTCTGTTGCAAGGTGTACTTTTGCAAAAATTTAATGAGTAACATAGAGAAAGTTTTAAAAACGGAAAATGCAGAGTTAACTTATATTCTCAGTTTGTGTAATAGTTTTGAACGATGAACCTAGGCTTAAAGACAACCAATTGAATGGATCAAATGAACACAGGGAATTAGGTGAGATCTGTTGTAATCATGTGGCCTGGTTTCGTATTTGGTTTATATGACTCTCAACTGTCCCATACGAATTTATACAGGTACAGCATGTAGTATTAGCAATAGCACAGATATTTGCTTAGTTAACCAATGGATATCAAAGTATCTCTTAGGTCAGGTTCTGTTGAAGTTACAAACAAAAGGCACTGGTTGTGAAATTTCAATTACAACATCAACTTGCTTAGTAAAAAAAGGCATGTAAGAGTCTCATTATGATGTGGAGTCTTGTTCTGATGTCTTGAGAAAAACTGTCTACGGTGTGAAAAGGTCCACTTCTTATTCTGGTTTAGAGTTTATCTCTGATTATGGCCTAAGGTGGTTCAGTGAACTTTTATTGTGGCCCATACATCAGGCATGAGGGCTCTAAAGACTGATCCAGTTTCAGCTTAGAGGGCTTTAGGAACAGTTTTTCATTTTTAGTAATGCCATGGAAGAAGGTTATATTGGAGGAATATAGAAGAGTTCAGGATCTAGTCTAGCCTCTAGGTAGATAAGGACTTCAAAACAATGCACAGGGCTATACAAGATAATAACAGGTATATTATAGATTTTTTTAAGAAACATAACTTTTTATCTCTACACTGATTCCATAAGGATCTCAGATTTAAAACCCCTTGAGGCTAGAAATCCCAACAAAGGCAGACTTTAGATGTTACCTACAGGCTTAAGGTGCCTGTCCTGGGCCTGCCAGGAAGTGACAATTTTTACTCACTCACTGTCAGGCTAGAAACCCTTGGCTCTAGGCATTTTATGTACATTCTCAATTATAACATTTCAGGAAAATCCTTAGTAATATAACCAATGTCTCAATTGTATCCTATTATAAGAAAGAGCAGGTGTTTATTGAACTTACACAAATAACCATAGTGTTATGAAAATTAAGAATACTCATAAACATTTTCCACATTCTGGAAGAATCAAACGCTTCCATTTTTGTTCACAAAAGTACACTTTACCAAATTGTTGTAAACTACACATAGCTTAAGAGAGAAAATTTCCTTAAATCTGAAAAAAAAGAACATTTAAGTAAAGAACCAAGAATGTTTTAAATAAAAGTCATAAAAACATCATCTTCATTCGTTACTCAATCTTAGGTAATTAATTTTTGTTCTTCTGGGTCTTGATTAGCATTTTCATGAACTCGTTAGTTTCCTTATCAGAGTTCTGGAAATTTTTCATTAGCCCATTGATCTTAAAGTTATCACAAAATCTGCCTTCAAGAGTACTTGTTAGAGTTTTTTTCCATGAAAATTAATTTTGGGCTACAGCTAATTGCAAATGCTGTTAGAGTAGAATTCAAAACAAAAACTGTGGATGACAAAAACTTAGAATAGCCACAGTTAAAAGTCTGATGAGAGTTCACAATTGACAAGGCTATTTAGTCATTTCTATTAGATGCAAGTTTTTAAGATATTCACCAGAATCATGACTGACAGCATCACATCAGGACTGATAAATTTCACATAATCTTTAGAATATTCACATCAATAACATAGCAATGCAAATAAAACTTTAAAAAAGACGTTACTTAACCAAAATTATGATTGATAATATATTAAATGTTTATGAATTTCTATAATTTCAAAACATTCAAGTAAATAACATGCCCATAAATATAACTAAGAGATCTAGCCTTGCTTGTCATTTGACAATGCTTGCCATATGATTTACCAAATAAGCCTAATCATTTAATATCTCTACAAGATGAAAAATAGGTTCCTTGAGGTTCTCCAGGGTCCCAGCTGGAAATCTCAATGTTAATTCTAGTTCAAAAGACTCAGTTTAGGATTTTTATCCTGGAGAAGGCTGCCAAAGATTTCAAAAGGTTCAAAACACTTGCTCAAAATAGAACCACAGGTTACTGTGAAATAGTGGTTATTCATTTAATCAGAGTGATAATTAAAAGACTTCAAAAGCAATACAGAAAGTTACATGAATTTAAAAACCTTAACCCTTCCAAAGCTCAGGTTTTCTTAAGTAATCAGAAGCCTAATAAAGACACAGGAAGTTATCTTTATAAAACACAACTTTGTTGGCTTTCTTAGGTCAGTTACCAAAAAGGTAAAGCAAAACCTCTTGCAGTGTAATTACTTCTCCTTATGGGAAGCCCGTTTAGATAACCTTGAAGATGAACCTGTTGAAACGGTACTTAAATTTCATCGGACGTGTGAAGACTGTGTCCAAGGTTATGAGCAATCTCCCAAATTACAGAGGAATGTAAACAAGAAAATTAGTACCTTGAGCGGGGGAAGACAGGGCTCTGAGAAAAAGTAAAAGAATGTAAAGTTTCCTGGTTACATGGAACAATTCAGACAAATCAAGAAAAGCTGAGAGTACAAAATCAAGTTGTGCTGGAGGAAAACATTGCTTTTCTAGGCCTTCAGGATAAACATTACAAGGCTGGGCAAGGTGTCTCACACTTGTAATCCTAGCGCTTTGGGAGGCCAAGGTAGGTAGATTCCTTGAGGCCAGGAGTTTGAGAACAGCCTGAGCAAGGACAAAACCCTGTATCTACAAAAAATAGAAAAATTAGCTGGATGTGGTGGTATGTACCTGTAGTCCCAGCTGCTCAGGAGGCTGAGGTAGGAGGATCACTTGAGCGCAGGAGTTTGAGGTTCCAGTGAGCTGTGATGATACCACTGCACTCTAGCCATGCAATAGAGTGAGACCCTGTTTCAAAAAAATAAAATAAAAAATAAACATTACAGTGCCAGGCCATAAAAGCAGAGTTAAAACTGGATGAAAAAGTTATAGGAGGTGATGAAAGGTTGGAGGAGAGAGTTATCATCCCAGCCGACCAAAAAGATAGACCTGCTCAATGGAAGACAGGAGAGCTGAAGAACAGAACGCATGACCTGGGTATCAGGTGAGATGCGAATCTGAAAAACTTCAAGAGGAAAACTCTCCCTCAAGACATGAAATGACCATGCTGAATGAAAAAGATAGCATTTTGAACCTGAAATTAGGGAAATAAAATGGATCTCAGGAAGAAATGTGCCAGAAATAGAAACTATCTTCAGTATAGAAGGTGGCTGTTGAACAGATTTCAGAATTCAAAATCAAAACCTCTTCCAGTGTAACTAAGAGCAAATCAGTATTTCAAGAAAATCTTGTTCTAATGTAGGAGACCAATGTTTTTAGTATTGTAATATTGTATTTTTAATATCAAATCTCAATCCCTAGAAAGACTTATAAACAATTCCCTTATAAATATTGCCAACTTAATTACATGCTTTTTTTTTCATAAATTCACCCTTGAAGAACATTATCATGACTTTACACAAATCTTTGACAATGTGCTGGGGCTTTCTGTTTTGTCCTATACTTTCTCTTTTTTACATAACTTGTCATTTCATTTTAGGACAAAAATTTACCACACAAGATTCTTGATTATACACAATTATTCTCTTCTTTTTAAACTTCCTTACCAAAAATATATCTTCATACCCATAACTTTCTATACATCTCTCTCACTTATTGGTTCTTTTCCATCTTTTTTTTTGTTCTGAATCTATATTTTGAAGCAACCTTTAAATACTCACTGAATTACACAAAATTATTCTTTTTTTCTGAGTAAAAAACCACTTTAATGCCTTTTTGATAATTTTATTCATCAAAAACAGCTTATTTTTTGGCACACTTTATGTACAAAATTATGTATATTAACTAGAATTTTAACCCTTAGTAACCTCCATTCTTAGTAAGTAATTTTGAACTCTATCATACATTAGTGTTTTATACAGGAGAACCATTTCATAATTTTAAAATATGTTTCCCCATAATATAATTTTTATGTATTTTAATAGACACAAATATATTTAGTCTTTTTATAAGAAGCCAGGAACAAACTTATATTTATGTTTAGCAATTTGTTTTAGTTTTTAAAACCCTTATTTGGAAATGACTTAGACATTTAATAAGTATTATTAATTAAATTTAACATAACTTTAAGATTTCAAATTACATGGAAAGTTTATTTATAAGTGTTTACCTCATTGACATTTACCTGATTGATTTTTAACAATTTACCTAGATTACCTATGAAAACTGATATATTAGACAAAGCTAGAGCCCTTCCAAATAATTTCCCTGTCAACCATTTTTACAGCCTGTGAATATCAGGTGTTTACCTAAGGAAGAACTTTAAAGTTAAATGTATGGGTATTTTGCTGACAGAAGATACAGATAGTTTCATTAAATCAACAATATTAAATTAGTCTTACTTATCAAAGAATTACATGAACAAAGATCATTCTATTTTTAGGCTGAGTTTTATAACTTTTGTGTCAAACCCTGACACCTTAAAATATTTAGTAAATATAAAAACGTCTGACCAGTAAACCCAGGCAAAAATGTATGCTGGCAATTTTGAGGACATTTTTATTTTTATTTTCCCAATAATTTGAAAACCAGCTTATTTATTAAAGATATACTTAATTCAAGTGAACTAAAGAGCATTATATATAATTACTATATATTTTATGTGAGTACTCATTAATTTAAGCCAATCTAAATAGAATTACTTAAGGGATTTCTGGCTATGTCAGATTTTACCATGCAGATACAACATACAACATAATACATGTACAAATGCATAAACACACCTAAACATCTGTACACATAGACAAAGATCTATGGCTTTCACTTTAGAATGTTAATTATGAGACAGTGAAACATACAAACTCACCAGTTAATAAAAGACAGTTGGATCCAAATTATATTTCTGACAAAATTAAGACTTGTTTACTTGGCTAAATTTCATTTGCCCTGATCGGTAATGTAATGAAGGCCGTTCACCAAAATTTTGGGCAAAGCAGTTTTATTTTTAAAAACCTCTTTCACCCTTTTCTCAGTTTCAAATGAGTTTAGGATTAAATTTTTAATGTTTACATATTAACTGAGGTTGACTGAATTGTATATGGAAAAAAATATATCCAAGTAGCCTTGAATCTACCTTTTGTTTGCCAGTCTGCCAGACAGAAATACTTTATATTATAAAGTATCTTGAGTTCAAGATTTTGACCTGTTTAATTTGAAAGCCTAACTTTATACATGTTTATCTAGTCCTTTTTCTTTTTAGCCTACAAATTTTTTAATTAACTATACCATCTCTCTAATTGTTAGTCAGGCAAACCTAAATTTACATTTCCCAAAAGCCTTTAGGTTGTTGGTTGTCGTGGAACTGTTGTAATTTGGAAAGTCATTAATTTGAAAAACGCTTTAAGACTTTTTTCTTTTTGTCTCGGCTGGGATGCCATAAGCAGTGAGTTTATCTCAATACCAGTAGAAGGGCCGACAGATTCAAAGTATGCAGGGAAAAAATAGAGATAAACAGAGAACTTAGAAGATTCTACATGTTCACTCTATAGCAGCAGAGTTTTTTTTTTTTTTTTTTAGAGAATTTGAATAATGACCATTTGAGCTCTTGATGTAATATGTCTATCAGTTTAAAAGTGTGCACAAAAATGGACCATAATATGTAGCTGGCTGGAGTCCCAGAAAATCGGGCATTAATGTTTAAGAATCCCATTCCATTTCTTATTAATCTCTCAAGAGCAAAGAAGATCTGCAAATCCTGTCCAGAAATGTTGCTGCCCAACCAGGTCCATTTGCCCACTGCCCAAGAGGAAGCCAATACAATGAGACAACAGGATCTACGGCAGCGAAAGAGTTTATTCTGCATGGCACTAAGCAGGGAGAGGGGAGAAATTTCTCAAATGTGCCCCCCTGAGAATTTGGGAGACAGGGTTTTAAAGACAGTTTGGTGTTAGGCAATTGAATCTGCTAATTGGCTGGGTTCTGGGCGGAATCAGAGGGATGTAGAAATTGTCTTCTTTGCTGACCAGGTTCTTGGGTGGGGTCACAAGACCAGTTGAATCAGTTCCTTGGTATGGGCCACTGGTCTGGGTGGCTCAGCTCTTCCACTGGAAAGTGGGACCTGGAAGATATCTCAGAAAGTACCCCTAGATTTCAAAAAGGTGACATTATCTATGGAGAAAGCTAAGAATCTTTGTGATCACAAGCTATGTGGCTCCATAGCGGCAGTTATACAGAAGTAAACCAGGCGGACAGTGGCTAATTATTGTGATTATTTTTAGCTAGGCCCTTACCACAGTTCTCGCCTTACACCCCTTTTTATTAATTTGTAAGGGCAGTTTCAATGTCAGGAGTTTGAACTGTGTTTTGATGGTGGCAACTGCCCTAGAGGCTTTTAATTAGCTACCCTGCACCCGTCATTTAGGATGTTTATTTTTGCTGTGGAAAGATTTTCAGAAACAAACAAGGGAAAGAGCCAGGTCATTTACAGACACACATAACCAAAACAAAATCAGAATATTTGCAGAAAATTTGAACCCAGGTACACAGATCAAATAAAATATTAAGTGAAGCATGCAGAACCAAAAGTGAATTCACCAGAAAAGACACAACTCACAGACAGGATACAAATTCTGTACAACCAAAGTACTCAACCCAGAAAGACACTTGTGTCTATATCAGAAAGGACTTACCAGAAAACACACAAAAAAATTATCATCCCAGGAGGGATGTGAGGTCTTTTATTTAAAGTGCCCTTAACCAAATCAGATCCTAAATAAAGTCAAGCACTTCTACCAAAAAGAGGGAGGTTCAGCCTGAAAGAAGACTCACTAGGAAGGAAAAGGCAAACTATGGAAGAAGAGAGGTCACAGGGCTCAAGTGAGTGCTGCACACCAGTTCCAAGAATCACCAGTTCCATCCGAAAGTAATCCTGCTCCACATTCCATTCCTGGACGCTATTTATGTCAACCTAAGTAGCAAACAGAGAGTCTCTCTAAAAGAATGATGTTTAGCTGGGCGTGGTGGCTCACACCTGTAATCCTAGCACTCTGGGAGGCCGAGGCGGGAGGATCACCGGAGGTCAGGAGTTCAAGACCAGCCTGAGCAAGAGTGAGACCCTGTTTCTGTTAAAAATAGAAAAAAAACTAGCTGGGTGTGGTTATGTGCACCTGTAGTCCCAGCTACTTGGGAGGCTGAGGCAGGAGGGTTGCTTGAGCCCAGAGTTTGAGGCCTTAGTGAGCTATGATGATGCCACTGCACCAGGGCTACAGAAGGAGACTCTGTCTCAAAAACAAAACAAAACAAACAAAAAATAATAATAATAGTAAATAAATAAATAAAAAGAAAGAAAGAATGAAAGAAAACAACATTTATTCAGGAACAGAGCATTGCAATGGCAATACACATGCCATAGTAAACTATGTGCATATTCAGAAAGGAAAAGGAAGTTAAATGTTTTTAAAGGAAAAATGAGAAGAATTACTTTAATTGTTTTGAAGTCATTGCCCTTGAATAAAAAGATAAATAACAAGGGTGATGCCAGTCCAAGTTTAGATAGGCAGCTGCTAGGCAGTTGTCCCTGTCAGTGTCTTCTGCCTCCCTGAGATGACAGTGCTGGGGTAGTTGGGCCCAGGCTGCCTCCAGAAAGGGCATTCGGACACTTCCTCTGTGGGTCTGCGGGTGTGCTGGTTCCCCATTGCGGAGATTACCCATCTTTCTCTCCATACGTGGGCCACCACCAAGCTCTCACACAGGAGCCCATGCTGCAATCCTGGGTGACTCTGCAAACAAACACTCTGCTGCTGATTGGTAGCTTAGAAAAACAAGTTTATTTTTCAAAAAATTGAAAACACATTTTAAACCTATTTTAACTGTTAGGAAGGGGTTGCCTGTGAATGTCCCTGGACGGTTGGCCCACCGCTGGGCATCCCCCCACTGCTGGGCATCCCCCCACCGCTGAGACAGCAGAGCTCCCTCCTCTGCCCTCTGACCCAAGCCCTGGGGTGCAGGGCAGGGAGGGGCCTCACCTCTGTCCTGCACCTGTGCTCTCGGCTCAGTAGGTGGAGAGCTGCGAGGCTGGCCTCTGGGAAGCACAAACTGTAGCCGCTCGGGCCTTGGGAAGCCCAGGTCTTGAGGAAAGCCAGGGAAAGGACCTTCCTCCCAGAATCTCAGCTCTCAGAACCCCTGGGCCCTCCCAGGCCATTCATCCCCCCAGAGGGGAAGCCTGGGACCTGGGAGCAAAGCCAGCAGGGGGCGCTGCTCGGCCCTGGCCTCTTACCCAGGTCGGCAGGCAGCAAAGGGTGTGGGCTCAGGAGGGACAAGGCTTCACCTCTACAGGTCATGGGATCTCCTGAGCCTCCCCAGCTCCCACGAGAACACAGAAATACCATAAAAATTGGAAAATGAAAACACACATAAAAAACCCTATTCCCTCCTCAGCTTCCCCATCTCAGTAAATGGCATCACCACCTACCTGGTCACTCTGGTCAGAAACCTGAATGCCATCCTGGGTTCCTCTTAGCTTCCTGCACACGCGCAGTCCCCCTGCAAGTCCTGCTGCCTGTATATACCAGAATATACCCCGATCTGTCCAGCCCCCGACAGACTCATTGCATGGGAGCAAAGCCCCAAGTCCCTCCCAGGGTCCACCAGGCCCAGTTGCCACTCCTGGGCCACCTCTTTCTTTCCTCGACAAGCCCAGGGCCTTGGCACGTGCCACTGTCACAGCCCAGAGCACTCTTCTCTCAGATCTTTCCAGCTGGCTCCTCATCCTTGTGGTCCCAGCTCAAAAGCCACCTCCTCAGAGAGAATTTGTTTTTCATGGAAACTCTGAACAGTATATAAAGGAGTGAGAATTCTGTAATGGACTCGAAGCGCCCGTCACCTACCGTCGGTCGTTATCCACCCACACCATCCGGTTTCCCTGGGACCCTCACCACAGAGTATTCTGAAGCAAATCCCTGACATCATATCATTTCATGTGTAAATATTTCAGTTTCTCTAAAATAGAAATTGTGTCTCTAAACCAAGGAAAAGTTCACCCGTAATGAAGCACCTGCCCCCTCCCCTCCGTCCCCCCTCCCCGCTGCTCAGGCACAGCACTTGGCACTCTCTGCCGTGTGTTTGCTCATTGTTTTTATTTGCTTGTCTGTCATTCCTGCAGTCCCTAAAAGGTAAGTCCCCTGAGAGCAGGGACTCTGCCTGCCTGGCTCCTGTCAGACCCCACAGCTCTGCACAGGGCCTGGGCCATCCTGGGTGCTCAGCAGGGGTCTCTGCACAGGGAGGGCAGAGAGAAGCTGGTGACAGCCCAAAGTGTCAGCTCTGCCTGCCGAGGGCGGGTGGGGGAGGGGCACCACATTGACATCCTTCTCATGTCATTGCCTTTTAGATGAAAAACCCATCAGTATGGACAAGACTACCATCACTTGCCCTGGACCAAAGATAGAAAAGCCTGGAGAGTGAGTGCCCCCGGTAGGGGCCCTAGCGGGCAGGGGATCCTGTGGTCAGCATTTGCCACCTTGACGTGTACAGAATGTGGGATGCCCCCTCTGCTGGGGCAGCACGTGTCCCTCTGTGGGTGGGTTAATGGCACCCTCCTCACCTGTCCTTGCTGCGGCCCCCAAGGTGTTCAGGGATACGTGGTGGCCCAGAGGCTACTGAGGAAGGCAGGGTGCAGCATACAATGTGCTCGAAGGATGGTGCCTTTGCTCCAAGTCACTTTTTGATCCCAGCCAGCACACAGCATAAATACAGATGGGTTGGGATAGTGACACCAAGCAGCCCTTCCTGGTCACATAGCTCATGTTCACAACGGCATCAGACCCCATGCAGGGCCTCTCCCTGCCTGACCCATACACCCTTGGCCTTCAGTGCTGAGGTTGACCTCATAGTGCTTGGGGACCATGACTCTCTGGGGGCCCAAATGCTGGATGTTCAGTGTCATCACCATGAGGAGAGCTGTGGGTGATGGTTTGAGCCAAGGGCAAGAACTGCGTCTCTCTGGGCTGGTTCTCACTGTCTGCCCTTTCTGTGCATCAGAAAGGTCTCTGTTGAAGTCAGCCTGGACAATGGCAACAACTTCCACTCGAGTGAGGAGGCCAGCTACACCACCACCAGCTGCGTGAGTAACGGAGTGGGCTGGACACCGACAGGGACTGTCTAGAGAGGCTGCACTGGAAGGAGCCCATTCTGGGGAGGCTAAAAAGGACAGATGGTTTCCAGGTGTTCTCAGAGAGTAGCTTGAGCGCATAGGCCCCGGAGCGGCTCCATCCTGGCTTCCACCTGGAGCAGGAGCGGGGCTGGGAGGCTGGCTGCCAGGTGCCAGAGTCCAGGACCTCTAGGGCACCCGGGCCTCCACGGGGGCGTCCCAGGCACAGGGCATCGGGAGGATTCCACTGGCTGCAGTCAGGGTGTGTGTGACTGAGTCGGTGCCCCCGCTGCCAACCTGACCCACTCATGACTCCCGGCCCCCAAACCTGCCTGGTGAACACCTGGTGACCACCTGCTGTCGCTGTGCAGGGGCCTCAGCCCCTTTCTGCCTCTCCTGCTTTCTTGGGCTCCTGAGCCATCCCTCTGCTCACCCTCTGACCCCTTGCAGTGCGTGTGTCCCCTGCCTTGGAGGGGAAGCTGTCAGGTGTGTGGGCCGGGCTCAGCGCAGGAAGGGGCTCCTGGGCACGAAGGTGCTGCTCCCAGGTGCCTGCTTGTCAGAGCTGCACGTGACTTGTGCACCTGGCCCAGGGCAGCATGACAGGAGGACGTGCCGGGGGCTGGGAGGGAGGCCTGAGCCTACTTGCACCGCCTGTGCCCAGTCCCAGCTGGCGAGGACCCAGCAGAGCTGGCAGTCCTCCCTCTGGGCCTGCCGTCGCTTGTCCCTGCACATCCACGTGCGGATCAGCAGACGGAGCACACATGGGCCGTGGGGAATCCGCCCGCTGGCAGCCCGGTGGCGCCAGGCACGTGTAGGCAGGACCTGGGGAGCAGCCCTGGGCTCCAGCCCAGCCAGCGGCCCCCGCCCCCAGCCTAGAGGGGCCTCTCCTTCAGCAGCCTGTGCCGGCACGGGCCCTGTCCCCCCGTCCCCTCGGACTCAGGGGAGGACTGGGCAGCCTGTGTTCCCACGGGTGCAGCCCACGCTCCCTCTATATGGGGAAGAACACCCGGGACAATAGTTCCCATTGCTCGCGCCCCACAGGGACCTGGCCCCGAGTTAGGACTCTCTGACCTCTCTACACCTCTCACCTGCCCACCAGGGGGGACGCTCCTTTTCTCTGTACAAGTGTGGACACTGAGGCTCAGAGCCATGAGTCCGTGTGCCCAAGGTGGCAGAGCCCGGCCTTGGGGAGAGAGGCTTGGGGGAGGTGCATGGCGTCATCTGCCCCTGCTCGTGGCCTGCACCTCTCCTGGCCCCAGCACCCGCCCCTCCCCCCTCTGCGACTGTAGGTCCTGCGGTCCTCACCTCAGCCCTGTGCTGTCAGCCGAGGTGTACAGCGAGGGTGGCTTTGTCAGACCGGGGAGTGTGCCGGGCCTTCTGGGCAGAGCCTTTGAGCAGAGCCAGAGGTGGGGCCTGCAGGTCTCTGGGGACCAGCCCCAGTTCCTGCCCCGCTGCAGCCCCTGAGGTGGGGCTGTCTGGGGATAAGGGAGAGGGGGCAGATGGGTGGGCAATTGGTGGGGAAGAGGCCACCCAGGCCCTCCCCAGCCGCTGACATTAGCCTTATCTGCCGGACTGTTGGTGACATTCCCCTCCCCCAGTTTTCCTGGTACTGGCTTTTACCGCTCCTGCTGCTGCCACTGCTCTGCGGGCTCTGCTATCTGTGCTTCAGGAAGGTGAGTGCTCCCTGCCCGCCAGCCCTGGGGCCCCCAAACAGGCCCAGCCTCTGAGGAACACGGACATGCGACCGCCCCACGATCCTGCCTTTAGGCAGGTTCCCTTCGGCTCCAAGCGCATCACATGAGCCAGGGGAGGGCAGTTTCTGTCCCTACGTTAGCAGGCCCCAGAGGGCCTGGGCTTCCGCCAGGCCTCAGCCCCGGCTTGCCACAGATGGTGGCCCGGGATGCCCTGGACATGGGGCCAAGACCTGCCCTGGTCCTGAGAGAAGTGACGCCAGCCCCTGGAACAGGGCTGCCTCACACAAGGCCGTCTTCTGGAAGCCCCGGGTGGAGAACGGGCCGGGAGGGGGCTCCGTGTTGAGGGAGGAAGGGAGGGTCCCACATGAAGCACTGATGGCTCCGAAGGCAGGACGGGCTGACCAGGGAGGGGCAGTAACCTCCGGTCCGGCTGTGCCTTAAAACCCAGCGTGGATCTCTGCCCATTTCTAGTGCCTTCCCCATGCCTCCCTCCGTCCTTACTAAGCACCAGCTCATCCTGGGCCCCATGCGGGGCTGGGGAGGAACAGAAACGAAGCCCCCGACATTGTTGCCTACAGAGGCTCACGGTCCTGCCTCTGATCTGGGCCGCAGGGTGAAATGTCCACCGTCATAGGATGTGGCCCGTGCCCTGCGTGAAGCAGAGCCCGAGCAAAACGGCAGACACTCACCTGGGGGTCGGCAAGGGAGGCAAAGGCACTGGGAGCTGGGTGGACAGCACCCACCCAGAGAGCTGGAGAAGGCAGAGGACAGAGCAGAGGGACGCAGGGACAGGGCATGGCCGCAGAGACCAAGCAGGTCCAACCTCTGCACGGGGAGCAGCAAGGAAAGAAAGCTGCAGGGACCAGGAGAGGGACTGGTCCCTGAGGGCTGGGAGGTCAGGGACAGAGAAGTTCTCCCAGGGGAAGGGCAGTGGGCCCTGTGTCGTCCTCCCCATGTCGGCTCTGGGCTGATGAGGGCAACGTCCAGGGCTGAGTCTCTCCAGGGCCCCGGCCCGTAGCCTGGCTGATACCTGAGGACACCAGAGCAGGGGTGCAGGGACACCGCTGGGGTGAGGTGGAGACTGCTGGCCACAGAGCCACAGACTCGGGCCCCCAGACTGACACCCAAAGGCCAGCGTCTGTCCTGCTGCTCCAGACCAGGGTCCTGTAAGGTTTTTTGGACTGGCCAGCGCCAGAGAAAGATGAGTAGAGTTGAAAGGGATAAGTAAAGAGGCTTTATTGGAGCGCTCCCGGGTGGGGGTAACGAGTCCCAAGAGAGAGGGGCCCGGGAGAAAGAGAGAGACCCAAGAAGTCGCATCCCCCAGAAGTTTTGAGTGGGCTTATATATGTTTTTTAGAGTTGGGGGATGGGGTTTCTTTGGTGTGAAGAGTTTTGGCGCAAAGAGGGAGGAATTTCTTTGTTGCAGTTTTAGGGCGGGTATTGAGAAATAGGAGGGGCTGGTGATATGTGCGGACTCCAGGAATCATGACTCTTATCAGGGTAACCATCCAGGTGTGGTCATCCTTTAACTTACCTGGGCCTTGCAGGCATTGTTCTTGGCAGGTCTCTTGGGCTTCTTCTTTTCCCATTAGGGAGGGGAGGGGTGCCTGCCACCAGCCTTATAGGTTCTATCTGTGTGCAGGGCCCAGGCAGAGCCCACCCCACCCCCACCCATCCCACAGTTGTCTCTTTTGAACATTCTAGCCCAAGAAGCCCCCTGAGAAGAAGCCAGAAAAGGTAAGTCGTGGTTCTGATCCTGACACTGTCGCCTACGGAGGGTGCTGCCCTTCACCAGGAGGCTCCGTGAAGCCTGTGCCCCTGAGCTCCCACCTTCCTGGGCAAAGAATAGGGTCACAGGGGGGCAGGGCAGGGCCTGGGGGTGGCGCGGGACTCTCAGTGATGTCGCCTAGACAAGGCCCTCCTGCTCCCAGCACCACCTGCCATGAACCTCTGTCACCGAATGTGCAGCCTGGGGCCCCCAGTTAAGCAACTGCCGGGGTCCCTGCTGAGATACGTCCCCAAAGGGCTGTGGTGGGATGTGAGAACTCAGATGAGCCTTGGAGAAGGAGCCTCCAGTTTTGGGGACCTGGTCCCAGCCCAGGCTCTGCATGGAGGTTTGGCCCCGAGTGATGTGTCTGATCCCCATCTCCTGGCAGGGCCGAGGGCTGGCTGGGCTCAGCCTCGAGGGACTGCAGGGCTAAGGGGGTGCGAGAGACGCCCAGCCCCAGTGAGCACGGGGACCAAGGGCAGGAGCCAGCTGTGGCTTGCCTGGGCTGGGGACACCCCAGGGTCTGTGAGTGGCCGTGGTGGGTGGCTGAGGCAGGAGGCCCTGGCCTGGGCTGTGGTGGAAACAGGCCTGGCTGCCCGCGCTGCCTCTGTGCTGGGCCGCGGGGGTCTGCGGAGGCTGTGCCCGCAAGGGCAGAGCAGTGGGCGGGGGCAGTCGCTGCACCTGCTGGGACCACCACTCAGCCTCCAGGACAGGCTTCCGCCAGCATGGGTGGCCGAGGAAGCACCAAGCGCACAGGACGGAGTGGCTGGCGTTTAGGGGAAGAGCCATATTCATAAACCTGGAGGAGTGTGCGTGTTTCTCCCATGGAGGACGCTCCCCTGTGGTGGGTGCCCCTCACTGGTGCTTTCATTCAGTGACAAGTGTCTGCTGAGGAGCCAGCCCTGTGCCGGGTGCTGGGGCCACGGACCCCACGTCCCTGCTGCCCGGAGTCTGCCAGACAAGCAGGCAGACAGCTGTTTTCTCCTAGGAGCCAGAGAAACCACCGCCTGTGTGCCCCACAGTGATTGTTTGTTGCTCCGGGTGCCAAGGACTGTGCGGAGTGTGCGGAATGCACGGGTCGGAGGTGAGAAGCCCCCAGTGGGGAGGAGCTGGGGGACGGGAGGCAGCGGGTCACATTACAGAGCCCAGGCCCGGAGGCAGCATGGCTCTGTCGGCGCTGGATGTGACCACTTGGTGCTGAGGGAAAACCAGAGGCCCAGCCCTCCCTAGTGGGCAACCAGTGTGAGGGCTCCTGTCCCCCCAGCCCCAGGCCTGTCCCGCACCTGGGATTCCCCCTTTGGAAGCATCCAGGGTTCTGGACAGTGGCAGATGGTGACACTGGCCAGTCGCTGGTTTTCACAGGGGTCACAGTCAGCTTGGGCAGTGGCTTGGGTTTCTAACCACCTGCCTGTGGGTGCCTGAGTCCAACAAACTGAGTCACAAAGAGGCTCACAGAGGTCAGGGAAAAAATAGAAACAACCAGTCCTGAGCCATATTCTTACCCCCGTGGAAGCTCTCTGGAAAGGACGGTGGCACCTGCTTGGCCTGGCAGCAAGCCATTCACATAGAGTGAGGAAAGTACTCACCAAGAGGGCCTCGTCACCTGCTGAGATGGGGTGACAGGGGCTGCAGGGAGGAAGGGTGGAGATGGAGACACAGGGCCCTCACAGGTTGCTGTGCAGGAGTTTGAGCCCTGGGGCCCAAACAACAGCAATTCACCCTGAGGAACCCGCCTTGCCCAGGAAGTCCCCTGGCGTCCTTGGGGAGGAGGAACCAGCCAGGCAGCAGCCATGGGGCCTCCAGATGGGGAGGGAGAGGCCCCTGGGGGGCTGCTGGTGAGGGGGAGGGAACTCCAGACATCCAGCCTGGCTTTGCCCTCCTCCTTCCCTGGCCAGGCTCTGACCCTGGATCCAACGCTTCCCGCTGGGAGCCTCCAGCTCCTCTGCCCCCTCAGAGGGCAGCGGGGAGGCCAGGCCTGCCTCTCCCCTGAGATGCGGCACAGAGCAGCCAAAGCATGCCGTCCAGTGGGAGGAAGTCATCTGGCAGAGCCTTGTTCTGGCTTGTAGGGCACGGCCCCTCCTCCACCCCCTCCAGGAAGGCCGGACTGCAGAGCCCTGGGGCCATGCTGCTGCCCACGGCTGCAGGGTCACTTCCTGCCTGGACTCTGCGGTCCCGTTCTCTCTGCCCTGGTCTCGGGCACCCGGCCCCCTAAGCAGGACACAGTCCTTTCATCCGCCTTCCCCTCGTGTGCCCCCTAATGCAGCCTCCTCCCCCTGCCCCAAGTTCCTGCCAAGGCCTGTGCCCAGGTTCCCCTCCAGGACCTCTGCTGGGCCGCCACATGTCCCTCCAAACTTTGGACTTTTCCTCTAGATCTGCCCCTGGCTTCTCCTCCTCCTACACCAAAAATACTGTTTTGTGCCACATTGCAAACCTCCCTGTGACCCTCGGTGACCACCCCTCAGCACACCAGGCCCCCAGGGCCCCTCCCCAGGGGAGCCAGGAGCTTTGTCTTCCCGGGGACAGAGCTGTGGGGAGTGGGTCCTGCCGCCTCTGGGGCAGCGTCCAGGCCGTCTTGCTTCCTCATGGCCACGTTGCTTTTCAGGATGATCTGGGTGCCTTGTGCGGCCTCGCTCAGCCCAGCTGCAACCGGGTGCCATTGATGTGGTGTCCACGCAGGGTCCAGGTGAGCCGGGCACAGGGACCCTCCCAATGGGCAGGAGACCACTGCTTTTGCCCTTGACAGTGGCCCACTGGGACTGTGGCTCAGAGAGCTGTGTCAGGGCACCTGCCGAACAGGAATGCCCAGGACGGGGAAAACGGTGCCCGTGGGTCCCCCCAGCCGTTTCTGGATAAGGCACCCTGCATTTCCTTTGCTGGTCCCTGGGTGCCAGGAGTGCTGGTGGGTGTGGTCGACAGTGCGGTCAGGACACTGACTGGTTCTAGAAGGTGGTAAAGAGTCCCTCCTTGTGTCATCGCCTTGGGGCCATGAGGAGAACCGAAATTGTTTCAATAGTTCTCCTTGTGACTTAATGAGGACTGATATTGATTGGGTGCCCTGTGGGCCAGTTGCTGGCCTCAGAACCGTCCATGTGTTCACTGCTTTATCCTCCCAGTGACTATATGAGTAGCTGCTACTGTTTGTTATCCCAGTTTGCTGAGGGGGACCGAGCACAGAGCGGTTGAGTGGCATGTCCCAGGTCCTCAAGTCCAGGAGTTGTAGACCTCGAGGTGACGCTGGGCCCGGCCCCACCCTTCAGACTGCCCCGCCCCTCTTTCAGATCCACACCCCTGACCTCATGGTGGTTCCCCCAAGCCCAGGGAGGGCTGCCCTGCTCAGGCCTGGGGCTCCCGGCAGCCCTGTTGCTGGCCCAGCCTGGGGCTCCCCTGCCTGCGCTTCCCCCAGTCCAGCACAGACTGGGCCTGGAGGCCGGTCTGGTCCCCAGGGTCTGTAGTGAGGCCCGCACTGGCCATATTCCCTAAATCAGGCCCACACGGGCTCTCGGTGGCCAGGTGGGTGGGCACTTGGAAGGCCTGTGCAGGCCGGAAGCTTCTGGAGAAGCTTCTGGAGTGCTATGGAGAGACGGGCTGGGGGCCCTGGAGGCGCAGCCAGTGTCGGGGGCACGCAGGGCTCCTCCAGCAGCCGGCCCGGCTCTGGCCATCTGACCGGGGCTCTCGGGCCTGGCCGTGCTTGCGTGGAAGCCCATTCTCCATCTGATTTCCTGAGGCGCCTCTGCATGTTGCCACAGCCCAGGCACAGTCACAGAGCGCTGGCCCCGCTCTCTGCGCTGGACGGACCACTCATCCGGCCAGAGAAGCCCTCGCGGGGTAGAGGCACCGAGCAAGCCCGAGGGCTGTGACAAGGGGCACCTCTCATTTCAAGGGCAGGAAAGCAAGGTGGGAGGGAGGAGAAGGGACAGCAGCCAGAGGTGGCCTCACTGCCCAGCACGGGGAGGGCGGGAATCAAGTGACCCTGAAATTGTCCATTCCTGAGGGCAGCTCTTTGAAGATAAGGTTTTGGGGAGGGTGGCAGAGTAATTGCCTTATGGAGGCCACTTGCCAGGGCTTGGCCAGGCCCTTGCCACTGCCATCGCATGAAGTCCACCTGCAGTTCTGTGAGCGGAAGCGACCACCCCTGCTTTACTGATGGCAAAACAGAGGCCCAGAGAGGTCCAGGAAGTTACCTAAGGGCACCAGAGAGTAAGGTGCAGCATCCAGGGCTATTTGAAGTTAACTCCAGCTCTTTCCTGACCCGAGGGGGGCCCACAACTGTGCTTTGTAGACCTTGGCTCCCTTCTAGCTGCTCTTGTCCCATCTAATTTGACCTTGTCCCCCCAACCATGAAAACCTTGCTGAGTGTCTCATAAGACTTCTGCTGGGTCCCCAAATACACAGATGTGGGGAGGAGTTCCAGGTCCCTCCTGTTTAAGCCTTCAGTGTATGGGTTCCAGGGTCTAAGGGGAGCCATGCACTGAAGAGGATGGCTGTCCGTGGGGACCTGCAACCCCAGTCCTGGGGGTGCAGCACCAGACACCGGCCCAGGCTACTTGGCAACTCAGCTAACAAGTTACATAACTCACCTGCAGCCGCACAGCCAGGAAGCAATCGGGCCAGCATCAGACGGCCAGGCTCCAGGTCCTTACCATGTACTTGACCACCTCTTTGTCCTCCAAGGAGGTCACTACTCTGCATTTCGCAGCTGTGGAAACTGAGGCTTTGACATTTAGTCATGGGCTGTACATGGCAGGGTTGTTGCATGATAGAGCCAGGCCAGGAACTGACCCCAGGAGAAGCTCACATCTGAGTCTAGGCTCCATCCCCCATGTCATGCTGTCAGGGTGATCTATGGAGACCTCTGAAAAGCCTGTCTTTCAACAGTGCAAAATATTGCACAGCAGGTCCTGGAATGATGTTATTTCATTTAATGTTCTTTCCTCACGTTAACCAAAAAAAAAAAAAAAAAAAAAAAATTATCCCCACCCTCGGGCAGTGTCTGAGTGGAGTTTGCATGTTCTCCCCATGTCTGCTCAGGTTTTCCTCCAGGTCCTCTGGTTTCCTCCTATGTCCCAAAGATGTGCGCATTAGGTGAACTGGCGTGTCTACACGGTCCCAGCCTGAGTGGGGGTGGTGTGTGTGAGTGCACCATGTGGTGGGATGGCGTCCCGTCCGGGCTGGCTCCTGCCTTGCACCCTGAGCTCCCGGGATGGGCTCCAGCCACCCAAGACCCTGAACTGGAATAATTATTAATAGGTAAATAATTATCTTACTTGGTTTTATTAATCTTTCTTAAGTGTATGTACAGCTCACATTTACTTCAGTATTTAATATTAGAAGCATTTTGGTCTTTATTTAGAAGTTCAGTGATGTCTCTGTGACCAGAAATATGCCATAGTAACTTGACTCTTGTTTCTATCAATTAGCCTATGGGAAAATTAGTTTCCTTATACATCACTACACTTAAAGTCACAGTTTCCAAGAACCTATGGATGCCTTTAGTGAGGTCTTACTGTACATGCAAAACATCTGTGGCTATTAATATCTTGCTGTTCATGCTGCGTCACTTGCAGACCTTCTTCTAAATTTGAACTCATGTATGTTTGCTGAGAAGCAGTTGTTCTGGGTAACAGCAGAGCTCGATACGGATGGGCCTCAGGGTGCGTTCATGACCAAGGGGCTCCACAATCCTTCTCTGAGCCCACGGAGGGAGCTCAACCAAGGGGCAGGGGCAGTGGAGCTGGGTTGGGGTGTGGCTCCCAACTGTCCAGGAGTCCTAACTTCAAGTGCTCTTTGGGGAAGTCTCAGATCATAACTTTTGCCGGGAGTTAGCTACGTTCCCAGCAAAACAGGTCCAAACTCAACTTTTTCCATAAGGCCTTGTGACTTTTATGTGAGAGTTGCTGTAAAAGGTAAATTGAGTCAATGTCAGAACACTCTTTGGTGGGAGAGTATAACTGCAGGTCATTGCCATGATGAATAATAGTAGAATTCTGAGGAAACTGTAGGGGTGCAAAGTCCTGATGCAATGCCCGGGAAACACTGAAGGGCTGCAGTAGATCTTTATGGCGTTGCAGTCCGGGTGTTCTGCTGATGTTTCCAAGTGAAAGCAAAAGGGTATTGACTCTCTCTCTCTCTCTTTCTCTCTCTTTTTTTTTTTTTTTTTTTTTGTTTCAGCATATTATGGGGGTACAAAAGTTTAGGTTACTTAAATTGCCCTTGCCCCCCCTCCCCCTGAATCAGAGCTTCAAGTGTGTCCATCCCCTAGATGGTGCACATCGCACTCATTATATATGTATACACCCATTCCCCCCCCACATCTGCCCAACACCCGATTAATGTTATTCCTAAATATGCTCTTAAGTGATGATCAGTGAAACCAATTTAATGGTGAGTACATGTGGTGCTTATTTTCCATTCTTGGGATACTTCACTTAGTAGAATGGGTTCCAGCTCTATCCAGGAAAATACCAGAGGTGCTATATCACCATTGTTTCTTATAGCTGAGCAGTACTCCTTGGTATACATATACCACATTTTATTAATCCGCTCATGTATTGATGGGCACTTGGGCTGTTTCCACATCTTTGCAATTGTGAATTGTGCTGCTATAAACATTCAAGTGCAGATGTCTTTTTTATAGAATGTCTTTTGTTCTTTTGGGTAGATGCCCAATAATGGGATTGCTGGATCAAATGGTAGGTCTACTTGTATCTGTTTAAGGTATCTCCATATTGCTTTCCACAGAGGTTGTACTAGTTTGCAGTCCCACCAGGAGTGTTCCTGCCTCTCCACATCCATGCTAACATTTACTGTTTTGGGACTTTTTGATAAAGGTCATTCTCACTGGGGATAAGTGATATCTCATTGTGGTTTTGATTCACATTTCCCTGATGATTAGAGATGTTGAGCATTTTTTCATATGTTTGTTGGCCATACTTCTGTCTTCTTTTGAAAAATTTCTATTCATGTCCTTTGCTCACTTTTTGATAGGGTTTGATTTTTTTCTTGCTGATTTTCCTGAGTTCTAAATAGATTCTAGTTATCAGCTGTTTATTGGATGTGTAGCATGCAAAATTTTTTCCCATTCTGTAGGTTGTCTATTTGCTCTCATGACAGTTTCTTTAGCTGTGCAGAAGCTTTTTAATTTAATCAGGTCCCATTTATTTATTTTTGTTGTTGCTGTGATTGTCTTTGGGGTCTTGTTCATAAATTCTTTGCCTAGGCCAATGTCTATAAGAGTTTTTCCTGCATTTTCTTCTAGAATTCTAATAGTTTCACACCTTAGGTTTAAGTCTTTTATCCTGTGATTTGATTTTTGTGAGAGGTGAAAGGTGTGGGTCTCGTTTCAGTCTTCTACATGTGGCTATCCAGTTTTCCCAGCATCATTTATTGAATAAGGAATCTTTTCCCCAGTGTATGTTTTTGTCTGCTTTGTCAAAGATTAGATGGCTATATGAGGATTGTTTTATATCTGGATTCTCAGTTCTGTTCCACTGGTCTGTGTCTCTGTTCTTGTGCCATTGACTCTCTTTATGAGCTGGAGTACTAACGAAAGCTGAGCAGTGGTCTATTACCATGAACCACCTTGAATCAGTGGGTATATTAGATCATAAAGTATTAGGATTGGGACTATAGGAAACTTTTTATTAAGATTTTATTAACTGTCCATGAATTTTGAACAAATCTTCAACCTCATCCATTTGGTTTTTTGACTGGTAGGGTTAGAGTGTTATAAGGATTCATACATGGAATTGTAAGTCCCTTTTAAATGAAATCTTCTGCAATTAACGAGACTCTTGGGTTGCTTTAGGTTTTAGTGGACACTGGAGTAATTTAGGCAAAGGTTTAGAATGATCAGCTGGATCTTTGTGGGTTCTGCACTTTTAATGCTTCCTATATCGGATGAGGAAGAGACCCACCAACATCCAGGCATTTTAGAAAGGTCAGGGATATTACCGGCCTGAGTGTTGATCTGTAGAGAGCCCAGCGGTTCTGCTTCGGGAGAGTCCAGGAGCTCTGAGAGTATTTCTTCCTCTGAGGAGGACTGTGCAGGCCCTTTCAGCTTTGAAAGTGAGTCCAGCCCCAGCAAGTCGACTGAATCGGTGTCACGCAGTGAAAAGGCACCTCTGTCTGCTAATAGCCCCAAAGTCAATTGGATGGGTTCAGATATGGGAGCTTCTGGAACTTGATTCAAAATCCTCACCACAGAAAGGACCTTTTTAATTAATACTCCCAGGGATTTGTTGGCTTATTAAAGTGGGCTTTAAACAGGGCGGCTCTGGTATCCACCAGGATTGGACGAGATTCCCCATTTATTTTTAACTCTTGTTTCTCTCTGTTTATTTAAAGGCATTGCGGGGAGCAGTTTACCAGGGGATCCCTCAGAACCTTGTCAGTGTTTATGCTGAGTTAACATCTCTTGGGACGAGAAGGTCCCTTTGGTCCCAGCCCCTGTAACTGTTTGATTGGAGAGTTGTAATCTTGTCGGCCTTTTGCGTTTTTTCTTGCTCTAAAGTCCCCTCAGAATTCTCAGCTAAGGCCACCAATTCAGTCACGTCTGTAACTTCCCATCCTGGTGTACGTTTTTTAATTAAGCTGCTAAGGTCAGGATGGAATCCATTTGTATTCAGAGTAATGAATGCCACCTCAGTCCCCGCGGGAAACATTCCTTGCTGTACTTTGAGCCCTCACACGGTGTTGCTAAGTGAGGTCTGCAATCTGAAACTGGTTTATCCTTTTTTTGTCTGCAGGATTAATGATGGACCAATTAATTTTTTATAGAAAAAATTTTATAAATTGAATCTAAAATGCTTTTGGCATTTTTTTTTAGCTCCTTTTGCGCTGCTTATGAGGAGATTTGGAGGGTCCTTTATGTCCTGTCAGGTGTGTCCCTTCTGCTGCTGCCATCCATTGTGAGCTTCACCAGGTCCCAATATGTGAATAAATGGGTTAAGTCATGGAGTCCTATATCATAACCCCCTATGAGACTCCAAAGTCCTCAGCAAGTCTTTGAGGTTAGGAAAGTCCCCTACGATGGCACCAAGCTCAGTTTAAGAGCACGGAGCGCAGGTGGTTACTGCAGGAAGGCTGGTCGGAAGGTCTTACTTTGTAAGGCATCTGTAAGCATTGTCATCTTTAGAGTGAAAGGGTAATTTACCAAAATGGTTAGTGGCCTCAGAGGATGCAGAGAGGGACGCATAAAGAGAAGGAGCGGTCAGGGGTAGTGTAGAGTGCAGTCCTCTTTCATCAGGTTCTTAGTCTGTTGCTAAAGCTTTTCATTTGCTTTTTGCAAAGAATCTGTTGAAGACACAATATATTGATTCATTTAGTCTTTTAGGTGACTTTCAATACCAATGAAAGAAACTATCCCATTGTTTTTGTGGGGTTTTGATACCCTTTTTTCTAATATGCCTCACAGATAATTTTATCCAAACTAAAACTTCCCATTGTGAGCCAGACATGGCAGTGCACACCCATCAGCCCAGCTACTCGGGAGGCTGAGGCAGGAGTTCAAGCCTGCATTATACTACGATCACAACTGTGACTAGCCACTGCACTCCAGCCTGGGTGACATAGTGAGACTGTCTCTAAAAAAAAAGATTCTCCATCTGTGGCTGTCTTAGCTCTAAACTGTCTCTAGTAAGGTTAATTCATATTTCTAAAAATGCACACATCCTTCTGGGCCCATAAGTTTGAATTTCTTTTTCCTTTTTTTTTTTTTTAAGACAGAGTCGTACTCTGTCACCCAGGCTAGAGTGCAGTGACATCGTCATAGCTCATTGCAACCTCAAACTCCTGGGCTCCGGTGATCCTCCTGCCTCTGCCTCTGCCTCTGCCTCCCAAGTATCTGGGACTACAGGTGCATGCTAATTTATTTTCTTTATTGTAGAGCCAGGATCTCAATTATGTTGCCCAGGCTGTTCTTGAGCTTCCGGCCTCAAGCAATTCTCCCTCCTCAGACTCCCAGAATGCTGGGATTACAGGAGTGAGCCCCGGCGCCCAGCCCCATAAAATTATCTGGAGTCCCAGAAGGTGGAGTCCTAGACTCCTTTGATTGAGACCAATGCATTATTTAAAAAAGTACCTACGCGAGGCCCAAGGCCTCTAATTGCATCCGATTTAGTTAATGATCAAATCCAATCCAATCCCAGACCAGTCCAGTCTAAGTATAGCTCAAATAAACTCAGAGCGCTCAGAACACAAATTAGTGGAGCTCAGGATCCAAGAAAATATTCACCCACAGTCTCCAGTTACAAAGAAGGCAGAAGTGAGCACAACTAAATTCAAAGATACCTCACCTGGTCACCTGGTGTTCCTGGAGGTCGGTCACTGCAGTTTTACCCTTTTTCTTAAAATTTTTTATTGATATATAATTTTTGTACATTTTTATGGGGTACATGTGGTATTTTGTTACATGCATAGAATGTGTAATGATCAAGTCAGGGTATTTGGGATATCATCACCTCAAATATTTGTCATTTCCATGTGTTGGGAACTTTCAAGTCTTCTCTTCTAGCTATTTTAAAATATACAATACATTGTTGTTAACTAGAGTCACCCTACTCTACTATTGAATATTGGAAAATCTCCCTCCTGCCTAAATGTATTTTCGTACCCATTAACCACCCTGTCTTCATCCCCCCACCACAAACACCTTTCCCAGGCTCTGATAACCATCGTTCTACTCTCTACATCCATGAAATCAATTTTTTTAGCTCCCACATATGGAGGACAACATGCAATATTTCTCTTTCTGTGCCTGACTTATTTCACTTAACATAATTCCATCCATGTTGCTGCAAATGACATGATTTCACTCTTTTTCATGGACAGATAGTGCTCCACTGTGTATATGTACCACACTGTCTTTATTCATTCATGTGTTGGTCAACACTTAGGTTTATTCTGTATCTTTGCTACTGTAAATAGTGCTGTGATAAACACCCAAGGGCAGGTATCCCTTTGACACATTGATTTCTTTTCATTTGGATAGATACTCAGTAGTAGGGTTACTGGATTGTATGGTAGCTCTATTTTTAGCTTTTTGAGAAATCTCCATACTGTTTTCCATAGTGGCTGTATTATACTAAGTTACATTCCCACCAACAGTGTATAGGAGTTCCTTTTTCTCTACATCCTTGCCAGCAACTGATATTTTTTGTTTTTTAATATTAATAATATTAATAACAATAAAAACCATAAGATAATATCTCATCATCATTTTGATTTGCATTTATCTAATGGTTGGTAATGGTGAGCATTTTTTCATGTGCCTGTTGGCCATTTGTATGTCTTCTTTTGAGAATTGCCTATTCATGTCCTTTGCCCACTTTTTAATGGGATTATATTTTTTTAATGTTGAGTTATTAAAGTTCCTTATATATTCTGGATTTTAGTCTCTTGTTGGATGAATGTTTGCAGATATTTTCTCTCATTCAACAGGTTGTCTCTTCACTCTGTTGATTGTTTCCTTTGCTGTGCAGAGGCTTTTTAGTTTAATATAATCCTATTTGGCTATTTTTGTTTTTGTTGCCTGTGCCTTTGAGGTCTTAGCCATAAAATTTTTGCCTAGGTCAATGTACTGTAATGTTTCCCCTATGTTTTCTTTTAGTAGTTTTATAGTTTTGGGTCTTATGTTTAAGTCTGTAATCCATAGTCAGCTGATTTTTGTATATAGTGAGAGATAGTTGTCCAGTTTCATTCTTTTGCATATGAATATCCAGTTTTCCCAGCACCATTTATTGGAGAGAGTGTCCTTTCCCCAACACATATGAGTGGTGCCTTTGTCAAAAATCAGTTGACTATAAATATGTGAGTTTATTTCTGAGATCTCTGTTCTGTTCTATTGGTCTATGTGTCGTTTTTATACCAATACCATGCTGTTTTGGTTCCTATAGCCTTGTAATATATTTTGAAGTCAGGTAGTGTGATGTGTACAGCTTTGTTCTTTTTGCTCAGGATTGCTTTGCTTCTTCAGGCTCTTTTTTGGTTCCATACAAATTTTAGGATTGTATTTTATATAGAGTTGCATTGAATCAGTAGATAGCTTTGGGTGGTATGCTCATTTTAATAATATTAATTCTTCTGATCCATGAGCATGGGATGTTTTTCCATTTGTTTGTGTCATCAACAATTTCTTTTGTCAATGTTTTATATAATAGTTTCCCTGGTGGAGGTTTTTCATCTCTTTGGTTAAATTTATTCCTAGACATTTTTTTTTTTGTAGCTATTGTAAATGAGATTGCCATCTTGATTTCTTTTTCAGATATTTTATTATTAGTGTGTATAAATGCTACTGATTCTTGTATGCTTATTTTGTATTGTGCAACTTGCTGAATTTGTTTATCAGATGTAAGAGTTTTTGGATGCCTTTTATTTCTTTCTCTTGCCTGATTGCTCTATTAAGACATCCATTACTATGCTGAATAGAAATGGTGAAAGTGGACATCCTTGTCTTGTTCCAGTTCTTAGAGGAAAGGCTTTAAGCTTTTCTCCATTCTGTATGATGTTAGCTGTGGGTTTGTCATATATGGCCTTTACTACATTGAGGTATGTACCTTCTATGCTTGGTTTTTTAAGAGTTTTTTATCATGAAGCATTGTTGGATTTTATCAAATGCTTTTTCTGCATCTACTGTAGATGTTCATATGGTTTTCATCCTTCATTCTGTTGATGTGTTGTATCAGGTTTATTGTTTTGAGTATGTTCAACCATCCTTGCATTCTAGGATAAGTCCCACTTGATTTGTGGTATATTATCTTTTTGATGTGCTGTTGGATGCCATTTGCTAATATTTGTCTGCGTATTTTTGCATCTATGTTCATCAGGGATATCGACCTCTAGTTTGCCTTTTTGGTTGTGTTTTTGTCTGGTTTTCTTATTAGGGTAATGCTGACCTTCCTGGCCTCATAGAAGGAGTTAGAGAGAGTTCCCTTTGCTTCACTGTTTTGGAATAGTTGAGGAGAATTGATGTTAGCTCTTCTCTATAAGTATTGTAGAATTTGGCAGTGGTGCCATCCAGTCCTGGGCTTTTCTTTGTGGAGTTTTTATTACTGATTTGATCTTGTTACTCATTATTGGTCTGTTCAGATTTTCTATTTCTTCCTCATTCAATCTTGATAGGTTATAGGAGTCCAGGAATTTATCCATTTGCTCTATATTTTCCAGTTTGTTAGTGTATAGTTGTTCATAATAGTTTCTGATAGTCTTTTGTATTTCTATTGTATCAGTTGTTATGTCTCTTTTTTCAGTTCTGAATTTATTTGGGTTCTCTCTTTTTTTCTTGTGTAATCTAGATACAGGTTTATTGATTTTGTTTATTTTTTCAAAAAAACAACTTTTCATTTCATTTTTGGTATATTTTTAGTTATTACTTCATTTAGTCTGCTCCGATCTTCATTGTTTGTTCCCTTATACTAATTTGGGTTTGATTTGTTCTTACTTTTCTAGTTCCTGGAGGTGCACCATTAAATTGTTTATTTGAAATCTTTCCACTTGCTTGAGATAGGTATTTATTGCTATAAATTTCCCTCTTAGCACTACTTTTGCTATATCTCATATATTTTGACATATTGTGTTTTCATTTTCGTATAGAAATTTTTTATTTCCTTTTTAATTTCATTGATACAATGGTTGCTCAGGATCATGTTGTTGGCTTTCCATGTACTTGTACAGTTTTCAAAGTTCCTCTTGTTATTGATTTCTAGTTTTATTCCATTGTGGTCTGAGAAGACATTTGGTATGATTTTGATTTTCTAAAGCTTTGTTGAGACTTGTTTTGTGGCTTAACATATAGTCTATCCTGGAGAATGTTCTATGGGCCAATGAGGAGAACGTGGCTGAGCTGGCTGACTTCCCACCATTGCTGTGTCTCAGGTATTTCCCATTATTTCTCTGTTGAATTCCAGAATTCTCTCTTAAGTGCTCTATTTGAAGTGATATTATCTACTTGCTATTTTGTTTTTTCTCTGTGGAGGAGGTAAGTGCCAGATGCCTCTAGTCGGCCATCTTGAAGCCCCTCCAACATCGTGGAGTTCTATTTTGGATCCCAATTCTGACACCTTATCTCACAACATACTAAAATAAATTCCAAATAGTTTAGAAAGTACATGTGTGTATGTATATGGCATTACTAATGATAACCGCAATAAAATACAAGTAAATATTTGATTTCAGCATAAACATCTAGGTAAGCATAAAAGCAGTATAAGGAATTTGCAAAGGAAAATATTCATGGATTATTCATATTCATTAACTCAGCAAAAATTTATTCTATATCAGAGGCTGGAGAGACAGAATGAACCACAAGAAGAATGTCCGCCTGTCATAGCAGGGCTTACATTTTCTCTGTGGAATGTCAGATGGTGACAGTGCTGTCCAGAGAATTAAAAGTCATGGGCATGTCAGCAAATGCCTGGTTGGCCATAGAAGACTCCCTTGAGGGAGAAGGGCTTTGTGAGGGGCTGGGGGTGACATTTAAACTCAGAAAAAATTGATAAGAATTAGTCAGTGGAGTGCAAATTAGGGGGATTCCTTCCAACAGACAGTGCAAATGTCCAGGTATGGCTTGGACTTCGTGAACCAAGAGGCAGGAAATCAAATACAGTCTCCATCAATTCAGTAGTCACGCTGTTCATAGTGACACTCTATGTCACACACTTGTGGGGTGTGGGAGACAGACGAGTGTCAGCCCTGCAGGCTGGAGTGCTGGCAGAAGTAATCTTTCTAGAAGCAGTTGTTGTCCTGTGTCTGGGTTCACAGGCACAGAGCTCTCTGTGATGAACGAATGAATGAATGAGTGGTCACTTCCGGTCAGACGTGGTTCTGTGAATGCACTTTTGGTCTTTTCTCTGACACGAGGAAGCGCTTCAGATCTGATGTGTACGAAGCACAGGAATCTGTCTTGGGGGTATCTGTGGAGGGATGAAAAGTCCCTTTGGCATTTTCAAGGGTGGCCACAGAAGAACGTGGCTTAACGTGAGTTGCTTAACCTCTCCAAGTATCATCTTTCTCATGTCAAAAAGAAAAAGGATAACATAAAACTCCACTGTCCAAAAAATGCAGTTATAAAGAATGCCAGGTCACACCATGATGAGGCTGCGGGGATGGCAGGTGACCCTGTGTAGGCAGATGACCAGCAGCTCCTGGGGCTCTGTCACCAGAGCCCATGCAGGCCCAGCTGCTGGTCACCCGCACCTGGCAGTATTGGCCCACTCCACCACCAGCACTGATGGGGACAGTTCTGGCCACGTGGCTATCTGGGATGTCAGGAGAGCACCCTGGGCCCTGTCACTGGCAGCTCCTCCTCCCACAGAAAGAAGCACAGCCAGCCCTCACAGCAGCGCCACCGATCCTCCAGGCGGGGTGGGCAGGGAGAGGAAGAGAAGGGGCCACCTTCTTCAGGGCACGGCATCATCCTTTCGAGTTCGCGTCATGACTCCCAACCGTGCCAGAGAGGGTCTGAGGAGGGCTTAAGCAGACTGGCCTCAGCCTGGCCACAGGGACAGCCCAGAGATGCAAGGGGGATGGGCACCAGGCCCAAAGGACAGAGGAGAGTGTGACCAGCAGTGAAGACCTTCTCTAGGCCTTAGTCAGAGGTGGGGGGTGGGAGCTTCTGAGTCCCCCTTTCAGAGCCATCCCTGTGAGGCCTGGACTGTGACCCATACATCCCGATGATGTGTCCTGGCTCTGGGGACAGCTAGCTCATGGTCGGGAGGGGGCGGTGGTGGTGTGGCTGAGCCTGTTCTGAGCTCTGAGGAGAGGTGGAGGGAGCCATCTCTGTGCTTCCAGGCTGAGGTCTTTGGCCATGCCTGTAGACACTCTGTCACTCTTGCTCTGGGCTCAGCCCTGAGCTTGGTGTGTGACCTGAGGCAGGGAGGGCCAAGGTCCTGCAAGGTGAGAGAGTCCCCAACCCTGTGCCAGAAGGGCGGGGGGTGGGGTGGGTAGAGGATGCCTACCTTACTGCTGGGGAAAAAGCCCAACACTCAGGCTGGGGAAGGCAGGGTGGACATTCAATGCCTAACCTGAGTCTGGAAGGAGGAGCGAGGCAGGAGGCCAGCACCCAGGGGGGAGCAGGAGCGCCAGCAAGGCCCCCTCATCAGTCCTGACGGGTCCTGAGCCCAACCCCTTGGAGCCAGACAGCCGCTGCCTTCCAGACCCAATCCCAATGCCATCTCGGTGACCCTGTCTCTCCTCTCTTCCCCACAGGGGAGGTGCCTCAGCTTACCCCTGATGCAGTCCCAGTGTGCACCGTGCAGCCCAAAGATCTGCTTTCCACCCAGCCAGGAGTGCCTTCCGCTAGCGCAGGCACCCTGCAGCTCAAAGCTCTGCCTTCCACCCAGCCAGGAGTGCTGCCCCCTCACCTGCTCGTCCAGGTGCCACTACCTCCCAGCCAGCTGCTCAAGGCCTCCGTCTAGGATGCTGCCGCTGCTCTGTCGCCCTGCCCGGGCACACCGCAGACCCCATTTCTGCCTCCCACCCCCATAACCTGACCTCTAAGGCACCAAACACCCACAATTAACAGGGCTTTGTCTGCCAAATTGGACATATACATTGAGTCTTGGTTTACTGTCAGAAGAGTTGGAATTTGTTGCTGATCAGACAGAGTTTGTCCCTGGGGAGCCTGCTCCTCCTGTGAGATGTGTCTATACTGCCGCTGCTGGGACAGCCACCCTGGTGTCCTGTGCATGTAGGGCATGGGCGGGTCCCAAGGGCTCAAACACATGGGGTCTTATCGCCACATTTTCTGCAGAGAAAAGCTCATAAATTCATTGAAATATGAATACGATGCTGTGTTTCCTTCCCTAGATTTTGCAAAGAGAAATACTTAAATTTCTCATTCTCTGAACTCCTTCTTGGTTTCCATGTTTTGGCTACCCCAATTTGGAATGTGTCGTAGAAGGAGGCGAGGCCCTTTCTGGAAATGTGACTTCTCTTTCCAGATACCCCACAGTGTCCCCAAGCCCAGGAGGATTCAAAGGAATCCTCTACATGTCACTAGAGAACATAAACGTCCCTGGTAAGCCATTTGCCCCACAGAAGAAACCCCGTTACTGACAGGGGCGGGGTTTAGCGGCAGTGTCCTCCCCCGCGGCCGCGTGGGCACACAGTGCGGATGTGACTGCCCAGGGCACCGCTCTCAGGCCACAGGCACCCAACTTGGGACTGCTGAATATGTCAAGAGGGGACCCCAGGGGGAACTTGGCCAAGGTCACCCAGTTGTCCCTAATCCATCTTAACAGTGAACAGCTCTCCACACCCCTGTCTCTTTTAATGTACTATTTATGCTTTTCAGTGGAATGTTTGAAAGGCAAGTGCAAGTTAAAGATACAGCAGCTTTGGGTTTTAGACAGCATTGGTAGATCAGGTTGGATAGTGGTGACCACACTGTCCCTCATGTTTAAAGAAAATAAAAAGGTTTGACCGAAGCCTTGCATATGTGTGTGGGGGCATTGTTTGGGGGCTTTCTCCAGGTCACATGAGGTTGACCTTCCAAGCATTCATCCCAGGGAGCTGCTCCTCCTGGCCCCCTTCTCTGTCTTGCACCTTCCTGTCCTGCCACAGCTTGGCTCACAGCAGGGTCCCGCCCACTGCCAGGATGGGAACTGGGCCTGTTCCTGGGACTCTGCCGCCCCCAAAAGCACATCCAGCTCCCAAGCGGGTCACCAGAGGCTTTCCCAGGCCCAGGGTGCCAGGCACAAGGCACTGCAGAGACATCAGCCGGGTCAAAGTCCAGGAAATGGAAGAGGGAGCTGCAACCCCTGGGGATGGGGAGGACTCAGCCATTTGGTTTTGCCCCATTTGGAGACTCACTCCCAGAGCCACGGTGGGTGCTCAAGAGAACGAGTGCCCCTGCACACCCCACTTCCTGATGTTCTTCCTGGGATGCGACGCCCAGCTCAGTCACTTTTTCATTTTGGTTTGGTTTCTATACAGTTTTGGTTCCACAAAGGATGCCCACCTCTGCCCTGTAACTACAGAGATTTACACCCGACTGCTGGACAGGTGGCCATTTATGGCAAGGGAGCCTGGTGCCTGGAGAGCAGGCGCTGGCCCACCTGCAACCCCATGGGGCGGGGTCCAGAGAGGCGGGTCACAGGCCTCTGCAGGTAAGGGGTGCGATGGGCAGCCCCCGGCAGCCCCCACTGGTTCTATGTGGCCCTGGCCCAGCTGCCTGATGCCGACAGTCACGTGTAGTTGTGCCTGAGCCGTGAAAGGACAGTGTGGGGAGAGACTTCATCTTTTCCTCACAGCTGGAACATTTGGGCTGTCCGTGACTGGTGACAGCTCTGTGCCTGGCCTGAGGGGCTCAAGCCCACCTTCCTGAAGCTGGGCTGAGCTCCTGGGTCATCCACGGATAAGCGTGGAGGTGGTGGGTGCCCATCTCTGCCTCTCTGAACCCCGCAGGGCAAGACAGACGTGCAGTTCATGAGGAGCTTGATGTGATCCTGGCTAAAATCAACACATCTGTTTATTTTTTCTTTTATTGTTTTAGCAGCAGGGTCTCGCTCTGTTACCTGGGCTGGAGTGCAATGGTGTCATCATAGCTCACTGTAGCCTCTAACTCTGGCTCAAGTGATCCTCCTGCCTCAGCCTCCCAAGTAGCTGGGACTACAGGTGCAAGTCGCCATGCCCGGCTTTTTTTTTTTTTTTTTTTTTTGTATTTTTGGCGTCTCACTCTGTTGCCCAGGCTAGACTTGAACTCCTAGCCTCAAGAAACCCTCCCACCTTGGCCTCCCTAAGCGTTGGGATTACAGACTTGAGCCACTGTGCACAGCCCTCATATCTGTTTATTAATGGGGGTTAAGAGCCCTTGTGTTTTAGCCAATAGGAACCAGAGCTTGGGCCCCTCACTCTTCCTCCTCCCTCAAGGCGGGATGTGTAGCTTAAGAAGGTGAGATTGGAGGCATCAGAGGGGAGGAACCTTCCACCCTGCCACCCATGGAGACTCTACCAGACTCTGTGGTGAGCAGTGACAGGAGGCAGCAGGAAGAGGGAATTCTGGTGGCCCTCCCCTCCTGGCTCCTCTCTCCCTGCCGCCTCCATTCCAGCTGAACTGGTCCCTCTGGTTTGGCATCAGTCAGGGGACTCCTCACCCCAGTGAAGAGGGAACAGGGGCACAGCCCTCAGTCACGCCTGACTTGCAGGTGGGCTGCCTTTTGTCCCACCGCCCCCTCCTTGGGGGAGCAGGATACTTTTAGAAAACAAGTCTCACATCAGAGCTGCCTGAAACAGAAATGTACAAGGACATAGGGTGAGAATTTTGATTCCTTATTTTAGAGTAGAACTGTAAGAACGCACATTTCTGCCTTGATCATGGATTTAGCCTCCAGAAGCGTGAGGAATAAATTCCTGTTGTTCATAAGCTACCCAGTTTCTGGTAGTTTGTAGCAGCCCAGACTAAGACACAGTGGGGAACTGTGGCCTGAAGTCAACCTCTCTTCCCTCTTGTGTCAAGACTGACACTCCTGAGAGGTGACACTCAGTGTCTCTGAATGAGGGGATTGGGATGGGAGATGGGGAGGGCAGAGGGGTTAGAGAGGCCACCTGCAATTGCTGGACACCACAAGGGTGGCTGGGTTGTGACCAGGTCTGGAGATGCAGCCTCACCAAAGCCACCAGGACTGACACTGACAGGCCCGTGCACGACAGACACTGGGTGACTCAAGGGTAGCCTTAGGGGCCTTCTGGATGCAGTACTTTGGTCCAACCCTGGAGAAGGAGGAGCACTTTTGGAGCATATGAAAAATATCCCTAAATAGCAAGAATTCCATTTCTAAATTGTGAGGTGTTTAGATGAACCACAAACCTTGTGATGATGTCAAAGACCACTTTGAAATATTCTCCCAAGCTTGGGTTTACGCTCACTTCTTCTATCAGCTGGGGAATTCCTATGGAAAAGGTTAAGAAAACCTGCCCTGAGGGTTGTCTGCATGGGAGACACCAGCCTGCCCCTGCCTGGGGGCTGTGCAGAGGCAGGGCCCAAGAGAGAACCAGAGGGCAGGGCTGCCTCTGGGCCAGGTGGCCTTGGCTCTGCCCCTCCCCTCTCTCCGCATCTTCCCCCAGCCCAGCCCATCTCTGCCTCTCTGTGTGCTGGGCTGTCCCCCCGTCCCTGGTTACTCACCCTCTGCTCAGACCGCTGGCAGAGGTTGAGCGGCTGTTCCCCAGGGCCATGTCGCAGGGGGACTCTGATCACCACCCTGTGTCAAGGTGTCCATGCTTGGTCCGACCACCCAGGTCATATCATGCAAATACCTCTGCTGTCTGGCCCAGCCTGCATGTGGCCGTGGGCTGAGCAGGCGCCTCCCGAGTTGTCTTCAACATGCTAAAGAGCCTGTCCCTTCTGTCAGCCAGTGAGTGGCCCCTTACATCTGCCTCCTGCTGTCCGCGCGAAGCTGGGCCATGTGTGCACGAGGGAGCCGCTCCGTGTCTGTGTCCCCGCCCCAGCACCGGCCCTGCACCTGGGTGGGTGCCAGCTGGGAGAACAGGGCTGGGCTTGGGCAGAGGGGACGAGGGAGTCCCATCCCTTAGGTGCAGGAAGTAGGGCTCTGGGCTGTTAGCAGCAAAGCCATTTGTAGTCATCTGTGAGGCTGCCGTGACAAAGTTACATAGATCGGGTGGCTCAAAAAGAATTGTGAAAATTTTCTCACAATGCTGTGAGTTAGAAGTCCAAGATCAAGGTGTGGACAGGGCCAGTTTCCTTTGAGTCTCACGGAGACATGGCTTGTAGATGGCCACGTTCTAACTGTGTCCTCTCACCGTTCTCTCTCTGTGTCTGCGTCCTAATAGCCTCTTCTCACAGCAGCCATACTGGATTAGGGCCCACCCTAATGACTTCCTTTAATTTTATCATCTCTTTAAAGACCCTGTCTCCAGCTACAGTACAGCTATGCTCTGAGGTCCTGGGGGTTAGGACTTTGCTGTTTGAATTGTGGGAGGACTCGATTCAGTGCATGCCAGCCTTTATCAGTGACACTGGCAGGGGCCCCTCTCCAAGTGGTGTGGGGAGACCATGGCCCTGCGCAAAGACTCCAACAGGTTTTGGAGACAGAAAAGCCCAGTTCCTGCTGGACTCCATCATATGGGTGAGCTGGGCAGCCACAGGCAGGTCCCCTCACCTCTGCAGAGACCACAGTGGCTGCGAGGAGGGCATGATATTATGCAGAGACCCCTCCCAGCCCCCCACGTGGCTCCTACGTGGCCGCTCCTGCCTGATGGGCTGCAGGCGTCTGACGCCAGCTGGGCCAGGGCCCGGTGGCTCAGGCCAGGCTGCGAGATCTAGAAGAGACCTTGGAGATCCGTCACCTCGTCTGACAAGCGAGGAGCCAGGGCAGACAGGCGTACACTTGTGGTTCTGGGGGTGGTGGCCCTGTGGAGGTTTGGGGGCTCCGAAAACATGCAGGCCAGAATGAGCATCAGTTTATCACGTCCCGCCCAAAGGTGACCTGCCAATCTCAACCCAAGGATGCAGTTATTGTAACCAGAAATCCTGACCCTTCCCTCCCTATTTCCCTGCTCCCCTGGGTGGGCAGGGCACCCCAGGAAGGGGTCTTGGGATCAGAAAGCAGGTGGCCCTGGGAGGTGCTCACCAGATAGTCCAGAGGCCGTGAAGGGGAGGGAGGCGGGGCTCAGGCTGTCTCAGAGATCAGTAGGGGCTGAGTCTGCAGAGGCTGCAGCTGGGCCGGGGGCAGCAGGCACAGGGCCTGAGGAGCGTCTCCTGCAGCCCATCCCCAGGGGTCTTCTTGCCTTGGTGCTCCAGAGCCCCCCTGAGGACGGGGGCTGAGATGACGGGGAAGCAGTGTGACAGTCGATTATCCCCTGCTGTGTGTGTTTACTAGGCTGATGCTAAAAATTTATTTTAAAACATCAGTGTTTGCAGAGTCACCGAATACACACCAGGGAGACTCTGTTCCACTGTACAGCTGTTTTCATACCCGTTTGCTGTCACTTTCCAACCGTTGGAGCTACTTTCCCCTTTCTGGAGCCTGGAGATGTTTGTTTAAAACACAGAGAGGCAGGAGAGTACCGGGAGGGGCACCTGCACCGCCCTAAGCCCACAGTATCACGGGTCCAGCCCACGTGCCTCCCAGGGAGCGTGCAGCCTCCTGCTGGGCACAGCAGACCCGCGGCGGGGTGGGCTCTGGCCCCCTGCAAGGCTCGACGCACCCAAGCCCTTGGGCCCTGGGCCCTGTCGGGCACCCGTGGAAGAGGCCTGCCTCTCCTCTGTGCACCCTCTCCCTTCTCCCCAAAACCAGCCCCCCACTCCCACTCACTGAGACTCAGGCACCTGCTGGCACTGCCTGGCCCACAGCCCCCTGTTATCCAGGGAACTTCAGCACCCATGAGATGACCTGCCCACTGTGGTGGCCTTGAATGGTCCTGGCCCTCCTGACCTCCACTTCTCTGCACTGCACGTCATCCCCCTGGCCCCGACCACATCCCGAGCCTGTCATGCCCTCACACACAATCCAGACGTCGCTCTCTCACCAGCAGCGCAGATGCTCCCGCGACATGGACGCGGGGCTCCCCCACGATCATGTTGGCCTCAGCAGGGCCTCCCACCCACCCACGTCTCGTCTCCATATTCTTTCAAGTCCTGGCCCCAGAGCCTGACCCCCTAGACCACCCTCATTCCAACACAGCACACGTCCCCAGCCCCTTTTCTTTGCGTCACGTGCTCAGGATCACACTGATGATGGATGAAACCAACTGTGCCCGCCCTGGGCTGCTGAACACTACTGCAGGGGAAAATAAGGCACGGGGCTGGTTGGCACCCACAGAAGTTAATGCCCACATCCTGCACTGAAGCCTCAATGCTGAGCACAACTTTTTAATGCAAAGTTCGACGAGAAGCAAGAAAATCAAGTTTCTAAATGTTAGAAAATTTTTCTCACAAATGTTTAAGGAAGGAAACTTGAAGCCACGACAGAGATCGGCTATGAAGAACCATGAAGATTCGAGACTGTGACTGATACCTAAAGGCCTAAGATGCCGGGTGACAGGTGGGTTGGGAGGTGAAGCCTCAGCTCACAGCATGGAGAGAGCTGGAATCTGCTCCCTCATAAGCCAGGGGCCGCAGAGCCCCCTCCAACCCTACCCTCCAACCCCATAAAACAGAATGAGGAGCCTCAGGCCCAGCCCAGGACACGGCTCAGAGGAAGGCCACTCGCCCTGGGCACCTGCAGGAAATCCCAGGCCCAAGTCTGCACTGAGTTGGTGCAGACAATCCGAGCTACGATGGCCACATTATAGCCATCAGGAACCGAGAGACTCTGCCAGGGCCCAGCAAACCGAACGGGAAACTGTCCCTCTGCAGACACCTTCCCCACGCACGGCCACTGGGATCCTCACGGAAAACCGTGTCCTACTAGACAGGAGCTCCGAGGAAAACCTCCCAGGGAGCCAACAAAGCCAGTCAGCGGACACAAAAAACAGGAAGGCTCTGATCCCAGAAACTAGAGATGACAGAGCAATTTGAGAGCGGCAGTAAAATACGTGCATGTAGAATGTTCAAGAAAGAAAAAGAAGGAACAAACCAGCAAGAACAGCTCATGATGGCAGGGTTTTAAAATGGCCAAAGCATTTTAACTGATCAGCACCTAAGTGCACATAACGGAATAACATGTATCGTGCGTCGGGCAGATGGGAGGGGGAGGGGATGGGTGTGTCACACATAAAGAGTGCGATGTGCACCGTCTTGGGGATGGACATGCCTGAAGCTCTGACTTAGAGGCGGCCGGGGGGGTAGGGGGGAAGGGCAATATATATAACCTAAATATTTGTACCCCCATAATATGCTGAAATAAAAAATAAAATAAAATAAAATGGCCAAAGCAAAGTTCTAAAATGCGTTGAATTAGAAATGAAACACAAGACAAATTTTCGGAGAAAAAGGGGGAGGAACTCCAAGGACAGACCTGAGCAGTGTCCTTGGCGCAGCACCAGCGACTGGGGTGGGAGCCACGGACAGGAAAGCGGCATTCGAGGAGCAGGCGGGAAGCTTCCACGCAGGGCAGCTCAGCCCCTGTGGTCAGAGGTGGAAGGAAAGACACCAAGGGCCCTCTCGCTGTCTCTCTCGCTCTCTCACACACGCACACGCGCCTGCACGTGCAGGCTGAGTGGCCGATTATCGTGGCCACAGAGCGAGCACAGGTAGCGGAACCCATTAGCCGCCTGCTGCGGGGGAGTCAGGGCTCTGCGGTTGCGGGAGGGCTGGGCGGGGATCCTGACAGGCAGGCTGAACAGGGCAGTCACCCCGCCTCTGGGTAGGGCAGATGCGTTCCTTGGTCTGTACATGGGTGGTTGGACCAGGTCCCACGCTCAGGGACCAGGTCCCATGCTCAGGGACCAGGTCCCACGCTCAGGGACCAGGGACGTCTTCACTCAGGTCTGGAGCACTGTGTCACTCAAAGTCTCTGAGCAGTGCACAGACTGAGTGTCCCCTACAGCTTAGATTCTCTTCCTCCCACAGTGACTGCTTCTAACCTCCCAAACACCACCCACACTACCTCCCCCCACACCCGGCCTAGTGTCTCGCCTCCTACTGAAGACAGGAGCATCCCCAGGACAGCCGGGAGGACGCCCTGCCTGTTCCCACGTGCCCTCCCTGCCTGCCCTGTGCTCTAAAGACGCTGACAGAGACGACCGGCCTTTGTTTTCCTTCCTCACTGAAGTCAAGTCTGCAGTCTGGCCGGGCTCGCATCTCCCACCCTTCTCACTGACCCTGTCCCCTTTCCCTGTGTCTCCTGCTGCTTCCAGCTGTCCCCCAGGACGCCCAGAGCCCGTATTATGCCCACCCTGGGGCACACCCCCCTTGGCCCTCGCCCTTCCCGTCCAGCCCCCCACGATGCCCGCACTAGCTGTCTGCCCTCCTCCCATGGCTTTGTGGCCACCTGCTGCAACCACCCTGAAGAGGCCCCCAGGTGGCCCCCGTCAGTGGTCGCATCAGCAGCTGGTGGGTCCTCAACCGTGTCTTGCCTGCAGCCCCTGCGCCAGCCCAGGTTGTCTCCTGCACACACCCCCTGCCCTGCCCTTGCCAGGCGACTTCTCCTTGTTCCCAGGTGGGACTTTGTGCTCTGCCTTGGATCCCCTTCTCTTCTCACTGGGCAGCCACCATGCACACCCGTGGGGGAGTCACAGGGGAAGCCTCACTGGCCACCGACACCTCAATCTGCATGTTTGCTGCTATCTCTGCAGAGCAGGGCTGGATGTGCGGGAGAGACCGCGTGACGTCCTGCGTCTGGGGTGGGGAAGGGCACTGAGTGGCGAGGCTGGAGGAGCTGAAGACAAGCACTGAGAAGGCCCCGCCTTTCCTGGGATTGTCCCTGGGGATTGGGGCTGTGTCCACAAAGTCTCCTGGGCCAAGAGGGTGGCGGTGCTGGTTGGGTTGGGCACCCCTCGTCCCCTGCAGGAAGGGAGCAGAGGGCATAGCCAGGGTCGAGGGGGACAGTCACTCGAGCTGCAACCTCTGCTAGGTCAAGTGGAGCAGAAATCAAGTTGAAGTGCTGAATCGAGGGGTGAAACGTGGCCTTTCTACCTGTCCCCCTCCGCACCCACGATCCCTGGAGAACACGGGAGTGAGGATGCTGTTCTTGCCTTAGTTGTTCATCTCGGCCACCTCTGGTTCTAGTTCAGGAAGGACACAATGAGCAAGTGGAGCGTCCGGTTGGGAATGGACATAACTTCAGGGCCAGGGACACCTTCTCACTCCCCAGACTGCCCTGACAGCTGATCAGAGTCTACAGTGCCACCAGTTAAGCCCACCCCCTTACCATAGGCCTTGTCCCTTATTTAAATGCAGAAACCTCCAGGGGCAGGGTTAAGTGTGACTGGTCACTCACACCGTCCTAGTCCTTTCCTAAGAGGTTTAGATGCTGGGAAACGGGAGAGCACAGCAGCCTGAGAGGAGCAAGACCCCGGGCAGGGGAGAGAGTGGAGAGCAGGTGAGCACCCAGCACGCACACTGGGCCCCTGGCAGGAGGTTCCTGGTTCAGATCCGCCCAGGTACTGTACCATCCCCCCATCAGCCCACCCCACCAAGCCCTGCTCGCTGGGCAGCTCCAGCTGTGGGGCTCTTGGTCACGGTGGCCAGGAGGGACGCCCACCCTTGACACAGCTATCCACCTTTTCCCCAAATTCAGTTACTGAGCACCCACCCCGCGCCGGCCCCCAGGCTGGGCACTGGGAACACGGAGATGGTGAAACCCCAGTGATGCTCCCAGGGAAAGAGAAACGCCCCAGTGTGGTGACAAGAATGCTGAGGGGAGCAGGCAGCAGGAGAGGCAGAAATTTTTTAAAAATATTTGTTTAATTTTTCATTGTTCATTATTTTTAAATGTGCACAAAAGTAGAATCAACAGTGTAACAAACTCCCTCTAGCTACAACCAAGCTCCAACGATTTTTATTAGCATTTTTATTAATACTGTCATCTAACTCTTCCACATTCTTTGACAGAGGATTTTAAAACAAAATTGAAGACATCACGCATTTCACCCACAAATCCTCCCGCACGCATCTCTGACATGAGCGTCTCTCAGTCCGCACCACAGCAGCGACACCGACGCCCAGCAGCACACCTGGGCCCTTCCTCGCTTTCCTGCCCTTCGGCACATCACCCGCCCAGAGCGAATCCCCCATCCTACACCTCTAGGAGTCTCCCCAAGGACCTGCGACCTAGGCCCATGACACACCAGGGGTTTTCAGACCTGAGCCCGCCAGCAGATCCCAGCTGTGCATTCCTGGGCCCCAAAGTGTGGCCAGGCGAAGGACGTGGGCGGTCAAAGAAGACAGTATTGTCCTGTGCCGCAGGTAGGGGTAGAGGTTGAAAAGCCATTTGGAAATGGAGTCGTGCTCTGCGGCACACGTGTTGCACTCTTCTCAGTTTCTGCCATCCTCTGCGGTTTCATGGCGAATGCACACTCTTTCCTTGCTGCTATCTGCTGTCCCCAATAACAGTTGGCCCTGCAGTCCAGAGCCCCAAGGGATCCACGGCCTCCTCCTACCCAGCACTGGGGAGAAAGGGTTTGGTGCCATTTGCATGTGGTGCAGCTGCCAGTCTAACCACCGGGGGTGGCATCCCCCCCAATTATACCGTCAGGAGGAATCCCCCATGGCCCAGGCCTCAGAGCCAAGAGCTACTTCCCAAATCTCCAGAGTCCTCACCCAGGCTGCCGGAATGGCAACCCAGCTACCGTAACAGGGACAGGCCCAGGCCTCCTTCCCAAGGGCCAGCAGCTGCTCATGGTCCTTCTCCTGTGCCAGGATCTCGTCCCTGTGCTCATGGTTGTAGAAGGGGCAGGCAGCCTGCTTCTCCTGCCGCCTTCCCTCTGGCGTCTCCCCTCAGCTTCACCCTTCTCTGAAGGTGGCACAGGCACAGGGAGCAGAGACAGAGGGCGGCGGCTGTGTATGGGGTTAAGAGTTGATTTGTCATATGTTGGAACCCATTTCCAGGGGTTGGGGCGATACAACTCTTCCACGTGCTGCCCACTGTGATCTCATCAGGAAACTCTGGGATTTGCCCTTAGGTTCTGCATAAAGAGCCCATGAAATCATCTCCAAGCCAGGGACAGGGACTAGACACTGACGCAGAAGGCAGGAACCCCTTTCCCTAAGGAGAGGGTCTTCAGGAAGGAAGCAGGGTCTGCTCTGCCGTTCCATCCATTCAAGATACGTGTGGTCTTTATTTCCCGAGTCCCTGGCCCACATGGCCCCAGATCCTTGGTCACATCCAGCCATGCCCCGCTCTCCGCAGACGTCCCGAGGCTGCAGCGGGGGCTCGGTGGCTGCGTGTTGCTTCTCCGCGTCTGCACACGGCAGTGTTGACAAGCCGCACGGAACCAGGCTCTGCCTTTGTTCACACGCAGGCCCTACCAGGCAGGGGAAAGAAAGAGACAAAGACACGGTGCTGCCAAAGGACACACAAGCGACCGCCTGGACCTGCCAGCCCAGCCCACCGCCTCTTCCTTTCCTTCCAGTGACCGCGGCTCAGGCCCGAGAAGGGCTGACAGCCGCCTCACGCCCAGCGCCTCTCTGGGCCGGACAAGGAAGACAAAGGCACAGGGAACGGAGCAGGATGGCGCCCGGGCCAAGACACCTTGCCGCTCTTTACCTGCCGAGAGCCGAGGGGGACAAGCCGACGTCCTTGCCAAAGGGACTCCTGTGTACTTCGTCCACAAGGTGGCCAGCCAGGAGTGTGTCCAGCTGCAGTCATGACCTGCTCGAGGAAAAGGCAGCGTTTCACAGAGGGGACTCTAACGCGCCTGCACGTCGGGGCGCCACAGCCTAAGGGGCCGAGGGCACGAGGACAGCGACTGTGACGTACCACCCCGAGGCAGGACGACTGCATCTCATGTCAGGTCTCATCTAACCAGGGGCCCGGGGACTCCCCCAGTCTCCTGCAGCCCCAGAAGTTCCAGGGAACACCCACAGGAGGTCACCCCTTCCCTTAGCCGGACTCAGCCTCTGATCCGGCTGCTTTGGAGGGTTGGGGATCTTAGGAAAGTGTGTGCTCCCTGGGTGGGGACTCTCACCGTGGCGAAGATTCTGCCAGTCTGGGGACAGTGGGTATCGGGGGAGGGGTGCGTCACACAGGTGCCCACAGGGAGAGCAGGAGTCAGAGCTGAATATTCTCTCTACTGCTGTAAGGCCTGGAAAAGAGGAAAATAGAGGGAAATACCTTCTTTCAACAGAAAAGAAAAGCCTTAAATGAATTAAACCAAATATGTTTAAATTTGAGACGTGTCAGGCCACACATGCGTCCCAGCACTGCGTGCAAACGGAAATGCAGAGAAGAGCAGAAGCCCCCCCGGAGACTGGCAGGGCAGGCGCTTCTGCCCGGCCCCCCACACCCCCCGCCAGCACCAGCGGAGGCAGGGACTGCCCCGGCCTCGGCGCAGGGCGGCTGCCCCTCAGTGCCCGGCAGCAAGCCTGGCCTCGCCCCCAGGACAGGCCTCCCCAGGGCCCAGCCTGCCAGGGGAGCGACTAGGGACCAGGTTGCGTCTGGGAAGCCACAGAGTCCATGAGCCGGAAGCTCCGTCCTCCACAGGAGGGTGGGCAGCAGCCGGAGCGACCCTGGCATTCTCCCCAGGGTGGAGAGCCCGGGACGGGGGCCCAGACACAGCGGCACCTGAGGACAGGGGTCTCACCTCCATTCCACGTCCTTCCTGCAGGCCATCCTCATCCTCATCCGCTCTGCGGGAGCGAGAACAGAGAACACAGTGGGCCCTCGGCACACTCAGGTCAGCCACGCTGATGTTTACTGAGCAACTACTGAGCGCCCTGGACAGGCCCTGGACAGTCCCCGAGACACGAGTCAGACGGAGCCCCTTCCTCAGAAGCCAACAGATTGGAGGCTTGTGGTCTGGGCCAGAAAGGGGGCAAACAGTCCCCGCAATAGGCGCCACCAAAGGGAAGTGCTGCTCCTTCAGAGATACCCCCAGGCCCATGCCAGCCCTGCCTCCCGGGCCTCTCAGCTCTGCAGACAGGGAAGCACGGAGAGGGGGAGAGGAGCCGCAGCCCCACCCCAGCCTCAAGGTGGTCCGTCGTCCTCCCACAGTCATGGCAGCTGCGCTCCTCTCCCTGCCATCCCTCCAGTGGCCAGGCCTCCTCGGATCCCGGAGGGACTGGCCTTTGCCACCTCAGGCCCTGGGACAGGCAGGCCTGTGCCAGCAATGCTCTGGGGTGGGGTGACGCAGCAGCAGCTCCTGTCTCAGCCACCAGCTGTTCCTTTCTCCTTGGGAAGGACCAGCTCCTGCCCCCAGACTGCAGCTGCCCCAGCTGCGCGGCCCCTGTCCCTGTTGCCAGCCTCTCCCTGCTGAGGGGCGGGAGACTCTCGACTTCTTCCTCCTGTCTCTGGAACACGTCTCAGCACGGGTGCCCCAGGCCTGATGGAGCCTCCTCGTGTCATGCTGCCCAACTCCTGGGTGAGGACAACTTAGCCAGTGACCTCTGAGACCCCATGCAGAGAGACACTGCTTTCCCATGACCCTGGCCCCTCCAGGAGATGACACTCACCAGGTGAGTGGCTGCACACCCGAGCTGCGTGTCCTGAGGGACCCGCTGCAGGTATCTTCTCTCGTCCTCCTCCTCACCTGCTCCTCCTGCAGCGGGAGGCAGCCATAAAGGACACTGGGGCAGGAAGCCCCGAACAGGCCTTCCTGAAGCATCTGCGGCTGCCCAGGACACCCCTCAACACAGGCAGCTCTGCTTCCCCGCCCTGGCTCCAGGCTGCCGTCACCTCCTGTCCCCAGACCCTCAGCCTCCGCAGGCCCAGCCTCGCTGCTCACGGCCGACAGCCTGCATCCTCCCTCCCAAAGCCACATCCTCGCAACCAGCTTCCTTCCCTGGCTGAGTCTGAAGCTCCTGAGTCATGTTGCCCATGGCAACGGCCAGGCTGTTTCCCGGGGGAGTGACCAGTGGGACTGCCGGCCCTTGTCAGGAGAAGCCTGTTGGCAGCAGCTCAGAAAAGAGCGCAGGGAGCACCTCCGCTCAGGAAAGCCGGGGAAGGAGCTGACAGACACCACGGAGCCCAAGAGGAGCACACGCTGCCCACCTCGGAGCTGACCCAACGTCATCCCTGACGCCCTTTCTCCTTGGTCACCCCTTCCTGCCCAGATGGCACCTTCAGTTGGTGCGCCAGGTCCCCTTCTTTCCTCTGCAGAAGCGGAGTCCCAGTGCGGTTCTCCAGGCCTCGGGCATCCGCGGTCTCTCAGCAGGAAGATGAGGACGGGTCTCACCCCACGAGGGGCCAGTCCCAGGCTCAAGGGCACGCACCTCTCCTGGACTGTCCTTCTGTTCGAGGTCATGGAGCCAGGAGAGGGCCCCACAAACAAGACCTGAGGACCTTCCCTGCAGGAAGAAAGACGATCTTCAGAAATAAAGGAAAACAAGAAGCTTCCTAATGGTCCTTCCCCGTTTCAGTGAGGGCTTCAAAGAAGGTCTGGCTGTAAATGTGACAGCGTGCTCTGAGACCAGCCCAGGACAGGACAGGAAGGGAACTGGCTGCGGAATAGCCAGGAAAACAAGAAAAAGGAAGTCAGAAAAGCTGAGTTTGTTAAGAAGGTCTTTGAGTTATTAAATAATTCATTGATTGGCAGCATCTAATGCTCTTTACTAAAAATTGCAGTGGTCGTCCACATAGGGCTGACTTCCGATCTTACCTTTGAGCCTGTTGGGGCTCAGAAACTGATGCCCCAGACTGTGGCACTTTGACAGGCTCAACTGAAGAAGTCTCCAGGTCTCTCTGACCTCACCCTCCCCACTGTCTCCCCCAAAGAAGTGGAAGTTCCTGTATCTGCCTAAGATCCAGACCCCCCAAGGGGAACAATTTCCCAAGAAGCAGGAAAGAGCTTCTTTGTTTAGTTACACAGCTTACAGTTCTGAAAAGAAATATAAGTGGTTTATCAGGTTATAAATAAATGCTGCCAGTTAACAATGAGAAGAAGGTGAGAAGTTGGATAGACAGCCACCCGCAAGAATCAAAGCCAAACGCTGTCTAGCGTGCGATCCCACCTCCTTGCCGGGGAGCCGCCCTGGCCTCTCAGCTGTCTCGCAGCTGATGTGCACACAGGGCACGGTCAGTCGCGTGAGTGCCAGTGTTTGCAATTTTTTAAAGCAAACTAACTGCTCTGGAGAACATTACTCTTGGCTGAAAGACCAGAATTTTCCCTGTGGGTCCTTGTTATGGGTTCCCCTCACAGTTCCTATGTTGAAGTCCTAACCCCTTGTGTCCCAGAATGTGACCTTATATGGAAATAGGGTCACCCCAGAGGTGCTCAGCTAAGATGAGGCCACTAGGGTGGGTCCTAGTCCTTGATAGGACTAGAGTCCTTATTACAAAGGGGAAGGTGGGCGCAGACATGAGCTGAAGGAAGGGGATGGGAAGGGATGTGATGGGACACAGGGAGGGGACGGCCACCCGGTAGCCAAGGAAGGGGCCTGAGCAGACCCTTCCCTCACCACCCTCAGAGGGACCAGGCCCGCTCCTGGGACTTAAGACAGGCAGTGGGACTGCAGAGGACAGAGGCAGTTAATCCTAGGCTGAGAATCTAGATCCTGGCCCCACCCCAGTGGCTTATATGTAGAGAGCTAAACTCCTAACATCACACCCTGGGCTTTGCATCGTGAGGCCGGGCCCTGGGAGGTTCACTGAAAATCACTGGCGGAGGCAGAGTGACGAGCAGGAGACAAGGCAAACACGTCTATTTCAGTGCATACACGGAGGATGTATGGACACGCTCTCCTTCAGAAGGGAGACCGCACCCCCAGGGAGGCGCAGAGGCTTCTACACCACCCTGAGGGAACAGAAAGGGTGGGGCCTGGACCCTGGAAGAACAGGTTATGGGAGAGGAGAAGAGGACTCTGTTGAGGGCAATAAATGGTTGCTAGGGAGAGTGATGGCTGGGGAAGAGAAAATGCCTCCTAAGGGGTTCTCTCTGGAATCTGAATGAGTCTGAGAGGCAGAACACTGTCTTTTAAATGAGTCTGGGCACATGTGCTTAGATTCTAGTCTTATAGGGAGGGGAGGAAAAGGAAGAATTGTTCCCCTTGGGGGGTCTGGGTCTTAGGCAGAGACAGGAACTTCCACTTCTTTGGGGCAGACAGTGGGGAAGGTGAGGTCAGAGAGACCTGGAGGCTTCTTCAGTTGAGCCTGTCAAAGTGCCACAGTTTGGGGCATCAGTTTCTGAGCACCAACAGTCCCAAAGGTAAGGTCAGAAGTTAGCCCTATGTGGAATACCGCTGCAATTTTTACTGAACAGCATTAGATGCTGCCAATCAATGAATTATTTAATAACTCAAAGACCCTCTTAAAAAACTCCTCTCAAAACTCAGGGCTAGGAAGAAAAATTCTCCTGCTAATGCACACATGCTTTCCATAACTCAGCAGTGAGGCCTGCTTATATATTCTGTGTTCTTCTTTGCCTCCACTGCTAGTAATCTCCAAGCTATGTATTGTGCATTATTTTAGTTTTCACTGGCAAGCCTTTTTTTGATACTTTGCTTTTTGTGTTCTCATTATTTCTTGCTCATTTTAAGTAAATTTTCATTAATTTGCTAGAGCAGCTCACAGGACTCAGGGAAACAATTACCCCTGCGGGCTTATCACAAAGGACATTTTATATGATGCCAGTAAACAGCCAAATGAAGAGAAACATAGGGCAAGGCCTGGAAAGATCCCAAGCACACGAGCTTCTGTCCCCATGGAGTTGGGTTTTGCCACCCTCCTGGCACGTGGGTAAATTCTGGTTCATCACCCTGTAAGCCTCAAACTACCTGGATGCTCCCTGAACCCTGTCTTTTTGGGCCTCTTTGGGAGACTTCATTGGACAGGCATGATTGACAACCATGTAGAAATCTGACTGAACAAGAAGGATATGATCTACACTATTAGACTGAGTGGGAGAAACCCAGCAAAGCCTGTCCATAGATTCTTCTTTGCTCTCTGGGCAGCTTTCCTTCTTCCGGAGAATGGGGCGGGGCCCACTCTGGAATGAGGGTCTTAGGACCCACAAGCAGGTTAGAGTCCTGCCTTGGCAGGGGAAAGGATGACGGGTGAGGGTCAGAGAGAGGGAGGTTCTGTTTTCTGAGGCCTACTTCTGGGGTTTAAAGCTCCCAACATTATAACAAAAGACTGTAACAAGGGCTTTGGAAGTCACAAGCCAGGAATCAGGGACAAAAGGCAATAGATATACATCATAATGTGACAGTGCCCTATAGAGTTGTAACTTTTGAACCTTTCATATATTAACTATACCTTTTCTAAGTATAGATATGTGTAGAGACAAAATACTCACCATTGTGCTCCGGTTGCCTACAGCATTTAGGACGGTAACATGCTGCACAGGCTCATGGTGTCACTGAAAGCTCAGCACTTGCCCTGGAGGCCACATCAGAAGAATGAGAACAAGTGGTTTGAGGAGAAGAAAAGAGAAGTTCATTACTTTGTGGACAAAGGAGGAGAAAGGATAGACACTCTCATCTCAAAGTCCAAATTTCCTGCACATCAGCAGAAGAACAGGGCTTTCAAAGGGAGGGCCCTCAGTGCTTGGCTATTGTGGTCAACTGTACTAATTGTCCCACCTCTGCCAAAGACAAAGCCTGTGATCTCCACCCACATGGGGAGCTGGCGCCAGCCTGGGGTATCTGTGCCAGCTCCTGAAGAACAAGGAAAAGCCATGACCCTGCCCCTCCCAACCCCGGGCCTGAAGCAGGGATGCAGGTTTTAGTTCTCAAAAAGGAATGGATGTTTTAAAGAGACAGAAAATATTTTTGCCATTTTTCTCAGGTCATTCTCTCTGTCACAAGAGCCCAGGTGCCCTAGCCTACAGCATACAAGGTGTGGAGTAGGCCACACCATCCAGGTTTGTTGGGCGCCCTCTGTGCTGTGTGCACCATGATGAAATCACCTAATGATGCATTTCTCAAAAGATAGTCCTGTCATTAAAGGACATATGATTGTATAAAGCATTGAAAGTCTCAGATTTTGGTTTCAGAAACTAAAATCAGGACAGTGTTTCTCCCCTAACATTCCAGCTATCTCAGCTACCTGCACTAGCTGCACCCTGTTCATCCTAGAGACTCGTCACTTCTCTACTGACACAGAAGATGACGCGTATGCCAGTGTCTCATCTGTTCAGGATGCTATAATACAATGCCGTAAGCTGGGTGGCTTATAAACAACAAAAACTTTATTTCTCACAGTCCTGAAGGCTGGGAAGTCCAAGATCAAGGAAGACGTGGTGTCTGGTGAGAGCCCTCATCCTGGCTCATCAATTGCACCTTCTCGCTGCGTCTTCAAATGGCTGCAGGGTGACGGGCTCTCTGGGCTTCCTAGGCAGGGGCTCAAATTCCATTCCTGAGAGCTCTGCTCTCATGAACTACACACCTCCCAAAGGCTTCACCACTTAACAACACCACCTTGGGGCTTAGAATTTCAAAATATAGACTTTGGAGAAACACACACATTCAGTCCATTGCACCTTGTCTCTTAATCAGGGTTCTACAGAGAAACAGAACCAATAGGGTATGTGTCTATGTGTGTGTGTGTGTGCATGTGTGTGTGGGGACAGAGAGAGAGAGAGAGAGAGAGAGAGAGGAGGGAGAACAGAGATTTATGTTAAGACATTTCCTCATGCAAGTGTAAAAGCTGACAAGTCCAAAATCCGCAAGGTAGGCCATTAGGCTGGAGACCCAGGGAAGAGGTCATGGTGCAGTTCAAGTTCGAAGCCCATCTACTGGCAAAATTCCTTCTTGAGCTGGGCAGGGGCCAAGGGCCTGCTCTCAGCTGGCCTCTAGAAGTTGACAAGGATGAGGAAACAGATTCTCCCCTAGAGCCCCCGGAAAGGAACAAAGCCCTGCTATCACCTTGATTTTAGCCCAGTGAGACCCATTTCAGACCTCTGACCTCCAGAACGGTAAAATAATTGTGTGCTGTTTTGAGCCACTGTATTTGTGGCAATGTGTTCCAGCAGTCCTAGAAAACTAGCACGGGGGGGAGCTGGAAAGAATGGGGAGAAGCTGCAGAAAGCAATGCCAGTCTGGTCCTCGTTATGGAGTGTGGGCATGGGAGCAGAGAGGGTTGGGCAGAAAGAGTCTAAGTCTGTAGCACACTTCTAAGAATGTTTCTGGCCAGGCCAATGGGGAGTCACAGAGCCAGAAATCCTGCCTCTCACAGGAATGTGCCTATAGTAGAATCCCTGCTGTGCTGGCCAGTGGCTGAGAGCAGTTCATAGGAAGGCTGGTCTCAGCACAAACACACATGTGGGTCCAGAAGGGCAACAGCTGGGCTTGTCTACCGTGTGCCCCAAGTAGCTTCCCTGATCCGACCCAGGACCTTCAGTTTTAAAACCAAGACAGCCCTGGGAAAAACAGGATGGCTGGTCACCCTATCCCTGAGATTGGAGACCTGATGTGAGCATCTTCATGTCCAACATATTTCTTATCTCTGTGACTCCCTTTTGGAATAGAGTTTTGCTTATGGTGACAGTTCACAGCTAGAAGATTTTCTCACCATCTACCCTGGAGCCCATTTCACCACTCTTCCCGGTCCATCCAGATTAGACAGCATGCTAAGTTTCCAGTTTAGTCCTTTGTTTTACTTCCACACTTCTCACATACAGAATCTGGGCCAACTGCTATGTCCCTGACCCTTCTTATCATGAGAGATGGAGCACTGGTTGGCAACATGTCTACTTTAGCTCTTCCCACGAGGGTCTTTGTCTCCTCTATGGGAAAACTAATTATTGGTTCCAAGCTCTTTTTTTATGGTTATAGTCAGCCACCCAATGCACTTCTCATCTTCAACAGAAAAATGAGTGGTCATTTCTACTTTATAAAGTCCTGAGGCTCTTTGATTTGTTCCCGCATCTGTGCCAAATGCAGGACCTGTAAGTTTTATAGGAAGTTGTGTCCACAGAATATGATTATAGCCATCTTCCTTGTGGCCAAAGTTTTTTCACTGGAAGCAAATTAAGTGGCTCAGTTTCCAACTTGGGACCCAAATGGGCTCCAACAAGTCCTTGGATGGGAAAGAGCTAGGGAAAAACTTGCTATTACCACTCAGAACCTTGCATTTTGTGGAACCAATCTTAGTAGAGTGAGGTATACCTGCATCCACTTGGACTACTAAGGTCTCCCTTGTTTCCTATTTATTTTCCTATTTGCATCATGTAACTTTTCAATAATGAAAATATGTTGCTTCTGCATAAACCTTAGTGACTTATTTCTAGTTAAAATAATAAAATATCTTTAAATATGCTTAAATAAAATTAACATATCGGCTTATGTATTAGAATTAAAATATTAAAGATATAATGAATACAAAATGTATAATTATTAAATATTAGGATGTCAGTAGAGGACTAGGCCTATCAGTGGAAAACAAGACAGAGGTCAAGGACTTACTAACGTCACAGAAGCTACACAAACTACTGAGATGTGATACGGATTATTCATCAAACGCTTAGGGGAAGGTCAAGTGGTGAAAAGAATACAACTACACATCGCACAACACATACACTCAAATACCTCAAAGTTGAAAAAGCATTCAGTCTTTTTAATGAAGCTATCATACAACTAAACATTTTAGAGGAAAATATAAATACAGAGTTATCCTATTGGTAAGTGGTAAAAGATTTTTCAAACAAATAACAATGAAAGTAACAAAAGAAAATCTCAGTACATTTGGCCACAGAGAACTCGTGGTCATGTAAACTTAGTCAAAATGCAAATATAGGAAAAAGCATTAACATTCATAAATAACGAAACATTCTAGTGTGTTTACAGTAAAAGAACAAATAAATGATCACTGGATGGAATCAGTTTACACAGCACCCATGAGCACCAGAAGATTTCTAGGCTTATCTGAGAGGGACAAGCGTTCAGCTTCACCCTCTTACCTGAAGAGAACATTTGCTCTTCAGTTTTATGTCATAATTAATACACTAGGACCTTAATGTTCTCACCAACTTACAGTCTTCTCATTTACATATCCTATGAGTAACTTCATGCTATTAGTATTAGGCACATAGGAAAGAGGAGGTAGTTTCAAGGACCTAGTAAACATTTCTTTCCCTACTGTTCTGTAATTTACATCACAAAAAGAAAAAAAGAAATATTTCCCCAAAGTTAAACACAGCTTTAGTATATCACCTTGGTAACACATGCAATTTACAAAATATAATGTTAACAAAACAGTCAATTCTCCCAGTGAACAAAAGTTTGGTGGATAAAACAAAATGTGTGTTTAGTGGTAGTAAGTATCATAGCCTCATAGTAACATCTCATTTTTTGTAAGTAGTTTATTTTTAAGACGTTTTACTTATATGATAGTTTTAATGTCACCTAATATGGTTGTATGCATGTCAATATGCCCTTGCCCATCAATCATTGTGAGATATATTTTATTTTTCATTTTTATTATTTTCAGACATGAGGCTTTTCTATGTTGCCCAGGTGAATTTTTGGCTGTGGTTGATTTTGGGGTTTTTATAGATAATTGTGATTATTTCAAAATCATATGAAGAGTCCTGCATTTCTTCTTGGAAATCCTGTAACACCAGTTTCTTGAATTGCCACTATCAATTTTTTCTCTTCTTCCTCCATCTTCTACCACTGCTGCCTCTTTCATCATCTGGCTCATATCTAGGAAATTATACAGAAATAACTAGCCTCTCAGGTTTAAGAAAAAACAACTGCTTCTTAATAAGTATCAGAACAATCATGGCAAAATGTGAGATTAGAATCTAAAAATCTTTTCTGTAGAGCAGTGGTCCTCAACCTTTTTGGCACCAGGGACTGGTTTCACGGAAGACAATTTTTTTCTCCAACGAGGGAGGGGGGACAGCTTTGGGATGATCCAAGTGCATTACGTGCATTATATTTGCAGCCACTCCACCTGGGCCTCAGCTCCACCTGGGCCTCAGCTCCACCTGGGCTCATCAGGCATTAGATTCCCATAAGGAGCACACAACCTAGGTCCCTCGCATGTGCGGCTTCAGTAGGGTTTGTGCTCCTGAGAGAATCTAATGCTGCCGCTGATGTGACAGGAGGTGGAGCTCAGGCACCAGTGACAGGGAGTGGCTGTAAACACAGATGCAGCTTCGCTCCCTAGCCCACCACTCACTTCCTGCCTTGCAGCCCAGTTCCTAACAGACCACAGACCCAAACTGGTCCATGGCCCGGGGGTTGGGGACCACTGCTGTAGAGCACTAAAGAGAAATCATAAGAGATAAGCACATTTAAGTGAAATGTGTCCACTTACGCAGAATGCTCCAGTGGAAAGGGCAACTAAGGAGAGGCTCTCACTACATGTCCATCTCCCTCAGAGACCACGGGATCCACTGTTTCTTTCTGCATTGCAATCATTCCTGGTTAAACATAGGCCCTGCTAGTGGACACCCATCTACTCAACAACAAAACTATCTTCATGGGATGTGAACATTTGGTAGGTTCACAATAGAAAAAGGGAAACATGAGATCTGGGAAATAGAAAATATGAGATAATTTTCCACTTTTTGATTACATGAAATACTCTACTTCATTATTGTAAGCCCAGAAAATCTGCATCTGATTGCTACTGGGATATCGATTCAACTGAAAAAAATTTATTACGTACCTAGTAAAGAAAACCTCAAAATACTACTTCCTTCCTAGTGGAAAGCAAAGTGATGGCCACCCATTTTTAATTATATTGTCCTATCTCATGTTTAGTGGAACCTGTGGGTTTTAGGGATGCAAGCTTGGTGTGGAAGGGATTTGACATGGATGTGATTAATGACTAGAAAGCGTTAAACACGATGAGTTCAGTTTAACGGCTTCTCCATCTTCCCCACTCCCTGTGAGTCCATCAACAACCTCTTCCTGTTTTACAATTAAGTCTGAAGTCTTCCAGCATTAAACAATAGATATAGGAAAGACCCAAGTAACTTTCATCCCATCAGGTTGAATTTTACTAAGCAATTAATAATAAATTTATGCAACATATAAGATCTTAACCCTGAATGGCAGTAACTGGTTGGGAAAAGATAACGTGCTTCTTGAGTGAAATCAATCCAGAACACCCTACAGAATCTCCCATGCTAGAGATATGAAATTTATCTTTGTATCCACCTGACAGATCCTTGTACATGGCAGATACTCTGCTATCCTGGGTCACTATCCTACCTTGTGTTTTTTCTTCTTAAAAAAAAATTAGACATTTCTCTACAAGGAGACATCCCACCAGTCTTTTGACTGTGATACTCACCAGGGTATTTTCAGAGATGAATAGTATCACTTAACATTCCTATTCTCTAGGGCATCATTTTAACCCTCTTCAGAGAGTCTGGCTCATCTGTTCAAGTGCTCTGCCTGATGGTGAGGGAATTAGGAGAGTTAATCGGCTGAGTATCTATAATATTCAAATGTGTTCAGTGATACCTATAATGCACTCCATGAGCCTCAGAGAGGCAAAGCTGTTCAAGATAAGTTTCCTAGAACTCATCAGGTAGAAGGCAGACACAGAAACAATAAACTAGAGAACAGCTTACTACAAAAGTGCAAATGAAATGCTAGGGAGGAGCAGAGAAAGCAACTGCGGATACATCCTGAACAGAAGGGGCCAGGGGGGAAAGACTAAGAGGCGTCAGCACAGACGGGAGGAACATGGAGAGGTGGTGTGATAACCAAGGACATGGCCCCACAGTGAACCAGCATGACGGGGACAGCGAAGAATAAGGACCTCACAAGGTCATTCCTGAATTTTCACATAATCATATACAAACACTTTCAACAGAATAAAAGGGGAAATAAGAGCTCTGCTTAACTAAATGCAGTTACCAGATGGGATTATGCCTTATTCTAGTTGTCAGTTTAGCAATAGTGTAGATAATTGTACTAAACTCAAAGATTCGTTCTTTCAGATTGGCAGTATTATTTTTAGTAATATTTATGGAAAAATAACATGACTAAAGTGCATAGGAATTTTAAGAGGCAAACTAAGCCACATAGTATGATAAGAAATCATATCAAAAAAATAAATACCAAGACAAGAGAACTTTGGATAAAATAATGAACATAATTTAAATGGGATATATATTCACACACATATCAAATACATGGTTGCTGTGATGGAAATTATAAATATTTGAGATGTTAAAAATTATACAAATGGAATTATATCTATAAGAAAGTGTTCAAACAAAAATGTTTCATATATGTCACTAATATTTTGACTCATGGGGTATAATCAGAATGCAGCATCATCTCTCACTGTAACTTTTAAATTAAATATTCACTTATTTTTCTGCCCCAGGCTGGAAATGAGATTCTCAAGTTATAAAAAGCTGTGGTGTTTCCTGAACTGACAAAGCACAGAAACAGAATGCTCAGCCCAGTACAGTCATATAAATGCCCGAAAGTCAGAGGGAGTCAGCTCGGGCGTGCTGCAGGCCGGCCCCCTGCAGGGAGGGTGGACGGCACACATGGGCCTTTTCTCCTTCCCTGCTTCATCCCATACTTTCTTCCTCAGCTGCCTAAATATGGTGACATGGTTTCTGATCCTGCCATGGTCACAATTGCAGACAGTGGTTGAGATCTTATCTGCCTGGCACTGTTGTGAGGTGATTTTGGGCAGTTTGGATATGGCATTCATGTTAACGCTGACCCTCTCAGGGGCTCTTCTGTGCCCACCCCCGTTCCCACCTGCAACTGCCTTGGCCTGAGTGAATGCCCTGCATTCTGGCCTCTCTTTCCTCTGAGTCCCTAAGGACACCAGAGGCCCACATTGGTTGGTCCTCTTCTGAAGCCTGTTTACACCTTGAACAGGCCCTTTGCCATGGGATGTAAAATAAGTAACCCATCCCCACAATGGCTTTCTTGCTCTTTTGCACTTGACCAACATTTGGTCATCCGTAAACACGCAAACATTCTTTGCAAAACAAATGCTGCGAGTGCAGACTAGACTCAACTGACTCAACCCAACTAGGAAAGGGAGGAGAAATATTTGAATGGGCCGTTCTCAGGAAGATATAGGCATGACCAATTGGCACAGGAGGACATGCTCAACATCACCAGTCACTAGGGAAATGATCTCATTTGGATGAGAATAATTTAGATGTCAGTGATGTAAGATGCCACATCATATTCGATAGAAGAGCTCTCTCCCTTCACAGAATACTGAATAGAATGAACGTAATCAAAAAGACAGACCAAGCCTAATGGCTCATCCATGTAATTCTAGCACTCTAGGAGGCCAAGGTGGGAGGATCACTTGCACTCAGGAATTGAAGACCACCCTGACCAAGACCAAGACCCCCATCTCTACAAAAAATAGAAAAATTATCTGGGCATGGTGGTGCGTGGCTGTGGTCTCAGCTACTGGGGAGGTTGAGGCAGGAGGATTGCTTGAGCCCAGGACTTTGGGTTGCAGTGAGCTATGACGATGCTACTGCACTCTAGCTGGGCTGACACAGTGAGACTATGTCTCCAAAAAAAAAAAAAAAAAAGAAAAGAAAAGAAAGAAAAAAGGCAGACTATAATAAGTTCTGCAAAAGATGTGTAACTCAAAGTATAAAGTTACAGTTTTTCCACATCATTTCACTTCCAATTTCTTCCCCTCAAGAACAATTTGAATGCTTTGGCATCTACAGTCTCATAGGTCAGTAAAGATTCTGCTAGATTCTTATGCTCTTTTTGCATGAGTTTTCAAGATATCTTTTGCTCTTTCATATGAGTCCCACATAGAAAGCAGATATGTCAGAAGTAGAAAATGTAGGAGAGGCATAAAACCATAGTCAATGGGAAAAGAAATAAAAATGGTATGTTTTCTACATAATGTGAAATCTGTTGATATATAACTCCATTTAGAAGCTTGGTTCTTCAGTACAGAGAATTCATACATCATAACGTGAATAGTCAGAAAAACAGAATAAACATTCTGTGAAGGGAAAGATCTCTTCATCTGAAACAGTGTAGACCTTTTCCATTACAGAAACTTTCCATATAATTTGCTGCTCTAAAGCATTCCTTCTACTCCTTTGAATTAGTCAAAACCTGGCTCTCTCCTGCTTATCCTGCTTTCCCTAAACCTTCTCAAGTGTTATTTATTCACTCTCACCCCAGATATTTCAGAGTGAAGGAGTGAGCTCTTTGTTCCCATCACCACTCCCAGACCATCTCTAACCCCACCTCTTGTGTAAAGCGCTGTTCCTTCCAAGTCCGAACCATTTGACTAGAGCCCTATCCAAGTCCCTTCATGTGCCGTCTAACAAACACCCACAGTACATCCCCACTCACTGGAGACTTTGGCACTGACCTTGGTCTTCCTCTTCATTCCAAGACCTGCCTTAACGAATGGGTAACTTCAACACCCAAACCTCTCCATCAAACTCCAGACCCACATATCTAACTTGAAATCTTTACTAAGGTACCTCACATCCAACATGGACATGACAGAACTCATGGATCCCCCATGATGGGACATGCCTATAGCCCCAGCTACTCACATGGCTGAGGCAGGGGAATCACTTGTGCCCAAGAGTTCAAATCCAGCCTGGGAAATATAGCAAGACTCCAGCTCTAAAAAAATTTTAAAACAACCCTCCCCTTGAACTCATGATCTCCCAACTTTCCAGCCTGAGCTCAGCTTAGCCTCCAGGTTTCCCAGGGAGTGCCACCAACAATTATACAGTCACAAGAGGTGGAAATCTAGAAAAGACCTTTAACTTCCCTCACCCTTCACAACCAAAACATCACAAGGACATACTGATTCTACTACATACGTATCTCTTGACCCCACCATGTGTCTCCATTTCTGCTTTCACCCACCTCATCCACGGATCCTTTCTATCATGCCTGGCCTACTGCAGTGCTTCCTAACGGATCTCCCTGAATCCACTCTCACCTATTCTGCACCCTGGTCTGTAAAGTTCATTGCAGCCAAAGGGACACTTGTTTTGCCTATTCTATATTCTCAGCACATGCACACTGGTGGGTGCAAAGCAAATCATCAATAATATTTGCTGAAAAAACACATGTCAGTGTGGGAAAACAGAGACACAGGGAATCAATAAACAATGCCCCCTTTCTATCACCACTTATGGTTTTGCAGAGAAAGTAGAATTGAATTTTTATCCTCACAAATATAACTGTTTTGAGCCCATAGTCAGAATAACATAAAGACCCAGTTCATGACCAAAGTTCCTTACTGACATATTTAAAGCACCGCTGCAGTGGTGCACCTGTTCTCTTTATTTTATGGAGTGATATTTCTGGTGAACAGAGGGCCTACAGCTTTTATCATTTTAAAGTATCTATTTAGGAATATTATGTATTTCTTTAATTTTAATAAATGAAAATATAAGTACACACAGAAAAATATTTTCATTATCCTTAGAAGGACCCTTATTTTCTGCTCAACAGCAGATTGAGTTTCTGGACTCAATGTCCCTGTATTACTGTAGATCATAACTGCAAGCTGTAACCCAAATGATGAAAATAATGGAAGAGAAAGCCTCTAAACACCAACATTTAACAGAGAAAGTACTATCCTATATATAAAGAAATAACTATCATGGCTGACAAGGAAGAAATACAATAGAGAATTGTATTTAAGGGTCAAGAAATTTCATTATTCTTCTGAATGTATAAAGACTAAAATCCATTAGTGAATGTGTGAGCAAGAGAGAAAATTTACAATCATTTTAATCTCGTTCTGAGTACTCCCTAGAGATCCTGGGTGGGCCACTCTAAATACAGAAAGCCACAGTCCAGAGTACAGAGGTGCTGCAAGGGGCCGCCGTGGCAATGTGGGAGTGTGAGATACGTGGACAGCGTAAAGCAAGCAAGCCCGGAAAGCAGGCTCTTTTTCAGGCCATACGAAAATGTGAAAGGATTTACTTCGTCACTTGCTTAACTCATGGAGTCATAGTTAACATCTCAGAAGCCAATTCTGAGCGAACAGAATGCTCTACTTTTGTTACTCAGAGAATAACATTTAGAATACTGTTTAGAATAAACCACCTCAAATCCACCAGAAATGAGACAGGCAAAAATAAATGCTAGTAACTTACAATCAGAAGCATCTCTGAAAGAGACACTTGACACATGATTTTATACATGGAAAGGATGAAAATTAGCTATTACCTTTTCACTGATTCCAAATTTGGGCAGCATCTGCTTTACTATTTTAGGTGCATTATCCAAATCACTGGAACCACCTAAAAGAAAATACATTTTAAAACAAATAACTCAATTTTAAAAAAGTCTTTAAACCTACAAAGACAAGTTTTGCACTAAAGCCATTCCTTCAAGCTAACCTGTGGTTCTGTGGTCCATTCCAAATCCAAGCTCCTCCGCCACTCTTTCTCCCACACTGACGTGCACTTGTGCAGGCAGCTGGGCTCCACAGCGTTCCACCTGTCACTCTCAGGCAACGGAACACTTAGATAATCAAAAAACAATCAGACGGTAACTGAAGAAGGACCTTCAGGTGCAGTTCTGAAAGAGTGACATTAAAAACGAAAATTATCATTTAGCTCTCACTAAAGTAAGTACTTACTACCATAATGCTGACTAATGAAAGACACTAATAGAGATGACTATCAGATGATTGATGCCAAAACAAGCAATCTAGAACACAAAAAATAATTGTTTATAAAGCAAAAATGCATTTTTAAAACAAAAAGTGGATAATACGGCAATAGCGCTGTTTTCTCCTCAGTTACATAGAAATGTTTAAGATGTCTACAACTGGAAAGACATGATGAGGAAACTTGTACTAAATGAGAAAAATCTTAGAAAAACTATTGAATCAATTACTAGGACACATAATTTCTGTCTTTTGGGGGAGTTGAGCAATTAGACATTTCAGAATTATAGCTTGCTGCCATTATTCAATTAAATTTTATAACATACATATGTAACATGAGATATATTAAATCCTTCTAATAGTCTTTTTAATATATATTATTTTAAAATATATTTTTAAAGGCAAATGGGCAGAAATCACTCCATAACACATATAGAATATAAGTCCATACAATACTCTTTATTAAGAGAAAAAAAATCCACAGATGCCTCTATGTGATTTCAGGATGGTTCAGGAAGTTAAAGAAGAATGTATTTAAAAACATAGGAAGTAGGTGATTTCTTTCTGTAAATGTTTTTATCAGCAATTGCCTACATAAGCTTCTGGAAGGCTCTATTTGAAAACAAACAAAGAAAAAGCTACAAAAAATTTGCATGTCCAAGTGTTGGCCCTCAGGTCATGGTCCTAGCTTTGTTGATAGGTATCGAATCTTCTGTGCAATATGCAAGAATAGCATGACCAGATTCATGTGATGGTTTGATTTTTGTTATCAATTTCCACATTTTCTCTTTCAGACCCTCCGATAAAAATTGAATTGAGCAAAATACTGCATGAAAAAGGTGCATTTAAGTCAATGAAATCCATTTTCCTTTGCAAATCAAATACAGTCAGACCTCCCTGTCCATGGGTTCCTCATCCATGGATTCAGCCAACTGGGGATTGAAAATATAGGGGAAAACCAATAAAAACATACAAATAAAAGAACGATACAGGATAGCAACTAGTTGCACAGCATTTACATGGTATTGGATATTATATGTAATCTAGAGATGATTTAATGAATTTGGAGGAATGAGCAGACTTTATACACATAAAGTCTGCCACTTTGCTTAAGGGACTTAAGCCTCCCTGAATTCTGGTCTCCACAGGGGTTCCTGGAACCAGTCCCTCCCACAGATACTGAGGGATCGATGAATGTATCTGATCTGGGAGGAATCTTAAAGAAAACCAAAATCATTCTGCTTAAAGTCATTTTAGAGGAACGTAATTTAATATCATTCATAAATATTTTAAGCAAAGTAAAAGTTTTTTTTAAAAGAAAATGGATAGAATTCACTCCACAACACACACAAACTATAACAATTTGCAACTAAAAACCAAAAGTGTTAGAAGTACCATCTTCATCCTTAGGTCAAAAGGGAAGGAATAATTCTATTTCTAGAAAATTAACAAGAATGTCCTAGTTAAGCAGCTTTTAAGACAATCTGAAATTTAAAATAAAAATTAAACAAAGAATAAATTAAATTAACCAGCCTTTCTATCACAATATCAGACAAGAGGAAATGCTTGGGGACCCCCTGCCTGGTCACCACCAGTATAATTATATAAGCAACCGGAATATATTTGTTCTTTAAGAAGCCACATTTTGTCATTTTCAAGAATATATTTTCATGTTCCGTAACCTTTCTTTTTTTAACCTCTCTCTTCAGTCAGATAAAAAGGTCTTCTAAGAAAAAGACAGAACTAATGAATGTGCTACACTAGAAAATCAGTTCTGCATCACTAATAAGATGGGAATTGTCAACAAGACGTTCCTGTTTATTGACATTTGCTTGACTCTGAACTTGGGAATGTGTGAAATTATTGTTATTTTTTTTTTACTGAATTTTAAAAACAGATAACATTCTTTGCTCCAGTGATTCCAAAGGGCAAAGTGTATTAGAAGCTGTCTCTTTAAAACCTCCCCCACTCTTTTTGAATTAGGTTGAAAGGGATATGGAGAGACAGGGACAGCAAGGTTTCCAGGCAGGGGGAGAGGGTGGAAAGTTCCCTCTAAGGAGTTTAATTGAGCAGAGAGCAGACTCCTTAGGAGCTTAGAGTCTCCTCAAGATGCTTCTAGTAGAGGGTGAGATATTGGGAGATGGGTGCATATGCAAATTTGAGGAATTGTCCCCTGAGAGTCTGTTTCCTTTGTTTCATTGAGGCAACACTCAACAAGTCTTTGTTTTCTCCTTGCTCTTGTCACTAGGGCTAGAGTGTAGTGGCATCATCACAGATCACTACTGCAACTTCAAACTCCTGGGCTCCAGTGATCCTCCCGCCTCAGCCTCCCAAATAGCTGGGACTACAAGTGCACCACCAGACCCACCTAATTTTTCTCTTTTTAGTAGAGACAGGGGTCTCACTCTTGCTCAGGCTGGTCTCGGACTCCTGAGCTAAAGCCATCCTCCCGCCTCGGCCTTCCAGAGTACTGAGATTACAGGCGTGAGCCAATGGGCCCGGCCTCAACATGTCTTTATTGAATGAGTGTTTTAGAAAGTTTTAAGATGTTCATGTTTCCATGCTAGAAGAAAATAATCTTTTTCAAACCTAGTTGTACTTACAAAGGCAAGCTGGAAAATATGTTTCATAAGCAATATTTAAAAAATAAAAATACCCTTAGCACCAAAGACAACTGGGGTATACTCTGGCTCCTACGCTAACCTGTCTGTGATCTCACTCAAGTTATATCCCCTCCCCAAGTCTCAGTTCAAAAATGTGTAAAAGGGCCGGGCGCGGTGGCTCATGCCTGTAATCCTAGCACTCTGGGAGGCCGAGGTGGGCGGATCGTTTGAGCTCAGGAGTTCGAGACCAGCCTGAGCAAGAGCGAGACCCCATCTCTACTAAAAAAATAGAAAGAAATTATATGGACAGCTAAAAATATATAGAAAAAAAAATTAGCCGGGCATGGTGGCGCATGCCTGTAGTCCCAGCTACTCGGGAGGCTGAGACAGGAGGATTGCTTGAGCTCAGAAGTTTGAGGTTGCTGTGAGCTAGGCTGACGCCACGGCACTCACTCTAGCCTGGGCAACAGAGTGAGACTCTGTCTCAAAAAAAAAAAAAAAAAATGTGTAAAAGGAGGAGTTTGGACTCACGACCTCTAGAATTTTCCAATTTGTGCTCAATTTCTTCACATATATTTCCTATGTGAAGCAAACAGCACATACCACCATCACTAGCACAGTTTTCATTGTCACCCCACCCTAAATGACATTTAATGTTCTGAGGGCTTCAATCAGCATGGAGGCAAATAGAGATTTCAGGAGCGATGTGACAGGGCCACAGGCCCAGCCTTTCCGGCAAGGATTCTCCCGCGCTCTGCAGGACTCTGGCCCTGGCTTCTGTAGGCTGTGAGCGCCCCAGGGCCTGCCACCCGCCAGTGTCCCACCTGCACTCTGGCCTCTTCAGCACCGCCGTGTCCATGCACAGGCTTCAGGCCTCCTCCTCGGTGCCTGTCGCCTCCTGGCTGCCGCGGAGACCAGGCCAGCAAGAGAAGAGACCCTGCCGAGCTCGGGACGCCTCAGGGAGCGGCTGGACCGCTGCTTCCACCATTTGGATCTCATGCCAACGCCAGGGCTGTGTGAAATTATTTATTGCAAAATGTAAGTACTGAGGCAGGAAAGTTTTAGATTAAGTTTAGATGAAGATGAGCTTCAACACAGCTTTAGGTGTCTAAATAGAATATTTGCCAAGAAAATAATTTATTATCTAATAAATGAAAAGTAAAAGATAGAAAAAAACATAAAGAAAACCCACCCATTAGAATTTTGTCTTTGGAAAAATCAAGTTTCTTCATGGTAACTGTAAGGTTTCTTTGAAGTAGCCGGCACCAGAGAAAGAAAGACGAGCAGAGTTGAAAGGGATAAGTAAAGAGGCTTTATTGGGGCGCTCCTGGGTGGGGGTAACGAGTCCCTGAGAAAGGGACCCAGGCGAGCCTCACGGGACCCACGGGACCCAGAGAAGCTGCCCCGCCCAGAAGTCTGAGTGGGTTTATATAGGTTTTTAGGGCTGGAGGATGGGAGTTTCTTTGGCCAGGAGATGTCGGTGCAAGGAGTGAGGAATTTCTTTGTTTCAGCTTTGGGGCAGGTATTGAGGGACAGGAGGAGCCGCCTCTTTTTTCATTAGGGAAGGGAGTGGTGCCTGCCACCAGCCTTACATTCCGGCCTTTTAGTGATAATAGGATGCTGCAGTCTTTCTGGCTACTTCCTGCTTTTGAGGGGCATAGTGGGGGCTATGGGCCGGAGTCGGCTGGTGGAGGGGTGACTGGAAGAGGAGAGTAGGGGTGAAGAAGCATCTGGTTTACTGCTACTCTGGATAATTTCTGCAGGCGGCATTGGAGAAACTGAGCCAGAGAAGTCAGTTGTCTCTGCAGGGAAGTTAGTGACGTGGACAACGTGGTTTCCAGGGATAGCTGTAGGCGATCTGTAAAGTCTTGGGCAGAAATAACACTGTGGCCCAGGGCGCCTCCTGCAAGCCCTGAGGCTGCGATGGAGGAGACCAAGTTGAGACCTATCATGACCGGCAAGAAGATGGCTCATTTTGAGTGGGGTCCCAGGAGAAGCTACTTGAATTTAGACTCACCATATAGAGTTAATTGGGGGACGACTATGACAGGGAAATAAGGACCCTGGGTGGATGTATTGACGCAGCGGGCAAGTGTTCTGTTGTATCAGAAGAACTGTCCCGGAGCAGAAGAGGTGGTCATGGTCATAGTATGGTTAGTGAGACAGCGTCCATGAAGTTGTAGGTTGGAGTCAGTGAGGGTGCTGAGAAAGTATATGTGATCCGCATAAGGTGGCCCATGGGCTCAGGTTCCCATAGGGGAGCTCAAGTGAGTGGAGTGGAGCATGAGGGACCCAATGAGGGAGTCCTCTGGGGGTTAGAAAAGTTTAGGGGAACAGCAGCCTGTACGGAGTCACTGAAGGGAGGCACAGAGGAAACAGTGGGAGACATTAGAGATTATTTTAGAGGAGTATAGGAAGGCGAGGGTATGTTGAATGATATTCAGCCAGGAGGTAAGAGGGGGATGTTTAGGGCGGGAGGAAAGTTGTCCTGCTAGAGTTTGTTCTGCTTCCAGAATATTGATAGATATTTGAACCTGTGTCTGGTGGGCCAGAACGTATTCACGGCTGACGTGAATAGTCGCTGAAGGGTAATAGTTGTGTATTTTTCAGTATACTTCTCCTGTGACTTTAATTTTCCAACGCTGGTCTCAAGGGTCGAGGATATCTGTGTGAGAGATATCTGAGTCAGTCTCTGGAGGCTGAGGTAGGTATCTGTCTGCGTGGGCCCGGAGAAGTTGCCTGAGGAGGGAGAGATATGGGAGATAGGAGGCCAAAGGTGGGGGCTGGGCTGGAAGATGTTGGTTAATGAGAAAAGGCCGGCCATACATGAGTTCGAAAGGGCTAAGGTAGGTAGGATGTCGGGGGGCTGCCCTGATCCGGGTGAGAGCTAAGGGTAAAAGGTCAAGCCATGCTTGGCGGGTCTCAATAATGAGTTTGGTGAGGTGGTCTTTGATTAGTCTGTTAGCCCTTTTAACCTTTCCTGAGGACTGAGGCCTGCAGGGAACATGAAGTTTCCACTCGATATTGAGAGTCTCACAGACCTGATGAACAACCTTAGAAACAAAAGCAGGGCCATTGTCAGACTCAATGGAGGAAGGAAGGCTGAAGCGTGGGATAATTTCAGTAATGAGAGTGGAGGCAACAGCAGCAGTTTCATTGGCAGTGGGAAAGGCTTTAACCCACCCCGTAAAGGTATTTACCAGTGTTAAAAGATATTTGAAACACCTGTGAGGTGGCATATGGGTGAAATCTACCTGCCAGTCTTGTCCGGGGAGGTGACCGGTGGGTGGATACAGGGGGTTTGAAGCCCCTTGAGGGTTAACAAAGGCACAGATGTCACAGTTTGAGCAAACAGTTTTGATGAGAGAATATAGGGCAGGGTGTGAAAATAGAGGCTGTAAGAGGTGGAAGAGGCCCTTAGTGCCAATATGAAGTGAAGAGTAGTTAATTGGGTGGGTAACTGAAGGGCCTCGAGGAGACTGGGGATAAGGGTGGCGTTAATAACAGGGGAGCCCTTGGTGGAGAGAAAGCCCCGTTCTCTCCATATGGCAGCATGGCGGTGAGCTATTATAAACACATATTTGGAGTCTGTGTAAATATTTACACTCCTGCCTTGGGCTAGGTGTAAGGCTCGGGTGAGAGCAATGAGTTCTGCCTTTTGGGAGGTGGTGCCCTCCGGAAGTCGGGAGGCTTTTACTACCTGAGAGGCAAAGACAATGGCATAGGCTGCCCGGCATTTGTTGTCCTCACCTGTGACAGAGCTGCCATCAACAAAGAAAGTTAAGTCCGCTGTAGGAAGTGGCTTGTCTGACAGATCGGGTCTAGGGGTAGTGGAGACTTCAACCATTTCTGAGCAGGAGTGTGAGGACAGGGTAAACAGGGAATGGGGAGCAGAGTGACAGGGTTTAGAGTCGGGGACTGTGATAAAGCAATGGTGGGATTTTTTTAATAAACAAGAGATGGAATTCCCGTAGTCTAGACGGAGTGAGGAGGCTAAAGAGCGGTGAGTTAGGAGGTCCTGTAAGTGGTGGGTGGAGAAAACATGTAAGTTCTGTCCCAGGGAGAGTTTAGGGCCTCCCTAGTGAGAGTAGTGGCCGCGGCTAAGGCGAGGAGACAGGGGGGGCCAGTCCTGGACAGTGGTGTTTAGCTGTTTGGATAAGTAGGCCACTGGGGTGGAAATGGGAGTAGGTCTCAGAGGTTGGGTGAGGACGCTGAGGGCCAGGCCCTGGCGCTCATCCGTGTAGAGGTTAAAGGGTTTTTCAGGATAAGGGAGTCTTAGAGGGGGTGTTTGTAGGAGAGAGTCGCGAAGTTTTAGGAATGTGCGGCAGACAGCCTGAGGGTTTAACAGAGGGCCAGTGGAGGCATCACGTGTTGCCTCTTAGAGGGGTTTGGCAAGGAGAGAAAAGTTGGGGACCCAGTGTCGGAAGAAACCAATGAACCTGAGGAAGGATAGAATTTGTTCAGCAGTCGTGGGAGACTAGAGGTTGTAAAGAGCCTGCTGGCGATCAACAGTGAGATGTCAGGAAGTGGGGGTGAGACTAAGTCCAAGGTATGTGACAGTAGGCTTAGACAGCTGAACTTTGGAGGGGGCCTGTCATTGACATAGTAGTAGCATTCCTCCTGAAGGAAGATGTAGGTTCCTCCTTTTTTGGTTATCAGTAGATTTAGAATCAAAATACTTTTGCAGTTTCATTAAGAGTAAACCAGTATTTTAAGAATACCTTGTGATTTTAACCAAACCTTTCCTTCTTTAATTATAGCTGACTTAACCATACATAAAATTTTTTGTAAATTTCTTCTATGAACTCCATCACAACCTATACAGACCATCTACAACATACTTGGGCTTTCTTTTTTGTCCTAAATTTTTTCTTTCTCAATAACCAGCCATTCTGTTCCAGGACAAAAAGTCACTACACAAGATCCTTCTCCACACAAATTATTCTCTCGCTGATTTTTTTTTTTTTTAACAAAAATACATTTCCACATTCACAGTCTTTCTACATCTCTTTTTACCTTACTAGTTACCTTCTATCTTGGTTTTATTTTTTCCTCCAAATCCAGGCTTTGAATCAATTTTTAAACAACCTCTGAATTAAACAAAATTACACACATAATTTCTTTAATGTAAACTCGGGGTCTACCAGTTTAGACAGGAGAGGGTATGTAGGGCTTGGTAGGCTGGAGAAGCTGTGGGCGGAGCTGAGGAATCTGGAGAAAGAGAGAGAGAGGAAGAAGGGCAGAGGCTCTGGTGGAAAAGTGGAGGATGGTGTCCAGCTTGGTTAATAAGTCCCTTCCCAATAGTAGAACAGCATAGGAGGGCATGATAAGGAAGGAATGGGTGATGGGACGGTCATCTATTAGACAAGTTAGGGGACTGGTGATGGGGAGTTGAGAGAGATTGCCGTCAATACCCACAACCAACACCTGGGAAGGATAAGTAAGGCCTGAAAAGGAAGGCAGGACAGAGTAGGTAAGCCCCCGTGTCAACCAGAAAGGACACTGCCTTACCTGCTACCTTGATTGTTACCCTGGGCTCAGCAAGGGTGATGGGGTCATTGAGTCAGGGTCTCTTCAGTCTTCGGCAGCCAGACCCCAAGCTGCCATTGGCAGGTCTAGGGATGGAAGGACTGACCCTCCAGACTTCTGTCCCAAGGGGCAGTCACTTTTCCAGTGTCCCTCTTGACCACAGCCGGGCAAGGCGTTGTGGGTGGAAGTGGCTGCGGGCACCACTTGGCCCAGTGGCCTTCCTTACCGCACTTGAAGTAGGTGCCTGGCGGAGTGTGGCTGGTCGCCTTAGACGAGGTTGATGGTTTCTCGGGTCCTGCCGGCCTCAGGGCTGCAAACAAGGCTTGGGCCTGCAGGTGTGCCTTTTGGCGGACACGGGCCTCCCTTTGGGCCTCTGCCTGTTCATCTCGGGAATTGAAGACTTTAAATGCCATATTCACCAGGTCTCGGATAGGGGTCTGAGGGCCCTCCTCTGCCTTTTTTGTGTTTCTTTCTGATGTCAGGGGAGGACTGAGTAATAAAGTGAGTTGTAAGGACAGTAGTCCCCACGGGGGAGGTAGGCTCTAGGCGGGTATATTGGATAAGGGCGTCTGTAAGGCAGCTGAGAAAGGCTGCAGGGTTTTTGTCTACCTGTTGAGTGATTTCCCTGAGCTTATCATAATTTACAGCACAGCAGGTGGCGGCCTGGAGGCCGGCAAGGACACACTGCAACAGGTGGTCCCTCTGCTGCCCAGACGTGTTCTTTTTTTTTTATCAGTAGTAAGCGTAGAGGATAGTATAACAAAAATATCATGCCAGGTAAGGTCATATACCTGTGTCAAGTAACAGAATTCTTTGGTGTAGGCTGTAGGGTCATTAGAAAATGAACTTGCGCTTTTTAATCTGAGAAAGGTCAGGAAGGGAGAAGGGAGCATGTACGCGTACAAGCCCTTCAGCGCCTGCCACCTCCCGTAACGGACAGAGGAGGGGCTGGTCCGAGGGGTTTGCGTGGGAGGGAGTGTGCTGGCTGACTGGAGACGTCGGCAGAGCGGCTGGGAGATGTGGGAGGATGGGCGGGCGCCTGTGGGTATGGTGGAGGTCGAGTGAAGGGGGAGGGCTGAGGGAGTCGGGTGGATCAGAGAAAGCAGAAGGGGCGTCTGAAGAGACGTCCGGTGGAGAGTTAGAGGGAGACGAGGCAGATGGGGGTCCAGCACAAGGAGGACTTGTGCTGGGTGGCAGGTCAGACAGAGAGAAGGACGGGAGCGCAAACAGAAAAAGGCTTGGACATACGGCATCTCCGACTATTTGCCATTCCTGTGACAAAAGTTATTAAGGTCTTGCAGAATATTGAAACTGAAAGTCTCATTTTCAGGCCATTGGGAGTCCTTGTCCAATTTATACATTGGCCAGGCAGTGTTGCAGTAAAGAATGACGCACTTGGGCCAGATGTCCAAATCCAGAGCCTTCAGATTGGCCAGCAGACACCCCAGGGGCGTCTCGCGGGGAATTTTGGTCACCCATGTCACCTCAACCCGGATGGGGAAACAGCCAGGAACAGTATCCTGGCTACGGAGGCAGCAAAAGCCTGGGGGGACGTCTCCGCCCGAGACTAGTGTGCCGGCACGGAAAGGGGTGAGAGGAATTCAGGCGTCCCCGAATAGCCTCAGCCCCGGGGGAGCCTCCGACGTGGGCCCACGGTTTAACGGAGAGGGAACAGTTTCCCGGAGGGAGCGGAGGCTCCTGGGGGGTCCGGGTTGGGATAACACGGGGTGTCTCACCCAGGCCGAGGTCATCAATCAGGGACTGAAAGGCAGTCAGCGGAGGTCCCGGTCCGGGAAGTGAGAGTTCTTGGAAGGGGGTGGTGCAGCCAAGGCCCCAGAGCGGCCAGCACAGCCAAACGCCCCTCCCAGGTTTCGGCACCAAATGTAAGGTTTCTTTGAAATGGCCGGCGCCAGAGAAAGAAAGACGAGCAGAGTTGAAAGGGATAAGTAAAGAGGCTTTATTGGGGCGCTCCCGGGTGGGGGTAACGGGTCCCCAGGGACTCGGGCGAGCCTCACGGGACCCACGGGACCCAGAGAAGCTGCCCCGCCCAGAAGTCTGAGTGGGTTTATATAGGTTTTTGGGGCTGGGGGATGGGAGTTTCTTCGGCCAGGAGATGTCGGTGCGAGGAGTGAGGAATTTCTTTGTTTCAGCTTTGGGGCAGGTATTGAGGGACAGGAGGAGCCGCCTCTTTTTTCATTAGGGAAGGGAGGGGTGCCTGCCACCAGCCTTACAGTAACCATTTCTTTTCCATCAACAGTGGCCTTTAATGCAGTTTGGTTCACAGGATTCTCCAACTCTGCTCCAGAAAAGCCCACAGTACCTCGAGCTGTGATTTCTGGGTTGACAGCTAATGTAAAAAGACAACATAACACTAAAAGTCCAAAGCAGCTAAAACAAAGCACTTCACAAAGAACTCACATCACAAAGGGAAAAAGAAAACAGCTATTCTGAGCCATAAATTAAAATACTTACCTTAAAAGTTAAGTAAACTTAATTTACTAAAATTCTTAGGGAAAAGAGCCCAAACATGCCACCAAAATTGGCATTGGGACAAATCAGAAATATGCTTAAATTTAGATAAGTTTGTAGAGAAGAAAGAAATGTGGAGCTGCCTGATATGGATTAGAAACTTCAGATAGCCCTTTATCCTTTCTGTCTGTCTGTCTGTCTTTCTTTCTGTCTTTCTTTCTTTCTTTTTCTTTTTTTAATATAGAGATGGGGTCTCGCTCTTGCTCAGGCTAGTCTCAAACTCCTGACCCCAAGCGATCCTCCCACCTCGGCCTCCCAGAGTGCTAGGATTACAGGCGTGAGCCACTGTGCCTGGCCAGATATGCCCTCTACCCTCACTAGACTAACCACCAATTGAAACAGCAAACTCACACACATTCTGTTCTCTGAATCAAATGTTGAAACACTTTGCACATAAAACCTCCCTTTAGTATAGGAAATATATTTAATTTTTGAATTGATTCAACTACCTTGAAAATACTGCAGCTTTAAGAGCTTCCTTTATTACTCAAGTCAGTTCCATGTGTTTTGTATTGTGGTTTGCTGTCCTCTTTTTTTGTCCCCAAACTGACTTGTCATGAGCTACTATTTCTGGAACTTTTTCTATTATTTTGTCTTTTAGACTCATCTCTTAAAAATCTGGTACTACTTAGCCATTAAAAAGGATGAATTAATGCCTTTTGCAGCAATTTGGGAGGACCTGGAGGCCACCATAAGCGAAGTGTGTCAAGAATGGAAAAACAGACACCAGTGTACTCTCTAATAAACTGGCGCTAACCGCTGGCACACAGGTGCACAGAGGGCAGTAAAAGTCACAGGAATTCAAGCAGGGGGAGGGGGAGAAGGGGAGCAGGAAAAACCACCTAACAGGTACAAGGAACACTATTCACGGTGAGGGGCACATTTCAGGGCTCTGACTCAAGCCATGTAGCAAAAACATTTGTACTCCCTTAAAATTTTGAAATAAAAACATTTTAAAAAATAATAAAATAAATGCATCAATCTTTTATTTTGTGACTTTATCCACCCAAATTCTTCTCTGTTTCAGCAACTTGAGAAATGTTCAATTTTATTTTATTCCGGTGATTATTTTTATTAGAAATTTTAAGTCTTTTACTCTAACAAAAGTCAACCCTGGAAGGCCAAATGCTTTATTGTGTTAACTGCTGTTATTTCCTGTGCCCAGTTCCCTGCCTGGAGATGCATAAGTATTCATGAATGGACAGATACATACTATGCAGCCATTACAAATTAGTCTGCCACAAAGCAATGACAGAGAAGGCTGTTCGAGGTATACTGTTAAGTGAAGAAAGAAAATTATAGAAACTATGAGCAGCATAGTTTCATGCTAAAATCATAAGCAAATTATTTTTATTAAAATAAAACTTAGGTATGCAAAAAATAAAAACCTATACATATATGATCTTCAAATATTATCTGTGTCAGTACTCTAAAAGAAACCTTTGTTTGGAATCAGAATTCAAAGCAATCGAATCTCTTGGATATACACTAATTAAGGAATGGACTTTTAAAATGATGTATAAACAGGGGGAAAGGACATAAAAATGAACTGGTCTTTTAATACTTTTATCATATAAGGACCACAAACAGGGTGGGTGGATATTTTACCATTTTATAGAGATAATAATCTTTGTACTGTAAAATTAGACTTATGCTGATCAAACTTAATTTATTTAAATACCATTTCAAAAGTTCTTGTCGACTTTATCCATGTGTCCTTGGAAGTACACTTGCATGTTGAAGCCTAATAGAATATATTGAGGTGCTAAAGGAAGCATGCAAAAGGGTAACATCAATTAATAACTGGACTATGCTGAAGTTCAAATTAAACAGGACTGATGCACTAAAGACATAATTGGGAAGACAATGACAGCCAGAGAGTAGGTCAAGCTTTGAACATAAATGTTCAGACAGGTCCTTTTAAAACATGGCTCAATGAACAGTCTCAATAACCAGGAGGTAGAACACAGTTTCATTTAGATATATACGTGTGTGCACGCCTAGGTAGCACAGCCTCGAGACACAAAGACGTGCAAGGAAGTCAGTGAAGGAACAAATGATTTTACAACAGACTGTTACGAGAACCACATGCCCATCTCAACTGCTAAGTAGAGAATATTCCACTGGAGTCTCAGGCAAAGGCAAACTACTCATCAAATGCAAATGTAAATGACTTCTACAATCAGTGTAACAAGCTGTCTAAAAGATTGGAGGTGGGAATGGATAAAATGTGATTCCAGGGTCAGTTTTTTGTCATCTGCTTCCAACTACCACTGACTGGGCCAGTTTGGAGAGGACCAGGAACTGGCACCCTTCTGGGTCTTGGAATGTGGTTCAGCAAAATCCTAAGGCCTTTAAAGTGTTAATTCTAACTTTAAAATCCACATCTGTGTGTGCTTTAGTATACAAAACAACATCGTGAAGTAATTGTTGTCTGGCAAAAGGACACCTCCAGAATAGGAGGTACAACAGGTTTTACCCTGTTGCTTCACATCCCCCCACAGTCCCGGGGTGTGACTCCTCCAGTCTAAGCTGGTCAGTTGAGGTCAGTCCAGGGCTGGTAGTGGAAGGCTTTCAGCAGCAAGCCAGCGAGTTTAGACTTCACGCTGTGAGAAACCAGCAAGTCATGGGAACATCGCAAACAGAGGGATCAACCTGCAGTGTCTTGGCAACACTAAGCCACACACAGTGTGAAGGGTGGTTTGGTGGGAAGAGATGAGGAAAAAAGCGAACAAGTTAGGCTGTGCAGGAAAACAGACAACGCCATGGGAAGTGGAGCACAGGAGGCAGCAGGCGCGGAGAGGACAGAGGCTGTCAACACCAGGCTGTGAGTCCTGTCCCTACCTCCCCTCTCTCCCACCCAGAGGCTGGTGTCTAGAAAGCCACACTGCCAACACCGGACCCGAGCTTGGCCTAGTGGGCCAAGGGCTTTGGCCTCCTGGAGGTTCAGGGACAAGCACTGACAGGAGGCAGATTGGTGAACAGGAGAAAAGGCGAGCTCACGTCTTTGACCTGTATACACAGAAGCTTCAGGATAAGAGCCAACCCCCCAAGGAGGCATAGAGGCTTCTACACCACCTTGAGGGAACAGAAAGGGTGGGGCCTGGACCCTGGAAGAACAGGTTATGGGAGAGGAGAAGAGGATTCTGCTGAGGGCAATAAATGGTTGCTAGGGAGAGTGATGGCTGGGGAAGAGAAAGTGCCTCCTAAGGGGTTCTCTCTGGAATCTGAATGAGTCTGAGAGGCAGAACACTGTCTTTTAAATGAGTCTGGGCATATGTGCTTAGATTCCAGTCTTATAGGGAGGGGAGGAAAAGGAAGAATTGTTCCCCTTGGGGGGTCTGGGTCTTAGGCAGATACAGGAACTTCCACTTCTTTGGGGCAGACAGTGGGGAAGGTGAAGTCAGAGAGACCTGGAGGCTTCTTCAGTTGAGCCTGTCAAAGTGCCACAGTTTGGGGCATCAGTTTCTGAGCCCCAGCAGGTTCAAAGGTAAGGTCAGAAGTCAGCCCTATGTGGACAACCACTGCAATTTTTACTGAACAGCATTAGATGCTGCCAATCAATGAATTATTTAATAACTCAAAGACCCTCTTAAAAAACTCCTCTCAAAACTCAGGGCTAGGAAGAAAAATTCTCCTGCTAATGCACACATGCTTTCCATAACTCAGCAGTGAGGTCTGCTTATATATTCTGTGTTCTTCTTTGCCTCCACTGCTAGTAATCTCCAAGCTATGTATTATGCATTGTTTTAGTTTTCACGGGCAAGCATTTTTTTTGATATTTTGTTTTTTCTGTTCTCATTACTAATTTTATGTAAATCTTCATTAAGTTGCTAGAGCAGCTCACAGGACTCAGGGAAACACTTAACCCTGTGGGCTTATCACAAAGGACCCATTTTATATGATGCCAATAAACAGGCAGATGAAGGGATACATGGGGTGAGGTCTGGAAAGGTCCCCAGTGCTGAAGCATCTGTCTCTGTGGAGTTGGGGTGCACCACCCTCCTGGCATGTGGGTGGATGAGTCCTGGCTCACCTCCCTGTAAGCCTCCAGCTGTTCAACTGTCTGGGAGTTCCTTGAACCGTGTCTTTTTGAGCCTTTTAGGGAGACTTCACTGGACAGACTTGATTGACAACGATGTAGAAATGTGATCAGACAAAAAGGATGGGATCTAATCCTATTAGACTGAGTGGGAAACCCAGAGAACCCTGTGCAAAGATTCTTCTTGGCCTCATTGTGCAGCTTTCCTTCTGCCCAGGAATGGGGCAGGACCCTCTCTGGAATGAGAGTCTTATGACCCACAAGCAGATTAGTGTCCTGTCTTGGGCAGGTGAAAGGAGGATGGGAGAGGGTCAAAGAGAAATTCTGTTTTCAGAGTCCCACTTCTAGGGCCTAAATCCCCCAACATTATAACAAAAGACTATAGATGGGCTATGGGAGGTATAAGCCAGGAACCTTGGACAAAAACACACACACACACACACACATATATATACATCGTCATATCATAGTGTCCTAAATATGTGTAACATTTTAGTCTTTCACACCATATTTTAACTATACCTTTTGTACATTAACTATGTTTACAGAAAAATATTTACCATTTTGTTCCAATTGTGGAGATACACAAATGTACGCAGGCCTGGTTATCTCTGGCCTTGTGTTGCTCCTGACAACTTGGTTTGAAAAAATATTTTAACAATATAAAAAGTAAAATGTCAAAAATAAACTAGCTTGGTGTGGGCGTGTTGCCTGAGTCCCAACTACTCAGGAGGCTGAGATGGGTGTATCACTTGAGGCCAGGAGTTTGACACCAGCCTAGGCAACATAGCCAGACATGGATTCTTGAAAATAAGGTGAAAAATATATTAGGTGGGTGTGGTGGCATGTGCCTGGAGTCCCAGCTACTCAGGAGGCTGAGGCGGGAGGATGGCTTGAGGCCAGGCGTTCCAGGCTGCACTAAGCTATGATAGCGCCACCACACCCCAGCATGGGTGACCGAGCAAGACTGTGTCTCTTAAAAAAGTAAAAAACAATAAGAATCCACCTAAAGAATTGGTTCTGATTAAAAGCCATTTGTGAGTCACTGTGGATATTTAGAGTGGGGCACTGAAGCTTCTCCCACTTGTCTGTCCAGATGTCAGTGAGACTATCTTTGGTCCGAGGCAAGGGGCTGCTTTGGATGAAAACTGAGGAGGCAGATTTGATCTTGGCGGCCACACCAGGTCTCTGCGTGGTTGTCCTTGTTGTTGCTGTTGTTCACTGAAGCTTGAACTCCCAGCCTCAAGCGATCCTCCTGCCTCGCTGAGTCGCTGGGACTCAGGTGCATGCCACCGTGCCTGGCCTTATGTGGACCTTGAGATGTTCTTGTGCCTCAGTTCTTGCAGCCTCTCAAGGTGAAGCACCCACAATGCATGTGTCGCACCACCTGTGAAAGCAGCCTCGAATTTGTTGGTGAGAGCTCTTTTGCTGAGGGTCATTTTTGACTAATTTAAAGAGGTATGTGTTCCTCTGTGGGATTCTGATGCCCAGTATGGTCTTCCTTGGAGTGGGGAACTGGGAGGCAGGATTGCTCTCAACTTCTCCCAGTATGGCTTGGGCCAAAGATTTTATAGTTTGGTCCCCATCGTCTTCTATGCTTTCCAGAGCTGAAACAAGACAGAGGTCAACTAAGACTCCAGATTCTGAGGACCCTCGGCCCAACCTCATCCTTCTCCACCTCACACAGCAGGTCATTATCACATGATTTCATTTAGAATCATTTTTCTCACGATCAAAGCCAGACTTGCCTCATCGGAGGAGATATTTAAAATAAAAATTATTTTTTTAAAAAAGGAAAGGGAGAAAAATCTCTCACCCCCAAAGATAACACTGCTAATAGCTTGGTACCTATATTTAAATATCTAATATAGACAAATACCTAATATAGACAAAATTTTTATTTACAAAAATAGCACTAACATTTTTTCTCCCACAAACTATTCCTCTATCCAGCATAAAATCCAATCACATGATTCTGCCATATCTTTTTTGATCAACCCTCTTCGAGTGAATACTTAGATTTTTTGCAATTTTTCACTGTTATTAATATAAATAATCACGAATCAAGTCAGCAACTATTTACTGAGTACTTCCTGTCACCTGGCACTATGCTAGGTGCTGGCAACACAGTGGTGACCAAGAGAGACAGAGTCCCTACCCTCAAGCAGTTATCAGGTGGGGGAAAGAAAAAAAATCAGGAAACACAAATTCAGCCTAGAGAAGGAAGCTGAATGGACTAATGAGAGAGAATAAGTGGGAAGGGACCCCTTCAGACAGGCCAGTCAGGGAATGCCTCTCTGGAAAGGTGACATGTGAGCTCGGATCTAAAGCCTGGGAGCCTGCCATGTGTAGCCTGAGGGCAGAAGCATTACCAGTGGGGGAGGGATCTATTCATGCTGTAGAAAGTTCCAGTTGGCTGCAGCTTCTGAGAAGGGGGCAGGGATGCAGGCTGAGGTGGGAGGGGCAGGCAGAGGCCAGAACCCCCAGGGCCAGCCTGTGACTGGCAGAGCAGTAGGAAGCTACTGAAGGGTTTACAGCGAGGGAAGGGCAGGATCCAGAGTCCGTGCTTTAAAGAGAATCTGGCTGCTATGTAGAGAACACCATAGAGAAGAGGAAGAGGGTGTTGGAAGGTTGTTAAAGTGAGGCAGGTTACATTAGCATGGGAACATGGTAAACGGAGACAGAAAATTCATTAGCATGAAGAGTAGAAACACAACAGAAAGAATCTTGGCTCAACAAAAGTTTTTACTTGTACGCTTCAAACCCATCAGACTACAGCATCATGTTGATTTAATTTATACTTAGATCATAAGAAATGAGCTGGGCTTCAGTTCCAACAGCAAGGAGGTAAGGCATTTGAAAAAGGATTTCTTGACCCCAGGGTTTCTTGGGCACAGGATATGGGTGTAAGTGTAACTAGAAGTACTTTCCTTGGGAAAAGCTTCCCCTTGTCCAGGGGATTTAGGAATTCTATATTGGAGGCAGGGTGCGATGGGAAGGCAAGGTGAAATCTCTGGAGCACCTAGGAGTCTAGGACATGCAGCAGAGACCTCAGTTTTGAAAACAAGGACAGAGGGCTTAAGAGGTATAGAATATCAAGGGTCAAGGTGGCTCCATGTGCAATGGATAGCGCATTGGAACTTCTAGAGGCTGGAAGCATTCAAAATGTCAAGGGTCAAAATTGAAACGAGGGTTAGAGCCCAAAGGGAACAGATACTGCTGCCTAGTTATCAGTGTTCTAGATGTAGCATTGCTACTGTCTGAGAAACAAGCAGGAAACTCATTTTTACTTGACCACAGCTATAAGGATGTTCCCTACCTGCCACTAACAATACTATCCCTTGCCCTAGTCCAGAAGCCTAAGCAATGTAACACCAATGTATCATGGGACATCTATGTGCCAAGCAAAGCTCAGTGTTTTATGCACATTTTTATTCAATACTTAAAACAACCTTCAAGATCTGCACTATCATCTTTGCAATACAGATGAAGAAACTCAGGCATAGAGATTAAGTAATGTTCCCACATTCTCAAGGCCAGTCACTGATAGAGCTAGGAGTACAGGTGTGTGCTCCCATGTGCAGCTAATTTCTTTTAGCTGTTTTGTAGTGCTGAGCTCTCACCATGTTGTCCAGGTGGTCTTGAACTCCTGCTCTCAAGTGAACCTCCCTCCTCAGCTTCCAAAAGTTCGGGGATTACAGGCATGAGCCACTGCATCCAGACCCCATCTTTAGTAATATCTTTTTTTTTTTTTTTTTTTTTGGACACAGAGTCTCACTTTATTGCTCGGGTTAGAGTGCCGTGGTGTCAGCCTAGCTCACAGCAACCTCAAACTCCTGGGCTCAAGCAATCCTCTTGCCTCAGCCTCCTGAGTAGCTGGGACTACAGGCATGTGCCACCATGCCCGGCTAATTTTTTCTATATATTTTTAGCTGTCCAGATCATTTCTTTCTATTTTTAGTAGAGACGGGGTCTCGCTCTTGCTCAGGCTGGTCTCGAACTCCTGAGCTCAAACGATTCACCCGCCTCGGCCTCCCAGAGTGCTAGGATTACAGGTGTGAGCCACCGCACCTGGCCTCATCTTTAGTAATCTTAGACAGAATAACTGTGAGCTAAGAATTGCATGTTCTGCAAAACTAAGTTTCATAAATGAATGAGAGATAAAATCCTACCCACACAAGCAAACTCTAAGGGGATTTGTCACCACTGGAACTGCCCTACAGGAAATGCTGAAAAGTGCTCAAAACCCCCAAAAAGATGTTTGGTATGCACCAGTGTAAAAACACCAAAAAGTGGCAACTCACAGCTCCTATAAAACAGTATCACAAGGAAGAATACAAAACAAGCAGGTAACAATTAACATGATGACCAGAACAGTGCCTCATTAAATGTAAACATTCTAAATGCCCCACTTAAAAGATATAGATTGATGGACTGGGTAAGAAAAAAAAAAAGCAAAAAAATCCCCCAAACATCTGCTGTCTCCAAGAAACCCATTTAATTCTTAAAGAGTTCCATGCACTCAAGATAAAAGGGTACAAAACATGGAAACCATAAGTGAGCAAGAGTAGCTATTTATATATCAGGAAAAAAAATAGACTTTAACAACAGTGAAAAAAGACAAAGGTGCTTATTGTATAATGATAAAGGGATCAGTTCAGCAAGAATAGATAACAATCCTAAACATATATGCACCCAATAGCAGAGCTGCAGATTCATAAAACAAATACTACTAGACCTAAGAAATGAAATAAACAGCAACATAATAATAGTAGGGGACTTTAACACTCCACCGACAAAACTAGACAGATTGTCAAGGCAGAAAATCAACAGACACCCTAGACTTAAATGGGACTCTAGAACAAATGAATCTAACAGACATTTAGAGAACATTCTACCACAAAAGGCCAGAATATACATTCTTCTCATCCACATATGGAATGCTTTCCAAGATAGAACATATGTTGCACCACAGAACAAGTCTTAGCAAATTTGAAAAATTGAAGTCATACCATTTATCTTCTCAGACCACAGTGGAATCAATGAAGAAATCCATTCCAAAAAGAAATCTCAAAACTATACAAACGTGAAAATTGAACAACCAGCTGCTGAATGATCTTTAGTTCAATAATGAGATCAAGACAAAAATCAAATCCTTTTTGAATTGAATGACAATGGTGACATAAGCTACCAAAATCTCTAGGATATAGCTATAGCAGTGCTGAGAGGGAAATCCATAGCACTAAACGACCACATCAAAAAGACAGGAGTATCTCAAGTTAACAACCTAATGTCACACCTTAGAGAACTAGAAAAACAAGAACAAACCCAACAGAAAGCCAGCAGAAGACAAGAGAGAAAAAACATCAGAGCAAAATTAAATAAATTTTACAAACACACACACACACACACACACACACGGATCAATGAAAGGAAAAGTTGTGTCACTGAAAAGCTAAACAAATTGAGTGACCACTAGCTAGATTATACAATTAAAGAAGAGAATTTAAATAAACTCAGTCATAAATGAAACAGGAGGCATTACAACTTATACCGTAGAAATACAAAAGATCCTCCAAAACTAGGACGAACATCTCTTTCCACAAACTAGAAAATGCAGAGGAAATAGATAAATTTTCAGAAATTTTCCCAAGCCTGAATCAGGAAGAAATACAGATCCTTAACAGATCAATATCAAGTAGAGAGATTGAATCAGTAATAATAATAATTTTAAAAATCCCAAGAAAAAAATACCCAGTATGGTATGGATTCACAGATGAATTCTACCAGACCTTCAAAGAAGAACTGGTACCTATCCTACTGAAAGTATTTCAGACATTGAGAAGGAGGGAGTCCTCCCTAACTGTTTGTACAAAGCCAGTATCACACTGATACTAAAGCCAGGAAAGGACACAACAACAACAACAAAACACTACCGACCAATATCCCTCAAGAAGATAGCTTTAAAAATACTCAACAAAATACTGGTGAATTGAATCCAACAGCACATCAAAAAAATAATTCACTATGATCAAGTGGGTTTCATCTCAGGGATGCAATGATGGTTGAATATATACAAATCAATAAATGTGGCTCACCACATAAACAGAATTAAAAACAAAACCATATGATCATCACAATAGATCTTGGAAAAAGCACTCAATAAAGTCCAGCACCCCTTCATGATAAAAACCCTTAACAAACTAGGCATAGAAGGAACATTCTTCAAAATAATAAAAGGCGTATATGACAGACCCACAGCCAACCTCATACTGAATGGGGTAAAGTTGAAAGGCATTCTCTCTACAAACTAGATCAATACAAGTGTTCCGCTTTCACCACTTCTATTCAAGATCATATGAGAAGTCCTAGCCAAAGCAATCAGGCAAGAGAAAGAAATAAAAGACATCCAGGCCAGAAAAGAAGAGATCAGACTATCCCTAGTTACCAATGGTATCTTTTTGTATCTAGAAAACCCTAAAGACTCCACCAAAAGACTCCTAGAATTGATAAATAAATTCAGTAAAGTCTCAGATGACAAAATTTATGTATACAAATGAGTAGCATTTCTATATTCTAGAAACAGCCAATCTGAGAATCAAATCAAGAACTCAATACCATTTCCAAATAGCTGCAAAAAAATAAAATAAATAAAAATAATAAAGTACCTAGGAATATACTTAACCAGAGAGGCGAATGATCTCTACAAGGAGAACTATGGAACACTGATGAAAGAAATTCTGGATGATACAAACAAATGGAAAAACATCCCATGCTTATGGATTGGAAAAAAACAATCTTGTTAAAATTCCATACTGCCCAAAGTGTTCTGCAGACTCAATGCAATTCCCATCAAAATACCAATGTCACTTTTCACATAATTAGAAAAAACAATCATAAGTTTCATATGAACCCAAAAAGAGCTTGAATAGCCAAAGAAATGCTAAAAAAAAAAAAAAAAAAGAACAAATATGGAAGTAACACATTACCTAATTTCAAATGATGCTACAAGGCTACAGTAACCAAAACAGAATGGTACCGGTATAAAAGGAGGTACATAAATCAACAGAAGAGAATAGAGAACCCAGAATATAACCATATACCTACAATCAACTGATATTTGACAAAGAAGAAAAAAACATACACTGGGGAAAAGATGCCCTATTCAACAAATCATCCTGGGAAAATTGGAGAGCCATGTGTAGAAGAATGAAACTTGATTCCTACCTTTCACCATACCTAAAAATTAACTCAAAATGCATTAAAGACTTAAATGGAAGACCTGACACCAAAAAATTTCCAGAAGGAAACTTAGAAAAAATTCTTCCAGATACTGGCTTGGCAAAGAATTTGTGACTAAGACCCAAAAGCAAATGCAACCAAAACAAAAATAAATAAAGGGTACTTAAACTACAAAAGTTTTGCACAGCCACAGAGTAGACGGCCCTAAGAATGGGAGATAATATTTGCACACTCTACATCCAACAAAGGACTCACATCCAGAATCTAAAGAGAATTTAAACAAATGAGCAAGACAAAACCCCCAAATAACCCCATTAAAAACTGGGCAAATTATATGAACACATATTTTTCAGAAGAAGAGATAAAAATGGCCAAGGAAAATGTTTAAAAAATGCTCAACATCACGAGGCATCAGGGAAATGCAAATTAAAACCACAATGAGGGAGCACCTTACCCCTGGCACAATGGCCACTATTAAAAAGTCAAATAGCAACAGATGTTGGTGTGGATGTGGGAAAGGGGAATGCGTATTCACTGTTCACCAAAATGTAAATTAATACAAGCTGTATAGGAAGCAGTATGGAGAGCCCTCAAAGAATTAAAAGTAGACCTACCATTCAGTCCAGCAATCCCACTACTGGGTATCTACTCAAAGCAAAAGAAGTCATTATATCAAAAAGACACACATACTCCGTGTTTATTATGGCACAATTCACAATTGCAAAGATACAGAATCAACCTAAGTGTCCATCAACCAATGAGGGGATAACAACAATATATACACATACACCCCCTATAGAATACTACTCAGCTGTAACACAGAATGGGAGGATGTCGTTCACAGCAACTTGGATGGAACTGGAAGTCATAATCCTAAGGGAAGTATCTCAAGCATGGAAAAAGAAATATTGCCAATATTCCCTTACAAGTGGGAGCTGAATTATGGGTATACCTGGTCACACAGAGTGCTCTAAGGGACTCTGGAGACTAAGAAAGGGGAGAGTGGGAAGATGGTGTGGGATCAAAAACTGCCTGTCCAGTACAAGGCTACAATTTGGGTGACTGGTGCACTGAAAGCCCTGACTTTGCCACTGTACAATTCACCCGTGTAAGGAAGAAACCACTTATACCCCATAAATCTACTTACATAAAAAATGAAAAAAAGAATGAGAGTAAGATAACATTACAAACAAAATCCAAGAGAGCACACCTCAAGATACTAGCACCGAAGAATCTTCTAAAATATATTCTCCAGAATGAAGACATATGGTCCCCAAAGCATGGTCAGAAACACACAACAGGATATTGAGGGATGTATGTAAGTTTAGAGCGTTTGTATATAAGAACAGCAACAATCATAGCACCTCAATTCTGAGTTAACAAATGGTACTAAAATACCAGTGAACAAAAGCCTATAAGTTGGAGAGGACAGGGGTTGGAATGAATGTCAAGTCAAGAGGGAAGTTTAAAATGTGGTTTTACTTTACACTCTGTTAAGCTTAATATGCATGACAACAGTTTATGTTTTGGTATGTAGCCTGTAGAAACTTTTCCAAATGCATGTCTATATCTGTATATATATATGTATATATATATATGGATATAGATAAGAATGCTTCTGGTGGTGGGTTTTTTTTTTTGTAAAGTTAAACAAATTTATTCATTCAATCATTATTTATTGAGTACACAGTATTTACATAACATTATGAGATACATAAGGTAAACTATAGGTCCCCTACCCTCCAGGAGAAAATATATGTCTATATATGAGCAATTTAGTCTGATTAAAGATATTGTTCTGTCTGTAAAGCAAATGAACTGAAGTAGGAACGACGACAGAGCCTGTGAACAGCTGTCACATAATTGAGCCAAGGTGGTGGTGTTTTCATAGCAAAACATTGGTAACACTTTAAGTGCTCATGAACACGAGAGACGATTAATGAACGATAGTATATCAATAGCATGGAAGATTACGCTGCAGTTTAGGGAATACGGTAGATCTGCATTCCCTAAATACCCACCTAATAGTGGGGAAAAGAGCAAGTTTCAGAAATTGTTCACATATGTACAGAATGTATACACAGAAAAAGAATACGAAAGTCTACAGTGAACAGGTAGGGGAGGGGAGACGGGCAAGACATGGCAGGGCGTGTAAATGGGACTTTGCATTTACTGATATTGCCTCTTTTTTTTTTTTTACAAAAAGACTTTATTTGTGTATTTCTCCCATAAAACATAAATTAGTGTGTAAAGGAGTTTAATATAATAAAAACAAAAACTACAAGAGTTTTAGGGGCGGGGACTGTGTCTGTCTTGAGCACCATCGCAGTGTAAGCTCCTACAGCACATGGTAAGTGTTCACTGACTGACAGGATCTATCCCCAAATATTAGCAGTGTTTTCTCTGATGAGTGGGACAATGGAAAAATATGTCTCTTCCTACTACTTTTCTTCATTTTCTACTTTTCTATATTACATCGATCTTGGTAAAAATAAAAGTATAAAACATGTCCTTGGGAAATGTCCCCACCCTCCATTCTCTCCCACCCAGTCCCCGTGTGCCATGCAGACCCCTGGCACCAGGCCCAGACTCACCAGTCCTGATCACCTGCACGTCCTCCTCACGGACGCGGCTCATGTCAATGTTTCTCAGTGCGCATCCTAAAGACAAGACACACGTACAATCATGCCAGAGCTCCCAGACCTTTGGGCTGCCCCTTTCCCACGTTCAGTAGTCAATAAGGAAATGTTTAAAGAAGTCCGAGCAGGGAGTGTGCCTCAGAGATGACTTGCAGCCTAGACAGCAGCGTCTTAGGAAAACAACAAAGCTCAGAGTGGCTGTGACCCAAACATTGCTGTCAGCACGTGACAAGTAGAGCATGAGCCCAGGATGCTAACCTGCATGGGGCTTCCGCACCCATAGGAAGATGGGCAAAGGGCACAAGGCTATTAATTAGAAAAAAGGAAATATACATTGCCAACAAAAGGAAAAAGATTGAACCTCACTGCTGACAATAAATGTTAACAATCAAAACAACTATTTTCACCTATCGAATTGGTAATGATTTTTAAGACACTACCCAGGGTTGGCAGATGTCTCCAGAAATGGATGCTCGTATACAGCACTGTGGGAGTAGGACATGAGTCAACCACTGTAGAGAGCAATTGACAATAACCATCAAGAGCCTTAAAATTGTGCATACCCTTTGGGTCCAGCAATTCTACTTGAAATTTACCTTAACAAAATAATCATGATGTCATGCAGAGACTTAACCACTGCATCCCTGCTTATAAAAATAAGAAATGACACAATCTGCGTATTCAACATTATGATCTGATTTAATAAATTGTCTCATAAATCCATCCATAAAAATGGATTTAATAACATGCAGTCATTAACAATAATGTTGAAGAATATATCATGGTATATATTTGTGATCCAGCAAGGGTAGAAAAACAGTACACCAAACCGCAGTGTTACAAAGTGCTCATGCAGATGTGTGTGTGTGTGTGTGTGTGTGTGTGTCTGTGTAGTATAGTCTTAGGAAAAACTCCAGAATGATAGCAGTGCTTACATCCATATGATGAAATTGTGGCATTCTTTATTTTCTTCTTTTTGCAAATCAGATTTTTTTAGTTTTCTAATATTAACACTCACTACTACTGTAATTCAAATAAAAATATTTTGGAACGCCTATAGGACCCCAGTTAAAGCAATTGTTTTTTTTTTTTTTTTTTTCCATTTCCAATGCTTATGGCTGTCGGCCCCACCAAGCGGAGCCCAGACAGTGGGGAGCCCCCCACGGAGCTGGGGTAAGGACACACAGCTTCCTCTCCCTCCCCTGAGCCTGACCAAAGCAGAATTGGAGGCCTGGCCACAGGTCAACCTCCCTCATCAGGTCAATGCTGGGACAGGAGGTGACCTGTGTCATCATGCCATGACCTGGCCTTTAGCGGAAGGTCATGGAGGGTCCCCTGCTGCAGAGAGGAGGGAGGAATCACCAGGAGCCCCCGCCTTACCTATGAAATTGAGGGCAGCTGCCCTGAGGGAGGTCTGTGGGCTCTCCAGGAACTCAAGGCTCTGGGACAGTAACTGCCCCACCAGCTGGCCCTCGTGGACCTGTGGAGGCAAAGAGGGTGGTGCTGACAGGGAGAGGGGGCCACTGGGGACTCTACTAAAGACCTTCTGGCAGCCACACCCCCACCCTGAGCACAGCAGCAGCAGTCCGTCTCCAGGCAGCTTGGACTGCGAGACCCTGCAGGCGCGGACCCCTGCCCCTCCCAGCCCAGCAGCAGCACAGACTCGGCAGGACGTTCACAGAGACAAGGCTGTTCCTGCCCACTGACAGCAGAGACAACACAGCAGCTGTGGGGCCGGAGACCCAGGTGTCAGTACTGGCCCTGGCACTTCCTGGCTTCACTCTTGTGTCTGTGGACTTGAGGGAAACCCGCCCAACTGCCCTCAGGTAATGGCGAGGCGTCAGCGGGGAAATGGCTGAATAAGTGCTGTGTGCAATGCTCTACCTGGGGGAGGGATTCATAACATCGAGATTACTGCGTCACCTCCTCACCTGCTTGCTCGGCCCTTAAATGGCTACTTTTCACCCGGGATTCCTGTGCTCTGGCCAGTTCCTGACTGCAGGAGCCTCAGCCCCACGTCTCCTGCCCGCAGGGCTTCTCGCCCCTCTAACAAGAAGACCTCTGTCCTGTCCCTCCTGTAACCCGGCACACTGTCCCTAGCCTCTGAGGAAGGGATCGGGATGCCATGAGGTTCAAATACAGAGAACCAGGGCCAGGTGAGGGTCCTCAGAGGCAGCTGATGCTAAAGAATGAGAATCAGGGAACTGAAGGAACATATCTGTCACCTGCCCCCTCTATCCACTGAGCCCACTGTTCTGTCCCCAGGATGAACGTTGAGACTCTCGCTCACCAGGTAAGCGCATGTGTCCTGTAACACCTGCGGGTAGTCACTGAGGGTGGTGTGCTGCAAGGTGTGGGTCAGAGACGCCCAGCCAGTCAGCTTTGCCCATTCAGCAAGGGCCCCTCCACAGGCCTGTGGGTGGAGACAAGGGAACCCCCAAAACCCACTCTTAGGACTGCCCAGGCCAGGGGTTGAGTGGCAGCCCCACATCACAAAGAGAGGGTGACAGTGCTCAGGGCCAGCCCAGAGGACAATGCCAGAGGTGGCTGTAGAGTGCACAGCCACAGCCAGGCTCCTGAACAAAGAGCTGAAGGGAAGGGGCTCTGCTCCGGCACAAAGGGGACATCAAGCGGGCTGGGGTTGACAGGACAGAGACAACCAGTGTACCTTGACCATCTCGCTGTTTTCCTCCTGCATGTTCAGCAGCAATGGGAGCAGAAATGTATACAGTTCCCTTTTCATGGTGGCTCCAGGCCTGTATTTCTTGTCCCGGCTCAGCATGTGGCCCAGGGCAGAGGTGGCAGCGATCCTCACTGGCTCCCTCTCCTGCCAGGGAGCACAAAATGGAGCTGAGGAGGCCGTGGTTTCCCTGGCCCTGCCTGGCCAGGCTTCCCTCCAACACCATCTCAGTGTGGCTGTCCAGAGCGCAATGGCCGCGCCGCTTCCCGCCTGTGGAGACCACGCTGCCTGTGTCTCCGAGTGACTCTCTTTAGATCCCCAGAGCCGAGAAGTCAGTTCATGAAGGCACAGTGCCTGGGAAACCAACACCAGAGCTTGAATGCTGCCATGGACCATATCAACAGCTCGTAACTTTCATCCTTCTAAGGATTTAGCTCAAGCATGCCAAATTTTTAAAAATGCATATTTTTACCCTAGTTATGCTGTAAATAAAACTGTTGAAGTCTATATTAGCCTATGTGAATTCATAATGACCACAAAGAGCAAAGCTTTGTACACTTCAGGAGGATACTATATATTAATTGAACTAATATTTCTTGAGCATCTATCCTGAGCTAGGCTCAGTGCCAAGTGATAGAGGCAGAGCAGCACAAGACAGACAGTTCCTAAACACAGAGGGAGACTTTCCAGCAAGTGGGATGTGCATGTTACGGCATGATGGCTAAACAGAGATGATTCCTTATTAGTACTTTAATGACAAAAACGAAGAGAATAATGTCCCAGGCACAGTAGCTCACAATGGGCACTAGAGCATTGCTGCAGTCATCCCATCCCTAGCAGAAAGAGTGCAAATGTGTTTTTACAATTCCTAATGGATCTGAAATATTAGATGGGGTTCCTCCATTCCCCTCCAGAGGACTAGGGTATCCCTGAAAGGTGAACAGTAGACATAATTGGAATTAAGGTAGAAATTATAGCCCAGGGTGTGGACAAGAAAATACTACTGCAGGAGGTGGCAGGGGTTCCGGGAGTGCCCTAAGCTTAGGGGCTGAGAATATAGGCAGGGAGGGATGATCCCCGGAAGGCAACAGCTGGTGGTTTGGGGGTGTAGTCAGACACCTCCTCTAGTTTCTCTCTCCTGATATCCCTCTTATCAATGACCAAGGAGCAGGGGCATGGAACACCCCAGCAGAGCAGGGAATGTGGTGTCTACGCCAGAGAGAGGGGACAGTTCCCTGGGTGTCTGATATCCCCCAGGGAGCGTAGGGAGCCCTAGAGTCGAAAGACTGGCTATTGGCACATCCGACTGTCCACTTGTCCCGGGATGCTCCCCACGATCCCTGAAGTCGGGCTGCAGTGATGGGCATGGCTTCCACAGAGGGCCCCCGAGAACCTCTAGCATAAAAATGGACCCCCAAACATTGAGGAAAACCAACGCTACAAAAGAAAGGGACCACATTCAAGAAATATCCTGATGTTTACATTGTAAACTACTAACAACTTAAGACAATTATGAGGGAAAATAAAGACATTTTCATACAAAGACTGAAAATGTTTACTATTTCAGACCCTCACTCAAGGAACCCGACAGGGAGGGAAAGCAGACTCCAGGAGGGAGGAAAGAGCTGTAAGAAGGAAAGGTGAGCAAGGAGATCTGCAAACATGTGGGAAATTCTATAAGTATTGACTGCATAAATAATCATAATCATGATCATGATGATGATATAAAGACCACATTTGGATATCAATGCTAGACAACATTCATATCTAGCATGGGAAGCTGTGATCAGAATTAAAGCATTCCCATCTTTATGTGTTAGGATGGAGGGAAAAGATGTTACCTTTAGGCCTGCTAGGTCAAGAAAAGTCTGCACGCTGAATTTTAAAATCATGGAAAGATGGATGAGTGAGACATTGACCCAGCCATTCAGGAGTTTCCAGGGTTATAGCAGAGATGAGACCCATAACAAAATTATTCCAATACAAGGTTCCAAAGCCAAAAAAGTTACAAATGCCACAACAGGACTACCATCAGCGTGTGTCTCAGGGACATGGAGTTCCCTCCTGCTCTAAGATACCATGATCTGTAAGGAGGATGAGAGATGGGGAGGGTTGGTATTGGTCCATTAGTGCAAACCTCTGAGTCTCAGATTTCTCTTGCCACAAGGACCGTGGCATTCTAAAGTCCTGTGTGATTTGGGACAAGGGTAGAGCCATCAGTTCTCTCCCCTCTTCACTCTGTAAGTGGAGTCTGGGTCCTCAGAGAAAAACCCGGCTTCGTATCAGAGTGTGAGCTTGCAATTGTTGGTCCGGTGGCTCCACCGGGAAATTCTCAGGGCAGAGTAAGTTGAGGCATGTGCTGCATCTGGATGTAGGCGGAATGCATTTGGGACATGTCCTGTGCACTGCTCCATGTGGCCAGGTCTCCTTTCGTCTGCCCCTCCATTATCTCAGCCTTGGGCCACAGGCCCTTGGCCTAGCCCAACCCTTAGTTAAGCCCCAAGGTTCACCCCCAGCCTCGGCCCATATTGTTCCCAAGGGCTCCTAGGGCTGCAGGCACATACATCATTGATGAGGGGACGCAGGTGCTGGCAGATGCTGCAGAACATTCCCTGGATGTCCTTGTCCCGCGCGTGATGCATGATGTTCTGCAGGCTCTCCAGCGCCTGCACGGCCACCCGCGCCTCAGCATTCAGGAAGCCGCGTAGGTACGGAACCAGCCGCCTGAGAGCCTTTGGCTAATGGGAAGAAGGCAGAGCTCACTCACCACCCAGGGGTCATGCAGCACTCTGGGCACAGGGTTTAGAGCACACAGATGGTGCCTAAGAGAAACAGACGTGGGAGACCTAGGGGCTGGACATGCCAAGGAAATGAGGACTCAGGGGGCTCAGGCAGCTTGAGGACGGGCCTAGCAAGGCCCACACACTGGATGTTGTGATGCCCTCGGAGGAGGGTGGGGGATGTACTAACCCTGAGACAACTGAGGGACCCAAGGAGGAAAAGCAAATGCTTCAGGGACTCCCAGGTGGTCTTCTTGGGCCCTCCCCCACTCTTACCTGTCCTGGGTGCAGGGCCAGGTTGCTGATGCCCTGCAGGCCGATTTCCACCATGCTGATATCGGGATCCTTGACCCACTGGGTGACAATACCCAGAGATTTGTGCATCAGGCTCTGGGCCACTGATGGGTGACAGAGGAGCTGCAGGGCAGGACACCATGGTTATGGATGGAGGAGAGGTCATGGGGACCCTGTGCTCCGCCAGCCCTCCCTCAGGCCCCTGCTCAGGCAAGGACAGTGTGTAGGGGAGGAAAGTGGCAGATCTGGTCACATGGGGTGGACACTACGGGGAAGGGCTTGGCTGGTAATGCTGGTAAGACTTGAATTTGGAGCCCAGTCATTCTGGGAGGACTAGAACTGCTAACCCCTTCCCAGCTATCCTGGCCTCCTTAAACCAGTCCCCTGACATGCCAGGGAAAGCAACCCCATTTGAGATGGCTTGATTCTCTTTTTTCTCCTTCCTAGGATAAGTAAGTTAACATCCCATTAAATAGTCGGTCCCTCAGCTACAGGAAGGGGACGGCTATAGCTGCTGGGCTCTCCCCAGCTCTCACCTGCGCATAGATGGCCCTGGCCAGGATTTTCCGACCCTCATCGATGCAGTGGAGGGAATTCTGCACAAGGTCCATCATTTCATGAAGGAGGGAGGAGTCACACGTCTTTACCATTGCTCTGGGATGGGACACAGGAAGCAAGCAGTTGCCGGGGGTGGGGGAAGTGGCCAGGGCCAGCGGTCACATAACAGGGAAGACTTGAGGGCTGAGGACTCGGAAGCGCAGAGGGCTGGGAGGTGGGGGAGGGAGGGTGGAAGGCCACTATATTTGAGTGCTGGGACCTGGGAGACTAGGGTCAGGGGTCAGAGTGGTGTCAGGGACACTGGAGAAGTGGTTCCACCTTGTCAGGTCCATGACCCAAGTGTGGAAAGACGTAGAGCTGGCAAGAAGGTCCCAGAAGTGGAGGTCATCTGCAGGGGACACCACTCCCCCAGCCGCAGCTGCCAATATCAACTTGACTACCTCCAGGGCATAACTGAGTTTGTGAAAAGAAAAAAAAAAAAGATGGGCAAGGCGTTACCCTGGGGTGCATTCCTGTGCTGGCAAGTTGGAGACAGTTCTCAGACCTGGTAGCTGGTTCTGCTCCGCAGCTGACAAGAGGTCATGACTTCATGGCCCCGTCTCCAATTGCCCGTCCACTCACCCCTTTACCCCGACCCTCCTCCAACCACAGAGTTCTCCGAAAGACACTTCCCTGGGGGTTCCCAAATTCTGGCTCTCACACTTCACCACCACACCCGCCTACCACAGTGTCTCTCCTCCATTCGTTTCATTAGTTTGCATTTTCATTTCAGATTTCATTGGAATAAAATGTGCTGAGGTTAATAAAAAGTACGTCAACCACCTATTTAGGAGTCCAACCCCCATGTCACAGGTGAGAAAACTGAATTCCAGTAGGGACTTGCACAAGATGGGGCAGCTAGTGAGGAAGTCAAGGCAGAGGCCAACAGGCTGATTCAAATGGCCAACCCTGAGTGAAGAGGGTGACACAGTCTTGGCCCTGTCATCTCCCATCTAACTGAACCTGTTCACGCATAGAATTATGAACACGGGGACGAGGCGGGGTGTAAGTCAGTAGAAGAGTGCACAGGATGAAAGGAGTAATGAGCAATCCGAGAATCCGAGAGACTATTCCAGTGCACAGTGCTGCAGCCCCACACCGTGTCCCACTCTTCTCTTCCTGCGTCCCTAAGAGATCAGCATCTAGCTGTCCAGGGCTCTCAGGAATCGACTCGTTGCATTTCTCCACCACCTGGAGGTGAGGCTTACCTAGTGGGGTCAAATGACTTGCGGTCACTGTCTGGAGCCCCGTCTTGGCTGGACACCACCATCTTCTGGGGAGCATTTTGCTCAGTCACCCAGTAGAGGTGACACAGCGCCGCCAGCAACAGCCGTGGGAAGTGTTTCTGGACAGCCTCCTGGCACAAGGGTTCTGACAACATCTTACACAAGGCAAATGTCACCTGGGGAGGGGGGCATCGGAATTGACCAGGCCTGGGCAGTGAAAGTCTGGGCTAGAAGCCCACCCTGTCCCTCCCTGTCACTGCCCAGCGGGCACAGCTCACTCTGAGACAGGCTTGTAAGAAACATCCAAAGACTGAACCCCCACACCTCACCCCTAGGGAAACGAGGGTGCCACCCGCATGCAATCTGCCTCCTCTTGTGCTCACTTGACATTCAAAATGGAAAGCAAATTGACTCTAAATGCTCAGCACAAGATGATTTCTGGCATATTTGTCCACATTAACTCCAGGCAACCAAACCTCCTCCTCTCCTATGCCCCTTGCCACACCCCCAGGCTTTCCGTAAAATACCAACCCCAGAATCAGGAGAGAGCACAAGCTGGTGGCCCTGCCTGGCAGTTTCCTTGTTCATACAATGGGGCTGGTCCTCACCCCGTCTCCACCATGCATTCTTAGATCCAAAAGCACCAAAAGGAGGTGAAAGTGCTCCTGTGACGAGCCAGTGTGAACCCTCTCCCTTTGCCCCTCCCCAGTACCTGCTTGCCCCCTGAGGTCAAGCCCTGTGATCCCTAACTCTGCCCCCAAGCTCCCAGAACAGGACGTCCTAGTCCCCCTCCTCCCTGTACTGACCACCACAGGCTGGGCGTCCATGTCCACTGTGTCCTCTCTGGAGGGGGTCTTTTCCAGGAAGCATGTGAGCAGCTGCACGACTTTGAGTGTGGTGTTCCACTGGGTGCCAAATGCCTTCCACAAGGCCAGCGTGGAGCTGCAAGACCCAGGGACAGCAATGTCATGGGCCCTGGTGATCACAGTCCTAGGACGAGTCTGGTCTCAGGCCCATGAAGAGCCAGTCCTCAGGGACTAGAGGAAGGGACACCAAAGACAAATAGGCCAGAGGACATGGAGAGGAGGCTCGCTTGGGATCAAAGAGAAGCGAGGGAAGGAGACAGCACCCTTGCAGAGTGACTTTTAATCTGGGCTTGGGGCCAGGCACAGGGGCTTCCTGGGCTGCAGAATGTGCCCCTGGGCCAGGGCTGCACTACCTGTCCCAGGGCAGGGGCTTGCTGAGCAGCACGGGAACCACAGAGCAGGTGTTGCTGAGTGCCAGAGAGCACATGGCCTGCAGGGTCTCCTCCTCTGTCCTGGCCTCCAGACTCGAGTTGAGCTGTTCAAGGACTCCAACCACAATTTCCTCAACCTACAGGGAAGAGCCAGAAGTCCCCATAACTCTTTCCATGCTTCCTTCCCACCTTCCTCCTCTACCAACTCCCAAACTCAAGGGGCCTATTTGCAACGCTGCCAGCCACACCCTTCCCAAGGCAGAGTTCTAGGGTGCAGAGGCCAGACCAGCAGGAGTCACAAAATAAACTGCAGAAGCTGGCGCTAAGGCCACTGCAGCAAATGCCTGCCACAGCCCCAAAGCTTGTAGGTGAGTCCCCAGGTCACTCAGGGGGTGCAAGTCCACCAGGACGGAAGGCAAAGGCCCTGCAGACACTTCAGGGGTTCCCCTAACAGCTGGGATCAACTTTCAACCCTCAACACTGCAGGGATGAATGGCATGGGAGGTGGGGGCCCCAGGCTGTGTCCTGGCCCTCAAGTCCCTAACATGGAGCCCTGGGAAGCCCATTCCAGTGCAGTGCTTCCAGACACCCTCAGCACGTCCTTCCGGTTCTGGTCCCCTGGCCAGCAGGCAGCTCCCATCAGTGAATGAGGGCAACGGGTGTCAGGGCATCAGTGAGAGCAGGATGGTCTGAGGGAGCCCAGGCCCTATCTTTAAAGGAACAGTGGCCACTCAGACAGGTACCCTAGGTAGCCACATTTAAAATTTTTTTTGGTGAAGTGGGAGATGTAGATTTTTATGCCAAATCTTTCCTGTTAAACCAAAAAAACGACAATGCATTCAAAGGTCAGAGTCACCCCATGAGCTTGTTGACTTGCAAACCACAGTCTGAGCTCCTGACACCCCAGGGAACCAGGTCAATGCCCCCAACCATGCTTCCCCATGCCCTGGAGGATCCAGTAGATTCTCCAGCTGCCTGCAGCCCTGCACGTGCTGGTGCTAAGTGAGGAGCCAGACACCAACACAGGAGGCAGTTTTGAGCTCAGGATTACAAATGTCAGTGGGACCACAGAGAAAATCATACATTTTATAGGTGAGTGAATTAAGACCAACAGAGAAGGGACTTGCCCTTCATCTGGTTAGGACTAGAGCCAGGAGAGAGCCCAGGGCTCCTGACTTATAGGGCAGAACTCTTGCCATAGTGCCACACTACCTTTGTCATGTCTCTGCCCCGCTCTTCCATGACAGCCTTCATCAGCTGGGCAGCAGCCAGAGACAACTTGGCCTTGCTGTCAGTCAGGCCCTCAATGGCCTCCAGCACCAGGTCGCAGAGCTGGCTCTGGGTGAAGTACTCGGCAAACGCCTGCAACACGGGCCGTCAGTCTGGGCAAGCCTGGGCACCCTGCCTCAGATGGCCCGGACCACCCCTCCTGGGAAGGAGACGAGGGAGAGCCCCTCTCGGGAGCAAGATGCCCTTTTGTCCTAGGCCTGTGCTGTCTGCTGAGCTCCCAGAGGACACTGTCCCACAGCCAGAGTCTTTGGGGGTGGGCGGCAGAAACATTGACCTCAGGTGCAATGTGGGGCTCAGAGGTCAGAGGCTGCAGAGGCAGAGCAGTGGGAGAGAGGGGCTGCCCTAGGGTCCTTAGTGCCACCAGTCTGAGGCAGGAGTTGGGATACACATTGCTCAGGAAGCATCAGGAACATGAAACCAATAATTCTGGGGGACAGGCCATAACAAACAATCAGGATCCAGGATGCTCAAGGGAGAGCGTGTCGAACCCCAGGACTGGACCTTCCATCACACAGGGACAGTCCCCCAAAGGAAACCTTCACAGCCAGTCAGAGAGGGAACGCAGGTGGGCTACAGGAGTCCCACCCGAGGGGGCTAGAACATCACGTAAATGAGAGGCCCCAGCTCTCCCCACTTTGTGTCTGGCCCCGCCCCCTCACCTTGCCAATCCGAATGGGGTTGCCATAGAAGGTGCTGGCACTGTAGGCTTCTCTCTTGCCCTCTTCCTCCAACAGCCCTTGTATTCCCCTTGTCATCTCTGAAACAAAGGCCGCAGGCCCAGCCCTCAGACACTCAGAAGGCTTCCCAGGCTGCCTGGCCTGGCCCAAGGCACCTACGCAGCTAAGCCGGCTTGGAGAGAGGTGAGGGCGTGCAGGGGAGGAGGGGACATCACCATAAGGAATGCTGACGGCTCCTGTCTAAGGACCCCCACTTTGCTGCCTTGGAGCAGAGACAGAGCTGGGTACGAGTATGAAGCTCAGCCAGATGGAGGAACTGATCCAAAAGAACTCTTTCCTGAGCAGGTATTTTGTCCCAAGAGGGTCACTGCAGGTGTTTTGAGTCAGGTCCCTCCAGAGAAATGCTGTGCTCAGGTATATTCTAGGCCCTCGCTCTTCTAGAATGGAGCGTGTGCAAGGTTGGAGGGGGACGAGAGAGGGCTGTGCGTACGCTTTTGCAGCAGGAGGATGCGGTAGAGGTTGTAGACGGCCTGGGCAGCCAAAGAGCAGACACCGCGCACTGGGTCCTGGCAGCGCATGGCCAGCATCCTCACCAGATGCCCTAGCCGGGTGAACGGAATTTCCACCTGGGGAGGAGAGATGGAAGTCACAAGTTAGCCCAGCCACTGCTTCAGGCTGGGCTGTCACAGGGGAACAGCTAGGAGGAGGGGACGCATGTGCCAGAGCCCTGAGCGGTGAGACTAGGTGCGGGAACAGGGAAGGAATCAGTTTAGGTGTGGCTGGAAAGCAAGTACACCGACAGAGCTGGGGCGGGACCTGACACTGTTCCCCCTTCTCTGCCACTTGACACCCCACTTGTCTTTCAGCCTAGCTCAGACCTGCCCTCTGTGAAGTTCTCCCAGATTCCCGCACTTGCATTGTGTGTTTCCATACATTCCTCCCACCTCCTTGGTTTGTATGTGCATCAGGGCATTGAGGGAACTGTCCTGGCCACCTCCATTGCCACTCTAGCACCTGGCACGGTGCCCGGCCATGGTGAGTGTGCAGTGACTGCTTGGTGATGGGAATGGAGACTGAAGCATGTGGAGTGACATGGAGTTGGCAAATGGACTAAGACGACACAGAAGATGAGGGGGTTGGGGAGAGGAAGGAGGAAGAAAGGAGAGAACAAGGTGGGATGCACAGGAGGAAGTGGGGGCAGAGGGTGAGGCCGAGTGACCAGCCCAGGGGACCGATGTGATGAAGTTGGGGACAAGGGTAGGGGTGAGGGCAGGCTCTGGGGCAGGTGGCCACTCACTTGGAAGTTATTCATGTTTACAGTAAAGCCAAGAACACAGGTAGCACACCACATGGCCCGTTCCCGCTCGTGGTCATTCCTAGAATTCAGCCACATCTCTAGAAGCTGGAGGGAGAAGATGACAGGAGAGGCCCAATCAGCTGCATCCCAGAGGGTGGAAAGGGAAACTTGAGCCTGGCTTCTGCAAAGTATCAGGGCTGCGCTTGTGAGAGTAGGATTTCTTTGACCTAGAGGCACATTGTATGTGGGTCTGCCACCAGAAGCCTTCATTTTCCCAGCCCCCAGTTTTCCCCTTCTCTAGGTGCTAGAAATCTCTCACTAGTGCCTCTTTTTTCCACGTGAAAGCAGAGACTCTGAAATGATACTGAGCGCAGCTCACTTCAGTGGGTCAACGTGAATCACAGTTCACCTACCCACTTCTTCCCACTCTTCAGTAGAAAAAGAACTCGGCCATAACAAGGAAGTGTCAAGTGTATCCACAAATTCAGTGGTGAGTTATGTGCGAGTTTGTTGGAGAAATACAGTTATGGATGGTTCCTATTTGAAACACAATACGTGTCTCGCCACTGGTAAATGACAGGCCCCAGATACCACTGATCCAAATACACATCACTCCATGTCCACTGGTAGCCACTAATCTGACAATGGTGCAGGTAAACAATAGGCAACTTATAACTGAAAAGGAATAACAGCAGCAGATGAAAAACTCTACAACCAACTCCACAGAATATTGATGCTACACTGATTAAAAACAGACAAACAAAAAACACCCTTCCGGAAGATAGGAGGCCCACTATACGTGCTTATGGCCAGACTCTGGTGAAATCTCCAAGCCAACACTGAGATTCTACATACCAGTTTATCCAAAAAGGAACTATAGTTCCTTCAAAAAACAGTACATTCCTGGCCAGGGAAGGAAATTCCACAAAATATTATACTGGAAAGCAAAGCAGCTCGTGGAGATTCCTAGAGCCATGTTAAAAGGACTCAGGAGCCAACTTGAAAAGGCTGCCATTGACAAAAGATGGGACAATTAAAGCATTAACAGGAAAAATAGTTCTCATTGATTCAGACACATCATATACTTAAAAATTTATTCTAGATTCCAATGATACCACAGGACTACCTGTGAAGTAATCTTGCTAAAAGGTAATTCTGAATCCCATCAAGCCTCTAGATCTAACAATCTACAGGAAGTCGTGGGACAGACGAATTTGTTGCATGACCCTAAAAGGATGTAACCAGGGCAACCCACATGTGGAAAATTTATAGAAGAAATGACTTGGTTCCTTCAACAAATATATTTCCAGGAAAAAGTGACAGAAGGGGAATCTGTAGATGAAGAGACTTAAGTGACCAACCAATGAGAATGTACGCACCTTCTTTAGGACCTGATTCAAGTGAACAGAGCTTTTCAAAAACATATTTTTGAGATCATCAGGCCAAATTAAACATTGGCTGAATAATTATGACATTAACACATTAAAACAATGTTACATTTTAAATATAATAATGACAGCATAGTTATATATTTTAATAGATCTTTACCTTTGATAAACATACTAAAATATTTATGTGCAATAGAACAATCTCTACTGGGAAGAAAGAGGAAAAAGAAAGAAAAAAATATTTATGGGTCAAATGGCGTGGAATTTGCTTCCAAGTAACTTGGGGGTAAAGAAGTTGGGGACTGTGAGGGGCATAATTAAAATGACACGGACTATGGCTGACCAGCGAAGCCGATGGTGGCACACGGGGCTCGCAACTCTATTCTCTCCATTTTGGTAGATGCTTGAGATTTTCCAGACTAAGAAATTTAAACAATAAGGATGCAAAATTGGGAACCATAAACATAGGGACTTTAAACTGTTAGAGGAAGAGATATGATACCGGAAGGAAATTTGGAACATCAAGAATAAAGGAAGAGCCACAGAAATGGTAAGTATCTGGGTAAAATAATAACCCCTCTTTCATGGAATTGTGGGAAATTTGTTGGCTGGCTCAAAGAAAAGATTATAATGTTGTCAGATGGCGTTTTAATGTGTGCAGATGTAACACGTGAGACAACTCCAGCATAGAGTGGGGGAAGAGTCCATGTGTCTATATGCTCATCGAGGCTCCACGTTCTACTCAAAAAAGTAAAACCCTCGTTCTAGGCGGGCTGTGAAAAGCTACGAATGTGTATTGCAATCCCTAGAGCGGCCACTGTAAAGCTATAAAAAGAGACACAGTCAAAAACACAATAGGTAAATTAAAATGGAGTATGAAAATGGGAAAATAAGACAAAGAAGGCAAAAAAGAGGAAACAGAGGAAGAAAAATCAGAGGGAACTAACAGACAAGTCATCAAATGGTAGACCTAAAAGCATATCAATGATTTCTTAAACATAAATGATTTAATGCACCAATTAAGAGACACCAATTATCAGATCCCAGCCCTGATCAACTTCCCGCAAAGCTCTGCACCCAGCCTTCATCCTCAGTTCTGCCTCTTCTCCTGTCCCCAGTTGTTCTGTTCCCAGCTATACCGGGGTGACAAAATTCACCTCCACCCTAAACCTCGAAATGTGATCCTGTTTGGAAATAGTGGCTCTGCGGATGTCATCAAGTTAAGGTGAGTTCATACTGGATTAGGGTGGGCCCTACTTAATCCAATGATTGCTGTCCTTATAAAGAAGAGGACACACACACACACACACACACACACGTGAAAATGGAGGCCGAGATTGGAGTGACATGTCTACAACGCAAGGGATGCCAAGGGTTGGCAGGAACCACCAGAAGCCAGGGGAGAGGCACGGAATGGAAGAACAGATTCTCCCTCAGGACCTCCAGTGAGAACTAACCCTGCCAGCAGCTTGAATGTGGATGTGTGGCCTCCACATCTGTGAGAGAATAAATCCCTGCTGTTCAAGCCAGCCGGGTGTGGCACATTGTTACGGGAGTCCCGGGAAACAAACACCCCAGCTTTCAGTGGTTCCTCCCCACTCACCTCCAAGTAGGACTCGATCTCAGTGGGCTTCTCCGTGACCAAGGCCTGCAGGAGACTCCGGAGAGACTGCATGGCCATCCTGAACAGTCCCTGATGGATGAAGAGGGACTCACAGGACCACTGAGGCAGCAGCCCGCCCCTCCTTCTGCATTTGGCTCAGCACTCCCACCCCCAGGAAGGGTCCCTGCTCAATTCTCCCTTGCTCGTGTTTTCCCTGCATTTCCAGGTGCCACTAGCCTACCACTGACTTGAACGAATCCTCTGCTTTTTTCACCAGAGCGCAACTGTCTGCCTGGTGTGCGGTTTGCCCTAGTGGAATAGGTTTTCCCTGACACGCAGCTCCCCAACCCCGCCATTCCCCACTCCCTAACAGTGCACATTCTGGGGCTCTGCTCCCAGGGGTGCCGTGGTCAAGAGCAATGACAGGGGCCGGCTGTCCCCATGGAGGGTAGGGGGCTGGCCTTGCCATCTGTGGGCAACCGATCCACAAACAGCAGGACAGTGCCCTTCCCCTCTCCCCCTCACACAGACTGCGTGGCGCTGCCCAGCAATAGCACGTCTTTGCCTTTAAGGCAAAACCTTAGAAAGAAAGTGGGTGATCTGCCTGCAAGGGCTCCTGCAAGACACCAAGGGCCTCCACACTGACAAGAAGGAAAGGCAGCTCCCCGCCGAGGAATAAAGTACTCCAAGGAAATCCACCTCCAGAGCGTGGCCATTCCTCCTGGGCAGTGGGATTCCCAGCCCTGTCCAAATGCCCCCATTCCCAACCGGAACCACACTGAGGAAGGGCTCGGGGGACGCAGCCAGAGGAAATCCCGCTGAGCTCTCTCTAGATGTGGCCGTCTTTCCTTCATAACATAAATAACTGCGAACTGACAAAGAACGGTCACCAGACATCTGATGGAAAGAGGCCCAAGATAAATAGACCGACTGACCACTGGACACAAACTAGTTCAGTAAATAGTAGAAAACATTGCTCCAAAAAATTCTTATTAATATCTTCAGAGAAGTTCAAGAGACTGTGGCATCCATAAAATAAGAACAACCAGCCAAGAGAAAGGCACAGACCACATGCCAGAGTTCCCAGGAGTGGAGCGAGAGACTGCAAAGGCAAACACCGACCCCTCTCCCCTCCCTCAGGGACACACCCGGCCCCGTGGGAAATGGAGTCAGATCTCCTCCTCCTGGGGCTCCCTGAAGGCCTGTATCCGTGGGTCTAGAGTAAAATCACACTTGAACCCTCCAGACTGGTTCCCATTGTGTGACAGTTATAAAGGGCAGGACTGAGTGTCCACCTTCGGGACAGAATATTCAAGGGGTAGCAGTGGCCATCGCTGAGTGCCCCCAAGGAGGGAGCCAATCCCCTGGTCTACGCAGACTGCCTGACCTAGCAACCTCCTCCTCCTAGGACAAAAGTTGTTTCTGTTAAAGGTGGCAAAAGATCCTTCCGTCAAACTGCCAAACCTATCCTTTGCACCCTTTCAAAAATAAATGATGAAAACAAGGCACCGACCATCAGACAGCTCCTTACCACGTTAGCCCTGCTCTCGGTGAGATTGCACACCTTGTCCAGGCCCTCTGAGGGGGGCAGGCAGAGCACACTCTCACAGCACGTGATGAGGAGCTCTGCTCTGCTGTCCGCATCCAAGACTGGCTCGAGATTCCTAAGGCCCAGGGGGAAGCAGAGTGTGACCAGAGAGCAGTGGCCAGAAATGACAGCTGAGGAAAGGAAGACAGATGGTGCAGAGGGAGATGACGGTGGGGGCAGAATGGTAGGCAGAGCAAGACCCAGGGACGTTCGGGACAGAAAGGGCACTGAAAGAGGAAAGGGGGGAAACAAGAACCAAAGGCAGAAGCATCAGGGAATGGAAAGACAGGAACCAGGGGAGTGAGAGCAGGCACCGCCATTAGAGGCGAAGGCGCCCGGGGTTTGCAGTGACATATTGCTTTCTGGATCCCCACATGTCCGTAGGGAATGCTGGTGGCAGGGATGGACATGGAAGGTCAAGCTGGGGACTGCCCAGGAAGCAGAATGAAGCCTGGGGCAGAGGGGACAGTAAGGCCCTGCAGACAGGGGAGAGGCAGGCTCTGCCAGGTGCTCGTGAAATCCCACCCACAAAATTGTCACAAATGAAAGGGCAGACACTGTCCAGGAGATGTCTACTACTGCCTGGGGACTCTGACACAAGAAGGTGAAGCAGAAGACGAGAGGTGGGGAGGGACCAGGGACGAGAGTGGAAATCCAGCCAGAGCAAGGAAGACAGAGAGACCGGCAGGCGGCTACCTGACGTCGGTGATGATGTCCATGGCCATCTGCCGTATGGGGCTGGAGATGTAGCCCAGTGGCTCCTCCCTGATGAGCTCCTATGACACCCCCCGCCCCGGAGACCAGGAGAACCATGAACATGTTCATCTTGCCTTCCTACCACCTGTTCCCAGCCCATGCCCCGTTCACAAGAAGGTGAGACCTGAAACCTTCAGGGCCTTTCAATGAGCAGGCTGAGAAGGACAGCACGTTCACCCACTTCCACGCACCCCTGCCCCACAGTACTCACCCCTACCTTGAGGATGGGACAGGGAGAACTACGGCAGGAAGAGGAAACTAGAAAATCTGGGCTTCCCTCTTCCAGGCCTAGCTCAGGAGCCCTGTTGAGGGTTTCCACGGGGACCGCCCTCCCTCCCCTCTGCTCTCCCCCTTCCTCTTGAGAGGGGCTTACCGCCATGGAGTCTACAAGGTCTAGTTTGTGGGGAACCTTGCATGACAAGGGCATGGGCTGCCCACTCAGGATGCTCGTCATCTGCGTCAGGGCATCCAGGTAGTCCAGCGTCAGAGTCGTATCCTGAACCAACCCGTGTGCTCAGAGTCCTCCGAGAGCCAGAATGACTCTGGGGCCAGGGGCATCCACCCGCATGCAATCGGGGGGATGAGGAACAAAGCCCCGCAAGGGCTACCCTAGCCTGAGGCCCCGCATCTTCCTTCTGAGTGCAGATAAGGAACAGGGACAACCTGTGGCCGCCCTGCAGGGGAATGGGCCACCCCTCTCTTCAGCACCCTTGGGAGCTCCTCTCCATGGAGCTGTGACTCTAGGGAGTGAACAGCCTCCCTGTCTCTCTAGAAAGCATCTTCCCACTGCGGACATTCCACCTTGAGCACGGTCAGCCGGGTGGCAGGTGGATAGGGAGTGGGAAGGGTGGCTCCCCGTGCCCTAGGGACACATGCTCTGGACAAGTAGCAAAGGCGGGAAAGGTGCTTGGAGCACCTTCTGTCTCCCCTGAATGCTTCTCCCTATGGACGAGTTAGGAGACTTAGGCATTGCTCCTCCCTCCCTAGGACCCCCAAAGGCAGGGCTCAGAGCACTCAGGGATAGGGAGACACTTTCAACAGACCTCCAATTACTGTGTCCCCTCAGGCCAGTCAGAGGATCAGAGGGCAGGACTAAGGCAGGGAGGACTGAGGGGTGCGAGTGGCAGTGACTGCGAGAGCCCTGCCCCCGAGCTGCATTCCAGGCCGGGCATCTTTCCCGTGGAGGGAAGAGGGGGCACAGGCAGGGCTGGGGTGTGGTGAAGCAGAGTTAGCAGAAGGTACCTTTTTCACGATGCAGTGGCCGTAGTGTTCCACGGCCAAGGCCAGAATGGAATCCAGATATATTGAGACGGCATCTTTGGTCACTGAGATGATCTTCCTGTAGCTTAGATAGATGGTGCTACAGACCAGCCCCCACTCCCTTTGCTGATGTTCCTGTAGGGGGAAGGGGGACTTGCCTTCTCCTTCCTCATCCTCCTTGCCTGATGGGGACATGGAGGCTCAGAAGGGAGAAGATTGCCCAGGGGGCCCGGAAGGGATGGGCTGTGGAATGGGGAATGATTGTTCAGGGGTGGGGCAGCTGGTGACGACAGGGCCTGAAGCCCAGGCAGGAGGGAGGCAGAGACAGGGTGGGAGCAGGAAATGGAATCAGAGGAAGAGGGGAGGCTTTCTGGGGGAGTCAAAGGCCTGGAGAAGGGCGGAGGGGGTGGTGAGGGGAGGCCTTGGAAGGCTGTGTGCGGGAGGCCGCCAGCGCTCCTGCCAATGCCATCACCTTCGTCAGTGTCAGGATCCACGATCTGTCCTTGTCCGTGAGGTTCGTGCCGTACACTTCCAGCTGGTCCAGAGCTACTCTCAGGTGTCTCAGGGACACGATAGCGAGTGCCACGGTGATGCCCTATAACAAGGACATCCCCCGCCCCACCACACAGCTGAGGGTGAGCTGGCCCCTGCTGTGCTTCCAGAACCAGAGACTCAGACAGGGGGAGGAAAGAGCAAGAAAAGACATGGAGGGGATTTTGGCTCTGGGGCCTGAACTGTGTGAAATCCAGATGGAGAAGCAAACATCTGTGCAGGAGGAGATTTAAAAAGCAAGTGATTCCAGAGGATGAAAATCAGAGTGACAGACGTGGGAACCTTGGGGGTGCGAGTCCTCCGCTGCAGAGGAGAGAACATTGACTCGTACCAGGAACCCAGGGAGGGCTGAGGGGGAACGGAAGAGAAGCGCACACTGATGTCCTCTCAACAGAGAATGCCAGAAACCCAGGACCCATCTCGACACCTCCTCCCTCTTATCTTCATTCCTGCATGCAGTCTGTCCCCAAGTGCTGGCTGAGGGGTCACTGTGACTTCCCCGTCACAGAACTCTGCATTTCAGTCCAAGCAGACCATGGACTGCTCCCTAGGCACACCCCAAACTTTCGTGCTACTCAGTCTTGGCTCAGAGTGGCACTGTCACAAAGGAATACCTGTTTCCCTCCTTCTGCTACACGACCTGGACCAGCCCAGGCAGCTCTGCACCTCAGTGGCTCCCTGGAGCCTTCAGTGAGACTCTTCTGTGTAGTGAGGGGTTTGTCCTGTCCATGTCTTGTCTCCCCAGTGACATGTCTGCTCCCTGGGCTCAGGACAGAGCTGACCATAGCGTGAGGGCGAGGGAGGGTGCTCTAGGGGCCCTGAAGAGAGGAGGCCAGAGGGCGCTGCTGGCAACTCCACCCGCAGCCAACACCAATCGAGGGCTGCGCCAGGCATTTTTCTAAGTCCCCTTACACCTTTCATCCTCAAAACTGCCCTAAGACATGCAGATCTTCTGTGGTTTCCTGCCAAAAACACACAAGTGGAATCGCATCATGAGGACCCAGGACACAGACCAGAAAGGAGGGAGTTTCTACAAAATAAATGGTCTATACCTTAAAATGGCAAGATCGTGAAAGATGAAGATGGAGGAACTGTTCCAGGTTTAAAATGATTAAAGAGAAAGGACAACTAAATGCACTACTTGATTGTAAATCAGATCCTGCGCCTGAAAAGTCATTTTTCCATTTGCTGCAAAGAACATTGCTTGGACAACTGGGAATTTTTGAATCAGGTCTATAAACGAGATGGCAGCAGTGTAGCACTGACATTGTCCTGATATTTGTCACTGTCCTGATGTTACGTGAGAGAATGCCTTCATTTTTAGGTGACACTCACTGACGTATTTAGAGGTGAATAAGTACCATGGCTGCAACTTTTTGGGATGAGTCACAAAAGAAAATAATAACATGGATATATGTGGATAGAGAGGAGGAGGATGCACTCGTGGAAAAATATTAAGATTTCAGGAACCTGGGGAAGGGTCACAGAAATTCCTCGTACTGTTGTTTGTTTCTGTTTTTTGTAACTTTCCTCTAAGAGTGAAATAAAAAGCATTTTAGAAAATATTCTATGAGGAAGGCACCGAAGCCTCATTTTACAGAGCGGGAAACAGAGGCACACACAGGTACAGTAACAGCCCCAAGGGCGCACAGCAAGTAAGTGACAGAGCTGAGATTCCAGCCCAGGGGGTCTGCCTTGCAGGTCCCAGCTCTTGGTGACCTGGCCATCCTCCCTCTAGAACACTGAGCCACCCCCTTTGCCAGGGACCTGCACCTCACCTCCCTCTCCTGCGGCTCCTCGTGGGAGGTGTTGAGCATAGCAGAGAGCATCCTTTGCACCAGGTCTGGGCTCCTTGAGGTCCGCAGGGTGAAGGCAAAGAATTTGTAGAGGAACGCCTAGGGTGGTGGGAGGGCAAGTTCAGGCACAGTGTGGAATGAGGCCAGGGCAGCTGAGGGGAGGCCCTAAGAGACCACGCCCATCAGCCCCCACTTTCCCAGGGTCCTCTCCTCTTCGCCTGCCCCCCTGGTCTCCACGGGGTCTCTAGATAAGGCCCAATGTGGCAGTGCAGGGGCTCCAGCTAGAGGGAGGAGAAGACTGCATTTCTAACTCCTCAGCCTCTCAGGGGAGGGGCCTCGTGCCATCAGGAACTTTCCCTGCTCCACATTCTGCCCAAGTCCAGCCAGAAATGGAAACAGTGCCTCACATTTGCATAATGTGAAAGTCACCACTGCATGGTCACACAAGGGCATCTCCCTCCTCTCTCTCTCCCTCCTCTCAGTGTCATGGCCTCTGTCCCTGCTGACGGGGACTTCGTACCCCGTCCACCTTGCACTACCTAGAGGTGTGTGCTCGTGCATGCTCACACCTCAGGGCCTTAGTGTTTCCTACTTTCTCCACCTGCTTCTCTCTTGCCCAGGCCTGCAAAGTGCCGAGTCCCTCTCACACTTCAGACTCTGCCTCATGAGCCTTCCCTGGGCTCCCAAGCTCCTCTCCAGCGCAGCGCACAGCGCTTTCCTTCAGAGCTCGCCACAGCTGCTGACATCTTCTTTCTGCATCTGTCACATGACTTCCTGGCTCTCCCCAGCCCCACATCTCTGACCAGAAAGGAGCTCAGAGCAGCTTCCCAGGAGCACCGTGTGTCTTGCCCGTCGCCAGGGCCCAGTGCAGCGTCTGACACGGTGGCTCACAGGACGTGCCAGTGGTTGAATGGACGTCTCACCATGCTCAGCTCACCCCCTGAGGCCGCTGTCCACCAGCGCCTTCCCCCCTCTCTGGCAGACGCTGTCGGTGCCCATCCCGACCTGAGGGTCCTTCCCTCTGGCGGGCTGCAGCCTTCCCAAGAGCACTGCCCAGGTCCGTGGTGGCCTCCTTGCCCAGAGCTGCCTGGGAGTCTCGGCCTCCCCCTGCCCGCCTTGCCCCGGCACAGCCACGGAAGCCGGCGGCTCATGGGTGGGGGCGAGGGGTGGATACAAACGCCCCCTCGCTGGGCTCTGGGCAGCACAGGCTGCAGTTCGACTTCCCTGCGGAGCTCCCACGGAGCAAACACCCTCACTTAGCTTCCCCCCTTTCCTCTCCCGCCTCCTTCGCTCTGCTCCAGCTTTCTGCGGCTGCTCCCTGGGGACGTCACTGCACAGCAATCTCCACCTCAGGCCCTGCGTCCACAAAGCCCGGCCTGAAGCTCCTACTTCTCTGCTGGGCTGGCAAATTCCTGCTCATCTTCCCAGACGGATACGCTCCTCTGCAGGGGCCAATCTTCCCACTTTGCCCAGGGCTGAGGGGCTGCCCAGAACGCTAGACTTTCGGTGCAAAGCCAGGACCGTCCTCAGTAAACCAAGATGGCTGAGCTGCTCTAGGAAACTTCTCTGTCCAGCGCCCCACAGAGGCCCAGGAGCAGCTCCCTGGGGCCATTTACTTGCCTCTGCACTCAGGCAGACGAGGGACTCCTGAAGGCAGGGTCCGGGTCTTTCACACGCTACCCAGAGCCCAGCACAGTGCCTGCTGTGCTGTGGGCACTTAGTTTTCAGTTGACGAATTTTTAGATGAGGAATCCTGCTTGCTTTAGTTTGTATTCCTAATGGAGCCTCCACAAAGCCGTGTATACAGCAGGTATTCATAAATGCTTGTTACTAATGGGAGAGCAAACAATCAGTCCTAGAAATGAGACTCTTTCCTGGAAACTCTTCCCAAGCCCAGATGAAGTGTTGCTCAGTGACGGGAAAACAAGATTAGAAACTGGAACCTGCATCCAAGTGCCAGTCCCACGAGCACTTGCTTCAGACTCCAAGCTCCCCCGGAGTCTGTCTGTTAACACACTGCGGACATGAGGATAGTAACAGTGACAGGGTCGTTTAGCCTTTTGACTCTACAAAGCACCTGCACAGGGACACTCTGGTTTCAGCCTCGTCAGCTCTCCTGAGATGAGCAGCTGTTTCTGCCTCTTCCCAAGGGAGGCAGCTGAGATCTGCCGGACGTTAGGACACTTGCCACCACGAGCGCTTGGCAGAGCTGGGGACGGGCCCAGGCCTTCCCCACCACAGACCTTGAGCTCTCAGAGGGAGGTTCCCCAGCTTCTTACTCAGCCCTGGACCCCAACACCAAGCACGATCCCTAATCCATCGGATGCTCTCAAATATTATGGGATTAACTTCCGCCCATCTGACTTGAAGGGCAATACCCTTAACACGGCACCCGAGCGCCAGCTCCGCTCTGTTCCACGCCAGCTGGGGCCCAATGGAGACAACGAATGGCAACGTGCTTGAAGAAGCCTGAACACCATGCACATGTCACACACTCAATCTTACTGATGTTCCTGGTGACACCCCAGCTCCCTGACCTCCTGGCCCAGGGACACCAGTGTGCTCTTCCTCCACAGCCTGTCCTCATGAGCATGTCCACAGCCCTTCCCGCCAGGCCCCTCCACCACCACGCTCCACCCAAACACCCCCTCCCCAGCCACACACACGGACGCACCTTCTGTTCCTCCTCGTCACTGCCATTGTTTATCCTCTCCAGGATGGTCACAGTGAGTTGCTCCAGCCAGCTGTCATCATTGATGGCCACCAGTGACTGGCTGGAAAACTGAGGAAGAGGAAGGGAGAAGAGGTCCACTCAGAACTGTGCAAGGGCTTTCTGCCCCTGGAAGCGGGGGAAGAAAGAATCAAGCAACAGGGAGTGCTGTCTGGAAAGAGGGAGAAAGAGTTCCAGAAATGGGAAGAGCTGAAATACATGGGGCAAAGGTGTGGTCAGCACAGAGAATGACAATACAGTGATAAGAAAGGTAATGCCACCTGCATGTGGAGAGAGGACTCTTTCCAAAAGTTGACAAGCCCCTCTCCCATATTATCCTGTTTGCTTCTGGGTGATGGGAGTGAACATTCCCATTTGACAGACAGAGGAGCTGAGATCTGGAAAGGCGAAATCACTTGCCCAAGGACACCCAGCCAGGGCCCTCCCCTCTCTCCATGGAGGGAGGGACCTTGAGAGCGAGGAGGGGGGTTGAGGCTGAGGGCAGAGTCCGAGACTCTGATGAAGGCACCAAGGGGCACAGGTGCCCAGAGTGGGTTTCCTGTGGTAAGAGAGGTCCCTTAATGGTGGCCTCAGCCACTGGGGACCCAAGGCCTCTCCTCCCTAAGGGCCCTGAGGAGGAAGCCACACTGGGGGAGAGAGGGGTCTCAGAGAGGGCTCACCTGAAGCAGCCTCTCCTCCCACTCATACTGATCCAGGCTCTTCTCGGTGTGCTCTGTGACAGGAGAGAGCATGGGGACTACCAGACCGGAGGGCCCAGCCAGACAAGAACCCACGCTGGAGCCCTAAACTGGGGGCCGCAAGCCCACCAGAACTGCTATCCCACTTCACAGAGGCCCCAAAGTGTGAGCCTGGTCAAACACACAGCTGGTCAGTGTCCAAGCAAGGATTCGAAGCTGGGTCTTTCTGGTCCAAGGCCCCACCTCCCCCCGGTCCTCCAGCACAGGAAGGGGCGGCAGTCGGTCCGGGAACTCTGGAGACGCAGAGCTCTGGCCTGCGCGTGTGCTCAGTGCACAACACGGCCCAGTGTGCACACCCATGCAGACAGCACCCAGAAGGACAGACGGGCTGGTCCCAATGCTCCCCGCCCCAGGGAGTCCCACCCTACGCCTCGGGACTCCCGCCCTTCCGGAGTCAGCCCCACTGCCCAGCTCCCTTCCTCCAGCTCCCACTGTCCCTCACCATACAGTATCTGCAACATCTGGGGGAGCTCCTTGCTCCACAGCTGGTCCACGTCTGCATTGACGACAAGCTGCAGGGCGGTGATGGGACGCAGGGCGTGGAGGAGCCGCAGGGAGTTGACTCCAAATGTGTTTTCTCGATAGGGCTTCACGGCACACAGCTGAGAGGCGACAGAAGCCACAGCAGACAGAGAAGGATGAAGGGGAGGGACGGAGGAGCATGAGAACAAACCCACAGGATGGCAGAGCCGAAGCTCATTCCTCCCGTTCTTCTCCACCTGTGCACATGTTCCCTGAAATGCCCTAGGATGGCCCTGCTCTGTGATGCCGTTTCCGTTGCTCTGCTGAGTCCCCTCCCCCAGGGGCTCCTCCGTTAGTGCATCCTCACTCATCACTCTGGGTGGCGAGGTCATCCCCAGGGTCACCTCCCTCACTGACACTGTGAATAGCTCAAGGGCCATCTGTCCCTTGTCTGTCCACAGGTTCATAATGTCTATCACCGTGCTGGGCCAGTAGAGAAACTGAAAATGTACTTGCTGAGAAAATGAGGTCCGGAAAGGCACGGGGACTGGCCCAAGGTCACAGAGGGAAGCTCACAAGGAGGCCACACAGGAGATGGCCGGGCTTTCCCCATCTGCCAGCTCTCCCAGGCTCCGGGCCCCAGCACCTGTGCCCAGTGCCCCCTCCAAGCCCTGTCGCCTGGGCTGCCCCTCCCAAGGGCCTCCAGGATCCTTGGCCCCAACTCCTTATTCTATCCCCAGGGTGATGCCTAGAACAGAGCAGGACGCAGCTACGGTGGAACAATCCGGTAGGTGGAGGGACAGAGGGAGATGTCCATCCCGGTGTCACTTACCACCAGATGGCTCAGCAGTTGCTGTGGGGAGATGAACTCAGAGGCTACATCAAAGAGATGATAAAGGAAGAGAACGGCATCAGTGCAAGCTCCAGGGGTCCCAACTCCAACCCCAGCCAGCAGCCCACCCTCAGCAGGTCAGGGGAGGAGCACAGGCAACGTGGAGAAGGTGCAGCCATGGGACCTGGACATTGCCACTCAGCCTGAAGAACAAACCGCTGCCATTCCAGCTTACAGAATAAACAATCACCCACTCAGTGTGGAGTGGACACCCTTCACCCCGTCTCTCACCCCACGGGGATGACAGGTCAGGGGTGGGTGAGTGTAGAGTGAGGCCAGAGCTGGGGCAGAGGAGGCACCAAGGTCAGGACGGTGTGTGTGCCCACTGAGTCACTTGGTGATTACCACTCCTGGCCTCCAGGGTTGGAAAACAAGGGGCAAAGGCCAGAGGGCCTGTGAGGGGGGCGGCTCTCTCACAGCCAAGGCTCCTTTCCATCCCTGCTGAGGGCCCGTGGGCTCAGGCTGTGGCCCTAACCCTTCGCCATCCTGCCTCAGGCATGTGGTTCGCAGCCTCACTGCAGCACAGACCTGAACCCTCACGCCCAGCAGGGTCTCAGCCTGTGCCCACCCCTCCAATGCCTGGGGCAGCCGCAGTGCATGTGGGCCCCCCCTGGGCTCCCCTCCCCTGTACTCACGACTCAGGTGGAAGCTGCTGAGGTGAGGGTGCTGGCCCAGGGCCTGTTCCCTCAGAGCCACCTCCCTGGCACTGTCACTCAAGACCACGAAGGCTGAGGTGTTGCTGGGCTCACAGAGCAGGCTGATCAGTTTGGGCAAGGACACCTGGGGGGGATATGCCAGAGGTTCAATGCCAACCCCAACGCAGCACCATCATGTGTCCTCCAACCCCATGACCTTGGATGCTTTTCCTGGAGGGGCCTGTGAGGCTGTAGACACAGCCTCCTCTTCCCCAGACAGGCCTATATCTTCTGTGTTTGCCTCTCTCTCCTCTCGCCCCATGTTGATAAAATGTCACCATGGTACTTATTAAAATAACACCAGGAAGGACTTGATCAGACAGAGGGGCTTCTGGACATCTGGAATGGTGTAAGTTTGTCATCGCCTTCACTGGGGAACACTCCGCAGGTGGAAGAAACATGAGAGGTCAGGAGACAGGGCTTGATGGGAGGGGAAGTGGCTGCCTGCAGGGAGGACAGGTCCTCCCAGCTGGGCCCCTCCATGGCCCTCTTGCCCAGCTCTCAGGACCCCCAGGGCCCCTTGGAGGCTGCTGGGAGCAGACAGGGCATATCATCTCCCCCTTTCGTACACAAGGAGAAAGTCAGCCCACAGAGCAATTTGCTCAAGATGTCACAGCCAGACACTGGCAGAGGGACTCAAACTCCAGACTCACCACCCAATGACCGTCATGTGCTCCCCTGAGCCCCTTCTCAGAGGAGCCCCAGGCCCTAGAGCAGGAAGATGGACGTGGGGAGGGGTGGAAGAGAGATGACAAGAGGGAGATGCAGGGGAGGGGAGACGAAGGCAGTCTGGGGGGCAGAGGAGTGGTCTGGGAGCCAGGGGAGGAGGAATGGAGAGGCCTCTGTGACCCCAGCTGTTTGTACCGTCTGTAGGACCTTCGAACACATGGGTCGGATGTCTGCTTCATTCTGGAGGAAGAAAAAAACAACTAAAATCTGAAAGCAATGCCCGCTGCCCCACCTGGGACAAGGCCTCCTGGGGCCACTGACCAGGGCTGGGAAGGCCAAAGCCCCCCGACCCCAGTCCTGCCGGCCCAGCCTCCTGTCTCCCCTCTGCTCCTCACCCTGCCCTTCCTCTCTCCCTTCCCCTGAGCCTGGCTGCCTCCCTCAGGCGCCCCTTGTGGCTGGCCCTGCTCACCGAAGAGTCCCACTGGCTGAGCTTCAAGCTGTAATTTATGATGACGCTGCCCCCGGGAAGGCTCAGGTACTCACACTGTCCCAGTGCCTCGAGGAACCTCAGGAGGGCCATGCGAACCTGCAGAGTCAGAGACCATTCCATGTGAGACAGCAAGGGACCTCAGGGACACCCTCTGACCCCTTGGGTTCCAAGTGAGGACACAGAGAACCTCAGCAGGTCAGGGAGGACTTCAAGGAACTCAGATCTCCCGAGTCCAAGTCAACTGTGACTCTTCAGTGGACTCTGTGGCCATGACAGAGCACAGTCACTGAACCTGACCACTTCTAACGCTACCCTGAAGTTCTGATGGACATCGCCTCCCACTGTCCTCCTGGAGGACTCTGAGCACGGGGCTTGCCCACACCGTGTGTCCGCACAGGTGTCTGGGCAGGGGAGAGTCTGAGTCCAGGAAAGGCCCGTGTTCCAGCCTTCATGGGTCAGGCCAGTAACAAATCCTGCAAGTCCCGGGGGCCCGGCCCTCGAGAGCCCAGGCTCTTCGTGAGCCTTCTGGGCCTTGGGCCCCTGTCTTTCAAGATGATGTCACTGTCCTACATTTGGTCCCCAAAACCACTGTGCCCTGTTCTTGCTGTCCCAACACTCTGTCCTGCGCCGTCAGAGCTGGGCGTCTCTGCTGCCTGCGACCCTGGCTGTGGAGCTTGTTCAAAATACAGCTGCTCAGACCCCAGCCCAGACATGACGCCTGAGGCTTCTCTCCCTCAGCAAACTGTGGATCTAGGGCACTGATGAGCATCATCTGGAGCTCCATGGCCTCCCTGAGGACACCACAGTGCTGCCCAGAGCAAAGGCTCCGAAGGAGGCAGGTGGGAAACACATTTCTGCTGCTGCAGCTCTTCCTGGGCTTTGAAAAACTCCAGTGTATCCCGAGGGCAGGGGCCTGAGGCTAGAACTGGCTTGGGCAGCGCACCCTCCCTTCCTCCTCCTTCTCCATCCCCCTCCCCATCCGTGAACAAGGCCACAAGGTCTCAGAAAGCAATGGCCCTCCCAGCGCAACCATGCAGCCCTCCAGCTCACTGGTCTTCGATCCTTCTGTGCCACTGTGGTGACCGAGGCCAGCACCTCCCTCTTCAGCCTTTCTGCCTGGGGTGCTAGAGAAAACACAGGCAAGCAGCCGAAGGTCAGCTTCCCCCCCCCCCCCCCCGTTGCTTCAGGTGACATAAGACACACAGGTAGGAGGACTTCCAGGTACAGTCTCAGTCTTCAGAGGCCAGATGGCATCTCCAAAGGTGTCTCAGCCACCCCTCTGCCTCCCAGCTGCACTGAGATCAACCAGGCTAGATGCAAGAGTGCCCTGAGACAGTGCTCTCATCAAGCTGGCATTGGAGCCCCCACCCTTGCCAATCTCCCGTGGCTGCCCACACAAATGCCCCTGTCCAGTCAAGTTGTGCTCCCACTCTCTGTGTCTCAGCCTGTAAATCTTGGCCCTTGCTCTTCTTCACTGTGAGCTCCCTCTCCTGGCCCATGGTGACAACTTCTTCCCCTGCCTTTGGTCCATCCCCCATGAGCCCATCCCAGCCCCTGACGAATCCCTCCCTGCCTTCCTGCCCAGCGTCCTCACGCACCTGTTTCAGCAACTTAGTGCACATGGCCTGGCATCGTTTCCCTGCAGGAACAGCCTCCCCTTCCTGCCCACCAGCGAGCTCACTGACAGCAGGGCCCGAGCCGTCCTCATGTGTGTGTCTCAGTGCCCGGCACTGTGTTGCGCACACAGACAGGGTTTAACATAAGCACGTGACTGCAGGTGGAGCCTACTCTTCCGGGTGACAGTCATGGGCAAACTACCATGACACCAGCGGCATCGAGAGCGCTGTTCTAAGCACACCACGTACTGTCAGCTCATTTAATCCTCACTAAAACCCCCTACACGTAGGTAATATTTTTACCTCCATTTTTCAGCTGAGGACATGGAGGTGCAGAATAAAAGGAGTTTGCCCAAGGCTGCACGGCTTGTAAGAGGCAAAGCCAAGATTTGAACCCACTGAGTTCACTTTGAGTTTAAAACAGCGCTTTTAACTACTAGACTTGACTGTCGCCCAGAGAAAGGAGATGTCCTAGGAAATAGCAAGTCCCGGAACCCCTGGCCCCCACCCCATCCCACTCACCTCCACGGACCACCTCCCTGAAGGCCTCAAGGGCTGACAGCACTGTGGAATCGTCTTCTGATTTGATTGACTCATTAAGCAGGTTGACTGTCGAATCCATGCATAACTGGCCTATCAGAAAGGTGTGAAGGCAAGAGAATCGTGGGGGTGTGTAAGTGGCAGGGAATAAGTAGGAGGAAATCATGCTCACAGCAAACCACTGAGGCCACAGGCTGGATAAATCAGGGTCCATCAGGATGGAGAAAGGAAGGAGGAAGGTAGAGAACCAGCATCTGTCCAGCATTTACCGTGCTCCAGGCATGGTGCCAGAGGCTTTCCCTGAGCCAGACCTTGGCCCTCCCCGGCCCCCTGAATTCCCTGCCCTAGGCCAGCACACTGTGCTCATCAGTGCTGAAGTGACATTATCTGACATTATTCTGAGCTGCCGGTCCCCATGGAAGAAAGGGAAAGCAGTCCCAGGCTAAGCAAGTGGAAACCAAAGGAGTGGGTGGCCAATGCCTGTGCCCTTTCTGATCCATTTCATTTCAGGCAGAGCTCTCATGAACTACTTTGCATCCTGTCTAGCAGGATGGAAGACCTGGGAGAACGTTGGCCCTCCTCCAGTCTAGGGAGAGGCAAAATGGTCCTGAGTACACAAACACACTCAAACACAAGTGCACGCAGACACACACACACACACACACACACAAACACACAACCCTGGGGCTAGGGAAAGGTGTTGTTGACTTACTCAGGAGTTTAAATGCCCTCAGGGCTAAGCTTTGAGTCTCTTCACAGAGAGCTGGTGGCTGGCTGTTTTTGTCACCCATCTGTAGGGAGACCAAGGCCATCAGACTTGGGAGAACTAAAACCAGGGACCCTGGGTGTGGCTGAGGACACTGAGGCATGAAGCCAAGAAAGGCACGGTGCTTGGCAATAAGGAAGACAGGAAAATGGAACCCAGGAATCCACATTCCCCTCTCCCCAGGGAGAAAGACAGTGGCCAAGAAACTAAGTACAAGGAAAGTGTCACCCGTTTGCTAAACATCAATGGTCCTCTCCCTACTCCACAACAGAGAAGTCCGGACATTTCCCACAGGCTGATGGAGAGGCTTGAACCTTCTGCCCTTTTCCCAGAGTTGAGGGGGATAAACAAAGGCCCTTCACCCCAGGAAGCATACAGGATGTGTCCAACAGTCCTCATGGGAAAGATCCCACTCTTTGTCCAGAATCCAGGCATGTGCCTGTTCTGGGGAACCTAAGGTGTGTAAGGCTGAGATCCCCACGTGAAAGACACCTGTGCTGTGTGCAGGAGGTGACCTGCTCTGGGGAAGCTATCCCCTCTAAAGCAGAGAGAAAGGGCAAGGCCAGGATGGCTCTACTGCCACAGCACTCACCTGCTTCATGAGGATGCCTGCCAGCTCGGCTGCTCGGGACTGTACACAGGGACCTCTGTCTTTGCTGCGGTGCACGGCTTCCAGGACATGGCAGAGACACTGTGTGCATAAGGACAGTCAGGATAAGGCTTCCCAGTCCTTCTACATCCTCAAGGCAAATACTCTTTCCTCACATACTCTCTTCAAGGACGGTCCAAGCCATCATCATTGCACATGGCCCTCTTGGACCTCTTCACGGCAGGCTCAGGGGCCAGCTCTTCCACAGCTAAACGCAGCCAGAACCTGTCCTTTTGCCTCACCCAGGAAGCGATACTGATTTTCAAATGACCCCATTATTCCACAGAAACTGTGAGGGCAATTCAACACTGCAAGTGTTGGCTGACTTCGAAGAAACAGGATGACTTAATCATGGCCAAAGCAAGAACCGGTTCTATTGCTCTCTGACATTAAAATTTCTGAAAATTAAGTCTAAAAGCCTGAATAGCTCCCTTCTGCCTTCTGGATTCTTCTGTTGTGTGGCTTGTTCTTACCACTGGTGTGAGGAAACAGCCTTAGATTCTACATGTGAGCACATGCCTTTGATTTTTTTTGAAAAACAGCTTTGTGGAAGGATAATTGACATATCATAAACCACACATATTAAATGTACAATTTAATAAATTTTGACAAATGTATACACCTGTGAAACTGTCCCCACAATTAAAAGAATGAACATTTCCATCATCCCCCAAAGTTGGACATTCCTCTGCATAATCCCTCCTTCCCTGTCCTCCCCCAGGCCACCAGGGCTCTATTTTCTGTCCCTTGTATTTTACCAAACTGCCAAACTGTTTTCCAAAGTGGTGTGCCAATTCGTTCTAATGGATGTGTACTGGAATCTCATATAGTTCCATTTCTTAGGCCTTTTTTAAATTTCTCACAGCAATGATGCATAGTTTCCAGCATACAGGTTTTATGCACCTATTTTCAGACTTATTCCCAAGTATTTCATATTTTTATATAGCTGATCATGTTGACTGAAAACAAAGCCAGTTGTACTGCTTCCTTTCTGATGTGTATGCCAATAGGGTCCAATTGATTTATAGCATTGTTCATATCTTTCGTATGTGTACTGGTGGTCTAGTCATTCTATCAGTTATTGAAAGGGACATGTTGAAATCTCTGAGTGTAATTATGAATCTGTCTATTTCTTCTTGCAGTTCTATCAGTTTTTGCTTTAGGTGTTTTGAAGCTCTACCATTAGGTACAAAATCATTAGAATTGTTATGTACTCATGGTGAATTGACCCCTCTGTCATTATGAAATGACCTTCTTTATCCCTGAACACAGTTTTTGCTCTGAAATCTACTTTTTCTGATATGAATATAGCCAATACCGCCTTTTGGTTGAGAAGCGTTAGCACAGTATATCTTTTTGTGTCCTTTTACTTTTAACCTGTTTGTTGCTTTATCTTTCCAGTGCACTTCCTGAAGGTAGCAGACAGATGAGTCTTGCTTTTTTATCCATTTGACAATCTCTGCCTTCTAACTGGGATGTTTAGGTCATTGATATCTAACATGATGATCTATGTGGTTAAGTCTACCATCTTGCTATTTGCTTTCTATTAGTCTATATTCTTTGTTCTCTTTTCCCTTTCTTTCAGTCTTTCTTAAAAATTAATTCAATATTTTTAATAATTCCACTTTATATTCTTCATTGGCTTATTAGCTATTACTCTTTGTTGTTTCAGTGGTTGGTAGAGTTGATAGCACACATCTTTAACTTGTCCCAGGCACCCTTCAAGGGATAGTATACTACCTTCTGTATAGTAAGAATTAGTATGTTTACACCATAAGCATACTTTAAGCTATTGCCATACATTTCACTTCTCCATGTTACCAACTCCACAATGCATTGTGTTATATTTGCTGTTTAGTTTTGTGTTTCTTTGTTGGGTTTTTTTTTTTTTTCTGTTTTTGAGACAGGGTCTTACTATGTTGCCCAGGCTGGCTCAGAACTGCTGGGCTCAAGCCATCCTCCCACCTAGGTCTCCTGAGTAGCGGGACTACAGGCACATGCCACCATGGCCAGCTTCATTTTTGTTTGAACAACTATCTAATAGACAGATCTTAAAAATAAGAAAAAAAAAAAATATTTATCTACATAGTTGTAATTTCTGCTTCTCTTCACTCCTTTGCACAGGCAGTGGTCCCCAACCTTTTTGGCACCAGGGACAATATTTCCACAGCTGGGGGGTGGGGGGAGGCAGAGCTCAGGCAGTGATATGTGGCCCAGTTTCTAACAGGCCAAAGACTGATACCAGGCCATGGCCTAGGGATTGGAGACTGAAGCTATAACGTATTTTCAACTGGTATCATTTTACTTCTGGTTGAAAGACTTCCTTTAACATTTTCTAGACTGTAGATCTACTGATGATCAAGTCGCTCAGCTTTTGTATGTCTGAAAATATTTTTATTTGCAATTCATTTCTGAAAGATATTTTTACTGGGTATAGAATTCTATGAGACAAGACACAAGGGCACAGATAGTGAACTAGTAGCAGCCAGGACATGCTGCTTTCAAAGAGAGGAAAGAACATTGCAAGTAAATGCCCATCTACACATGGACCCTCTTGGAGAGAGCATTATAAATCATCAGAGAAGGTATGGGAGACGCTCAGAGTGAAGGAGATGGCAATGGGGAGACCCACTTGCCAAGATCTCAAGGTACCTAGGGGAGACACGTACACACGGGGAAGGGTTAAAGGAGAGAACACCAGGACACCACCCTCTGTGCATGGACACTGTGACTTGAGCTGTTGGGGGCCCCTACCACCACCGTGGGCCTCCATTCTGTTCAGGGAACTAGTTGGAAACTGCATTGTAAAGTTACATCAGAGAGCAGGCTCAGCAGTGACCTGCTGACCTCTGTTCCCAGGTTGCCACAACTGAAACCAATTGAAGCTCTCAGATCCAGAGAGCCCAGTCTACACAGGGATCAGCTTTGCTGCAGATGGCCCTGCATCACCCCTTGCTCATCCTGGGAGGGAGCAGGGAGAGGAGATGCTCTTCCATGCCTGTGACTGGGATCCAAGCATACCACCCACCAGGAAACTTGAACAGAGTGGATGATGTCACCACTTGAGAGGTCCCACAGTAGCAGCCCCAGTAGAATCTGTGTGAGGAGAGCCAGCCAGCCATCTAGCAGCCCAACCCATGCAGCCCCATGCACCAACCAGCAGAACAGGCTCCCCGACCTCATGTGCCACGGTGCACAAATACACACTCCCAGGAACTTGTGTGCTGCGTGGAGGTCCTAGCCCCTGAGAGCTTCCATGCTGACCAGAGGAGCAAGTCGCTGGTACTGTGTGCCGTGCTTACATCCATGAAACCATGTACCCATGCACCATGTGGTGCCATGAAACCACAGGCCCACATGAGATATATAATTGATATCACCAGAGATTCAGATATCCAGATACAAGTTGGTCATTAAAAACCAGTAGCAAAGAGGACATCTCCAAGACATAGTCAGCAACCTGGTCAAAGTCAAAATGAAGGAGAAAACTCCACAAGCTGCAAGATGAAAGCAACACCTAACCTACAAAGGAAAGCCTACCAGGCTAACAGATTCTCAGCTGAGCCCTTGCAAGCCAGAAGGGATGGGGGCACATTTTTAATCTTCTTCAACAGAACAACTGCCAGCCAACAATTTTGTATCCTGCACAACTAAGTTTCTAAAGTTATGGAGAATAAATATTTTTCCAGATGAGCAAACACAAAGGGAATTTGTCACCACTAGACCTGCCCTACAGGAAATGCTTAATAGTGCACTATACATAGAACAGCACAACAGATACTCTCCAGTGTAAAACACCCCAAAATTAAAGCTCACAGCTCTTATAAAACAATAGCACAAGAGGGAAAACAAAACAAAAAGATATCATTCAACATAATGAACAGAACATAGGTATCATTACTAACGCTGAATGTGAATGGTCTTAATGCTCCTATTAAAAGACATAGATTGGCTGCATGGATAAAAAGTCATTGCCAAAGTATATGTTGGCAATGAAACCCATCTAACTCACAAGGACATGTACAGACTCAAGGTAAAGGGGTGGAAAAAAATCTTCAATGCAAATGGAAGCCTAAAGTGAGCTGTTGTAGCCATTCTCATATCAGATAAAATTGACTTTAAACCACAGAAGTGGTAAAAAAAAAAAAAAAAAAAAAAGACAAAGATGTTCATTACATAATGATAAAGGGGCAATTCATCAAGAAGATATAACAAATCTAAATGTATGTGCACCGAACACACGAGCTCCCAGATTCATAAAGCAAATTCTACAAGAGCCGAGCAAACAAATAAACAGTTGCATCATAGTCACCAGGGACTTCAATACCCCACTGACAAAACTAGACAGATCATGAAAGCAGAAAACCAATAGAGAAATACTGAATTTAAATGGAATCCTAGAACAAATAAACCTGACAGACATTTACAGAACACTCTACCCCAAATCTATAGAGTGTACATTCTTCTCATCAGTACATGAGACATTTTCCAAGATTGCTCCTATCCTAGATCACAAAGCAAGTCTCAGCAAATTCAGAAAAATCAAAATCATAGTATGTATTTTCTCAGACCACAGTGAAATAAAACTAGAAATCAATTCCAAGAGAAACTCTCAAATCCACACAAAGTCACGGAAATTAAACAAACAACTGCTGAGTTATCCTTGTGTCAATGATGAACGTGAGAGGGAAATCAAAATGTTCTTTGAATTGAATGACAGAGGGGACACAAGCTTTCAAAAATCTATAGGATACAGCAAAGTCAGTGCTAAGCGGAAAATTCAGAGCCTTAAATGCTTACATCGAAAAGATAGAAAGATCATAAATTACCAACCTGATGTCACATCTCAAGGAACTAGAACAAGAAGAACAAACCAAACCCAAAGCCAGTAGAAGAAAGGAAATAACAAAGCTAGAAATGGAAGTAAATGAAAGGGAAACAAACAAAAAAACAATAGTTCAGAGGATCAATGAAACAAAAAGTTGGTTCTTTGAAAAAATAAACAAAATTGATAGAACACAAGCCCAGTGATCCAGAAGTAGAAGGAAAAGGATTCAAATAACCTGAATCATAAATGAAAAAGGAGACATGACAACTGACACCACAGAAATCCAAAACATCATCCATGATTACTACAAAAATTACTAGAAGAACTAGAGGAAATGCATAAATTCCTGGAAACACGCAGCCTCACAAGCCAGAATCAGGAAAAAATAGAAATCTTGAACAGACCAATAATTAGCATGAGATTGAGGCAGTAATGAAAAGTCTCCTGACAGAAAAAAGACCCAGAACAGACAGATTTACAGCCAAATTCTACCAGACCTACAAAGAAGAACTGGCACTTATCCTACAGAAATTATTCCATAAGATCGAGGAGGAAATCCTCCCTAACTGATTCTAAAAAGCCAGTATAACCTTGACACTAAAGCTAGAAAAGGGTACAACAAGAAAAGAAAACTACAGGCCCCCAATATCCCTATGGACAGTGACACAAAAATCTTCAACAAGATACTAGCAAACTGAATTCAGCAACACATCAAAAAGATAATTCACCATGATCATGTGGGTTTCATTCCAGGGATGTAAGGATGGTTCAACATGTGCAAATCAATAAATGTGATTCACTGCATAAAGAGAAGCAAAAACAAAGACCATATGATCTTCATAGAACCAGAAAAGGCATACAATAAAATCCAGCACCATTTCATGGTAAAAACCCTCAACCAACTAGGCATAGAAGCAGCATATCTCAAAATGATAGAAGCTGTATACAGCAAAACTACAGCCAACCTTATATTGAATAGGGAAAACTTGAAAGCATTCTCCTAAGAACTGGGACAATGCAAGGGTGCCCACTGTCATCACTTCTATTCAACATAGTACTGGAAGGCCTAGCCAGAGCAATCAGTCAACAGAAAGAAATAAATGGCATCCACGTTAGGAAAGTGGAGGTCAAACAATCCCTCTTTGCCATCAATATGATCCTGTATTTAGAAAACCCTGAAGAGTCCACCAAAAGACTCCTAGAATTTATAAATTCACCAAAGTGTCAGGTTACAAAATCAATGTACACAAATCAGTGGCATTCCCATACATTAACAACAGCCAAGCAGAGTGTCAAATCAAGGACTCAATACAATTTATGATAGCTATGATGAAAATAAAATACTTAGGAATACATTTAACAAGAGAGGTGAAAGATCTCTACAAGGAGAACTATAAAACACTGGTGAAAGAAATCACAGATGGCACAAACCAATGGAAATATCCCATGCTCGTGGATTGGTAAAAATAACTTCGTTAAAATATCCATTCTGCTCAAGGTGATTTACAGATTCAGTGCAATCCCCATCAAAATATCAATGTCTTCCTTCACAGATCTAGAAAAAATAATCCTAAGTTTCATTTGTAACCAAAAAAGTGCCTGAATAGCCAAAGTATTATTATGCAAAAAGAACAAGTCTGGAAGCATCACATTCCCTGACTTCAAATTATACTACAAGTCTACAGTAACCAGAACAGCATGGTACTGGTATTAAAGTAGAGACAAAGACCAATGCAACCAAATGGAGAACATGGAAATAAAAACATACAGCTATGAGCAACTCATCTTCAACAAAGCAGACAAAAACATATACTGAGGAAAGGAAGCCCTATTCAATAAATGGTACTGGGAAAATCGGATAGCCACATGCAGAAGAATAAAACAGGAGCTCTATCTCTCACCATTACCAAAAAATTAATTCAAGATCAGTTAAAGATTTAAATGCAAGCCGTGAAACCTAAACAATTCTAGAAAAAAACATAGGAAATAACTCTTCTGGGCAAAGGCCTAGTCAAAGAATTTTTAACTAAGACCCCAAAGGCAAATAAAACAGCAGCAAAATAAATAAATGGGACTTAATTAAATTAAAAAGCTTCTGCAAAGCAAAGGAAATAATTAACAGAATAAGCAGGCAACCTGTAGAATGGGAGGAAATACTCACACACTATACATCCAACAAAGGACTAATTTCCAGAATCTACAAAGAACTCAATCAAAATAGTGAGAAAAAGGCAGACAACTGCATCAAAAAGTGGGCAAAAGACAGGAACAGAATTTTTTCAAAACAAGATAGACAAATGGCCAAAAGTCATGAAGAAATGTTTAATATCGTTAATCATTACGGAAATGCAAATTAAAACCACAATGAGATTCCACCTTATCCCTGCCAGAATGGCCATTACTAAAGTCAAACAACCAATACTGGCATGTATGCAGAGAAAAAGGTACACTGATACTGTGTTGCTGGGACTGAAAATTAGTACAACCTATGTAAAACCCTATGAAGACTCCTCAAAGACCTAAAAATAGGCCTACTGTTTGATCCAGCAATCCCACTATTGGTATCTACCCAAAAGAAAAGAAATCATTTTATCAAAGAGATAGCTGCACTCAAATGTTTATGACTGTACAATTCACAATTGCAAACATATGGAATCAGCCTAAGTGTCCATTGACACATGAGTGGATAAAGAAAATGTGGTGGGAATACACACACACACACACACACACACACACACCAGGGACTACTACTCAGCCAGACAAAAGGAATGAAATAATGTTATTTGCAGCAACTTAGGTAGAACTGGAGACCATCATCCTCAAGTGGAGTATTTTAGGATTGGAAAACAAAAGCTACATGTTCTCACTAATAAGCAGGAGCTAAATGCTGGGTGAACATGAACACAAAAGGCATAAAGGACATTGGAAACTAAGAAGGGAGGAGGTTGGAATGGGGGTGAGGGGTAAAAATTTACCTGTTGGGTACAATGAACACTGTCCTGGTGGCAGGAACACTGAAAGCTCTGCATTACAGAGTGTATCCATGTAACAAAAACTTTTGTACCTCCTTAACATTTTAAAATTGAAAAAAAATAGAATTCTAGGAGACAGTGTTTCTTTCAGTACTTTGAATGTGTTAGATCACTATCTTCCTGCTTGCGTTGTTTCCAAGGAGAAATCTGCTATTCTCCTTATCTTTGTTCCTCTATATGAAATAAGGTTTTTGTTGTTACTTCTGGTTTTCTTAATGCTTTTACTCTGGCTACACTCAAAATTTTCTCTTTTTCACTGATTTTGAGAGATTTGATCATGATATGCCTTGGTGTAGGTGCTTTATGATTCTTGTGCTTGGAATTTATGGAGGATCTTCGATCTGTGCATTCATAAATTTCTTTAGATTTAATATTTTTTTCCATCAATATTTCTTCAAATATTTCTTTCCCCATTCTATGGAGCCTCCACTGCACAAAAATTAAGCTGCTTGAAGTTGTCCCACACCTCACTGATGTTTTATTCTCTTTTCAGTCTTCTTTCTCTGTATGTTTTCATTTTGTGTCATTTCTACTGCTATGTCTTTAAATTAACCAATATTTTAACTCGTGATGTCTCCTCTGCCATTAATCCCATCTAGTATTTTTTGTCACTGCAGACATTTTAATTTTTAGCTCTAGAAGTTTGATTTGGGTCTTTTCAAAATATGTCTTCCCTGTTTCTACTTAACTTACTTAATAGTTCCTCTAGCTTTGAAACCTGTAGAATGTAGTTATAATATCTGGTGTAATGCACTTGTCTGATACCTTTAACCCCTGTGTGAGTCCTGGGTCAGTTTTGGTTGATGTTTATCCTTATGATAGGTCATATTTCCTACTTCTTTGCATGCCTAGTGACTTTTTATTTAACGTCATTCATGGCAAATTTATCTTTTTGGATGCCAAATATTATTGTGTTCCTGAGTTGTATTCTGGAGTTTGTTCTGGGGCACAGTTACTTGCAAACTGTGTGATGCTTTTGGGTCTTGCTTTTAAGATTTGTTAGACAGGATCAGAACAGCAGTTAGCATACTGCTTAGTTTGTCCTCCTTCTCAAGTACCCTGCTCAGTGCCCTGTGTGTTCTGCGGTTTTCCAGGCTGGTTGCTAGGAACAGGCACTCTTCTGAGTCCTGTGAGAGTTCTGGCTACTGTTCCCTCGGTTCTTGGTTCTTTTCCTTACCTGGCCCAGTTTCCTCACATGCAGGCAACTATTGAGTACTCTTCCCTGTAAACTCCAGCTGCTTGGTCTCCCTGAACTCTCGTCCCCGTCTCCTCAACTCGCGGACTCCACCAGACTCTTCCTGCAGTTTCCTTCCCTCTGTCGCTGCCTGGAAACTCTCTTCAGGAAGCCAGCTAGGGCCATTACAGGGCTACTTCATTTCTTTGCTGCCTCTCAGGGATCACTCTTCTTTGTTAACAGTTGCCCAGTGTCTTGCGAGCCATCATTTCATACCTAGTGCCCAGCTGTTTGGTTGGTGGGGCAGGACAGTGAATCTGGGCACAGTTACTCCGTCTCTGCCAGAAGCAGAAGTCCCTCCACTGGATGCTAATTATGGAACCACTATTCCACTTCCGCCTGCCTGATGGTCAACTCGGGCCAGCCTCCCCAGGCGGAGCTGCTTAGTGCCAGTTATGGTCCAAACAAAGAACACAATGGACTGGTAAATATCCAGATACTTAGTCAATGTCCCCTGATGTGAGAGAGGAGGTGGGAGAAGGAGGAAGAGAGTAGCCAAAACATTTCCATGATGAGCCAAGACACGGGGTGGAGTCTCGGCACCTGACCAACCTGCAGACTAGCGCACAGGATACAACTTTCATCCTCCCAGTGGTACGTTTGCTACACGAAGCAAACCTCCGCTCCAAGCTCACAGACTTCACCCTTGGGCAGCAAAAGACACGTGCCAGGAGGGAGAGGTGGTCACTCCTGGAGAAAACTCACAGCACACGTGTGAGGAAGGTCACCTCCTCATAGCCCAAGGGAAGGACACTTGATGTGGCAGTGCAGTGCTAGACTGCACACTACAGTCTCTAGAAACCTCATGCTAACGAGGGTTCCCATTAAAAGATTCTTCCTCTTGAATATTCAGGAATGCACATTAGCATGTGCAGCAACAATGAAAAGTGTGCCCCTCAGATGCCAGCTCAGAGGGGCATAATTGACCAGCATCTCTAGCTACCATGCTTCAAAATACATCACTGTGTTCAAACTGAGACCAGACTCCCACGGGCTTCCCCTGGCCAGTGACTGAGGATGGCAGGGCCACTGAGGCAGGCCCAGTCCAGCCAGACCTGGGACTTCTCTGATGGGTGACTTTGGTCTGATCACTCCCCGTTGGCCTTGCTGAAACTTTCTTAGAACTACACGGGGATGCAGGACCTTCCTGTCTTCCCCCTTCTTTCTCCTTATCAAGGATCATACCTGCGTCACAGTCTGCTGGCTGTCCCGCCCTCCTCAGGCTCCTTCCTTGTTTCCTCTCATAGGAGGATCTTCTTTAAGAAATCTCTCACACTATTAGTCCCATGTTGGGATTTGCTTCCTGGAGGACCAGACTAACCCACCTATTAGACATTCTGAGAAGTCCTACAGCTGAGAAACTCATTTAACTCAGTGTTTCCTACCCATTTTGCTAAATAACACACCTTATTCTTCTTGGAATACCCGTTAAAAGTTGGTGGCAACTGGGATTGAGAAATGCCATAGGAAAGAGCCTGAAATAACAACTAGACAGTGGGGGCTTTAGTTCTGGGTCCTCTGCTAATGTAAATCCTCTAATATTGGTATAATCTTCCTGTGGTAGGCAGAATTCTGAGATCACCCTCAAAAGCCCAGGTCCCTGGTGCACACACTCCTTCCGTCATTTCCTCAGGCAAGCGCTGCTCTGGGTGTTGCTGTGAAGGCATTTTGCAGGGGTAATTAAGGCCCCGAATCAGTGGACTTTAGACCAGGGAGATTATCCCCTTGGGCTTGGCCTGACCACATGAGCCCTTTTCCATCTGGGTCTAGAGGTCAGAGACAGGGAGGTCAGAGAGACTCAAAGGGTGAGAGGGACCCAATGAGGACAGCATTGCTGGCTTTGAAGTGGACGGTGCCCAGGACAAGGAACAGGGGTGGCCTCTAAGAGGTGAGAGCTGCCCCTGGCTGCCAGCCAGCAAGGGCAGAGGCAGCTGTCAGCAGCGAGTGTTGTGGTGATGCTGCAGCCACAGAAAGGGACACACCCGCGCACTGTGCTTTCATGGCTGTCACTTTGTGGGAACCCCGCACTTGACCGATTGGGAAAAGGACAGTCAGAGAAGGTGAGCAACTGACTCAAGCCTCAGAGCTGGCAAATACCATTAGGGGCTCACGTGCCAGTGGTGTCCACAGTCAGCCTCGGCACGCTGCCCCCCAGCCAGGCCACCCTCTGAGCCTGTGCTCCTCGCCAGCACTAAAAGGGCCGGGGGTGGGGAGAATGGACCAAATGCTTTCCTGTGCTGTCCTCCGCTCAGGGCTGCTGGAAGGACCACAGGTGTCTAAAGCACCTTGCAAAGGACCGTGCACAGGACAGGAGGCTGCGGTTTCTAGGTAAGGGTGTGAGTGCTCTCAGCAAGTCCCCGTATGTGTCTCAGCCTGTTCTCCCCTAGGATGCTGCCCAGCCATCCCAGAGGGATTCCTGACTGCTCTTCGATTTCTGTCTCCCCATGATCTACTTTCAGTTATTGTTATGGAACTTCGACAGCTTTTCTATCTAACAGGAGGGTACTTCCTAGGGAGGCCCCCAGAAATCCCCCCCACACATGGTGGCCTTTTGAAAGGGGGCAGGGCCACTCAGGCCAGGTTGTTTCTGACCAGCCTAGGCCTCAAGCCAGTGGGTCGAGTTCACCCAGAGGTCTCCTGGGGCACACTGCTCCCTTTGTATCTTCCTTTTCTTCCCTCAGGAACTCTCCTCACTCCTTACCCTACTTCCCTGCAGCAATCTGCTGCCCTCCCCGCATCCTGACTACACATGATCGCTAGATCCTGCAGACTGATTCTTAGATCCCTCTTTCTTGCTAAAGCCTAAATCACAGCAGCTTAGAGGAACACTTCTTAATCGGAGCACCAGGGATGAGTTTCAGGGGATCTGTGACTCCCCAAAAGAGTATGCAAAATTCTATGTGAATGTGGCTCTCAGAAGATTCTCCAATTGTCTGAGTCTTAAAACAGTCTGAGAATCGCTGGATAAAGCCATTTCTCCAGAGCTCCATGCAACCTGGGCTCTTTAGGGCTCCTGTGTGTGACATGCAACATGCTGTGTCCAGCCCCTGGGCAGCGGTCCTCACAGGCTCTACAGGAACTGGCAACAGCAAGGGGCCCAGACACGTGACGATGTTCCACTCATGCGTGCATTTCCAAGGCACAGGAAGGACTTTTCTCTGCCCTACCCAAAGGTTGTTGCAGCAAGCGGCCTCTGAGAGCAAAGGCTCCTGCTGCCCTCGTGGCTCCCTCTCCTTTCCATCCCCACCCCAGCTCAGTCTCCTGGGGCAGGTCTGCCTGTGTTTCTAATGTGACAAATCATAACCACAGGCATTTCTTGTGTTTGGAAATATGGTTACACTGTGGAATGGCTAATCTTTGCACTAATGAACATACACATCACCTCACAGACTCAGTATTTTATGTGGGGAGAACACTTAAAACCTACACAGCAATTTTCATGTACACGATACAGTGTTACTACGTCAACTCTTTTAGCTTCCACACAGAAGTGACATCATATGCTACGTGTCTTCCTCTGCCTGGTTTCTTTCACTTAACAGAATGCCTTCCAGGTCCATCTATGTTGTCACAGTGACAGGATGTCCTTTTGTTGAAAGGCTGAATAGTGTCCCACTGTGTGTGTGCCCCGTTGTGGTCACCCATTCACTGTGGGTGGAACGTGGATGGATTCCGTGCCTTGGCTACTGTGCATAAGGCTGTGATGCCAAAGGAGAGAAAGCTTCCGCCATCTGTCCACTCAGTGTGATGTCCGCTTTGGCCTGTCACATGTGCTCTTACTGTGTTCTGGCACATTCCATCTGTACCTAATTGTTGAGAGCTTTTATCACGAAAGGATGTTGAATTTTGTCAAATAATTTTTCTGCATCACTCAAGATAATCACATGGTCCTTTTCCTTCATTCTCTTAACGTGCTCTGTCATATTCATGAACCTGTGTGTGCAGAACATCCCCGTTGATCATGGTGAATGATGATTTTAATGTGCTGTTGAATTTGGCTGGCTGCAATTTGTTGAGAATTTTTGCATATATGTTCACCAGCAATATTGGTGTAAAATTGGATTTTCTCGTAGTGTCCTTGTCTGGTTTGGGCATAATGGCAATGCTGTCCTCGTAAAAGGAGTTTCTTCAATCGTATTCATTTTGGGGAAGAGTTTGAGAAGTGTTCTTATTAGTTCTTTAAATGTTTGGTAGAATTTGGCAGTGAAGCCATCAGGTCCTGGGCTTTTCTTCCCATTACCCATTTTACTACTAATTCAACCTCCTTGCTCATTATTGGTCTATGCTGTCTGCCTTATTCTTCAAGGTGCATTTCAAACATCACCCCTTCTGACATCTGAAGCTTCCTTAAATCCCAGCAGGCAGAACTAATCACAGTTCCTCCGCTCCCTCTAGTCGCCCCTTCCCCATAGCTAGAAAGCAGCTCTGACACAAGAACAGTGGCTTATCCATCGCCACTTCCCCAGCCCTGTTGAGAGCAGCTACTCAATAAACGTGGGCTGCACTCACTCAGGCTCAGCAAACATTCTGTGTAAAAGGCCAGATAGGAAATGCTTTAGGCTCTGCCAGCCATAGGGTTTCTGTGGCAGCTGCTGCTCTGCTGCGGTAGCTCAGAGGCAGCCTTGGACAACACGCAAACTGTGTGTGAATGCATGGACGTGGCCGAGTGCCAGTGAAAGCTTATTTACAAACATGCTTGAGCATAATCTACTCAATAAATACCGAATGCACTAACCAGACATGTTTCCTTCTCACCCCCCAATCACCTTGCAAATGTAGAGCGGCCTCACTGGTGTGGTTGTCAACGTCATTAACCATTCAGTTAATGACTTCACCAGCCTCTCTAGTTCTGAAAGTTGCAGGAGACAGAAGAGGTGGCCAGTGGTCTCCAGAGCTTTCTCTGCCACCTGTGTCCAAAGAGACACAATGAGTTTGCCTCAGCTCGTCATTCACCTTGGTATCCCCAGGGCCTGGCACAGTGCCTGGCAGGCAGAGGGTGCCCAGCAAATGCAAATGACAGAACAGCATCATTACCCAGTAAGTGACTGGACAATGCAGTGTCTTCTGACTGTCCCCTTTTCTGGTCAACAGGAAGAGGTGGCTGAAGAGGGTCCCCCTCCCTGGTGAGTCAGCCTTTCATAAGCAAGTGGACAGACACTGCCCCTCCCCACCTCTGGCTCCAGACTCTCCCCTTCAGCCCATCCACCCAATGCCAGCTACCTCCCGCTCCTACCTTGCTTTTGCTGGCCAGGGACTGATGGTGGAAGAAAACCTGGAGGGTTTTATCAGCCTTGATGGCCACTTTGATAAACGCTCTGGTCATTGCTCCCTCCTGCAGAGAGGCATCGTCCAGGACAGCCTGGGCACTGGTGGCCAGTCCATGGAGCACTGTGAGGGGAGCAGGGATTTGGAGCTTCCGTCACCCTTCCCTCCCCACTGAGGAAACAGACACACAGACACGTGCACACAGTCCCCCCTCCTGACCCCAAGAAAGCCCTGGGCCCTGTGCTGGCAACACTGCCCATTCACCATCTCCCAGCTATCCTCCCCGTGATGGCACCTGGTCCACCCAGAGACGCAAGGGAATGGGTGAGGCTGCCAGCACTGCTGGCATCCCAATCAAGGTGGATCCTGTCCCCAAACCAGGTGATGGAGCACAGAATCTGTGGACACCCTGGCCTGCTCCCAGCCACCTCCCCGCCCTTCCCTGGGCTCCTGGGATCCACATTCAGAGACCTCATCTTTTCCTGCCTTTCTTTGCACCCTCCCTGATTCCCACAGAGCTTTCCCCAGAACCCTGACCCTTACCCTGACACAGCAACAACATATCCTTCTCCTCGTCGGTCTTCCTCAGCAGGCTCAGGATACGGGCCCACGTGGCATCCTGGTAGCTGTCTATGCCTGGGAGGGAGAGAGCAGGAATGACACCCCCGTCCTAGGGATGGGAGCCTTCCAGCCATGCTGTAGTGTAGGAGGCCTTACTGATTAGGGGCCACAAGGCCTGGCTTCTGACCCCAGCTTTGCCTGCAAAGAGTCCGGGTAACCTGGAGCAAGGTACATCATTGACCTGAATTGCAGTTTCTGCAGCTATGGAAGGGGCCCACAGCCCTGATCTGGCTGCCTCTGGGAAGGAGCACTGGGAGGGTAAAGCTCCATGTCGGTGTGAGCACAGCACACAAGAGCCAGGGGCTGCCACGACCTGCACACGCACCCCCTTTCAGGAACACTTGAAGGACCAAAGACATGTGCTTTCTGAGCTGGATGTGAGGGCATTCGTCATGATTAGATCAGGAGTCACATGTCCAGCTTCTATTGCTGTGTCCTCTGGGCTTATCTTGTACCCCAACCTTGTGCCTTGTCCTTTGGAACCTGATGCCCAGAAGGCTGGCTGACTCCCCAGCCTCTCTTTGGCCCCAGCTCCAAGTGGTCAACAAAGGGCAGGGACTGTGATTTGCCCTGTGACTTGATTTGTCTTTGATTAAGGGAGAGAAGTGGAATGGGTAAGAGAACCACTGCTGTCACCAGGTGCCACAGGGACAGTGTAGAGGACGAAGATTGTGTGGTGATTCTCTACCTGCTCCTGCTACACGACTGCTCTTCCAAGCCTCTCATCCAATCCACAGCCCCAGTGTTACCTAAGCAACGTCCCATCACTGCCACCTTTGCCCCTCCTGCCTCTGTGGAATGGGGCTTTCTGTTCTGCCTTCTCACTCATCTCTGTTCCTCGGGCTTCTCCCCAGCCCCAGTCTCTCACACCCTAATACTCTCTCTTCTGAGCCATTCCTGGTACCCAGGAACTCCTCCTCAGTTCCCATCAGCCCACACGGATCCTGGATTGTCCCCCTCCTCCCCAACACACCCCCATGGTGGCCCAAGTGGAGCTGTCCCATGAGAAGAATTAGGACAATCAAGACTCCGTACAGTGACCCCTCTCCTGCTGCCCCAGCCCCTTCCCATACAAACTCTCCCCTCACAGGGTCCAGACCTGGGCGCACACTGAGCTGCTCCAGTGCCAGCAGCAGGCTCCTTGGGGGCATTCTGTTGTTCTCGATGTCATACAACAGCATACTGGTGATGATTTCTATGCTGTGTGACCCCAGAGCCAGGAGGAGTGATGTACATGCATCCTCCAGTTCTCCCTGTGGCTTCTGGAAAGAGAAGGACTAGCTGTTCCCAGGCTCATCCCCAAGATGAGTCCTCAGGCTTCTGAGAATCAGCTTCCGTCAATAAGTGATTCTCTTCTATCAAGAGGGCAGCTCACTCACCCCAACCCCACCCATCCAACATTCACCTTCCCGGTGCTGGAGGGCAAGAGCTTCCTCGAGTGTGCAAGAGGATGAGAAGACAAGAAGGGACAAGTTCTCAGCCTGCAATGTCTCTGGCTTGTGTGTTGGGGTGAGGGTGGGTGGGGACTGGCGGTTCCAAAGCACAGAGTGTCCCCTGTAGCTGCGAGTGACCATCAGGAGGGTGGATGGAAGTGGTGGAAGCAACTTCTGAAAGTCTCTGGGAGGTCAGAGGTCTAGGTCACAAGACAACTGTGCCAAGGGAAGGCAGGTTAACTGGAAGGAGGATACCTCCCAGGTAGTAGTTAACCAAGAAAATAAGATGGCAGATTAAGCCAGCATCATGAAAGCAACTACAAAACTATGTGGATGGATAGACAAGTTGATCGCATGAACATTCAGTGTAGAGGTGGGCCAGCACACTGGTGAGTGGATTTATATAGGTTAGAAAATTGAGTGGGACAACTAGTTGAGTCACAATAACAAAGGTGACTGCCTATGGTATCCCAGAAGGAAGTGGTGGACGCAGGCTGAGGATCCGGGCAGGTGCTAAAGCCAATACCACAAATCCTTCCCATTGTCTGTCTCAGCTCTTTTGCCTCACCCCTTCCCTCCATTACTGGGTCTTCCATTCTGCCTAGGTCATATTTCTTCAGGTGCACTCAGGGTGCAAGATATGGGCTTGATCACACTGTTTAGAGACTTGAGGTGCTTATATCCCAGGTCCCAACTGGGTCCAAATGTCATCACCCATCAAAAGAGAACTCCTGGGCTCAGACCTGGGGTCTTTTCTTTCCTTTCCCCGAGCCCAGAGGCAGGAGCTCCTCACCATTCTTTTCAGATATAAGATGGTGATATCAGCCACCATCTGGCACCGCCCATTGGCCAACTCCTTGTTCTCGATCTTGGTTTTGAGGGCCTTCAGTGTGCCCAGCATATCCTCTGCAAAAACCTAGAGGAGAGACGGTACTCAGGAAGAAGGGAAGGTTAGAGGGTGGAAATAATAAAGAGAATGACAATCTCTGGCAGAGAAAGGAAGAGGAGGAGTGAGTGTGGAGAGAGGATGCAAGCCTGACCAGTGGTTGTGGGAGTGAAGTTACGGGTCACACGAGGGACATGGGAACCAGACCTGGAGCTGTGAATGAACTGGACCAAGTCATGCTCTGCTCACAGGAAATTTTGCTGGGCAGGCGCCCAACCAGCTATGTGGATGGAGGTGTCCTACCTTGGCTGGAGCCAGAAAGATGTCTGAGATATTCTTACCTTACCAGCGCTTTGCAGGGACCCCTCAAAGGTGTTCTTGGGCGCAGTGGGCTCATGCCATGCTGAGTCCCTTCTAGAGGACTTTGTGTAGTCCTCCTCTACAGGGGACCAGGGACTCATGGTTGCTGGGCAGCACTTAAGGGAAAATGATGTTCCCATGGCTGCTGATGTTTCTGTAAGGGATAAAGAAGGGGTGTTTCTTTTCTGCTGGATGTGGTTATTTTCTTCAGAGTATTTCATCATGGATGGTGAAGACATGCAAAGAATAATGCTTAAGAATCAGAGGATGGCAGCTTGGCTCGAGACAAGACACTGCACCTCCCTGCCAATATTTCCTCAGGCAATTTGCTTAACTTTTAGGGCCTCTATTTCTTCACATGTAAAAGGAAATATGTGACCCTTAGGGGGCGTTCGAAATGTTCTAGATGTGGACATATGTATCAAAACTTCTTGAAGTGTACACCTAAAATTAGTGAATTTTAAACACATATAAGTTATATCTCAATACAGTTGATATGAAAAATCAATGGTGGTTGTACAATAGTGTGAATGTATTTAATGTCACTGAACTATACACCTAAAAATGGTTAAAATGGTAAATTTTCTGTTAGGTATATTTTATCACAATTAAATAAACTGCCACCCAAACTCAATTGCATTCTATATACTGACAATAAACAATTAGAAAATAAACTTTTGAAAAGAGCATTTAAAATAGTGCCCAAACCAAAAAATACCAAGGAATATATCTAGGAAGAGAGGTGCAAGATCTCAACACTGGAAATCATACAACGTTGTTGGGAAGAAAATAAAGAATACCTAAATAATTACAGGATTATATGATGGTCAGGGATTGGTACACAATATTTTAAGGTGTCAAATCTCCCTGATTGCATAAATTTTATGCATCATTTTTTGATTAACTTCTTAAAATTACTTTAAGCAGAAAAAAGGAAGACATATTTAACAATATTAAATGTAGCAAACAGTTAAGTAAGGACTTGAAATATCCAAATCTGTTAGCCAGGGAATCAGTATTGACCCTAAAAGAAATATTTCACTGTGTTGTTAGGAGAAGAAGGCACATGGCTTTGGGTTTAGATGGAAGGTAAGAATGCTAACAGCATACTGCCTAAGAAAACCGTGCACACCGTATACATGAAGCTCTCTTTGTTAACTGGCGGGACTTATTCTCTGCCACTCCCTGCATATGAAGGAACAAAATGGAAAAGCAAGAGTATCCAACTGGGCACTTTTCCTGTCCCTGGAGATCCCTGTGTCATCTCCAGAAAGAGTGACATGCTCCCATCAGTGAGAAAAAGCACGAGTCACATTCTCTTATTCCTTCACTCAGCACACACATATTAAGAGCCTCCTATGGGCCAAACTTGCCAATCCCCCTAGAGGACAGGGAGACAACGAGGTGGCTCACAGGTCCTTCTCCTCTAGGAGATTCCGGCACTGAAACATACTCATTTCACCAGCACACAGTACCTGCTATAAAAGGTAATAAACTTAGGAGAGATGCTGGAGGCCACTGCCTCAGCCCTCCCCCTCTCCCAATGGCCAACCTGGAATAAATGCCCCCGTCACTCCCAGCCAGGGAGGAAAAACTCAGGGGACCTTGATCAGATCCCTCCAGTGCTCAGTCATCTACTGCCTGGAGACGGAGACAGTCTGTTGAATCTGTGAAGAGGCCAGTTATTTCTGTGTTTCTCGACATCAAAGCTCTTGTGTGCCCAGAGAAATCTGGACAGATTCAGTGCTATGGGTCATGGCTTCCACAGCCATTCACATCCTCATTTGCCTTGAGCCTCACTGACCTCACACCCAGCAGCAGCGTTTAACACTTTCATAGAAAAAGTGACTACTACAAAGAAAGATAAACTGACAGGCTACTTTGCCTAACTTCGAACATGAAAATCTCTGCAAAGGCAACCAGTCAAAGTGAGCAAGACTGCCTCTCAGTTGCTGTAATCACAGTCTCTCACTATTTACACTCATAGTGCCAGCTGGACTCTCAAATATCTCCATTTGGCCCACCTGCAAAGACTAGACGGAATAGGGCATGAAAGGAAATGCAAAATGGATACCATGAACCTTCTGGGTTCTATCAACCATGGTCCTGGGAAAAAAATCAATAGATACTGTAGCTCTCTCGTGAGCCAGGAAGAAGGGCATTGAAGTCAAGAGCAGTCTCCGTACTTGTTACAGAATTTCTCCTTGGTTGTACATTTCCTCGCAAGCAGAGACCATGTCTTCTCCGTCCTTTGCATGCCCATGTGAAGCTACACCAGAACCATGCAATCCATCCAGGGGACAATAAGTGGCTATAGCAGGACGCAGCCTAGGAAAGCCCCCAAACCAAATCTCCGCTACCATCTACCACTGCTTGGATACTACTCCAATGCCTCTGTGAAAGGCTTGCAGATGTCCTCTTGAAGATGTGCACCCCTGGGGTCAGGGAGGGTATCTGTGAGGACCTTTGCAGCATTCTGCTCCCATGTGTCTGCAATGCAGCATTTGCCTGCCATGGCTGCTCCACTTTACCCTGCTGTGGACACGTGGAAATCATGGCACTCAGGCAGACAAGTATGAGCACAGCTTGTAGGAGTGGCACAGGTGGGCATACACACCAACACCTTACAGATACCTTTAGTTTGCTTCTTAGTTCACCCTGGCCTCCATTTCCAGTACAGATAAGAGCCCCTCCCGTATTGTTCTGGCCTGAAGAAATAACAGCTTTCTCTTTGGCTCCAGACTACAGAGTTCTCTTCAAAGACACTGGCCTCTGCCTGGAACAGCTTCCCGATACTGAGATGACCTTATTTCTATTTCCCTGCTAGACCAAGGTCTACAATGAACTCCTGCTCCATGTTTATATCATATTTCGTCTCCTCTTCTGAACCTTTTTCTCCGAGATGGCTTTTACCTACCCCTCTCCTCCTTCAGTCACCATCTGGAGGACACACGCTACCATCCTGGTCCCCACACCTCTCTCACTGCAAGCCATTTCCAGGTCCATCTAAGTACAAATGTTCACAAGTCTAAAACCAAGTTTGTTAATATTAATAGATCCAACACCCATCCTTACTACTCCGGCCACATGAAGACAAGTGACAGTGTCGATCCATTTAGAAGGGGGAAGGTAGTTGCCATTGTGTTCTTCTAATTATAGTTTAGGGGCCACTGAAATGACCAGAGACACACACGGGTGGAGGGATAACCATAAGAAGGATGACTCCATAAAACTAGAAGAATTCAATACTGAGAGGGAGATATGCCATTGAAAAGCCATTAAAGCATGAGAGAAAGGGGAAGAAGAAAGGGACACCACACACCCTGAGCACATGCTAGGTGCTAAACCCTCTGCAGGCCCTTTTCCTTTTAGGCTCTCTTTTACTCTCTACAACACGACAAGGATACAGCTGTGTACTGATGCTTAAGCTGTGCTCAAAGTCACAGCTAATACGGGAAAGCCAGGGATTCAAACCCAGGTCCACATGGCTCTGTTCCAGTCAAGTTCTCTGGAAAAGGGAGCTGTGCCAAAAGTATACATGGTGCGAGATTAAGAACTGAGTCTATCTGGCAACAGCAAGAACAGAAGCTGATGACAAGGTAGGCCTTCTTGCAGATCAGAACTGCAAGGTGGCTTGGATTTCAAGACAGCTCCAGGAACCTCACCGACAAGTAAATGCCCTGTGTTTTCATTCTCCTGCTCAGGCAGGTGCCACATGGAGCCACCATCTGACTTCCTCAGCTGGCTCAGAGTTTCTGATTACCCCAAACTTTCATCCCTCTACCTTTTACCTTCAGCTCCCACTGCCAAGTGAAAATTCCTGTCCTGCTTCCCACCTCTAAATCCAAGGGAAAAGTCAGAGCACCAGTCAGCCTACAGACCGTGTGGTCGGGCACCCAGCCTGACCTAATCAGCTAGGCCTTGCGCTGCTGCTCCCCCTGCCTGGAGACTGAGGACTTGGGTCCTCCATGTTTAGGACTCAGCTCACATCCTCAGAGAAGCCTCCCCCTCTATTTGGCCACTAACACAGTGTTTCAACACCCCCCCCCCACACACCCCAGCTTTCAGTAACTTCCTTAGCACATTACCCTGTATTTAATTTCTTTCATTCTTAGCACTATCCCAATGCATTTTATTTCTTGGTCTCCCCCAGGAACACAAGCTACATAAAGGGAGGAACCCTGTTTGTCTTGTTCTTCCCTGGCCCCAGGACTCAGCACTAGGAGTTGCAGCTCCTTGCAGCCATTCAAGATAACACTCTGATGAATGAATGACTAGCCAGGCAGATGTGGGCCTGTCCGCAGTCTGCTCTATTCTCAGGAGGGGTGGGTAGAGGGGCTCTCCTGACTTAAATAACTAGTCCAAGGGGCCATTCTTTAATGATTTCAGATTGTTTTCCTATAACCTCATGACTACACTATTGGTCAATATTTCTCTTAGGTTTATTTTATAGGTGAAGAAACAGATTCAGAAAAAGTTCAGTGACTTGCCCAAGGTCACTCAATAGGTGATTGAACCCAGAAATGGAAGCATATAGGCCAGACCCTGAAGGCTTTGAGCTTCATACTGCATCACTCTTCCTCCCACCAGGGCAAGTAGGATGAAAAAGACAGACTTGGTCACCACACTCTAGAAGGACAATATCAAACAATACAAAATAAAACTCATTATTCTTTCGCTTCCCCCTGGGGGGGGTGGGGGGGGCGGTCATTAGGGATCTCATTATTCCAGAAGCTGCAATAGCTACATCACAGTTCAAGAAATGTTTAGGGCAATCTGAGGATAATGGATTCACTAAGCCCCGCCAAGGGCACCTGGTGTAACTTTCTCAGACCCCCTCGTGGTGGCTATGGGAGGACAACCATGAGCTCCCACGCAAGTTCTCCTCAGAATGTTCCCCCACGGCTGAGGCACACACCAGCCAGCGAGTCTCATGCCCATTAAACCAGGTAAGATTTGTGTAAGGACCTCAGGTACATGTGAGTTCTCAAACTGTTCAATTTCTTCAGGCCTCGATTATCACTTGTCACATACTTACTGAGTATGAACTGTTGTTATGGAATGAATTGTGTCTCCCCAAATTCATGTGTTGAAGGCCTAAGCCCCAATGTGACTCTATGTGGAGATAAGGCTTTGAAGGAGGCAATTAAAGTTAAATGAGGTCATAAGTGTGCCGTCATCATCCAACAGAATTGGTGGCTTTATAAGGAGAGAGAGAGACAGACCTCGGTCCACCAAGGGAGGACGCAGAGAGAAGGTGGCCGTCTGCAAGCCAGAAAGAGGCCTGGCCAGGAACCACCTCTGCCAGCACACTGATCTCAGACTTCTCAGCCTCCCGGCTGTGAGAAAATAAACTTGCTGTCTCAGCCACCTTGTCTGTGGTATTTTGTTATCGTAGCCCTAGCAGAGGCAACTGTCTCCTAGGTACCATAATACTGCTGTGCTCCTAAAATGCTGAACTTCACACCTGGAAAGCACCACAGCCCCAAGAGAGCAGCTTTTCTGCACCTGCTGGCAACCCAAAGCCACGTCATACTGCAGGGCTGCCAGGCTCCGCCAGCCGGGGACAGCCTGGCCCCTAACACCCACAGGCTCACCTTCCCCTCTCTCCTGGCTCCCCTCCCAGCTGCATCCTCTGGGCTCTCACACTGCGTGGGACCCAACTAGCTATTTATTACTATTTATGTCCACTCCTATGGCACTTCCGCCAGCAACCCGCTCAACTGCATTCATCCCGGTCTCTTTACGGGACTCCTCCTTGATTCCCAGGTCTATGGGCCAGTAGAACTGCAGGGCCCTTGACAGGATGGGTGTAGGGTCAGGTGCCAAGATTGGGATCCCAGCTGTGTCCTTATTGAGGTTCGTACCTCTAAGCCTCAGTTGCCGCACCTATGAAATGGACATGGTAATAGTGCTCACCAAGGTCTTGTGGAGAAGTGTACAGAAGACGGAGGAGAGAGTCCACGAATGCGTTGTACAGACCGTCAGAAAAGATCAGTTTTGAGAGCGCTGGACCGAGCCGAGCTTGTTGATAACCTGAGAGGCAAAACCTGTTAGAATTCTCACGCGCCAGTGACAGTTTAACTGAAGGTGGCGCGTTCCTTCGTCCGGAACCTCCTTCTCTCATTGGCCTCTCGACTGTCAATCAGACACTGGCTCCGCCCCTGAAGTACCTGACCGTTTTCCCGGGCTGATTCGCCCCGCCCCTTTCAAATGTGGTCCCACGTGAGGCCAACCGCCCTCGCTTACCGCGTGCCACGCCCCGGGCCGCGGAGCACGCGGTCTCTAGGTGGCGCGTGCAGGATTCCATCCTGTCAGCCAAGCCCTGACAGAAAACCGTTGGTTCCTGTCAGACCCCTCCCTCCCCAGTCAGCTGCCGGGCTCTGGCGGGAGGGATGGCGGCTCTCGCTCTCCACCACAGCTAAGTTCCGGACCCAGGAGAAACCCTGGGGCCCCGCGGAGCACTCAGCGTGCAGGGAAGTGTCCAGCTCTGCAAAGGGCAGCTGGAAATGGATTTCAAACGGCAGCGCTGCCCCAGCAGCGCCACCCGCCAAAGCAGGCGTTTCCGTGCGCCTCCGCCACCCGCACAGCAGAGCCTGGCGGTGCCGGCTCCCCGCTGAAGGCTGGGAAGTGGCGCTTGGATGCCACGGTGGTCCGTATCTTGGGGAAAACCTTCCCCCCCAGGTGAAAGTTTTTATTTTGGAGTTAGTCCAAAACAATTTGGGGTGTGATGTGTGAAAACCTGAGCCTAATTCTTTCAGAGTTTTGTGTTATTCGAGGATGAAAGAGGTTCATTTTAAAATGGACTCCACCTTTTAACAGGCACTGTGGCCATTGGGGTGTTCGCCTAACTCAGAAACAGCCCAGGTACACAATTAGGGCTCGGCAGAAAGGGCGTTGTTAGGGAGAAGGTTAAATGCAGGTAAACCGAAGGGAAGTTGGGCAGTTGGCGCAGTTGTGTGGTCGGGAACCCCCTACATCCCTTTTACCCCGCTAGCGCCTCAACCCGGGGAAAGCTCCCAGAAGCAGCGGCGTGTGCGTGTGAGCACGCTGCACGTGCCCGTGTGTATGTGTGTGTAGTGAGCGTGCGTGTGTCGGCGAGGCCGTCTGTGTCGGCGAGTGTGCACGTGTATCCGCGTGCAAGTGTGCGTGTGTTTACACGTGTGTGCGTACGTGGCAGCACGCTCTGCGGGGAGGGCGTTCTGAGAGCCAGCAGGGCTGCCAGGGGCCGTCCCTGCTCCTCTGCAGTCCCTTTCCACTCTCAGGGAACTGGAGCGCTGCCGCGGGTGCAGCTAGACTCTTCCTGCAGTGTTGGCTTCGCACGGTGGAGGCGCAGGTAATGGCTGATCCCCGAAAGGTGGCTCTGGGATAGTCACTTTTCCACCTTTCTAGGACAACTGCCCAGGGGTGGCCTCGGGTGGTCGTCGGGGCGAGGCCTGAGGCCAGCTGGCCCGGGATCCTTGGCTTGTCCCTTTAACTCAGCCAATGGGCAGGAGCACGGGAGCGGGGCTGTGGGTGGCACCCAAGCGTCCCCAGGCGCCCTGGCCGCTGTCACCGAGGCAGTTGTATTTCGGATGCTGCCTCTGGGCTGCAGCCAGTCGCCTTGGCTTGGCGTCAGCCTGGCCACCCTCCTCCTCCTCCTTTTCTCCCCGCGGAGCCCCTCCCTTTTATCTGCCCAAGATTAGAGGTGGGCGCTCCCCAGCCCCCACCCGAGCCGCCACTCCCCTCCCAAGCACACACACTCATCCCACTTAAATCTTGGGGCAGGAAATCAGGAAACTTACAGCCCCGGCAGTAGCGGGAGCTCGGTGCAGGACGCAGGAGCCAGCGGCTCGTCCGCCTCCGACTCTCTGGTGCCTTTGCCGCCTGCTCCCGCCAACCCTAGGAGGCCCAGTGCCACCCACTGCTCTGTCCTTTGCTTGTGCTCCCTGCTCGACCCTTTCCTGGCGGAATCTCCTCATCGTCTCTTTACTTTCCGATTGCCCAAGGCGCGCGCTCTTGCTCTCTCTTGCTCTCGCTCGCTCTCTATCTGTTGGGGGAGCGGGGAGAAGAGGAGGAATTCTTTCTCCGCCTAACTTTTCAAGGGGTGCAATTCATTGCAAGTCTCTTCCTTTTCCAAGCCGCCTTCCAAGCGCTCCTGGTGCCCGCAACTCCTGCTCCCGGAGAGAAGAGCTTCTCCAACCTCAAGCCCTCTTTTCCTTGCCCTTCCCTTCCCTCCTCTTCTCCCTGCTCCACCTCCACAGCCACCTCCAACTCCTGCATCTACCCGCCACCGCCGCATCCACCCAGAGCGCCCCCGTCCCTCTCCACCCCCTTCTGTCTTTTCGGCAGCCGCTGGACGTCCCGGCTTGACGGTGGCAGCGGCGGCGGCCTAAGCCACAGCAGCCCTCGCAGCACAGCAGCCCCTGTCACCTAGCCTGCTTCTCCAGCCCTGTCACCTGATCCCCCCGAAAGGTGCTGAGCAGATGGGGGCAGTTGAGGCGTAGCTGATGTGGCGACGGTAGAGGCGGCGGCAGCCGCCAGAGGCAGGATGAGCGCTCGCGACCAAGGCGCCAGGCAGCCGTCTGCTCCAGCCCAGTGACAAACTGCTGCCCTGGCACCTTGGAAGAGAGGACGCGGCCGACACGCGAAGCAGCAGCAAGTCCGTAGACGGGCGCGGCCTGGGCACCAGCCCAGCCCGATTCCCCCTGCCAGGCTACCGGAGCGAGGGAGCCCAGTCACCGCGGCCACCGCAGGGTGCCCTCCGGCGGCGGATCCCCCCCACGACTGCGCTGCGGAGCCCCGGGGCACCCGCATCCCTTGGGCAGCGAGGTGGGGCGCCGGGGCGGGCGGCCGAGGGAAGGCGAGAGATGGGGTCGGGCGAAGCGCTTCCTCGGACTGTCGCTATCGTGTGCGGTCCTGAGTGACGCGGTGTTGCCTGACGACTGGAAGCGGCAGGGGTCGACAAACCAGGGCTCCCCAGTGCTTTCTGCGCCGCTTTTGCAATTGCCCGGGGAGAAGGAGGTGCCGGGAACCCGGGCGCTCTGGCCCATCTGGGCTGAAGGGGCTTAGTCCTGGGGACCGAGCTCTTTGTCCCTCTTCCCGTGGCTGATCGCGGGCGGGGTGCTGGCGCGCCGCAGTCACCACGTTGGCGCCCTCCACAAGCTCTCGGTGGCCCAAGACCCGCGTCCTCCCAAGAAACCACGGGTGGGGGACCGGACTGCCTGGTCCTGTTAAGGCTGTTTAAAAGCAGTGCGGCAGCCGCCAGAGGAAGCCCGGGAAGGGGGTGTGGAGGAGCCTGGGCCCCGGCGGGGCGAGGTTAACTCGTTCGGCCAAGGGCGCGTTGAAAGGAGTGTCCGAGAGAGCGCACGGTAGCTAGGGGTCGCTTCCTCGTCAGACGCCCAGGCCCCCTTTTGCCCCCGAATCCCGCGCCTCAGAGCTGCAGACATTAAATGTTCTTCTCCTAGGCCAGTGGCTGGGGGTTGGGAGGGGACGATCGAAGGGATCCCGGGATCCCGATGAGTGAAGGGTTTTATCTGCCTAGGCAACCAATTAAACGAGCAGCCAGCGCTTGCTGAGCTGGCCAGATCTCAAGGCTGGGGCTTGGTTGGCTGCAGTTTCCAAGCCTGGGCCAGCAGGGTTGGAGCGCGATGTTTCTATGGAGAACATGTAAGCTCCACTTCCTTGGGCTTGAAATCTTCTTCTTGGCTCCTTAGCCTTAAATCGCTTCCTTCCTGGCAAACAGGCCAATTAGAAAATAATCCTAGAGTCCCAAAGCTGCCTGAGAGCAAGGTGGGGAAATTGAACGTTTGCCTGGAGTGCATTTGAGAAAAAGTGAGAGTTGTACCTTTTTGAATTCATCAAAGGAAACAAGCAAATCTGGAGGCCCCTGAGTTTTCCCCCTCTGCCCAAGGGACACTTTACACCTCCCAGGAAGTCTCTGTCCTCCCCCCTTGTTTCCCACCCACCACTTAACTCTCTCTCACTCTACTTTTGGCCACCCCCCAAAAAAATCCAAAAGAAAATGCACTGGGTTCCATAAAAGTGTATCAAGAGGCAAAGGAAAAAAAAAAAATTTCACTGGGGTCTGGAGGTAATTGGATGTTTTACTTTTGCGTTAAGACAGAGGTCACAAAGAAAGAAAAATGGGTCTCCCATGTGTGCTCTGGATGTGTCCAAATGGCACTAGTGGTCCCACAGACAGCTTGCAGGGAACTTCCCCAGAGGCTGTAAGTAGGATGCCAATTGTCACTGAGGACGTCCATGCATTTTAAGTTGATTAGTCTCAATCACCTAATCTGAATGAACTGTGAATAGATGATTCACTGGATAAATGTTTAGGATCTGGAATATTAATCATCACACTCTCTTAACCACTGAGTATTTAGTATTTACTGCTTGGCATGGGAGCCATTTAAAGTTTTGCTAAACCTAGTGATTGTTTGGATTTCTCCTTCCCAGACACTCCATTCTTCCTTACTCCACACCCCCACCCCTACCCGTTAGTTTTCTCTAATCCATCCCCATAAGAGTTTTCTGCAAAGAAATTTTAAAGAAAAGTTGTTTATTTTTATCAAAAAGTATTTAGACTGGAGATCAGGTCTGCGTCTCCAAAAGGAAGTGGAGAATTAAAGCAATTACCTAGATAATTCAAGCAAAACCTCCCACCACAGATTTACAATAATTACTTGGAAAGTTTAGGGGGTATGGAGTTATTTAGAACTGAAGAACTGTTCACTCACAATGTGTCCGTTGAGGCATAATCGACCTAGAACGCAGGTAGGCATACAGAGATGAGTAAAGCTACCTTTTCAATATGGAAGATGGTTGAAGTGTCTATGACGTTAGCTTCACATTTCTGTTGTTTGGAATGCTAGTGCAATGGATAGTGGTATTCCTATAAAATGGTTATTATTTCTGTGAGTTCCTAAATGCATCACCATGTAAACTTTTGAATCCCACCCCAGAACATCCAGGGCAAATATGAAGCTCTCACAAAACGTTGAATGCCTTCAGGAAGGTGCTCTTGGCCACTGACACATGCTGGTGGATTTAACTCCAAGGGGAGGCCAAGGCCATGTCTGTGTGGATAGCTGGGAACCAAGGAGGCATAAAGGGGAAAAGGATAGGTTTGGCATTGAAGGAAACCTGCCAAAATGGCGGCCCAGCCCGATGAGTCCATGGACTGCACGTCTGCGCTCCTTCCTCCAGGAACGAGGGAGAGCTTCCTAGAGCCCCCAGCTCTGCCCGCACCTGCTGTGAGTGTAGAACTGCCCAGGTGGCTGCCGGCCTCTTCGTGCCTCCACTAACCCATGACTCGGAGGGCCAAGGCCACACCCTCACCTTTTGGAAGCTCACCTGCCACAAACCTCCCAGTGGGGTCCACCTTTCCGTTGTTGAACCTGTTATGGGGCTTGTCCCTGTCCAGCCAGGTCACGCACTGCACCTGCTATGTCCCCCAGTCCAGGAAGCCAAGGCAGGTGCTGGTGGCCACCACATAGGTCCCATCCAGCACAGGGCCACAGAGCCAACACAGCTTCCTGGGGGAAGTCTGCTGCGTCTCCACAGGGCCAATGTGGCTCCCCACCTGCTGCACACTGTCAGGAGGCGCTGGCAGAAGTACGGATGCATTCCTCTTCCCGGGGCAGTGGGCCTGGCTGCTCCCAGGCATGGTCTGGGCTGGCTTCCGTGGGCCACCTGCATTCTGCCCGAGACATCACTTCACTGCACTCCCCACTACACACACAGCCATTCACTATGGGCCCAGCAGGTGACTGACCTCATGTCTCTGCCTCCTTGTTTATAAGGGGGACAGTGGGCTCTGCCTCGTGGGGAGGGTGTGAGGGTGAGTGGAGGACGCACTTAGGGCACAGCAACTGCTGTGTGGATGGTGTGAGGCCACACAGGTGCAGCAGCTCCGCACAGGCATATGATCCCACGTAGGTGTGTTAGCCCTAGACAGGTGTGTGAGCCCCACACAGGCGCATTAGCCTCATGCAGGTGCGTGAGCTCTTTACATGGGCATCAGCCCCAGGGCCACAAGAGTGTCCCAGATCAGGGCTATCTCCCAGCGAGGCTGGGTTGGGGACTGGGTCTGCCTCACAGCTGCATCTGCCCACCCTGTTCCCAGCTCTCCCTTCCCTTGAGCACTGAGGACCCCAAGCCTGTGTGTCTGCTCCTGTGAAGTGGCAGCAGCCCGGGATCTGGGCCTGGCCAGGTGCACCAGTAGCTTGCCCGGGACGGTATTTACTGTGGATTGAGAGAGGATGCCAGCCGCCAGGCCTGGGCCCTGGAACCCTGACTCAGGCACACGTTGTATGTGTCACCTCGACCAGAGGAGTGTTCAGTTCTGAGCCTCTTGTTTTCTCTACTGTAAAATGGAGCCAATACGGTGGTTGCAGTAGGCACCATTGCAGGCGTCGAGCAGTTGAAAGGACTTACTTTTTTAAGAATCTGCTATAATTTGGCAACTGTCAGGCACAAGGGGTACTTCTACAACAGGGGAGTGGCCTGAGGAAGCACACAGTGCAGCGGTGGCTGAGGTGGGAGTGCTGCCCCCGAGTGCCTGGGGCACAGCTGGACTTCCAGCACCCTCCTCAGCCTCCTCACCTGGCCCCTCGATATACTCATGGGATCTGATTAAATTATGTTCCAGGATGTTTTATTCCAGGGCCATCTACTGACCCCAGAATGACCCCTCTCCCCCAGGAGGCTTGTTGGCCATCTCCCCTCCTGTCCATGAGTGCAGAGAATGGGGCAGGGGCCGTCACTGCCACATTCTCACTCGGCAGAGCCTGTGGATGGTCTCATGGAACTAGGTTTTCACTGGAATGTACTTTCTCAGGAGTGGCTTAAGGACTGAGCCACCCCTTCCTACAGAGAGCTAACGTTTATCGAGCACTTCTTGGATCAGATACTGTGCTCTACACAATCTCCATGAATTCCCAAAACAACCTTAGTGTAACATTTTTGTATGAATTGACGAAAATAACAAACAGAGAAAGGCTCTCTAAAAGAAAGCTGTTTATTCAGGAATAGAGCATTGCAGTGGGAATGGGACAAGCATGCCATAATCAACTATGCACGCATTCAGGGAGATAGAGAAAGACAGAGGTTTTTAGAGTAAAAATGAGGAGGGTTACCGAAATTTTTGAGCTCATCATTCTTGTCTACAAAGATCAATAACATGGGTGACACGAATGTGGTTTTGAACAGGCAGTTGCTGGTAGATGTTCTCGCAGAAGTATTTTTTGTGTAAGTTTTGCAATGGCCTTTGTGCAAGGTTGTGATTTTTGCAAAGATTTTGTGATAGTTTTTGTTATTACATATACAAGCATGAGAACTCTGTCTTCATAGACTCCCTCAGCTCAATTTGTCAGGTTTTTTGTTTTTGTTTTTTAACACACGACTCCATTTTGATTCTGATAACTTTCCTATTTCTCCCTTTTGATTAAAAGCTTTCTCTGGCAGCATCATTGCTCAATCATCCTGTGTCTAGGATTTGATTATCCTTCAGTGCTGGGATGGGCCTGTCCCGGTGCTGGTGTCATCCCATGTTGGAGGGAGTGATTGGCAACTCGGAGTCAGTGTCAAACTCTTCCTTTGCTGCGACGATGGGTCCAGTCGTCATCTGTGGTGTATGAGTCATGCTCTGTAAAGCTGTATCTTTCTCTCCTCAATAAACCTCATTTTCGTGTTTGCCTAACTTTGGCGTGTCTGGTCATTCTTCGGCCACAGGCGCACCAAGAACTGACATTTTCACACTGAAGCCTGCCACTAGGACATTATTGTAGACTTTATAAATACTGTATACTTCGGCTAAATTTAAAACTTTCTTCAATAAATTAACCTTAGCTTACTGTGACTTCTTTATAAACTTTAACTTTTTAAACTTTACTCTTTTGTAGTAACACTTAGCTTAAAACACAAACACATTGTACAGCCATACAAAAAATTTTTTTCTTTATATCCTTATTCTATAAGCTTTTATTTTTAATTTTTTTAAAACTTTTTTGTTAAAAACTAAGACACAAACACACACGTTAGTCTAGGCCTACACAGAGCCAGGACCGTCACTATCCCTGTCCTCTACCTCCACATCTTGTCCCACTGGAAGGTCTTCAGAGGCAATGACACATGGAGCTGTGGTCTCCTATGGTAACAATGCTGACCTTCTAGAATACCTCCTGAAGGACCTGCTTGAGGCTGTCTTACAGATTACTTTTTCTTCCTTAGATAAGTAGAAAGCATATACTCTAAAATAATAATGGCCGGACATGGACATGGTGGCTCATGCCTATAATCCCAGCACTTTGGGAGGCCGAGGTGGGAGGATCACTGGAGCCCTGGGAAACAGAGAGAGAGCCTCTCTCTAAAAAATAAAAAAAAATTTAAAAAGTAAATACTAGGTGACAGGAATTTTTCAGCTCCATTATAATCTGGAACCACAGTCATATATGAGGTCCATCATTGACTGAAGCATCAGTTTGGTGCATTGTTGGTGAAGGATATAAGTTAGTACAGTCACTATGGAAAAGAGTATAGAGGTTCCTCAAAAAAATAAAAATTAAAAACAGAACTACCATATGATCCGGGAATCTTACTACTGTGTATATATCCACAGGAAATAAAATCAGTACAGTGAAGAGATATCTGCACACTGTGTTTATTGCAGCACCCACGATAGCCAAAATAGGGAGTCAACCTAAGTATCCTTCAAGGGATGAATGGATAAAGAAACTGTGGTCTATTCATCCAATGGAATACTATTTATCCAAAACAAAAAAAAAAAAAAAAAAGAAATTCTGTCATTTGCAGGAACATAGATAAGCCTGGAAGACATTATGTTATGTGACATAAGCCAGGCACAGAAAGACAAACACTACATGCTGTCACTCACATGAGGAGCCTAAAAAAAGTTGTCATACAAGTAGAGAGTAGAATAGCGGTTACCAGAGGCTGGGGAGAAGGGGGTACAGAGTGGAGTGGGGAGGTCGATCAATGGGTAAAAAGTTGCAGTTGGATAGGAAGAGTAAGTTCTAGTGTTCTGTTGCACTGAAGAGTGACTAGAGTTAACAGTAATATATATTTCAAAATAGCTAGAAGAGGATTTTGAATGTTCTCAGCACAAAGAAATGATAAATGTCTGAGGTGATGGACATGTTAATTACCCTAATCTGATTATGCATATTATATGCACATATCAAAACACACTGTCCCCCATAAATATGTACAATTATGTGTCTGTTAAATATACATTTTTCAGGCACAGTGGTTCACACCTATAATCCCAGCACTTTGGGAAGGCAGAGGCAGGAGGATGGCTTGAGGCCAAGAGTTTAAGACCAGCTCTGGTAACATAGCAAGACCCCATCTCTCCAAAAACTGCCAAAGAAATTAGCCAGCCATGGTGGCATGTGCCTGTAGTCCCAGCTACTTGGGAGGCTGAGGCAGGAGGATCGCTTGAGCTCAGGAATTTCAGGTTGCAGTGAGCTATGATGACGCCACTGCACTCTAGTCTGGGCAACAGAATGAGACGCTGTCTCAAAATATAAGTCTTGAAGAAAAAAATCTTAATGTTTTGTACATCAAAAGACATCATCAAGAAAACAAAATCCAACCCACAGATTGGGAGAAAATATTTTGTAAATTATATATAAGGGTCTACTATCCAGAATAAACAACTCTTATGACTGAACAAAAATACAGACTTTTCCTTCCTGGATCACTTTACTTTTATACTTCTTAAGCATATACTCAAAAAAAAAAAAAAAAATACAGGAAATGCAAATCAAAACCACAATGAGATATCACTTATCCCCAGTGAGAATGGCCTTTATCAAAAAGTCCAAAAACAATAAATGTTGGCATGGATGCAGAGAGATAGGAACACTCATACATTGCTGGTGGGACTGCAAACTAGTACAACCTCTGTGGAAAGCAATATGGAGATACCTCAAAGAGCTACAAATAGAATGACCATTTGATCCAGCAATCCCATTACTGGGCATCTACCCCAAAGAACAAAAGACATTCTATAAAAAAGACATCCGCACTCGAATGTTTATAGCAGCACAATTCACAACTGCAAAGATGTGGAAACAACCCAAGTGCCCATCAATACATGGGTGGATTAATAAAATGTGGTATATGTATACCACGGAGTTCTACTCAGCCACAAAAAACAATGGTGATTTAGCACCTCTTATATTATCCTACATAGAGCTGGAGCCCATTCTACTAAGTGAAGTATCACAAGAATGGAAAAACAAGCACCACATGTACTCACCATCAAATTATTAACTGTATTAACTGTTGATCAGTATTAACTGATCAACACTTAAGTGCACATATAGTAATAACATTCATTGGGTGTCAGGGAGATGGGAGGGAGGAGGAGGGGCTGGGTATATACATACGTAATGGGTACGGTGCACACCATCTGGGGGATAGACATGCTTGAAGCTCTGACTCAGGCGGGGCAAGGGCAATATACGTAACCTAAACATTTGTACCCCCATAATACACTGAAATAAAAAAAATTTAAAAAATACAAATTACCTAATTTAAAAATGGGCAAAGGCCTTTGAATATTTTTCCAAAAAAGATATGCAAATGATCAATAAGCACAAAAAATTTGCTCATTAGTCATTAGGGAAATGAAAATCAAAAGCACAATAAGATGCCACTTCACAACCACTAGGATGGCTATAATAAAAAAGATAGGCAATAATAGTAAGTATTGAGGAGGAGGAGAAATTGAAACCTTTATCTATTGCTGACAGCAATGTAAAATGGTGCAGCCACTTTGGAAAACAGTTTGGCAGGACCTAAAACAATTAAACAGAGACACCATATGATCCAGCAATTCCATTCCTGGGTCTATAGCTAAGAGAACTGTAAACAGGCCAGGCACAGTGGCTCACACCTGTAATCCTAGCACTTCAGGAGGCCAAAGCAGGATTGCTTAAACCCAGGAGTTTAAGGTTGCAGTGAGCTATGATGACGCCAATGCACTCTATCTGGGGCAAGAGAGCAAGACTGTGCCTCAAAAAAAATAAATAAATAAAAACAGAGAAAACACACGTCCACACAAAAACTTGTACATGAATGTTCACAGTAGCATTATTTGTAATAGCCAAAAGGTGAAAAAACCTAGATGCACATCAACTGATGAATGGATAACGTGGTATAACCACACACTGGATTATTCAGCCATAAAACAGAATGAAGTACTAATTCATGCTACAACACAGGTGAACCTTAAAAACAGTATGCTAATTGAAAGTTAGACTCAAATGACCACATATTTTATGATTTCATTCATATGAAAAGCCTAGAACAGCAAATCCACAGACAGTAGAGTAGTGGTTGACAGGTGCTGGGTGGAAGGGGACAAATGACGAAGGACTTCTAATTGGGTATAGGGTTTCTCTCTGGGGGTGATAAAAATGTTCAAAAAATTTTTTTGAATTGTTCAAAATGTTCAAATGATGAAATGTTCAAAAAAATTTTTTTTTTGAGACAGGGTCTTGCTCTGTTGCCCAGGCTGTAGTGCTGTGCCCCAATCACAGGTCACTGTAACCTCAAATTCCCGGTCTCAAGCAACCCTCCTGCCTCAGCTTCCCCAGTAGCTGGGATTACAGGCATGTGCCACCATGCCCAGCTATGATGTTACCGACGTTAAACAGGTAAAAATTTAGAGCGTGTCTTGTGGTGAGGTCTATGCAAACCTCCCTCAAAGTCTAAGGAAGCAGAGGCCAAAGAAAGAGGCTGACAAATCCATTTTCTCAGAAACATTTAATAGGGACTTATGAACAGAAGCCACGTTCCCTGGTAGCAGCAAGGCAAGATGGTGGATCCCCGCGCCACTACCCACGAAGGACCCAGGGCTTATATAATACCATGGGGAAAGAATGTGTAGGACAATTGAAGTGGAGCCCTCAGGGTAAGGCAAGAATGCTATACGAACCTGCCTAAGGGCAGGATTTATGGTCAAAGTTATCCTAAAAGGATTATGGTAACAGTAGATAAAGCAGAAATCTTAAAAGCATTCCTGGAACAGGAGTTAATCACAAGTCAACATGGCAGATTAGCATCCAAGATGGAGTTGCTTTATCCTCCATTGTGGTATAACTTTAGGACATTATTAATAAAAGTAATCCTCATGGTAACTATAGAGAAAATAGCTATAGAATATACACAAAAGGAATAAGAGGCCGGGCGCAGTGGCTCACGCCTGTAATCCTAGCACTCTGGGAGGCCGAGGTGGGCGGATCGTTTGAGCTCAGGAGTTCGAGACCAGCCTGAGCAAGAGCGAGACCCCATCTCTACTAAAAATAGAAAGAAATTATATGGACAGCTAAAAATATATATAGAAAAAATTAGCCGGGCATGGTGGTGCATGCCTGTAGTCCCAGCTACTCGGGAGGCTGAGGCAGGAGGATCCCTTGAGCTCAGGAGTTTGAGGTTGCTGTGAGCGAGGCTGACGCCACGGCACTCACTCTAGCCTGGGCAACGGAGTGAGACTCTGTCTCAAAAAAAAAAAAAAAAAAAAAAGGAATAAGAATTTAAACGTTTCACTATAAAAAAAAAAACACTATACATGAAAGTATTGTGGGAAATTAGTGACAAAAAAGCAATAAGGAATACAGAAAAGAGCAATATGACAGAAATTTCTCATCAGTAATTACTTTAAATATAAAGGGATTAAATTCACCAATCAAAAGACAGAGATTGGAAGAATAGATAAAAAATGATCCAACTATATGCTGTCTACAAAAGATTTTCTTTTGATCCAAAGACATAAACAGATTAAAAGTAAAAGGATGGAAAAAGACACTCCATGCACATAGTTAACCAAAAGAGAGCAGGGAAGTCTATAGTAACTATATTATGTATATTTTATTACAACTTAGAAAAAGATTCTGCTTAGAAAATTTAAGACTAAGAACAAATACACAAAAGTTTTTTCAAAACATATTTTGGTTGTTTTCTCTTTAGTAAAATCTAGTAATATCAGACAAAATAGACTTTAAATCCAAAAAAGGTTACAGGGGACAAAAAACATGTATTAATAAAAGCTTCAATAGAGCAATAAGATATGATAATTATAAACATCTAAACACCTAACAGACCACTGAAATATATGAAGCAAAAACTGACAGAACTGAAAGGAGAAACAGTTTTATAATAGTAGTTGGGTATCCACTATTTAAAAAAAGAAAGACAATATATCGAACATCTAATATTTAAAAAAGAAAAAAAATCATAGTTGGAGACGTCAATACCCCATTCTCAATAACAGACAGAAGAATAAGAAGGAAAAAGAGGCCTTATATAATAAACCAACTAGATCTAACAGACACATCCACAATACTCTAACAGCAGCAGCATAAACATTCTTTTAAAGCACAAATGGGATATTCACACCTGTTATGTTGGCTATTATCAAAAATATAAGGATTGGCAAGGATGTGAAGAAAAGGGAACCCTTGTATGCTGTTGATAGGAACGTAAATTGGTACAGCCATTATGGAAAAAGCTACAGAGCTTCCTCAAAATTGAAAAACAGAACAACATTATATGATCCAGCAATAGCACTTCTGGGTACATACCTGAAAGGAAATCAGCATCTCAAGAAATACGTGCACTCCCATGTTCACTGCATCATTATTCACAATAGCTAAGATACGGAAACAACCCAACTGTCCACTGGTAGATGAATGGACAAAGATTATGGTATATATACACACAATGGAATGTCGGCCTTTAAGAAGAAAATCCTGCCATTTGTGACAATGTTGCTGAACTATGAAGATGGTGGAGAACATTATGCTAAGTGAAATAAGCCAGACACAAAGAGAATTACTACATGTTGCTTGTACATGCAATCTAAAATAGTCAAACCTGGACAGAGTGGTAGTTGTAAGAAGTGGGGGGTATGGAAAATGAGGAGATGCTGGCCAAAGGGTACAAACTTTCAGTTATTAGTAAAAGAAGTTACTTAGAAGAAAAAAAAATCTTTCATTTATAATATGTATTTAAGTTCTAGAGATCTAATGTACAGAATGGTAACTATAATTCATAATAATGTATTGCACCACTTGCAATTTTCTAATGTAGATTTTAAGTGTTTTCACAAGGAAAAAAAATGATGTCAGGTGACAGGTAATTAGCTTGAGCTAAACTGTATGAATCATTACACAAGGAATACTTATATCAAAATACCATATTGTACACCTTTAATATACGCAAAATTTATCAATCATACTTCAATTAAGAAAACAACTAGAAAAAAGTAGTCTGTATTTTAAGCATATACACATTTGACCCTTTCTAAAAAAGTACTATAGGTAATACTAATCTATTTTCTACGTGGAAAGTGTGAACGAATATAGAACACCAATTTATGCAAGATGCGATGCAAATTACTCTTCTAGGTCAAAAGAGACGAACTTTTAAAATAGTAATACAGTTTTGACATACTACCAACTCTAACTATCCAATAGACCTAGTAGGATTTTGGAAGGCAGAGTTTTCAGCAACTTTTTAAAAAATTATACATTATTACACAGAATTAGAGATTGTTTTGATTTTTATTTGATTTGACATCCTGATTAGAATAAGATTAGTGAGAATGAAGCTTAAGAAACATTATGATATTACTACATCATAGTGATATGGCTTTACACTGATTGTATATAAAGAAAAAAATTAGAATTAAGGCAAGAACAACATGTGCAGACCAAGCACATTGCCCTGACATAGTCCTTAGTAAAAACCTCTTTTGGTTACGTGATGGTTGATATTGCTGCATGCAGGTCAGTCACTGCTTTGAAGGATAAGCTATGAATAGCTTCATTCATGGAAAAAAAAAAAAAAAGATCCTTCCTACTGGCCCACAATGGCCAGAAGCAGCCTTCGATAATCTCCACTCGTGTCACTTGCAATCATTGTGCCCAGGGTCTTCTGATACATCTGAGTAAACATCTGTTTTATCTGCACAAGATCAATCTGCATAAGAAATGATATTTCTGATGTTAGAAAAAAATCTCTCAAAAGAAAACTGGTATTTATTAAAACTGGTATTTAAATAATGACAAGATCGTAATAAAAGCTGAGGGGAGGAAAATCACCAAGTGACTGATGTTTTATAGCTTATATTCATACCCAACAAAGGTCTGATTCACTGCTCTGTAAAATATTGGATAAGGGCAGTATTAGTTTCATCTACTATTCCAAAAAGTAGTCATTTAACAAACATTTGGTAGGATGGCTATTATCAAAATAGAGAATAGTAAGTGTTGATGAGGATGTCAACAAATGGGAACACTTGCACACTGGGGAAAAGTGTGCAGCTGCTGTGGAAAATAGTATGGTGATTCCTAAAAACTAACAAACTGAAAAACGAAAAAGCCCCATAGAATTACAATATGATCCAGCAATTCCACCTCTGGGTATACACCCAAAAGAAGTGAAAGCAGGGACTTGAACAAGTATTTGTACACCCATACTCACTGCAGTATTAACAGCAAACAGTGGAAGCAACCCACGTGTACCTAGGCAGATGAATGAATAAGCAAAAGGCAGCATAGCCATAAGGACTATGATTCAGCCTTAAAAAGGAAGGGAATTCTGACACACGTTAGAACATGGATAAACCTTAAGGACATTAGGCTAAGTGAAGGAAGCCAGTCACAAAAGGACAAATACTGAATGACTCCACTCATCTGAGGTACCTAGAGAAGTCAGACATAGGGACAGAAGTTACTATTTAATGGGTAGAGTCTGTTTTACGCGCTGAAGAGTTCTGGAGATGGCTGATGGCGACCGTTGCACAACAATATCAATGTACTAAATGCAACTTAAAGATGGTTAAAACAGCAAATTTTATGTTCCACATATTATATCACCACTTAAAAAAAGATCCTGCTTAGAAAATTTAAGCCTAAGAACAAATAAAGTTTTTTCAAAACATATTTTGGTGGTTTTCTTAAAAAATGATCTACCTTCTTTAGTAAAATCTAGTAGCGTATGTTCTTTAAATTTTAAAAAGTTCGATCAATATATAAATCTAAGGTAAAAAAATCTGAGGTTATATTTAGGTAAAGAGATAATGAATTTTTTAAAACTCGTTTTACTATTAATAAGGGATGCTAAATTTTGAGAACTTTGATATCCAATAGGATTAATTTACATAGCTCTTTCATGTAATTTTTTATATATGCAAAGTAAAAACCGAAAGATAAATGTCAACTTCCCGTAAGCTAGTACTCTCCATGGACCTTCTCAAGTAGGAAAACTCTTGGTTTCTGTCTTCATGGAGGCACCGCGGCTTTGTTTCACTCACGCAAGCCTCTCCCACAGCCACAGAAAGTGAATACTGTGCCTCATGTTAATATCACCGCTCTCACCAGTGACAAAGAGCTCTTTCTTAACATCAGTCCTGCCGAACTAACAACCAACTGGGAAATTTTTAAGAAATCAACTTTTAAGAAATCAACATGCAACATCAAGTAAGCCCAAAGAGAAAAAGCCCTGTCTCACCTCACTTCGAGTGACCACAATCCTGACCAGGGTGGAGTCATCTGTGCCGGCACCTTTCATAGAATAGTAGAGCCTCTCAGCAAAGAAGGCGGGGCGGTTCAGGGCACACTGCACTGCAAGTTAGACACGCTTCAGAAATGGAATCATGACTTGACAAGTCTATCCCTCCAACTTCATTTATCGCTTCCAGCCTGCCTGTTTCTTTCTTTCTTTCTTTTTTTTTTTTTTAAAGAGACACAGTCTCACTGTGTCAGGCTGGAGTGCAGCTATGCTATCACAGCTCACTCTAACCTTGTACTTCTAGGCTCAAACCTCCTGCCTCAGCCTCAGCCTCCTGAGTAGCTGGGACTACAGGCATGCACCACCTTGCCCAGCTAATTTTTTAAATATTTTGTAAGTTTGAGGTCTTACTATGTTGCCCAGGCTGGTCTCGAGCTGCTAGCCTCACAGGATTCTCCTGCCTTGGCCTCCCAAAGGGCTGGGACTACAGGCATGAGCCACTGTGTCCAGGTACCGCCATTGATTATTTTCTACGTAATCATCTCAGAAACCTGAGGTGAGTTGGGGATGTTCTCTCCCCCTTGATTTTTCTCAGCATCCAACTTCCTAACTGCATCAGACAGATTACCTTCAATTCTAGAAGATCCCCTTTGGCCAATAAATCTTATTTTCTCTCCATAGTTGCAGTGACTTAGATTCTGTACATGTTTTCCCTTTACAGTATGAAAATCTGTAGCATCTATGCCCTAGTAATACCTCACACCAAAAGGAATAATGACAAAAATCTGAATTCTAAAAGATGAGAATATCATCTGGCTCAGAGATGGATATGAGATACTCTCCAATTTAAAAGCGAAAACACAGATTTGAGCAAAGATTTCAAAGCGATGCTCAGAAATCTGACAGGTTTTCTCTTTGGAAAATTCACTTAGCAAAGTCTCCCCCTGCAGATGACAGAGATGTACTAACTGTATGTTTTTACTTTCACTACAACTACTATAGTAACATTTATAAGACATTCCATTGCTAATACCAATGTGTTACTAATATTCTCCTTAGTCCTATATTATCAATGAGAATGAAATCGTTTGTTTAATTTCAAAAGAGAAAAGGGTCTCAGGGCTGAGGACTTAAAAGATATGTTTAGGGGGCTCAAAATGTTTTAATGTGGCACCAGTAGTTCCTTAGGGCTTTCCCATTCACCTTAAAGGAAGTGCTACAATCTATGAGACACTGTTGCATCGTTCCCAAGAAAGTCATATAGATGAAGGCCAAATAATCGCAGAACAACCTTATGTGATCACATCAACCATTCATAGGAAATTGCACTAAAAAATATAGAATTAGCTCAGCTACTGCCTAAGCAGATTCCAGGAGGCTATATTAATTATCATCACTTAATGGGAACAGACTATTCAAAGTTCCCATTCATTTAAAAACAAAGCAAAACAAAGCACAAAAGTATCTTACAGATGGTCTTCAAACCACTTTCAACATATCCGGAAAACTCACGGCCCACACTGCTTAACAAATCTCGATTAGCCATCTGCAAAGAAAAATTACAGGGTTAAATATTTTCACATCTTAGAATAGAAGCCAAATCCTCAAAAGAAAAGCTCATACCCTAGAATAAGCCTCCATGGTAGCTTTCAGCTGAGGAAAGCTTCTCGTGGCAAGGACCATGTTAAAGCAAGATTCATCTGTCCCTAGTCTTCCCTCACCGGCTTGATAGAGACGCTGAGCATCTTCCTGAGCCATTTGGTGGTTTACATTCTGGTTCTCATCACGATTTCCCTGCAAAAGAGAAAGGCAGGAATTAGTAGAAGGAAATAAAAGTTCTATTAAATTTTTGTTCCAACCTAGTCACTTTGGGATTTAAAGGGACAATTTAAATAAATGATCATGGTTTAATGATGTTATGTTAACACGAGAGCTTTCAGAGATTTGAGAGCTAAATTAAACCAGAAAAGGTATAAACTAAAATATTTTCACTAGGAGATATAAACTACCACTGAAGTGGAGAAAGTATAACTCTCCTTAGCTTGGATTTAAAATCAGTATACATTGTACTGAGTTCTACTTTGCATTCATTCATACAACTGAAAGGTACTGAGCACTTTCTTTGTGTCAGGCACTATGTTAGGTGGCAGGGACACAAGATAGACAAGGTCCCTGCCCTCAAGGAGTTTAAGTCTGGGGAGAAAGGATATAATAAGGAGGCTTCATAAACTTCCTTTCCTTCATCTAAGTGTAACCTTAATATGTATTTATTATTACTACATATGTAAAAATGACACATGTGCTTTTTAGAAGAAGCTATAAATAACCCAAGTGCTGCTAGACTATGCCAGTTTGTATGCCAAATTCTTCCCTGGGATAGGAGACAAGGTGGGAGGGAGGAGGCAGCTGGTTTCTCTCAAAACTAGAAACCCAAACCCAAACCAAGGAAAGGCTGCCCTCTACAGTCTCAGTGACCGCTCAATGAACACAACAGAAAGACTGGAGAGATGCTCCTTGAAGGTGGAGAACTGTCTTCTGAAGAGCACCTGGCACAAGGAATATGTACAGGCATATTCTAAATGGGCAACTGAATACAGCACAGGCAAAGGTGCTCAGGAAAAACTTCCCAGATTTTTGCTTTTGGATTTATACATACAACATAGTCCCACCCTGGGGGACTCTTCTGCTCACACCCTGGAAAAGGTATGGCCTTGAACCTTGCACAAAGAAAAACCATGCACCTCATGTAAAGTCCTAATAATCATTCTTTAGCATTAAATGTCTGTTCCTGCTCTTTTTCCTTCTTCTTGTTGTTCCTTTTACATCCTAATGTGCTTCCCTGCTCTGTTACTCTGATGTAGGTAAATTCAGTTTCCTTCAATCCATTTACTTTCTTTTCATTTCCACATCCACCCACTTTTGTGCTCTATCCTTTCTGCAACTACTTCCCCTGGCTCTTAGGAGCCCCTCCTCTGCTTTTAGATCCCGCAAGACAGTCCAACCCTGTGCACTAGCAGGACAGCCCATACCTTCTGATATTGAATAGTCTTCTGCATCATCTCTATCAAACACACCCTCATCATCTCATCCCAAGTGTGTTCCTAATACCATTTCAAATACCCTAATTAGAGTATTTTCTGTCAATTCTGTAGCACATCTGGGAAATCAGAATAAGGAAGGTGCTACTCACAGTATTACTGTGAACCCTAAAATATTTTTCTGCATTTCTGGCTCTTCTCACATGGTCCTCATCTCCTCTAGCACTTCAACAGCAGTCCTGCATGTCTTCAGTTAATGGTCCAGTGTAATAGGCAGGACAGTGACAAGCTTAAATGTACAGTTTCAGGCCAGGTGCAGTGGGTCACACCTGTAATCCCAGCACTTTGGGAGGCCGAGGTGGGAGGATTGCTTGAGGCCAGGAGTTCAAGACCAGCCTGGGCAACATAGCGAGACCTTCTCTCCCCAAAAAATAAAAAAATTAGGCAGGAGTGGTGGTGCATGCCTGTAGGGCTAGCTACTATGGAAGCTGAGGTGGATGGATCACCTGAGCCCAGAAGTTCAAGGCTGCAGTGAACTATGACCACACCACTGCACTCCAGCCTGGCTGACAGAGTGAGACTATGAGTCAAAATAAATGAACAGTTTCATTCTAGCCACAGAGCCTCAAGCGGGTTTCTGATTCCATACAACCTTAAAGAGGTTAATTTCTGATTCCTTACAAAAGCCAGATTTGCAGAAATAAATCACAATAGTAACTACAAAGACATCTGTACACTGGATTCAGTGTTACCCCTCTTAAAAATGGCAATATTTCAAGGTTGCTAAATATCAAAAGGAATAAAGAATGCTCACTGGCAACAGGCCATAAAGTTCCCTTCACCCACACACATACATTCATGTTACACTCACCTGGCACATGGATACAAGTAAACGTTCAAAATGCCCTGATGTATCTGACCTAATGTCCTTTTCAAGGTCTCGTCCAAATTCTGATTGATAACATCTGACAATTTCTCGGATTTCCTGATTTGTTCTTGTGCACAAAATCTCAATCAATACACGCTCCTGAGTTCCTGCTCCCTATGTGAAATGAAAGGAAAATTATATAAAAGAAAATCAAAATTTCTAGAAGTAATTAAATCTTACTGTTTCACCAAGTATTTCTTTGTTCTCTAGAATCGTAAAAGTATATATTCAGATGATGTGAAATAAGGTATTGCTTTATCACTGTAAATTCAGAACTGTGATCATTTGTGGGGTTTTACAAACGAACTAGGGTAAAATACCACAAATAAAATGTAGTACCTGCATCGCGTTCCGTAAACTCCAGGCATCATAATATGTAGGAGGCATGAACAGGGCAAGGATTAGTTCTTCCATATTTCCACTTAACTCTGATTTGAGATCTTTGATTAAATCCTATATTAATTACAAATGCAAGCTTAGTACATGTGCTCTCCAAATTTTGTCACTGACATCTTTTTATAGAAAATATGGGGCTGGGTACAGTGGCTTATGCCTGTAATCCCATCACTTTGGGAGGCCCAGGCAGTAGGATCACTTGTGGCCAGGAAATCAAGGTTGCAGTGAGCTATGATCACACCACTGCACTCCAGCCTGGGCAACAGAGAAAGATCCTGTCTCTAAAAAACATATGGAAATAGACTTGCTTCATAAAAACCTGAATTTCAAATCTGATTATGTAAGAAATATACATATTTAAAGTTTGTTATACTCAAGCAGATGTATTTTATTCATTCTATCAATAAACAATAATAATTATTTTGTTGTTTTCGAGCTGAGGTCTTACTATGTTTCCCAGGCTGGTATGGAAATCCTGGGTGCAAGTGATCCTTCCCCCTTAGCCTCCCAAGTAGCTGGGATTACAGGCACATGCCACCATGCCTGACTAATAACAAATCCACAGTTCTACCACTGTAACAGATACAAAGACAAGACATACATGAAACAAACAATAGTTCAAGCCTCCCAAGTGGCTGGGACTCTATACTTGGCTAATTTTTTCTATTTTTAGTAGAGATGGGGTCTCGCTCTTGCTCAGGCTGGTCTCAAACTCCTGACCTCAAGTGATCCTCCCGCCTTGGCCTCCCAGAGTGCTAGGATTATAGCCGTGAGCCACCATACCTGGCCGAAAAAGGCTTTTAAGAGTAGCAAATAGCAAATATACCACTTCTGAGGTCTCTGAAGTCTAGCTGTCTCTCTGTACCCACAGATACTAATAAAAAAAAGATAGTATTCCAATCTGACATGAATGCAGAGTCTACTGGCCACTGCTGATGTTCACTCAAGAAAAAAACATACCTTGCCATACATGGTCTTAAAAGCTGCTTTAATTTTTTGCCTCTGATCATTGGAACGGTTGGCCACAACATCCACAATTGCTTGCTCGTCTGTCCCTGGAAGAACCATACATTTTTTTTTTTTTTTTTTGAGAGAGAGAATCTCGCTCTAGTGCCCTGACTAGAGTGCAGTGGTGTGATCATGGCTCACTGCAACCTCCAACTCCCGGGCTCAAGCAATCTTCCCGCCTCAGCCTCCCGAGTAGCTGGGACCACAGGCATGTGCCACCACTCCTGGCTAATTTTTTCTATTTTTAGTAGAGACAGAGTCTCACTCTTGCTCAGGCTGGTCTCAAACTCCTGAGCTCAAGTGATCCTCCCACTTCGGCCTCCCAGAGTGCTAGGATTACAGGTGTGGGCCACCATGTCCAGCTCCAGACATGTTTAAGTGAGGACAAAGTCTGTGCTGGGTGCTCCTTGAGGTTATCTCTTAGAATGCTTACAAGGTACTAGGTACTAGATTAAATTGAGGTGTGTGTACCAAGGCTGACACATAAACTTGGTTTATGATATAAGGTTTTATAACCAGCTCCATAAACAAGAAAATTTTTTTTTTATAGTTTTTTTGTAGTTCTCTTATGCTTCAAGTTCCCAGGCCAGTAAGATTTGCTGACCAGAACTTGGTAACTTTCAGTTGCACTGATGCATTCCCTTTTGTGTTTCTTTCCCAGCCTTTTGAAGCTTTACTCCATTGGTTTGTCCAGAGAAGATAAGTGATGCCCCACCACAGATTGTGCCCTAAGTCCCCCTAGGCAGCCTACTCCCTGCATCCTGCCTGCACACAAGGCTGAACGAATGACCAATATTAATGCCCAGCTCATTATACTACTAAAATCCCCACCCTGGGAGGGACTTATCCACCATTCTTTGATCATGGGATCTGTGTACTAGCATGATTTCTCACTTTACTTGCGTGCCCTGCATTCCACCCCAAACATGTAATGATGCTCACTCCCCTCATGCATTATTCATTTCACCTCCAGAAAAACCCGACCCTGTTGATTGGGAACACAGATCTGAGACAGTTCATACCTCCCCCTCCCAGTAGATACATCCACTGTAGTAAATCTTTTCTTCCTGGACAATCCTCATTGTCTCAGTAATTGGCTTTCTGTGCGGCGAGCAACAGAGAACCCCCCCATTGTGGGTTTGTTAACAGTTCATTTTTACTTTAGAATTAATCACTTTAACTTATTATCAATATAAAAGACAAACACCTGTTTTCCTTACCAAAACCCTTCATTGCTTTACGGAGAATTTCTGCATCTCTCATAGCATCGAAGTTGGCAGCTGGTCTGACTGTTCCTTGAGTGCCCTGAGTCATCGCAGCAGGCTGAGAACAAAAGGCATAAAATCCAAATCAGGACTTCCAATAAGTTTCTAACAAAGAAACTTAAAGACTTCCAGAGACATCATTCTTAGGAAAGAAGGCCAGTGTTTGGGTTTTAGGGCAAGGATATAAGCATTTTAATACCAGAGCTCATTCTAGAACAGATAGGAAAGACCTATGCACACCTCCAGACAGAATTTTCTCCTGCTAACGGACACCCAGACATCCAACTTGCAGGAGAAAAGATGGTCAAACCTGTGAAATTAAAGTTACAAATCTTGTCTTTCAATAATAGCTGTGTAGTCCTAGACAAGTTTCTCAATCTCTCTAAAGCTCAAATTCCTCAAATCAGGAAAATAAGCAGCCCCCCCACCCCCAAAAAAAAGTATCACTAAGGTGCTTCTCTTCCGATACTGTAATCCTTCTCCTACTCCAGGCTAAAACAAGCTTGAAAATGCTAGATCTTTATAAATATACAGTATGGAAATCAATAAGAAAATCAAGACAAATCTACGCATAAAAGTATACTGCTTATTTTCCTAGTACCTTAAATACGATATAAAAAAATTAACAAGGCAATTTAAGAATAAAACAGTATTAAGTTAAGGAGCTATACAGAGATAGGGTAAAGATCTGAAATATGAAATCAGAGAGTTTCCCAGCAGGGCTACTAATAAATCAAGTCAAGACTTAACTGGATACCATGTTTAAAGCCCTGCCAATCACTACAGGGACATACAGATAAAATAGATAACATCTGAGTCCTAAAGGAAGTAGTGAGAGATAAATATATGAGAAGTCAGAAACAACTAAAAGCACATACAGGGTACCCAGTGATTAGTCAACATTAGAAAACCTTACTCACTTCACTGATATAATCCAAAGAAACAGGAGAGAAAACAGGATAGGAAGGAAAGGATTCTGTATTGATCTGAAAGAAAAGTGGGAAGTATAAAGGTAAAAGTGGAAAACAAAAACCACCATTCATAAACCACTGCCAGAAATACCAATCAACAAATCGCCCAAGTTCATAGTTATAACTGCTAGTAAGGGCAGGGAAGAGGTAATAGAACTAAAACCAATGCCAAGAGCCATTGTGAATCTCTAGGATAAACCATGAGCATTATCACCTGTGAGAAAGACCTCTGCGTATCTTATCAGAGGCATTGGGACAGTATTTAAAGCAGATGGACTAAAGAGAGCACAAGGTCTAACCGAAGCAAAAATTAAAGTGTTAAGTTACTGTCACAGACCGTTTCCTCTGCTTCGTGGAAACCTCTCTCAGCAAAGGAGTGGTACCCTTCTTTGGCATTATCCCTTTACCTAGACTAAACTTAAAAGGTAGGATTAGGCCAAGCATGGCGGTTCATGCCTGTAATCCCAGCACTTTGGGATGCTGAGGCAGGAGGACTGCTGGAGGCCAGGAGTTTGGGATCAGCCTGGGCAACATGAGACCCCCCACAGCCAAAGAAATTTAAAAATTAGTCAGGCATGATAGCACACACCCATAATCACTGCTATTGGGAAGGCTTAGGTGAGAGGATCACTTCAGCTCAGGAGTTCAAGGTTACAGTGAATTGTGATTGCACCTCTGTACTCCAGTCTGGGTGACAGAGGGAGACCCTGTCTCAAAAACAAAAACAAAAACAAAAAAAGTAGGAGTAAACATACCTGACTAGGGTAAGGAGCTTGTCCTCCAGGATACTGTCCTCCAGGAAAGCCACCTATATGTTAAAAAAAAAAAAAAAAAAAAAGAAAGAAAATGTACAGCAAATAGGCATTACATAATCGAATTTTTCAAAACAGCATTGATTATTATGAATACGGAAACATAAGAACATTCACACTATGATATTCACCAGGATCATTTTTTAAATATTATAATTTACTGAATCTAAAATCAGCTTTGGTCATAAGAACCCTTTTTTTGAGACAAGGTCTCACTGTCGCCCAGGTTGGAGTGCAGTGACACAGTGTATAGCTCACTGCAACCTCCGACTCCTGGGCTCAAGTGATCTTCCTCTCAGCCTCCCGAGTAGTTGGGACTACAGGAACGCACCACCACACCTGGCTGATTTTTCCATTTTTTGTATAGACAGGGTCTCGCTCTTGCTCAGGCTGGTCTTAAACTCCTGGGCTCAAGCGATCCTCTTGCCTCGGCCTCCCACGGTGCAAGGATTACAGGCATGAACCACCGTGCCCAGCCAAGAACCTTTTTAATATTCCATGTCCTACATAAGATCCTAACAAACAATACTTATTTTTCCCCCACGCTTGAACCAGATAAAGTGCCATGGCGCCAGCCTACCTCACAGCAAGCTCAAACTCCTGGGCTTAAGCAATCCTTCTGCCTCAGCCTCCCGAGTAGCTGGGACTACAGGCATGTGCCACTATGCCCAGCTAATTTTTTTTTTCTATGTATTTTTTTAGCTGTCCAGATAATTTCTATTTTTAGTAGAGACAGGGTCTCGCTCTTGCTCAGGCTGGTCTTGAACTCCTGACCTCGAGCAATCCTCCCGCCTCGGCCTCCCAGAGTGCTAGGATTACAGGAGTGAGCCACCGCGCCCGGCCAGCTTCATTTTATTGATTAAGCTTTTCCATCAAATTAATATATTTCATGAAACCATATATTTAAAATTATTTATAGAAATGCATAAACATTTACTGAAGACCATCCCAAATATAAACTAAGTTCTCTCGATGGCAGGCAATCAAAAAACTCAAAATGCCATGATATTGTTTTTCTGTGGTCAGCTGGTACCTACCAGGTAGTGGGACCTGTGCTGGACCACCGCCATAAGACTGTGAAGGTGGCTGTGGATAGCCGGGAAAGCCTGCTCCACCTGGTGGGACTCCAAATCCTTGGCCTGGAGGAACTAGAGAAAAGGACAGTTCAAAAAACTACAGTGACAATACATGACTGCGGAGATAACTTTAGAAAAATGTCTACTGTTAACAATGGAAAAAATATGCTATTAATGCTGTAACAGCAGTCCCTTTTTGTCTAAACTCAGAACTTCAACTTCTCAACAACCCTTTCCCCTGAAAAGATAAAAATTTTTAAATTTTACTTTATTCATCTTCCTTATTAACTTACAAAAGTCTTTTTAACCTTTGGATAAGGCTGTCCTAAAGGTCACAGTCATGTTAATTCAAGTGTCTTAATCATGTCTTAAGATTACAAATAACCATACGAAGCAACTGTTTGTCCATTTAAAAAACAAACAAACAAACAAGATTACAAATAACCAAGGGATTATATGTTGGTCCTTTATTACCATTAAATTTATTGCAATTCCCTTCACAACAGAATGTCTGAAAACTGCTCCCAGCTTTCATACCCCCTGAGAACTTTTATCCCTCTATCTTGCCAGCTAGGTCCCTTACCATCTAAGGTTAGCTAAGAGTGACTCTGATCTCATACAAAACAAGCAAGAATGAACAGGATAAAGGAGAGAAGGAACAAGTGTTACAACACTCCCAAATCATCACCAATTCCACACCCATAACTCACCTCCAGGATAGGATGGAGCTCCCCCTGGCTGTGGGGCACCAGGATAGCCTCCAGGGGATGGATAACCTCCAGGTGCAGGGTAGCCTCCAGCTCCTGGGTAGCCACTACTTGGCACTTGTGGGTAAGCACCTCCTCCCACTGGAGGAAAGCCACTAGGATAAGGATACTGACCTGGAGGGGGAAAAGATGATTCCTGACCTGCAGGCTGAAAAATGAGAATAATTTTAAATGAATGTGCTCACAGAAAAATATGACCTATCTAAAAATAAAGAACAGAGATTACCATTAAGGTATAGCTTCTTTAACTTTTTAAAAGTCCCATTAGAAATCTTGGTGTCTTATTCTAGTTCATAGGTATACTAGTTTCTCAGGACACTTGTCAGAATACAGTTAAATTTAATTCTACTTGGGTGAGGCAAAGAGGGTTTTTTTTTTTTTTCTCTATTTGGCAGTCAGAACCAGGTTCTTCACAAACCTCAAGGCTGCAGGAACTAACAAAGCTCATTAGTTTCTCCATTTTCCTAGCATCTGGAAACATGAGAGAGATCCTCCTCTCTCTATACCCTAAAGGGGTATGCATGGGCCCAGTGTGGTGGCTCACACCTGTAATCCCAGGACTCTGGGAGGGCAAGCGGGGAGGATTGCTTGAGGTCAGGAGGTCGAGACCAGCCTGAGCAAGAACAAGACCCCGTCTCTACTGAAAATAGAAAAAAAATAGCCACATGTGGTGGTGCAAGCCTACAGTCCCAGCTACTTGGGAGGCTGAGACAGAAGGATCACTTGAGCCCAGGAGTTGCTCTGAACTAGGCTGACATCACAGTACTCTAGCCTAGGCACAGAGCGAGATACTGTCTCAAAAAAAAAAAGGAAAAAGGAATTCATAGCTTTCTTGCAATACACCTGGATTTGCTGCATAATATTAAAAAAAAAAAAAAAAAAAAAAAGATGACCTGAGTCACAAATGGAGTGTGACATTTTGGACTTAACAGTTCAGACCACAAAATGTCTAAGAGTGGCAAAGATTGTTACATGTTCACTAAACTCTTCTTCCCCAGGCCACAAAGCTAGAGACATTACATTTCCCTGACCCCCTTACAGTTAGGTAGGACCACATGATTGAATACCAGTGAATAAACACAGACAGAAATGATGTACACCACTTCCAGCCTAGCCCCTAAAAACCTCTGCCCAATCCTCTATGTTCTCTCTCTTCCTTCATCTGTCAGCCATGAGTAGAGGATCCAGTGGAAGACTCTAAGGCGCCAAAGAATGGTATTATAAAATCAATACAAAGGAGAAGTCTGGGAACCAAAGCCTCCTCCCACCCAACTCCTACCGCACCACTGACTTCCAGGAGACTGAAGCAAGCAAGAAATATGTTTTCATTGTGCTAAGCCACTGAGATTTGGGAGTTGTCTGTTTCGGCAATTACACTGACTGAAATGGTTGCCAAAGTCCAGTTTAGTACATAGCGACTTGGGAACATATTCATAGTACTCATCCTTCCTGTGATAAATTCACAACAGCTATATGTTCACTTTGTATGAGTATATACATATTATCATTAACCTGTATAGGCCTTTCTATTCTCCCAGCGTTAGATAATAGCACTTCATACTTAAGAGTATGAAACTGAAATGTTTAGTTCTTACTTACACCTCAGCTCTAAGTTTAGTCCTCACAGTAGTACAGCTATCAACAAGGTGGAACTCTGTAGCACACTTACAAAATGTACTCCAAATACGAAAAATCTCAGAACCACAAATCCAGGGCCCTCTGATCCACTGCAGTTTGTTACTGAGTCAAGCCCTTCTTTATTATTTTAATAACCTTCTAACATGAAGGGTAAAAACCAGTGATTCATGGGATGGACTTAGCTTACATAAATGTCTTACTGGCCCATACAGCAGTTAACATTTTTAAAAACTTCCAAATTTTAAAAAATTTGGTGCCTGAGGCCCCAGATTCAATCCCCAGCACCTCCACCAAAACAAAAAAAAAATGGGGGCAATTTCACATAAAATCCAGGTTCCCGGCTTTACCTGAAGATTTGGAGTATCTAGCAACACTGGGATGGCCTCCCTGCATGGCCGAATCAGGCTACAGCTGGCTGTAGATGAGGCAAGTGCTTTTGAGCTCCCCCATAACCCCTGCCTTCATTCACTTATTCTACACGGTACCTCTGATCTAGCATATCTGTAAGATCAGTAACGGGCTACTCCTATACAACACCTATTTCGAGGACATGAGTTATTTTAGTATTATAAGTGGCAATACTTACAGGATATCCAGGGAAAGGTGGGTAGCCTGTAGGGGGATAGCCTGGGTATGACATTCTGTAACAATAAAAAATGTTCTCTGTAATTTTTTATAAGGGTTAAGGATTTTGAAGATATACAGACACACACACAAGGTTTTATGCAAAATATTACTTCTTTCAAAAGAGTCTACAAGTCACTAAAATGTGGATGTTGGTGGTAGAAGCTTATAAAATACTTCTTCATTTCACAATTTGAGGTAATGGAGTCGGTATAGCAAAAGTTTCAACTTCCTTCCATACCACACAATTGTTGTCATACCTCAATTTACTGGTACTATTATTTAATATTTTTCTTTAAGCCAATTAATTTTTTACTTAAATTTGTTTTACACCACTTCCATAAATGGAAAACTTACCATAGGTTTCTTGCCACAAATAGACAGTAATATTAAAATGAATACATAATTATTAAAAAATGCTTTCTAGGTGCCACAGAAATCCTCTTGTATGATGAAACCATATTATGGGAAACAATGGTGTAACGGTTAAAAGTTAACATTCTAGAATCACACAAACCTGGATTAAGCCCTGGCTTTTTATTTTACTTTTGATTATGGCAAATTTCAAGCTTATTCAAAAGTAAAGATAAACCCCATGGATCCATCACCCAGCTGCAACAACCACCAATTCATGGACAATCTTGTTTCTTCAATACTCTCACTCCCCACCACTCCACTGGATTGTTTTGAGGCACATCCCAGACATTATTTCCTTTTAAACTACATATAAACCTATATATACTCCAGTATATATCTCTAAAACCAAAGACTTTATAAAAACAATTAACAAGGCTGTTTTAAAAATATAACCATGTTTCAATGTCATGATGTATTGTACTTGAAAAATAATATATATAATCATGCCATTATCACACTTCAAAGATATGAATAGTTTCTTAGTATCCTTTTTATTTTTTGAGACAGAGTCTTGCTCTGTTGCCCAGGCTAGAGTGCCATGGCATCAGCTTAGCTCATAGCAACCTCAAACTCCTGGGCTCAAGCGATCCTCCTGCCTCAGCCTCCCAAGCAGCTGGGACTACAGGCATGTACCACCACACCCAGCTAATTTTTTCTATTTTTAGTTGCCCAGCTAATTTCTTTCTATTTTTAGTAGAAAGGGGATCTCACTCTTGCTCAGCCTGGTCTCGAACTCCTGACCTCAAGCAATCCTCCTGCCTCAGCCTCTCAGACTGCTAGGATTACAGCGTGAGCCACCATGCCCAGCCAGTTTCTTAATATCAACATGTCACTGTTAAAATTTCTAGTAACTTTAAAATGTTTTTACTATTTTATTTTGCAATTGTTTATTGACCTCATGGTAGAAAATTTCAAACATTTAAAAGCAGATGGCCAGGTGTAGTGGCTCACACCTGTAATCCCAGCACTTTGAGAGGCCAAGATAGGAGGATTGTTTAGGCCAGGAGTTTGAGATCAACCTGGGCAACACATAGAGACCCCCCTCCCCCCTCCACAAAACCTGGCATACAATTCCTAAAATCCTTAATCTCCAAAGTGATATCTTTTTGTATCCTAATGAGTTGACTGATGGCCAGGTAGCTTCAGTACACAGTTGATCACCAGGAAGTCCACGATGGATTAGAGGGTTGAGATTTTCAGCACCCTCAACCTCCAGGGAGGGGAGAGGGGCTGAAGGTTAAGTTGATCACCAGTGGTTTAATCAATCATTCCACGTTATGTAATGATGCCTCCACAAAAACCCAAAGAACAGGGTTCAGAGAGCTTCCAGATAACTGAACATGTCAAGGTTGCTGAAGGGTTGCGCTCTCAGAGAGGGCATGGAAGCTCTCCATATGCATCATCTGTATTCTTTGTAATAAACTGGTAAACATGTTTCCCTGAATTCTGTGAGTTGCTCCTAAAAATTAGTTGAACACAAAGAGGGGTGGTGGGAACCCCAACTTGAAGCCAGTTGTCAGAAGTTCTGGAGGATCAGACTTGGGACTCGTGGTGGGGTAGGGTGTTCAGTCTTGCGGGACTGAGCCTTCAACTTGTGGGATCTGCTGTATATGTATAGAATATCCCTGAAAAGATACCTGAAGTAGAAAACGGTGGCTGCCTCCCGGGAGGAGAGCTGGGGCACAATGAGGAGACTTACTTTTCAATGTACCTTTAGTCCTTTCAGAATTGTGCACATATCATCTATTTCAAAAAAGACTTTTTAAAAAGTTTTTGTAAAAACCTAAACAAACCCGAGGATGACTCAACAAATTACTTGACTTTGCTCAAGGGAATAAGACTAGACTAGTGAACCCAGAGCTTTTGTTTTCTTTTAAACATTTTCTATCACCAACCACGTATAAAAAGAAAATCATTCTTGGTTTTCCAAACCATCTCCACCCAGTGAGTCAGCTAGTAAAAGGGTTGGGTCTCACTATAGGTGTCTCATAGATGGCATGAAGCCCAGGAACAGAAGAGGCAGCTGTTGCAAATTTATGGGGGGTAAACACAACACAGGAAGGGCGGCTGAAGATGGACATCAGCAGATAAGATTTTCCAACACTAGCCTCTAGGTCTGGAAGGACCATTTAAATCAGACAGCAATTTGGATGAAGAATGAGGCATGGCTAGTCTTCTGCAGGGACAAGTGGGCTGCCACCCACCCACCAGTGAGGACTGAAAGATGGCTTAAGTTTGCAGTGGCCAAAACTATCTCTTCTACCTGCCTTATCTAGTGCTTGAAACTCCTTCCTTGCCTGACAGGTAACTCATTACACTCGTTGCCTAATTAGGATAGATTACTTTAGCAGATTAGCTCCTTATCAGCTGGCAGAAATTAGGGAGTTTAAAGGCAGGCAGAGGCCAGAGACCATGCGGACAAAGGCCCGCTCTGCACACTGCGCAGTCTATTTTCGTTTTCTTTCAGCTTACAAATAAAGTCCTTTTGCTCCCCTTAATAAAAAAAGGCAGTCGGAAGATACAGTCTTCATTGCTGCCACTTTATGGTGGACATCAGCCATCTCCCTCTGTATCTTGGTTTCCTTGGGGATGGATTAGTACCACCACACGTTTGCTGCTGGTCAGGAAACAAGAATCAAATCTGGAATGCTATCCTAAAACAGTTTCCAAGAATTGTAAATCTGAGCAACGTGAGGTTTGTGCATTCTGCCTTAGCGTTCACTGAGCACAATACAAATTTCCCAAGTTTCCCTAAATTCGCTGTGTCACTGGAAAGTCTAGTCACCGGCCAGACTTAGCTTTCGGTTCTGCTCCCTGGTTTCCCTACTCAGCCTCCCTTGGGGTCGCTTCAGCAGGGCTACCCTGTGGCCTCAGCACTTCCACCTGGCGTCCATCAGCCTGAGGGCAGGGCGTCCCTCGGGTCTCCGCACCACCAAGTGGCCCGGAGGGCCGACCGACTGGACTTCGTCTTCCCGTATGCCAACCGGCCGCCTCACCCGTCCCCCCCAATGCGCCCCGGCCCGGCAGCCCCGGTCCCGAGACGCCCACACCGAGTCGCCACCACCCAGGAGGCCCACAGGGCACCTCCGCTGCGCCCGGGCGCGGGGCACACGTAGGGAGGGCCCCACCATCTCTGAGACGGCAGGCCGCAGAGCGGGTCGGGGGCGAGGTGACCGAGGCGGACTAGGGGGTGGGAAAAGGAGGGGGCGCCGTTCCTCACCTGACCCTGGGAGCAGCGTCACAGCCTAACCCTGTCGCCCGCAAGATGGAGCCGGGGCGGGCCCGGGGAGGGCGGGGCGCCGGGCCGCCGCGCAGGCCCGTGACCGTAGCGCCACAACCGGGAACGCCCCGGAGCCCGAGAGCGCGGTGAGGGCGGGGACTTTCGCTTGGTCCCGCCCCTCGGCCCCACCTGCGGGAAAAGCCCCTCCCTTTGGGTGGCCCAGCGGCTTTTATCACGTTTCGCGGTCTCAGGGACCCTCCCCCAATCTCTTTTGGCTCTTTCAAGTCAATTAGGAAGTTGCAGCAGTTCTGGGGGGATCTCGGGGCCCCTTCAGTGGTGGGCGGCAGAGAGGGGCTGAGACTGGGAGGCCGGTGCAGCCTCTCTCTGCCTCCAAAATGCCGTCCTCTGGGAGACGGCGTTTTTTAATAAGCCTTCTGTGAAAGGAATTAATATTTATTGGGAATTCTAGATAGTCGGAACTGGAGATGTACTAATCAAAACCACTACAAAAGGGATTCGAGGCTCCCCTCACGCCCTAGAGCATTAAAGACACATTAGCATTAAACATTTGAGGCAGTTACAAGGGCTCAAACTAATATCTTAACTCGTTAAGGACTTGGTATTCCACAGCAAAAACCAGTCTGTTACCTTTTACAGTGGTTCTCATAATGTAGTTGCCAAATTAGCAACACCACCTGGAAACGTTAGTAATGCAAATTCTCAGACTCCACCTTAGACCCACTCAAACTCCGGTCCAGTAATTTGTTTTAACAAGCCCTCCAGATGGTTCTGATGCACACTAAAGGTTGAAAACCATCAACCTATTACTCCACATGCTTTTCTACCTAAAAGCTTCCTCATGGGGGTGGTATGGAGTGGATTACCATTTTAAGTGGGAAGAGGAGGATAAACATGGCCCCCAAACAGGGGTGAAGTGGAAAGTATTTAATACTTGAAGTACGTCATTGCCAAATTTAACAATAGTAGACAAAACTGCACAACACTCTGGGTACCCAGCATTAATTCCTCAGCTCCCAATAGTCTGTCTACCTGGCAAATAACAAGCCTTGCTGCCCTTTCTGCCCCAGAGACGTCCATAATTTGAGTATTCCCTGAGAAGCCTGTCCTTACTACTCTGTGTACACTACTTCTATGGTGAGGTCATCCCCAACCCCTCCCTCCGCCTTAATGATGACTGTAAGAGGATATTTTCCAAACCTCTTATTTCCAGCCCACTTTTCTGAGCTGTAGGCCCAAATATCCATTATTAGCCTGTTCAGACACTACCACTACATTTCCCATTTCATCCTTTCAACTTGTCCTTCTTTCCTGGCATAAAAGGCACTTCAGGATCAGAGAGCCTTTCCTCATGTTTCCTCTGTCTAGAAAGCACTGCCCACCTTTTTACAATTATTCATCTATTTAGACTTGATCCAAAGGTTGCTCATCTCCCTCCTGGTCCAAGAAACTCTTCCTGACCTACTCTTTTTCCTTGCCTTCCCTTGGGGAGATTTACAGTACTCCCTTTTTGCACTCAACTGGACCTTTTACAGATGTCCACTGTGGCACATTTAACAGTGGAGTCAGAGCATATGAACTTAAACTTAGCAAAAACAAAACAAAATACCTCTGAAGGCCATTGTATGTTCCAACACTGTGTCAGAGTCTGGTGTTTAAGTACACATACTTTTTTTGTACAGTTAGAACAGTAATTTTGTCCGTCAGGGGACACTTGGCAATATTTGGAGACATTTTGGGTTGTCAAAACTGGGGAAGGGTGTTACTAGCATCTAGTGAGTAGAGGCCAGAGATGCTACTAAGTGTCCTACAATGTTGTAGGATGCTATAAAATATCATACAATTTCTACAGTAAACAATTATTCAGCCCAAAATGTCAACAGTGCTGAAGTTAAGAAACCCCACATCATAGTGATCTTTCTAAAGAATAAATTGCATCATATCATTCCTTCGATTAAACTTAATAGGTTCCCACTAGAACCAGAATAAAATCAAAACTCCTGACTGTGGTCTATTAGACCCTATATAATCTAGTCCCTGCCTACCCCTCCCCTCTCACCCCTTTTTACCTTCCTTCTCAATTACTAAGCTCTGGTCACAGTGGCCTTTTGTTCAAACATACCAAGCCTGTGCCCAAACACACCAGAGATTCTCAGGACTTTGCCCTTGCTATTGTTGCTACTTAAAATATTCTCCAGTGTCATCTCAAATGTCATCTCTTCAGAGAGGTACTCCCTGATATTGTAGCATTAGTAGCTGCCACTGCCACCAATATCACTACCAGTTATATACTCATTACTCGATTTAATTTTCTTTATAGTACTTAAAAGTATCTGGAATTCCATGTTTACTGTTTGTCTCCTCCACTAAAATGTAAGCTCCTTGAGAACAGGGATATCTCTATAGCCCAGTAGTAGGTGTTCATTAAATAATTGACTATCTGATGGGCTATAATACGGCCCCTAAAACCAAGCCAACTATGTCATCTGATGATCAACTACAGATTTCTTCCAATACTGGAGGAAAAACTGACTCTAATACACCTACTGAGAGGATCTATGGTAGTCCTATCCTAAGGGATTTTCAAAGGTAGTTTTGAAAATATTTTTTTTTTTACTTCATGTGCTGACTTTAGAATATATAATTATTATATTGTGCTTGCTCATGTCAATCTCTTGTTTTTTGTTTTTTTTTTTTTTTTGAGACAGAGTCTCACTCTGTTGCCCAGGCTAGAGTGAGTGCCGTGGCGTCAGCCTAGCTCACAGCAACCTCAAACTCCTGAACTCAAGCGATCCTCCTGTCTCAGCCTCCCGAGTAGCTGGGACTACAGGCATGCGCCACCATGCCCGGCTAATTTTTTCTATATATATGTTTTTTTAGCTGTCCATATAATTTCTTTCTATTTTTAGTAGAGATGGGGTCTCGCTCTTGCTCAGGCTGGTCTCGAACTCCTGAGCTCAAACAATCCGCCCACCTCGGCCTCCCAGAGTGCTAGGATTACAGGCGTGAGCCACCGCGCCCGGCCTCTCATGTCAATCTCTTATTAAACTAAAACACTTTAAGGGAAGAAGCCATCTTAGAATCTCAGCATTTAGCATGAAGCTAGACAATTAAAATGTTACATACTATCACCACCATTCTACTAAGTTGGAAATTTTTGTGTCACCTGTTTCTGTGTAGTTTGCCTCCTGATTAGACTCTGACTGACAGATATACCATCCTTCATCAATCACAATCAGTAACTATATCCTATAAATTTTACTTTCATGTTCGATCTACAAAGTGTCACTATCTACTTAACTTAAATTACCTCTTACTTTCCATGCTCACCACTATTGTCTTAGCTGACAACTGCACTATCTCTTGTCTGAACCATGACAATAGTGTACCAACTTTCAGTGGAGCACGGTAGCATATGCCTGTAGTCCTAGATACTCAGGAGGCTGAGAAGCCCAGGAGCCCAGGAGATGGAAGCTGTAGTGAACTATAATCATGCCACTACACTCCAGCCTGAGTGACAGAATGAGACCCTATCTCTTGGGGGGGGGGGGAAGTGTTTTTTACATTTTCTAAGATTTACAAAAAAAACTTTTTTTTTTTTTTTTTTTAGAGACAGGGTCTCCCTCTGTCACCCAGGCTGGAGTGCGGTGGTGCAATCATAGCTCACTACAGCCTCTAACTCCTGGGCTCAAACAATCCTGCTTCAGCCTCCCAAAGTGCTGGGATTATACGCGTGAGCCACCACACTCAGCACCCCCCAAAATTTTGAGTTTATTGAAATATATAATTTGCTGATATAAAGTATATAATTCAATGGTTTATAGTACAAGAATTGTGCATCCATCACAATTTTAGAATGGTTATATCACCCCAAAAAGAAATCCCATACCCTTTAGCCATCACTCCCCAACACCCCTATCCTCCCCATCCACATGCAGCCACTCATCTACTTCTGTCTGCATAGACTTGCCTATTCTGAACATTTCATATAAATGCACTCATACAATATGTGGTTTTTTGTGACCGGCTTCTTTCACTTAACATAACGTTTTCAAGGTTCATCCATGTTGTAGCATGAATCAGTACTTCATTCCTTTTTTTTTTAATTTGTATTTTTAAATTAAATTTTATATTTTTAGAGATGAGGTCTTACTCTGTCACCCAGGCTAGAGTACAGTGGTGCAATCATAGCTCATTGCAGCCTCCAACTTCTGGGTTCACAGTCACATGCCACCATATCTGGCTAATTTAAAAAATTTTTTTGTAGAGACAGCATTCCTGCTATGTTGCCCAGATTGGTCTCAAAACTCCTGGCCTCAGGTGATTCTCCTATCTTGGCCTCCCAAAGTGCTGGGATTACAGATGTGAGCCACTGTGCCCAGTGTGTACTTCATTCCTTTTTGGGGCCAAATAATATTTCACTGTAAGGATATACCTCATTTTGCTTATCCATTCATAAGCCCATGGACATTTGGGTTGTTTTCACCTTTTGGCTATTATGAAAAAGGTTGCTATGAATACTTGTGTTTGTATTTTTTCATCTCACATGGGTACAAAGCTATGAATGAAATTGCTGGGTCAAATGGTAACTCAAATGTTTAACTTTTTGAGGAACTGCCAGACTATTTTCCAAAATGGCTGCACCATCTTATTATACATTCCAACCAGCAGTGCGTGAGGGTCCTGATTTCTCCATATCCTCATCAACACTTTTTACTTTCTTTTTATTGTAGCCATCATAGTGGATGTGAAGTGGTATCTCACTGTGGTTTTGATTTGTATTTCCTAATGATTGGCCATCTATGTATCTTTTCTAGAGAAATGTCTGTTCAGATCATTTGCCCATTTTTTAACTGGGTTATTTTTCCTTTTAAGTTGTGGGAGTTCTTCATATATATTCTGGATACAGGTCCCTTATCAGATATATGACTTATCAATATTTTCTCCCATTCTTTACTTTCTTGATAGTGTTTTTTGAAGCAGAAAATTTTAAATTTTAGTAGTCTAATTTTTTTTTTTTTTTTTTGAGACAGAGTCTCACTCTGTTGCCTGGGCTAGAGTGCCCTGGCATCAGCCTAGCTCACAGCAACCTCAAACTCCTGGGCTCAAGCGATCCTTCTGCCTCAGCCTCCCGAGTAGCTGGGACTACAGGCATGCACTACCATGCCCGGCTAATTTTTTATTTATATATATATATATATATATGTATGTATATATATATATATATATATATATATTTTTTTTTTTTTAGTTGTCCAGCTAATTTTTTTTTATTTTTTTAGTAGAGACGGGGTCTCGTTCTTGCTCAGGCTGGTCTCGAACTCCTGAGCTCAAATAATCCACCTGCCTCGGCCTCCCAGAGAGCTAGGATTACAGGCGTGAGCAACCATGCCCGGCCTTGGTAGTCTAATTTATCTATTTTTATTTTGTTTGCTTGTGCTTTTGATGTCCTACCTAAGAAAATACTACCCAATGAAAGTACATGAAGATTTATCCCTATATTTTCTTCAAGGAGTTTAATAGTTTTAGCTCTTTAGGTCTCTGAACTATTTTAATTTTTGCATATTGTGTGACGTGTGGATACAACTTTATTCTTTTGAATGTGGATATCCAGTTGTCCTGGACCATTTGTTGAAAAGTCTATTCTTTTCCCAAATAATTGTTTTGGTACCCTTGTCAAGACAAATCAATTGACCATAAGGTAAAGGTTTTTTTCAATTATTGTTATGGTCTAAATGTTTTGTGTCCCCCTAAAATTCGTATGTTGAAATCCTAACCTCCAAGATGATGGTATTAGGAGGTGGGGCCTTTAGGAGATGATTAGATCATGACTGGGATTAGTGCCCTTATAAAAGAGGCACAGGGGAGCTCAGTCACTCCTTCCACCATGTGAACACACAGTAAGAAGCACTTTAAACCAGGAAACAGGCCCTTACCAGAGATTGAATCTGCCAATGCTTTAATCTTAGAATTTCCAGCTTCCAAAACTGTAAGAAATAAATTTCTTTTGCTTATAAACCACCCAGTTTATGGTATTTTGTTATAGCATCCCAGACTAAAACAATTCTATTTGATTGATCTATAGGTCTATCCTATGCCAGTACCACATTGTCGTGATTACTGTTGGTTTGTATAGGTTGAATATCCCTTATCCCAAATGCTTGTAACCAGGAGTATTTCAGATTTCAAATTTTGAAATATTTATGTTATCTTTAGCACCGCTAATCTGAAAATCTTGAGATCTGAAATGCTCCAATGAGCATTTCCTTTGAGTGTTATGTCAGCACTCAAAATGTTTCAGATTTTGGAACTTTTCAGATTTTGAATTTTCAGATCAGGGATACTCAACCTGAAGTAAATTGTGAAATTGGGACGTGTGAGTCCTCCAACTTTGCAAACATTTTCATTTAACCCTAATGTAATTTTGGGTACTAAGTATTATCTCCATTTTACAAATGAGGAAACTAAGGCTTAGAGAATTTTAGCTTTCTCAGGGGCACAAAATTATCTGATGATTGCTCCAGGATTTATTCTCAGATCTACATCAATCCAAAGGACCACAAATGCTCCTTCTATAATCCAATCTCAATCTCTCTTCCAGACTTAATTTATACTAATCCTCAAATGTACCCTAAACTATCCCCTATGCTTTCTACTTCCAAGCTTCTGCTTCTGCTATTACTTCCACTTGGAATGTCCTGCCCTGTTTCATAAAATTCTAATTCACAATATCTTCATTTTCATTTCATGAAGTCATCTTTTTTCACTCTATTTCCTTATCACTATAAGCCTCTCTTGTATTTCTTATTCCATATTACACATTGCAATAAAGATATCTGTATACATATTATTTCCCTTCCTACATAAAAAATAAGGATGAAGTCTCATTCACCTTTCAGTCTCCTCAAAGCCACAATATAGTACCTTTCACATGGCAGATACTGTTTTGAATGAATAAATGAAATTCTAAAATTACCCCTACTACAGTGGGCAATAAAACTATATATGTGTGCACTGGGGTGATGACGTATGTGTGGATGAAGGTCATGGCAAGACTAGGAATGGAAACCTAGGGAATGTCCTAATCCTGAGAGTGTCGTAAGAGAAGAATGATATGAGACAAGTGTGTGGTGGAGTGGCAGGACCAAACAGAGAGCTGATGCTAATCACTCATTTGGCAAGAAACTTCGAATCTTGAGGTTTTGTGTGAAGATGAGTAATACTTGCCAATGAATAGGAAATAAGATAAAACAAGTGGTTTAAGAAGCCCCAAACCGAGTTTATTATGATATAAAACAGGGGATAACAAATAGCTCGAGTATATTCAGGTAAAGTCTGACATACCCTGAGATATCTAGAATATAACACCAGGGCTCCTCTAGGGTCAGAAGTCTCCAAGAAAAAATAGGGAAATGAGACATTTCTCTCAAAAAAAGACATGAAATAGGACAGTGTGCCAAACCTTACAACCTCCTCCATGTCTCTGACTTTCCTGACTTGTCCATTCTTGAACCACTTCAAGTCATCAACACCTCTCCATTTTTTAGCCCAAATTGCTCGATGAGAAGAAAGTCTTTTTCAGATAGAACAAGGTGGTTCTCATTCTTCTCCTCAGTGCTATCTGGCCCCAGTCAAACGGTGTAATTTCCTCACAAAGGAAACTCTTAGGAACTCTACACTCTGGAAAGACCAACATCAGGGCTTCTTGCCAACCACTAAATCTAGAATCCTATCTCTAGAAGCTACTGTGGCTAAACTCTTAGAAATGAGTCATGTAATACAGGAACTCTCATTCAGCTGAGAATCTTTACTCAGATAGTGAATGAGGTTTAGAATATAGTGGGTTTCAAAGCTGGCAACAACCTGGCGATAACAGGGTAATTTCATCACAACCTCTTCATTTTCCAGACATCCAGTCAAGATCTATTTAAACCCCACCATCTACTTTCTCTTCCAATTGCCTCTTATCCAGCTGGCAGGACCTTCCAAGAAATATGATATAGTAGGCACTGCAGTATACTGGCGGCTTGTTGGGGTTGGAATAGACCTGTTCAGGTTTGAGGGACATGAAAGGATTAGCCCCATAGGCAGTGATGTGTGTATCCAGTTCCACCAGAATCTGCAAAGAGGATGCCAATTCCTGATGGCTGTGGAAGAGAGATAAGAGAAATTGCTCTAATGATTATAAGAGATAAGGGAGAAATTGCTAAAGAGCCTGACATTTCTATACTCAAAAATCCCTCAAATTACCCAAGGCTACACTAGGCAAGAGATATCCCTTCCTCCCAAATGTCTCACCAAATATCCAGTTAACTAGCACAGGACTTTGTTCCAAGGGAATGAAAAAGCCACATGTGAGAAGAATATCCTTATCATAAGGTAGATGAGCAAGGTGAGAGTAAAATGAGCTCATCTTTCTTTATAAAGACAGGTGTGAGTGAGTCACGGGAGTATTACATATATGAAGAGGTCAAAACCTGTAAACAGTAATCAATGTAGGGATCTTGTAGTCACGAAGTAGCAGCAAGGTGGGCAGCCAAGCTTCCATCAAGTCTGGGGAGGAATGAAAACCTATGGTACAAAAATGGAAATAGGAATAGGGAGGGGAAAGACTGAAGTAGATTGTAAGAGCAAGATATTTCTTTGATTGTGTCCACACCACCCCTCACCTTGCTCATCCCCAATACTCCTCATCATCCACCCCAGTGTCTTCAATTCTTTTGTTTTTGTTTGTTTGTTTTTAAAGACAGGGTCCTGCTCTGTTGCCCAGGCTGCAGTACAGTGGCATGATCATAGCTCACTGCAACCTGGAATTCTTGGGCTCAAGGGATCCTCCTTCCTCAGCCTCTTGAGTAGCCAGGACTACAGGTGGACGCCACCATGCCCGGCTAATTTATATTTTAAATTTTTTGTAGAGAGTAGAGACAGGGTCTCACTATGTTACCCAGGCTAATCTTGAACTCCTGACCTCAAGTGATCCTCCTACCCTGGCCTCCCAAAGTGCTGGGATTACAGGCGTGAGCCACCACACCAAGCCTTCAGTAGAAAATTCTGAACACACAGGTGTAGTATATATGGCAAATTATCAACCAAGATTGTCATCACATTGTGTTTAATGAGACCAAATGAATGGGGTTGCAAAGATAAAAGATGCAAAATTCAGGATGGAAAATTCTCAGGGAGAGCCAAACAGTATTCCTCTGAACCAATGACTCTTACCTGGATGGAATGCCACTGCCAAATCTGGACGGGCTATCTGCCCAGTCTCTACCTGCTCCTCCCAGAAGTCATGATAGAGGTCCCTGTGGCCACTAAGCTGAATTGTGCCTGGTTCTAGGGGTGAAGTTGAGGTGCTCTGTGAAAAGCCAGTAGCCACGTCTACACCCACCATGATCACACGGAGTCCAAGGTGTCCAGGAAACATGTAGCCAAGCTCATCATAGTCCCCAGGGCGAGCAAGAAATGTCTCCACATGGGAAGCACCAATCACATGTACTGTGCTTCCTCCAGTCTTCCTAACATCTATCCCCAAGGCCCTAAGCCCTAGGCCCATTGTCAAGGGCCTTGACAGGGCATCTGTCAACAGCCGCTTCAAAGATCCCTGCAAGATATCTGGGTCTGGCCTTGGCCGTCCTACACTGGCCCATAGGGTGGTCATGGCATGACTACCTAGGACAGCATCCAGTGTAGCATCTAGCTGTGACCCTTTCATAGAAAACCAGGTGTCCCAGTCTTGTACAACTTCAGCCGGCAATGGCCAAGGTCCTGAGGGTAGGACAAAATCACCTGAAGGAAGAAGGAATAAGAGGTAACCTAATTGTAATCATCAGAGAAATGCAAATTAAAACCACAATGAGATACCACCTTACCCATCAGAATGGCCATTGTTAAAAAGTCAAAAAACAGATGTTGGCATGCATGCAGTGAAAGGGAAAGGCTTATACATTGTTGGTGGGAATGTAAACCCCTACAGCTCTATGGAAAACAGCATGGAAATTTCTCAAAGAACTCAAAGTAAACCTACCATTTGATCCAGTATTCCCTCTACTGGGTATCTAAGGAAGTCATTGTATAAAAAAAAGACACCTACATCCAAATGTTTATCATAGTACAATTCACAATTGCAAAGATATGGAATCAACCTAAGCGCCTACCAATTGAGGAGTGGATAAAGAAAATGTAGTGTATACATTAATATATACCATGGGGTACTACTCAGCCATAAAAAGGAATGAAATGTCTTTTGCAGCAAGTTGGATGGAACTGGAGACCATTATTCTAAGTGAATTATCTCAGGAATGGAAAAACAAATACCACAAGTTCTCTCTCATAAGTGGAAGCTAAACAAGGGGTGTATATGGTCATAAAGTGATGTAATAGATATTGAAAACTAAAAAGGGTGGAGGGTGGGAGGGGGGTGAGGGATAAAAATCTGCCTATTGAATACAATGTACACTATTCTGATAATGGGTACACTGAAAGCTCTGACTTCAGCATTATACAATTTATCCATGTAACAAAAAACACCTGTATCGCCTATATCTATGGGGAGGGGGGGAAGTAACCTAATCCTTTCCTGGCTTCAAAATTCCCTTCTCACTAATGATCAATATTCTCTCTATGTTCACCCTGCCAACCAGTGACCAGGAGTACTACATCCCTTACCCCAGGTTCTTCTTTTTTCATGACAATATGCTTTCCTGTATTCCTTCAAGTACAACCAACTATGACCATTATAGCAAAGTTTCCCAACACTACCACTCCACCTGTGACCAGAAGCCATTCCATGAGACGGTCCACAGCCACAAGACGAAGCTCTTGACAAACCCTCCTGTGTGCTGGCCAGTCTGACTTCTGGCACTCTGGACCACAGTAATAGACATTTCTGCACCTGAGAAAATGAGTCACAGGAATAGATGTTGTATACATAAAGGTGATTGGGGGTGTCTGGGGAAGGGATTGATATTCCTATATCTAGGAAGAAAGATCAGTGAATAGGTCAGGAAGGTAGGGAAAGGAATGACAGCTGATACAACAAATTTGGGGACTGCATTTGGCAGAAGAGGTAGGAGATAGTTGGAAATATAATTATTCTCCCAGACAAAGTGACACCATAGTCTCTATCTATCTGGAACATCTCACTTTTTATATCTCTTTTAAAACAAAACAAAACAAAACAAAACACCAGGAATTTGTAGCTGCCCTCTCATCACAGGTATGGTTCAACTCCAACCTCCTTAGAGCAGATGTGGTCTTACTCTTGGGGTACTTAAGAAAAGGGAGACAGAGAGGATTGTATTGTGGTCTCTTGTCTCACTTCCCCATAACACCAAAAATAAGCAGGATTAGAACCCTGTTATGATCACTCTGTAGTACGGATGATACAAAATAAGGAAAGAGCCTTAAGTTATTTAGAAACCTTTCAGACCTTTCCTTTTAGAATGAGGTCTTAGTACAGAGTCATTTCTGAATGTCTCCGCATTAGTCCCCCACAAGTCAGTCACCTTTTGCAGTGCCGGAGGACCTTGGAGTCTGAAAGGCCACTAGGGAGTGCTCTACAGTGAGCACAGAATCGGAATGTGTCCTCCATCCTCTGGAACATTTCTTGAGGACATCGAAATCCAAAGCCTGATACGGGGATACCCCCATCTACCACCAGCCTGCAGAAACAGCAGGGGGAAAGAAAGGCAATAAGGAAAAGAATATTTCCAAAATCTCTCATGTCCCCCCACTACCTCTTATACCACCTACTCCTATGTCTCCTACTGACATCATTTCTCACTTAAGCCAGTTATATTTCTTCTATAGTAATAAAACTAGCAAAAGTTAGGATGTGAAAACCCCTCATTGCAAATATCCCGTATTGCCCAAATTATATTCCCTTTCTATCTTCTGAAATCACTTCTACCAAAGACAATATATCCCTCTTCCATAAAGCTGGTCACTCACTTGTATTCTTCATAGCTTTTCATATTCAGCTTTTGAAGGATCAGCTGGGATAGGCCAGGAACATTATTCTCCAAGGATAAGAAGCCAAGTGCATCAATGCTAGGGCCAGGTTGTGAGGGGGTCAGAGGCACAGGGGTAACAACTGTGGGTGGGGTCACAAGCACAGGAGCCACAGATGAGGGGAGTTTCTTGTGCCTTCGTCGCCGGGACCGTGGAGCCATGGCCTGTCCAATGATACCTGGAGACTATATGCAGAACAGATATGGAATGGAATTTTATAAGTTGGACACATAGTATTTTCATATGCTTGACTTTCACTTCTCCTTCTGGTCTCTCAGACCCAAGTTATCAGTAAGATTTAGTATTTACTGATTATTGATCACCATAGGCAGTTGTGAAAAAATAGAGAAATAATTATATATGAATATAATTTATACATATATGTGTTACATATGAAGTTCTATACATAATGTAGTAATATGTAAGTAAATGCATGAAAAATATCTGGGAGGGCTCATAGAAAAGTGATAACAGTGATTAACTCTGAGTAGGGTAAGAAGGCAATGGGATAGGAACTGGGTTGATCAAGGGGGACTTTAGACTTACCTGTAATGTTTGACTTTTTTATAAGATATTCATATATTTTTAGTGTATTTTCAAAATCGACTTAAAAGAGGAAAAAGCAACAGAAGTTTTGGCTGTCCATAACTACCATCTATTTGGAGAATTAACCAATCTAATCTAGCTGGAGAAATAAAATATTCATTTTAAAAGACCTATCATCACATTTACAAGCAATAAACTATGAAGTAAATGCATACCACAATGCTAAGAGTTATGTAGTCAAAGCAAGTCAGACAGACAAATTACAAGGAAAATTTCCTAAAGAGGTGAGTTTTGAAGTAGAAGTAAGCCTACACCCTTGTACTACCTAACTAGGACTTTGTGACATCTTTCCCTGTCTCATTTTCTCTCGTGTTTTCCACAAGGGCTGAGCAAACAAAAGGGACCATATTGAGAAATAGTAAGACATCCATTTATTCAATATATGTTTACTAATAAACAGATAAAATAATTTGCAGAATACTATATAGAAACAAGTAAGAAAAATACGTCATATCTCATCTAAATGTCCTATAGGGGGATTAGATGTAAGCTATAAAGCAAGGTATTATTATATATAAATCCTACAAGAAAAGTGAAAGCACTAATGGAAGATCAGAAGAGATTCTCTTCAGAGGGTGAGCTATAGGAAAACTTCATGAAATAGGTAGCAGTTGGAATAGACCTTGAAAAATGGGAATATTTTGAATACATGGAGACAGGGAAAAATGAATTCTAAGCAAAGAGAAGAGAATGAGAACAGAAATGTAAATAGGCCCACTCTGGAAATTAAGAAACAGAATGACTTGAGTTTCAATGTTAAGTCTAGAGATCTAAATATAAGGGCTAAAACTATAAAAATGTTAGAAGGTAACAGGGGAAAGCTTCATGACATGGATTTGGCAAAGATTTCTTAGATAGCAAAACACAAGTAACAACAATAACAACAACATAGATAAATTAGACCCCATCAAAATTAAAAATTATTGTGCATCAAAGGACACTACCAACAGAGTCAAATGACAACCCACAGAATGGGAGAAAATATTTGCAAATCACGTATCTGATAAGGGGTTAGTATCAAGAATATATAAAGAACTCCTACAATTCAACAACAAAAAAACAGACAACTCCAGCCAGGCACGGTGGCTCACGCCTGTAGTCCTAGCACTCTGGGAGGCCAAGGAGGGCAGATTGTTTGAGCTCAGGAGTTCTAGACCAGCCTGAGCAAGAGTGAGACCCCGTCTCTACTAAAAACAGAAAGAAATCATATGGACAGCTAAAAATATATACAGAAAAATTAGCCGGGCATGGTGGCACATGCCTGTAGTCCCAGCTACTCGGGAGGCTGAGGCAGGAGGATCGCTTGAGCCCAGGAGTTTGAGGTTGCTGTGAACTAGGGCTGACGCCATGGCACTCTAGCCCAGGTGACAGAGCAAGACTTCGTCTCAAAAAAAAAAACAAAAAAAACACAGACAACTCAACTAAAAAACGGGCAAAATATTTGAATAGAATTTTCTAAAAGAATATATGCAAATGGACAACAAACAAGAAAATACGCTCATTAGTCATGAGGGAAATGCAAACCAAAACCACAGTGAGATATCACTTCACACCCACTAGGAGGGCCTATTATTAAAAAACCAGAAAACAATAAGTGCTTATGAGGATGTGAAGTAATTGGAACCCTCATGCACACTTATGGGAATGTAAAATGGTACAGGCACTATAGAAAACACTATGGTAATTCCTCAAACCGGCAATTTCATTCTTAGGTATATATACCAAATAACTAAAAATAGGTACTCAAACACGTTTACACATGAACATTCACAGCAGCACTATTCACAATAGCCAAAAGGTAGAAATAATCCAAAGATCCACCAATGGATGATAAACAAATTAGAATTCAATAAATATTATTCAGCCATAAAAAGAAATAAGGCTGGGCATGGTAGCTCACACCTATAATCCCAGCACTTTAAGAGACCAAGGTGGGAGGACTACTTCAGACCAGGAGCTGGAGATGAGCCTGGGTAACATAGCAACACCCTGTCTCTACGAAAAAAGTTTTTAAAAATTAGCTGGGTTTGGTGGCTCGTGCCTGGAGTCTGAGCTACTCAGGAGGCTGAGGCAGGAGGCCCACTTGAGCCCATGAGTTACACTGAGCTACAATCATACCACTGCACTGTAGCCTGCGCAAGAGAGTGAGATCCTATCTCTAAAAAAAAAAAAAAAAAGAAAATACTGATACATGCTACAATGTAAATGAACCCCCAAAACACTATGCTAAGTGAAAGAAGCCAGACACAAAAGGTTACATGTTGTATGATGCCATTTATTTGAAATATATGGAATAGGTAAATCCAAAGACAGAAAGCAGATCCAGTAGTTGCTAGGGGCTAGGTGGAAAGGAAAATGAGCAGTAATTGCTTAACTGTTATGGGATTTTCTTTGGGGTAATGAAAATGTTTTGGAACTAAACTAAATGTTTTGGAGGTTGTGGTTACATAATATTGTGAATATACTAAATGCCATTTAATTGCTAACTGTAAATTAATTTTATGTTATATGAATTTCACCTCAATTAAAAAAGAAAGAAAGAAAGGTATCCGTAGAGATTGAGAGGCTAAAAAGTTATTAATCCCCAGATTAATTGCCTCCAGGAATAGAGAAATGATAGATAATAAAAACACTGGCAGTGGTTAGTTTTACTGTGAATGCGGTAACTATTGAAGCTCAAAATAGGGATCATGTTTTGTTACAAAAATGGTCTGACATTTGATCCTTCTGGACCATATCTGTTAGGGAAAAAACTCCACAATCATCACGCAGCCGAGATGTAGGTAGGTGACAAAAACAAACAAACAAACAAAAAAAATCCTGGAATCAACCAGCTCATACCCCTTTCTTACAACATGACTCTTGCAACCCTGTGTCCTTCAGGTTAATGGAGGAAAGAATTTGTATTTTCCTATGTACTTTTTCTCTTTACTCTTATGTTTTCATCTACTCTCTTAATATCTCCCCTCATCCCATGGGTGAATGGATGGTTTCAGAGTCCATAGAAAAGAGGTAGCTAAGTTCATCTGTATACCATATCCTCTATATTACCGTAATGAAGAAGAAATTGGTCCTAACGATATTAGATTATGTTAGGGTTTAAGGGTCACATCCCTTTACTAAAAGGTGAATGGAATTGCCCTTCACACTTTATGACCCCATTTCTAACAACTGACTGCATTCTGCCCTCCACTTTTTTGTTTTGTTTTGTTTTTGAAACAGAAAACACCTCTGTCGCCTGGGCTAGACTGCAGTGGCATCATAATAGCTCACTGCAATCTCCAACTCCTAGGCTCAATCGATTCTCCTGCCTCGGCCTCCTGAGTAGCTGGGACTACAGAGGCATGCCACCATTCCCCACTAATTTTTTCTACTTTTTGTAGAGATGTGGTCAGGCTGGTCTTGAACTCCTTGGCCTCAAGTGATCCTCCTACCTTGGCCTCCCAGAGTCCTAGGATTACAGGCGTGAGCTACCATACAGGGCCTGCCCTTCACTTTTAATCACCATATATTATCATTGCTTTTCCAGAATCACTGCCATTCTAGAAAAGCATCTACTCTACCTACCTGCCTCAGGCAACGTAATACCTTCTTAACCTTGAAAGAATGGACTTTTTTTTTCTTTTACAGGTTATGTCTCAAATCAAAGACACTTTGATTTATGACAACTCTAGGGTCTTAAATCCCAGAATTTACAACATCTCCCTGAAGTTAAACCATAAGCCTTTTGCTGCAATGCAAGTCAATTAAGGTCAGAAAGGTATTGTCTCACTTATCTGCATTTCCAAGGACAGGTCTTTCTCCAAGGAAAGATTAACTCTTGGCAATCCGGTAATTGGCTGAACTGGCTAGAAGTCAAAAGGATCACACGGTTTAGGGAGCAGGAGTGGTGGTGGTAAAATCTCTAATATCATCGTCTCCTCTAGAACACAAGGTTCAACACTCAAATGAGCTAGCTTTTTGGCAGGAAGGTAAAAAGGTGGGAATGAGAAGCCAGGTCTTTGCATTTGCATCTATGTACACCACCAGGCTCATGTCTGAGTTTGTGGCTCAGACACAGCTTCCCTGGTTCTAACTTTCCTAAACAAGCTGCAGTCTCCTCTAAGTTCAAGGGGTGTAAACTGAGAGAAACAAAGGGTGGGGGGAAACAGGAGACATAAGGGAGAAGTTGGAAAGAATTGCAGTAAGCTCTCAGAACTTTCCAGAGTTCAGAGTCTACCCAACCTAGAAAAGGAATCAGTTTAACTTTTTTCTAGCCATTCCCAGTGACTTGGGCTCTAATTTATTCCCAGTATATGGAGAGAGAGAAAACCAACACCGAGAACTGAAAAGGAGAGGAGACATGAACTTGATTACATAGAAAAATTATTATCCTTCATCTCCAAATTACATACCAAAATATTAACCTATTACCAGACCTAGGTCTTCCATCTTCCTCCTTACCACGAAACGTCCCAAGCTTCACCTAAACCACAGTCATCTTCTCATTATCTCCAGACCAGGAGGGCCCATCTAATTTTCTCTAATTCACCAGCAAATACAATTTATCTTTGGAGAGGGAGAAGGGGCAGTGAAACTGGTCACTGGGGACTCTCAAAAGGGCCACAAAAAGAGAAAGAGAAAAGGAGAAATACATTAAGAACACTGCAATTATGACCACATTCAGCTGCTTAATCAGTGATTAACACTCCCTGGGGTGAAAAATACTTTACTCAATTATAAACTAAGCAAGCAGACAGGTTGATAGGGAAAAACTTACCCTGCTAAGCCCTCAGCTTCCTTCCTTCTCTCTTTCCTCCAAGTGAAGTAAGTGCTTGATCTCCTCAAATGTAGGTTGTGGGTTACTTGCAGCTGTCCCTTCATATCACTTTCCTCTGCAAACTGCTGAAATGCTGGATCTCAGTGATTAAGTGTGCCCTGCCAACCAGATAGACAAGGCTGAATTCTCCTTCATTAGGCAAGTAGGGACCTGGCCCCTTGCCTGGGGACTTCTCTCTTTCTAACCCTCATTCTCCGCCAAGAAGGCTCAGGACTCTATCAACACTCCCAAACTCACTAAAGGCCAGGCAGGCTGAGGAAAAATGAAACGTACTGCTTCCTGAACCTCTCTCACTCAAAGCACATTTCTGTTCTCAGTTTACAACTTTAGGAAAAAACCCTGGGGATTTAATGCAGAAGTCAGTATTTGGCTGGAAAGAGTAGACATCAGCCCAGAGAACAGGAACCCCTGGAGTCCTGTAAGTAAATCTAGACCCAGGATGAGTTGACTCAAGCCCAATGTCCTTTTTTAGCATAACAAACACTGTTCAAACAGAACTCAACAATGTCCAGTCTAGGCTTAAGTACAAATATAACATCCAAGAAAGGAGAAAAAAATGGTCTTTTAATGGTAACAGAAGAAAATCAAATATAGGGGAAACATGCAGAATTAACTTGTAAAATTCACTTTCCCTCAAAGGACAGCAAAGTACTCTCTCAGTGAGTGTCATCAGGGGCACTCTATCTATTTCAAAAGAGGAATAAATGCTTCTGGAATATTAAAATAAGCAAGACCAAAATTTTAGTTAATGACTAAAAATGCATACTATTTCTAGGAAAAGAAAAGAGAAAAGAATCAACTCAACCATTCTCTCATTCCTTCTTGTAATGGATGCCGATGTAGGGAATTCAATTCCACATTCCAGCTCCTGTCAGAAGTTGATAGGGCAGTGGTCTTACATGACTGCAAGATCTGGTTTTCTGCTTACATCTGACCCCAGAAGTCACTTACCTGCTTCTGTGAACATCATCAAACTGGGGAACAGAACCACCTGCAATGAGGTCCTGGAACGTGGTAAATCAAATCCACGCAGGAATCTCAAACAGTAGAAAGCACAAACTACAAGTAGGGAAGGTGGAAGAAAAGTGTTAAGGATTCACCAAAACATTACATAACATTATGCAGAATGGCTGTGGACAGAGAAAAACTAGTTGCAATAAGCAAAAACCCTGAATAAAATAGGTAGGATTAATTTTGAGTAAAAGTTCAGGACAAATTCAAATTTAACTGGCCTCAAAATTTAACTGAGAATCTCAAAGATTTTGAGTTCTGAGGGCTGGGCACCGTGGCTCACGCCTGTAATCCTAGCAACTCTGGGAGGCCGAGGAGGGAGGATTGCTTGAGCTCAGAAGTTTGAGACCAGCCTGGGCAAGAGTGAGACCCCGTCTCTACTATAAATAGAAAGAAATTAGCCAAACAACTAAAAATAGAAAAAATTAGCTGGGCATGATGGCACGTGCCTTTAGTCCCAGCTACCTGGAGGCTGTGGCAGGAGGATCGCTTAAGCCCAGGAGTTTGAGGTTGCCGTGAGCTAGGCTGACGCCACAGTACTCTAACCTAGGCAAAAGAATGAGACTCTGTCTCAAAAAAAAAAAAAAAAAAACCAATTTTGAGTTCTGTTAATAATGGCTGAACTGAAGAAAGTACAAGAAGTTAGAGATTGACTTTTCTAATTCAGAAATATCATCTTTGAATATAAAGAGGAATGCTATATATAGAAAAAATTTGATGTTGAATATTAACTTATATTTTACCATCACTATTACTTGCTCTGATAGACATTTAAAGTTATAATTTAGAAAAATGAATGCACAATTTGCATTCATGAGTTGTATTTTAAAAATCTTAATAAATGGCTGGGCGTGGTGGCTCACACTTGTAATCCTAGCACTCTGGGAGGCCAAAGCGGGTGGATTGTTTGAGCTCAGGAGTTCGAGACCAGCCTGAGCAAGAGCGAGACCTTGTCTCTACTAAAAGAATAGAAAGAAATTAGCCAAACAACTAAAAGTATATATATAAAAAATTAGCCGGGCATGATGGCACATGCCTGTAGTCCCAGCTACTCGGGAGGCTGAGGCAGTAGGATCGTTTGAGCTCGGGAGTTCAAGGTTGCTGTGAGCTAGACTGACGCCACGACACTCTAGTCCGTGCAACAGGGTGAGACTCTGTCTCAAAAAAAAAAAAAAATCTTAATAAATGGTTTGTTGTGAAACTAATTATAAAGACTAGAAAGAGGTTCCTATTCAACAGGTAGGAAGTGATCTGTGAGGCACTGGGTGATAAAGTGGTATACATTCTTCATGTATAACACATTTTTAAAGTTCTGTTCCTTTCTCTTATTTTCCTCTTCTTAATTTTTGCCATCAACCCATACTTCCTCTAGTTTGCCAATAGTGCTTTATGCTCACCCATGATTCCCACAAACACTATATAACCCTAGTAATGAACTTAAGGGCTAAGGAAGTTCCTGGCACCTGATATACTAAACTCTTACTCTAGAAATGAATACCTTTCATAAAACAATAACATCAAAAAGAATCTTTAAGATATGCAATGCATAATAACTTTAGAGGCAAGTCATGGACTGGTATGCAAATTAATATTACAGCAAGTAGAAGCTGTAATAATCAACAATTTGAGAAGTTCTGTTTGTTACTTAGAATTAGGCAAGTATACATACATTGATTTAAATTAATGCTTTATATCTTATAATTATTGTTGAGAACTATAATTAAAGTTATATAATTATTGTATTATAAAATCTTGAACAATATCCTAATTTCCCTCAATTTGCAAAATCCTATACTTATTTTGATTATGGCAAAGAAGAGAGGAATATAATGGTAGGAAAATGTAGTATCACCAATATTTTTTCTCCTTATTGTTAAAACACCAATAAATTACCAATACTACTGTAACAAAATACTAATCAATGACATATTTTCTTTCAATTAAAAGATAATAAAAACAGTGATCTTAAATAAATAGATTTAGGAGGCCTACAGTAGGCATCCAAAGTCCTCTAGTGCTCAGTTACTAATGCTCATGTAAAACAAGTGTAACAAAAATTTTTTTAAACGCAGATTTTATAAAGACAAGAATTTAATTTATCAAATCACTATGAACTATCCACGAGATAATCTTCTCCAAAGGATATTCCAGCTCTATTAACAGGATTTTCTGATTTGCCTCAAAAGGCCAAATCAGACTGTATCTTCCAAATAAAACCCAACACAGAGATAGGAGCAGCGGCCCATGCATGGAATTTATTGTGTGCTACTGTTTATAAAATACTCGAAAAGTCCTGCACATGCATAATATTTCCAACTTAGACAGGAGACCATACAGGGTGCACTTTCTGGCAAACAAAACAACAGATGGTTCCGCTGCCTGGAGCTCTGAGTTGTATTCCAGGGCATGAGGGAAGCAGGCCACCAAAGTAAAGGGAAATACCAAACTACAGCGGCAATCAACACAGGTTGATAATTGTGAAAAATTAGCACATGGTTCCATTTAGTTTAACCAAGCAGATCAGTAACTATCAAAAGAAAAATTTCAACATGCAGTCTTGACTTTTATGCTTCCACTAACATCTGAATGATTGAACAGAACCATTGTTTCTAGGCTGCATTGCTTAATCAAAAACACTTCCAGAACATTTTAAAATTTCCTTTGCATTAAAACATAAAAATGATAGAAAGCCAGCAGCAAATCATCCTGGTGGCTATTTATGCAACTTGAGTACTCACAATAAACTAAAATTTCTCATAACATCTAGGTAACCTATACATGTCGTACCTGTACATCATAGGTCTATATATTAAATATTTGCAAAATGAAAACATGCATACACAAAATACGTCAAGTTTTACAGACATGATTTGAATTAAAATTTACTTTGACAATGTACAAACTTCTTTTAAAGTATCTTAAATGAGTAATTCTGTAATTCTTCATAATTTTGCAATTTAGAGGTTTTCTTTTTAAATCTCTGGGATGTAAATCTCAAAAGATCTGGGCAAAAAAGATTCTCAATTAATTTTTAGATTTGTGTTCAAGTAACAGAGTCTGCCTAGTTATAGGTTATGCATTCATAATTGAAAAATACCAAGACTATGTTACAGAATTAGCCACATTTCAGAACTATTGACCTGAGGTCAGCATTTTATAATGCTGGGTTTCTCAGCATTTTGCCCACAATTCAAAATATAGCTAGTAACCTCAGAAAGGTATTTTAAGACCATGCTAATTCATCCTTTAAAGATATTTCATGGAAAAAGAAAAGTCCACATTCGCTCTTAGAATTGCGTTTGAAGTCATAGTTGAAAAACAAATTCTAATTCTACTGAGGGGGAAAAAGAAATCTCATTTGTAAACTTAAATGTGTGAACCACAAGCATAAATGGAGGTGTAGATGCCCTCCACTGGAAATTGCCCCAAGCCCCTTGCTCACTGCTCTCCACATTGGCAGCGATGACCCAATCTTATCAGACAGCACAACATGTCCCAGGGCCCTCAAGCCTCCATCCAGGAAGGGGCTGGGATTTCAAAAGCACAATGGTTTCTGCAGAGGGACTGTGTGACATTTACAGTCAGTTTGGCCAACCCCTCCAGCTCCTCGGGTGATCTGTCCATTTGGGGGCCCGAGATGTGAGAGTCCCTGGGAAGCCGTGGGTCACTGGGCACTATGGTTGCCAGTCCCGTGGTTCTCAGTGGCATGTGCGGTGTTCAGAGAATTGAAACCATCTTGCTGTACAGCATCTTTCCGGGGTGGCATTCTCTCATTGATCCTATCCAAACCCTTTGCCTCTTCAAAACTGCAGATTCTATGTGGTGGAGAGAATCCTCGTATTGCTTAATAAAACGCAAATTTGATAAGTCAGTAATTGAAAAACATTTCTGAGATTTCAAAAACATAATTAATGATTTTTAAGAAGAAAGAAATTAGCTGCAAGTAGCAACAATTAAATTTTAACTGAATCCTACCCCCATTTCAAGTCTTCCCTTTAAAATGTGAAATGTTTAAACCTAAATACAAACATGATAGTTTCATAGATGACAGTGTTAGTGTAGTCTTCAAAAAACAACAACAAAAAAAAAGCAAAAACAACCTTCCTCTGCCCCCAAAATCAACCTCTCAGGGTCTCAGTCTGACTTCTACTACACCAGTTATCTCCTACTTCAGACCCTAAGATCACCGTGATTATCACAATAAGGTAGCAACAAGAGTAGGGGCAAGTAAGGAGGCTAAACAAGGTTAATCCCCAACATACAGATCTGTACCAAGAGCGTGGGAGGAGAAAGAAGCAAAGATAAGCTAAAATACAGTAGATCAAAACTATCTTGGTGGTCAAGGTATCATCACCCCATCACCACCAATATGAAATGAAAAAGGTAGGAAATGTCTGTGTTTCTGTGTTTGGCTGATAGCAAAAAGTATTTATAGTTTCATATTTTAGGAAATGTCTTCCTTAATTCACTGGTCATTTACTGTACTTCTTTGGAAACTATAATCAAAATAAATGGCAATTCTCCACCAACTGTATAGTTTCTCATTCACTTCATCTAGAATGATGCATCCTCTACTGTTAAAATGTTCATAGAAAAGACTGCCATACCACTAGCTATGATCTGGTTGCCTAATGTGTGCAATAGCTAGGACTCAGTCTGTGCACATGAACCGAACAATGGCTGGGACAGCAAAACATTCAGCAATGTGCAATATCAAGCCAACATATAATATACACGAATATAATATTATCAGTAAAGTACAGCCCAAACTGCAGCAAAAAAACAAAGAGAAAAAGACCATTATAATGACAGGTCCTATACTCTCAGTCAGGCACATTATTGAAAATGAGTAAAAACAAACTCATACCTATATCTAGAGGGGGTTTCACTTAGAGGAAAAAATCTGAGTAGCATAGAATCATGCAAAATATGGAACGTATCTTTATTTGCAGGATCACTTTAGTAATTTCCATTAAAACAGGCAACTTTAAATGCTATAATATATAGCATAATATACTTAAAGAAATCAGGAACATTAAATTCTGGTTGAACATTGCACCAGAAAAGGGAAAAAAAACAGACTGTCATTATGGGCATCAGCCTTTGTGATTAAAAAATAAATAAATGAGGAATGTGACTGTTAAACTTGAGTCAGTGAGTCTGATTCATCTTGGGCTATACAGGCTAGGAGTAAGACACACCCACAGGACATTCTCTGAGGCCCACCCACACACCACAGATCTCTGCCCAGCGCAAGGACTCTGATCGTACCTTTTTCAGCCTCAATAGCCTCAACTGTGGCTGTACAGAAGTGAGCAGAGGCATGCAAAATGAATGAGAGAGATGAGAAGGGTCATATTGTACAGCAGAAAAGGCAATGATCACTTAAAATATCACAGTACCCCATACTACATCATCATTTACAATTCAATATAAGTAGTACTCATATTAGAGAGTCCCATCCAATCCCCCAGTTCCTGACACAGTACAGTTTACACACAGCACTATGACAACATTGCTCAGACCACAGATCACACAAACCTATTTTAAACAAAGACATCTCAGCACTCATGCAAATGCACTCCAATATTAATTACCCATCTTGAATTCAGTATTTTGATGGCCTTAAAATTTTCCTGTATGTTTATTATATCACATCCATCACAGTCACAGGAAAATTCTCTAGGGTAAAATTACGATGATAGAATTGTAGCAGAAAAGCAAACAGGAAAGTCTTTTCTTTCATGTCTAACAAAAACAATACTCATCACCAGTTGGTTCCCTACAATAGAAACTAAAAGGGGTCAGCATTGCTTTTCCTGTCACTTCTAATTCATAAGGCAAAACATAAGCTGCAAAATCTGATATGGCTAACAATGAAATTTTAGGGCAGTAACCTTGGTGAATTAGTCTAAGTAGAACAGTCCTGTAGCTCTGTTCTTTGTGTGGAACCTAAAAGGATCCCTCTTGTCTACCACGAACTTCCTTTCTCTTCTAGTATTGATGCTCCAAACACCTAAAGATATTAACATCTATTGCCTCAAAAAAATCCATTCAGATCCAGTTTATCATGAACTCAAATTCGCTTCAGGAACTAAGAGCCTGAATTCTTAAGGGAAGAAAGAAAGACTATTGAGCATCTTTTCAAACCCATCTACCAAATAGAGGCATTAAGGAATGAAACTGAGGTCTTACAGGCAATAAATTCTAATTATTTCATGCTATAGACATATATATAGGCCATATTATAAATAAGAAATGCATTCTTGGTATAGCTTGTCACTGGCCCATTTAGAAAACTACAACATATTTAATCATACACTTTGTAGTCAAAGATTCTTTTTTGGCTTATTTCTGGGTTTAAACCGTATAAAGAGCTCATATTGAGGACCAGGACCTAAGATAAGATAGCAAAGAACAATACTGCCTCACAATATTGCCCATTTTCCACTTTACCCAAAGTGTACACACTCAGAATATTTGTAACAATAATGTCCTGTTCCTTCTACTTTGCTTCTTCTGAATAAGGCCAATTAGAATAATTATTCCTGAAATTATCTTTTAGCAGTAAACATGATTTAGAAATGATAATTTTTACCCAAAGCAATTACTAATGTGAAAGGACACTGATGAATCTAATTATTTGAAGTGGACTAAATTAGAAAATGTTGTTGATATTAACCAGAGAATAAAGTGAACTGGGGACCCAAAAGAAGTAGGATAAACACTGAATAAAGGAAGAGTTAATTTTCCTTAACTGTTAAATTATATTACAAATCAAAGCAGACACAATTATTGTATGCTCACTGCACAAATTACCACTTAAAAAAATCTAGCCCTGGGCCGGGCGCGGTGGCTCACGCCTGTAATCCTAGCACTCTGGGAGGCCGAGGTGGGCGGATCGTTTGAGCTCAGGAGTTCGAGACCAGCCTGAGCAAGAGCGAGACCCCACCTCTACTAAAAATAGAAAGAAATTATATGGACAGCTAAAAATATATATATAGAAAAAATTAGCCGGGCATGGTGGCGCATGCCTGTAGTCCCAGCTACTCGGGAGGCTGAGACAGGAGGATCGCCTGAGCTCAGGAGTTTGAGGTTGCTGTGAGCTAGGCTGATGCCACGGCACTCACTCTAGCCTGGGCAACAGAGTGAGACTCTGTCTCAAAAAAAAAAAAAAAAAAAATCTAGCCCTGTACACCTGGAAAATACTCTTACAATGTTCCTGGACAGAAAACTGGGATAAATAAACTACCTCTACTTGATCAGCCCTGGAACTCCTACTCCTCAAAATGTGGACAATTTTCCTTATAATTTAAAAATTGAAAGGGGAAAAAATTAAATTTCTATCAGAATGTTTTAGAGAGTCTGTGATAAGTTAGTTTATATGAAACATCTCATAATTTGTATTATATGTAATAAATTAAGGATAAAAATTGATATCACTATGAGAATTAGTATCTATTTGATTTTATCAATAGTTTAAAAGTCTGTTAATAAATTTTTCAGATTATGAAATGTCACAATATACTTTTGAAATCATTCTACAGACTTGTAATTTTATATGTAAAAGCATTTTCTAGGTCAATTATATTCTTCGTTCTTTTCTGAGGCGTCTAACTGATCCTAAATCTTTTCCAGAATACAAAATAGGTATCACATTCAAAATTGCATACCATGCCAAGCTTGAATGCTTAGATTTGAAAGATGGTCATATGAAGCTTAAAAATTAAGCTGGAGAGAAAGAAGTCTGATAATTGCAAAAATTTATCTGAAAGGCACTATTTCTCCTCTGTTTGTTTTCAGCTATATAGTACATCTTGACATGGCCTCAATAAGTTTGAGGGTAGTGCTGCCTCAAACTGTGTTTCTCAATACTACACAGAATAAATGACCAAGAGGAATTTACATTACTACAATAGAGATGGCCATGTATTTTGCCATACAGATTTGGGTAAAGGTAACATTATTTTGGCTCGCTCCCAATCAAATTTCCATTAAAAAAAAGTACATAAAATAAATATGAACATAAAATCCAACTCTAATAGAGTTGTGCAGTCTGTACAAACACTCACGAAATATTACGTAAATTAACTTTAAAGTTATTAAAAAGACAATTTTTATTTTCTGACAATAAGATCAAGGTCCTAGAATTTAAAAATTTTGCTTTTGCAATATCTCTCAGTTATACACACTAACATCAGAAAACATATCTACTGAAATTTAAAATGTTAGATAATTTTTAAAAAAATCATACAGATACAGCTTTCATATGAGTTTTGGTATTTGTTTCAAAATGGGTTTATCTTATGCTAGGGAAGTAACTTCAACCAAATGCTCAAATCACACTATCAAGAACTAGCAGAAGTGGGAGCTATCTAGTTTCCCAAATAAGACCCCTTAAACTCAGCTCCTTCCAGTAACTCATTCTATCCTGGGAATAGACAGTCCCTCTAGCAAAGCTACTGTCTGTCAAACCTCCCCTACCGTTGAGGGTGGTTTCAAAGTCAGAGGAATGAGCTTCAAGCTATGGGCAAATTAAGAATAAATACAAGTGCTGAGCTGTCCACAAAGCATGTAATTAGCAGGTGCTAATTGTGAAAGCTGAAAGCAAGGTTTGCTATGGATACAACATCAAAGTAATAATATATCCAAAGATAATTGAGAGATGACTATAATGTAAATTTATTTAAGTATGATACCCTTTTGATTTTTTCTTTTCTGAACAAAGAGGAAGAAGGATATAACATTTCTGAAGCTATTAAAATTCATCCATTTCTATTAACATTTTTGCTAGTTTTATTGAATGTTTAAGACCTTAATTTGTTTTAATGTACATTCATAAAATTCTTTTTAGCTCACTTTTCTAAAGTTTACAATATAATAAGAAAAATGGAGGGCAAGGAATGTAAAGAGAATCAAAGCAAATTTTTTTTAAATTAAAAAAAAACCCTCATTCAGAATGAAAATTTGAAACTATAATTTCAAAACATAGTTTTGTACTCAGATATACCAGTGGGGGTGGTGGACAATACAATAACATATAAAATAGAACATGTACAGGCTACAAGTAAAAATTATTTGTCTATAGGAAAAGATTCTTTTTATTAAAAAGCAATTATTATGGGACTGAGTGAAATGAAATTGTGAAAAGTCAACCTAATTTAAATTTATTCAAAATATTAAATTAAAATTTCCTATTTTTCTCTTTTAAAAAGTCATTAATTAAAACATCAAAGAGAAACTTAATCATGATTAAGGAAAAACACCAGATCTGCTGCTGCCTGTTTTAATAGAACAATGACCCTTGGAGGGCTGTCAAAAGTGGCTACGATAAAACATAAATTCAGGCTTTTCCATATCACATTTTTTGCTCTCCAACCACATGGGAAAGAAATCTAGACTGAACTACTGTGTATGGTCTAATTCACATAACTTTCTTCTATTTAATCTGTAATGGGCTTTCAAAAACTTAACCCAATATTTACACAAATATTTATGCCAAAAAAGTTCGTTTTTTTAATATAAAATATTCAATGAGCCAGATTACAGGAATGCTTTACGTATAATTCTTTTTATTTTCATGCAAAATAAAGGCACACTTAATAACACCCTTTGAATTTTGACTTACAGATTTTAAATTCAACCCCTTATAACAATGACTTAATATCTAATGTTACATTTATGTTCAGAATGCACAAAGTGCAGCAACAAATGCAGCAAACCTCAAAATGAGGTGCTACAAAGCTGCTTCTACATCAAAAGACAGACAAGTGTCTGATAGAGTAATTTAATTGAACATACTTTTACAGACATACAGCTACCCTAAAGAAAGACAGACAGATTTAGGAAAGCAGCTACATCTGCAGAGGAAGGAAACAGCATGTTACAGACAGTCAATTATACATAGAACATTTGACAAACACCACAGAAAACAAACTTTGGCATCATTTACCAGGGTACAAAACCTTGCACAAATCTTTTGGCAAGTGAAGTGCGTAAGTAATGTTCTGGGGCCCAAGCAGACAGTTAACTCTAAAATTAAGTATTTGAAAATATAAGCATAGGCTAATACAATTACATAAATAAAAAAATTAAAAATAAGAAACTTGGAATTACAGTTCCATTTTAGTAATATGAATATCCCTGATTCACATTCTGAAACTGGGACTTTTAAAAGAAAAGGGTGAATCAAACAAATGAATAAATAAATATTTCAGAGATTATGATATGAGCTGCTCCCATATCATTTCATGAAAAGCTGAGGAACTGACCATTATTTTCAATTGAAAGGAATAACCATTCTATCAATTTTCTGCCCTGATCAGGTATTAATGAGACTACCTATCATATAGTACCCTGCCTGTGTCAGCTACTGAGACAGGAACTAAAAAACAGAAGGAATTCCCTGCATGCATTATGAGTATTGTTAGCAAAAGAAGGAGGTGTGCCCCAGTCCATCTGAGGCACAGCAAGTTGCATAACATCATTACCACTTTGCAGGGTCTGCCGTCCTCCAGCCAACACTCCACTAGGCAACATCCCTGTGGGAGTCAGGCCCTTGAGTGTCAGCACACTTTCACTCTCCTCCCTATAGCAAAGAGATAAAACAAATAACAGATACTTCCAATCAGCACTTAGTTTAAAAGAGGACCTATGGCCATATATAAAATTTATGACATTCATTGTCATTACCACATTTTCCTCAATTTCAAGACATACATTTTTCATATTTTAAATGTGGAATATGAGGATGTGCCTTACAATTGAGGCATATATCATTTTTCCTGAAAAGCTTTACTAACTATATGGTGAGATTTATCATTGATGGGGATCATACAATTGAGAAAATATGGTATTTCATATACTGTAAAGTTCAAATATGTGATATAATCAGTTTTGCAAACAAATTTTCAACAACTGAGCTATTCATTTGTACCCTTAAACCTGGTCATGGTAAATTAATCCCAGGAAGGCAATTTGTAGATCCAGCAAAAGGGACTTCCTGTATGGATAAGCAAGTTCATCAGGAATACTCCACACAAAGTGCCCTGTCCTTCTTATCCTGCTCTAATTTTCAAGGTGTAAACTTAGTGCTTTCATCACATAACGACAAGAGACACAAAAGGTGAGCAATAATAATCACAAGGATCAAAAACCCTAGTTTCAAAGGGAGTTATGTTCCCTTCTTCAATATACAAATGTATAAATAACTTCTTTATAGGAAGAGTGATAATGTTGCTTTTAGATGTCAAGCAGGACAATACTTATACGATAAAAGTAATTTCTGCAAAATAAATAATGAAGAAAATAGGCACACTCTGCCTAACCCACAGGACAACTAGTGGAGACACTGCACAAGCCAGACACTTAGAGATGAGCCACTCTCCTGGCCTGTGAGGAGCTTCTAAACACAGACACAGATTATCTTTTTGGTAAGTAAACCTGAGATAGGGAGCAGAGCAGTGGGGACAATGGTGTATAATTAAACTGCTCTGAAATTCAGAGCCCAGAGCAATAGTCTTTGGAGCAACGGGCAGGTGGCCCAGGCCCCCACTAATCCTGTTAGTGGCTTAGGGGTTGGTGGATGGAAAACAGAATGTGACTGTCTCTCCTCCAAAGATAGCTGATTAAATGGCCTAGAGAGGGACAGAGCCCCAAAAATAGGGTGCTTCAAGGTCCTGGAGGGGAGACTGGCCAAATGAAGAGACCAGGTTCTGCAGGCCTGTGTTTGAAACTGAAGTACAGAGTTGGAGGGAGCTCCTAGAGTCCTTCTCCAGCCAGGAGGAATAGGCTTTTCCAGGAGGAAAATCTTTAGCACTAGCCAGCACAGAGGGAACTGGACTCTGCCAGCAACCGGGTGACCTTGGAGGCTCTCTGCCCCATTAAGTCTTGAGATGAAACCCCAGCCTGGGCCGAGACCTCAATGGCAGCCCTGTGGAGACCCTGAAGACGAGGGCCATACTCAGATTCCTGACCTACAGAAACAGTGAAATAACAAATGCCTGTTGTTTGAGGTGATGTGTTATGCAGCACTAGGTAGCTAATATATATTCTTCTAAGAGTTCTTTTTTGGCTAAACATTACATCCTTGTGGTTCATCTGTGTTGTATGTATAGTGGTAGTTCATCCACTGTCACTACAATGTGTTTTTCCCATTGTAATTCCCCCCTTATCTGAGGGGGATACCTTCCAAGATCCCCAGTGGATGCCTGAAACTTCTGATAGTACTGAACCCTATATATACTGTTTTTTTCCTATACATACATACCTGTGATAAAGTTTTATTTATAAATTAGGCACAGTAAGAGATTAACAACAATAACTAGTAATAGAACAGTTATAACAATATATTTTAATAAAAGTTATGTGAATGAGGTTCTTCCAAAAAAAAAGGAAAAAGATATCGTTACCTGAGAACAGAGAAGACTCTTGCCATCTTGCCAATTGCTCGAATTTTGTTTCTTATGATTTCTTTCCGGGCTGCAGCTGAACCTACTTTCAATGGAATAAATAGAAAGAAAGGCTCAAGTTTAGGGCACTCACGCTTGCATTATTCTATTAGCCTGTTCCACACTTATCTGAACCAATCCCAAGCCCCCTACCACCAGCTCACATGGAAGAGACTAGATGAACTCATGCCAAAAAATTTCTTGCTCCCTCAGTGTTTAGCTCAGCACTGGTCTAGTACTGGGGTCTGATACAGATACAAATAAAAAGTAATCCACAAACTTTATGATCTCACACTACTGACTACTCAGTGAAAGAGCAATGGGAAAAAAAATTTGAGCTCAACTTGTATTACAAACTAGAGGACAAAAAACCTGATAATAATCCTACAGTCTCTATTTAATTTTCACGAGAGCCTATGACATGCAGATTAACAGACAAGAATTTGTAATAGCCCTGTAGTCTTCTGTTTAACTGTCATAATAGTCTTCAACATGCAGGCTGAAAATACCCCATCATACTATAACAGAATAAGCTTCCTTGCTCTAAATTGGTCTAAAAATAATGGCATGAAGGGACTACTATGCAGGTAATCCTGAACTAAGGACCATACCAGCATTTCAACAACAATGCATATCTCAACCTAATGTACCAGGTGTCCTCTAAGGTCATGCAAGTATATCCAAGCTCTTACATCCCTATGTGAGTATGACAAAAGCAATGAGAAAAACATGGCTAACAGATCACTACTGCTTCATCTCTAGAGGGTTAGCTGTGCTATCACTGCTACAGAATAGAATATACTAAAATAACTAGATCCTTGGCTAAAGAAAGACTCAAAGTTTATATCTTCCTTCCCTTGACCTCCAGAAAGAACAACAATCTCAGTCCTGTTATCTCATATATAGCAACTAGAATCACTCTAGACCCAAGGGTGTGGTTCCTTAGAGCTGTGCTTCAACATGATGAAAACACACATATGGAAGCACCATGGCTGAGGAGAAGGTTAAGGAAAGGCTAAAGACACTAGATCAAAAGGGGCCTTAGGTATATGGAGGTCTGAGTAACCGTAAGTCTTCTGGGCTAGAACATCTCATTTAAAATTAAAGCAGCCCACAAATATATACAATTAAAAACTAAGATGATGACTGGACCTGACTGCAAGGAAAGAGAAAAAGAAATCCAATTTCAAAGATAAAAATAAAAGACATATTTTAGGGAAAATAGGCTCCATGACGATGTTGATGATCTTCTAAAGGGTAATAGCAGCACTGAAGCTACAGTTTTTACAAATCCAAAACTGTGTGGGTACCATGGCACTAAACAGGTATTTTTAAGATGCTAAAAATAATTACTAAAAATCTAAGAATCATAGAATATTAGAATTTGAAGAGATATTATGGATATTGCAAAGTTCAATCTCCTCATTTTATAGACAAAGAAACTGAGTTTAGTAAGTGACTTGTCCAAGGACACATGGTAAGTTTGATTCTCTTCTAATGAATTAATATAGATATTTTGTTTTAAAATTGGCAGAATCTTAAAAATAGCTAGACTGGGGGTAAGCAGTAGGGGTCTGAGGAGGAAGGCTATAATGAGATAGATCCATATTTTCAGTCTTAATTTATACATCTGTAAAACCAAATGATATGTAAACTATACTGATTTCAAATGAAGAAATACACAGAAATATAAAAACACTGTACAAATCAGGGTTTTAAATCAGTCTACAAACACATCATGCATCGTATTAAAGTAAATGTCCACAGTAAAATTTCTTTGGGAAATAAGACAGACAATCAAACACCCCTAATCATGCAGGGAAAAGTACAAAACATTACAAATAAGCAAAGAATGAAATTTTAAAACAAGAGGAATGAAAAAGAGGGAAAAATATTTCCATGCACAGAAAGACAGATATCTTGGAATATGACTTCTAAAAACACTGAATACCAACTCAGACAAAACTTAAACTAAATTTGCATAAGGCCCAAGAGGACTCTGCATAAACATTACTCAATGAATGTGCTAACTTACATGGACATGAGGATAAGTTATGAAGTCATATTTCAAAACAATGTTACTCTGTCTGGTCTGTACCTTTTTTATTGCCATATATGAGCCGTTCTTCAGATGGAGAGTCCAGAAAAAAGGAAGTGAATGATGGAGAAAAGGTGGTTGAGACAAATAAAAAGATAGAGATTTAACTTGGCAGTGGTACTGAAGAATGAATGCAGAAAGAAAGGGAGAAAAATGAAGGCCCTCATATTTGAAAATTTGAAAAATGTAGTACTGTAGAATCTGGTGAATAAAAGAGGGATGCCACTGGGTAGAGCTCTAAAGTAAAGATTTCTTAAAAGGTATGTGTTCAGAAGAAATTATGGACAGAATGACTATAATATTTGATGAAAGTAGACATAAATTGGGACAGAAAAAAACACGTGAAAACACATAAGACTGATAAAAGACTGTGCTAACAACAATTGCACATTTATATTCATACCCCTAAGAAAATGTGTCACCCATGGAAGTATGTTAAGTGAAAGGTAATGACACAAATGAGGTACAAACTCATGTGGTTCTTCAAGGACACCAACATCTGCAAAATCTGTAGTATATAGAGAAATGCAGGTAACTTTATAAACTACCTCAGTGGAAAACTACCCACTCCCAACACAGGAAAAGCTAAGCCTCCCACATTCCATAACAAGAGCTCGATTTTCTGAATCTGAATTGTAGCACTTTTGCATACACTCAGGAGCAACAGTATGTGCTTTCTGTTCCCAATCCAATCTGGGAGTTTAGGGTACATCTTTTTGCAAAAATAGCAATAGATTATTTCAAAGTAAGTAATAGTTCTAAGACTAGGCAGCTGGGGTGGTTTCATATGAGCTTTTCATATTGTCCCTTCTAATGCTGAGATGCATGATTCCATTATAGGAAATGCAAGTTATTTTAGTAAAATTTTAACACATATAGATTACATATTTCCTTCATCAAACTGAAGACAAAAGATAAATTTCTAAAAAAAATGTGCATTCTAAATATCACACAAATCAGTGTCCAAAAATTCTCTTTTGTGATTAACTTACACTTCCCAAAGGGATGCTATGTGCATTTATTCATTTAGTGTTTATGCAAATTTTGGCCTAAAAAACAACCCCACAATATGCATTAAACAACAATACAGACTACCAAAGAATCATCACTTAACAACAGTCTCATTCCTGTACTTAATCTCAGCCTTGAATATACAAAAACTACTCTTTTCCTCCTGCCACTGGGAAATCTCCAATCCTGCTTTTTCTCTTTCCCCACAGAAAAGCTAAACGCTTATTTTGCCTCAACAGTAATCCCCATTCCACCCAGTTTTCTTTCTAAAGTCAGATTTCTCCTCAGACTCAGTCCTCAGGATGGTTCCATTGCTGTGTAGGAAAAGGAGGAGAGAACAGAAAGCATGCCATCATGGTGGAAGGAAAGGAGAAAAGATGGATGGAGTTAGGGGGAAGAAATCAGGGAATATAAATAAGGAAGGGAAATAAACCTAGTTCTAATAGCTCTTTGTCTACCCCATCCTAAACCTTAGTATCTATCCTTATCTTCTCTTTCTTCCATTCCCTCAATATTTTCTCTCTCCCAAACCATTCCCATTCCTCCATCCAAACTCCCAGACTCATATTCTTGAATCTTTCTTAGAGTCTTAATATTTGGTAGTGGAAGAATGAAAAAATAAGGAGTAATTACACCTGCCATGTTAACAGTGAAGGGAGATCTATTTCTAGTATTCAAAGCTGGAATTCAGTGTATTTTCCCATAGAAACATTGTCATAAATGGTGCTTAACACTTTAAAACTTACTTGAGTGGAAAAGAATTTTCATCCTCTCTATTGCCTCAATTAATGGATAAGAAAATCCTGAGAAGTTAGGTGACTTATCCAAAATTACACAGCTAGTGAATGGTAGTGACAAGACACCTATACCACTGATCCTTTTCATTAAGCTATACTGCCTCCTCAATGATCAAATTTGATTCATCCCTAGAATGCAAGAATAATATAACAAGTGGATAAATTATCATATTGATGGGAAAAATCTTGATAAAATACATAAAATATTCTCATTAGAAGGAATGTAATAAAATTTTATATTGATTCCTGGTTGAATCCCAAAAAATGACTCAGTGTCTATCTTCATATAAATGATAGGCATCTAAAACCAAGTACTATAATTAGACTAACAAGGAAACCTTTTCCTTTTTATTACAAGAAGGGGACTAAAGCGTTACCTACCACCACTCCTATTTAATACACTATTGGCAACACTGATGAAAATTTTTAAAGAACAAAAAGAAAGGTAAAAGTGTATAAAATAAATGTCAGTCTTACATAAATTACATACTTTAAAAAGTTTTGGAAAACAAATTAAAAATTACCACAGAAAATAATTCTGCTGATCCAAGTTGTTAGACATAAGATAAAACCACAAATATATGCTATATTCCTTTACATAGATAGAAAATATGGTAAGAGAGAAAGGTTGTAATAGTAATAAGAATATAAAATACCTAAGTATTAACTTGGTAACAGATTTTTGTCAAAGAAAAACTATATAACTGTAAGTAAAGTAATTCTATATTAAATATATTAAATGGAATAATTATAGTAAGCTACTTATATAGAGCAAGAGATCTTGGTCTTAGCTTAGAAAACTAAATATTATTTTTTAAAAACTCCCTAGATTCAGATATAGAGTTAATATAATACCAATTAAAACTCTCGCTAAATATATCACAGAACTTAACAAATTAACAAAAAACTCCACCTGAAAAACTTAGTAGGCTATGTGCCAAGAATTATTTCAGTCATTATCTCAAATATTCATTATCTCAATACCTACAACATTATTAAGTATTATCCTCCTTCTCAAGATGAGGGAAACTGAAACTCAGTTAAGTAACTTGCCTAGAGCCACAAAGCCATTATAAGGAACTGGAATATGAGCCCAGGTCTACTTTTATAACAAACAGTAACAGAACAAGGAAACAAATTATCTACTTAAAACTACTTAAAATTTTTAGGGAAAAGACATATGATAAAATGTTAGAGCTAAAAACATCAGGCCGGGCATGGTGGCTCACACCTGTAATCCTAGCACTCTGGGAGGCCAAGGCGGGAGGATCGTTTGAGCTCAGGAGTTCAAGACCAGCCTGAGCAAGAGCAAGACCCCGTCTCTACTAAAAATAGAAAGAAATTAGCTTGACAACTAAAAACATATAGAAAAAATTAGCCGGGCATGGTGGCGCATGCCTGTAGTCCCAGCTACTTGGGAGCCCGAGGCAGAAGGATTGCTTGAACCCAGGAGTTTGAGGTTGCTGTTAGCTAGGCTGATGCCATGGCACTCTAGCCCGGGCAACAGAGTGACACTCTTTCTTGGAATAAAAAAAAAAAAAAAGAAAGCTTACTATCTAAACCCAAATATAATTGATATAAATATACTTATTTCAGTCACTAACAAAAGCACAAGAGTTAAGCACATCTCTGCTTACCACCACCAGATAGCAAGAGCAGCACTTGTACTCAGTTACTTTGTACTTTCAGCAAATGGGCTTACAAGTAGAGAAATTTCTATAGAGTTCTTACTCAGATTTTACTTGATAAGTAATCAGTTGAGATGGATAATTTACACAATTGGAAAAATAGTAATTTTCTTCTTAGCATCATTAGAAATCAAAGAAATGTAAATTTAACCAATTATAATTTACTGTTACATAGCCACCAAGCGAAATAAGTAAAAATGACCAAAATCCAATGGTTCTGTGGAGAAATAGTTCTATGGATTTATTGCTGGAGGCAATTCACATTGGTCCAATTCTCCTGCAAAGCAACTTGGTAGTTCACAGCTAAAGCAGTGAAGCTAAAATTCTTCATATTCTGTACCTCTGTTATTCTCTTCAAGAAATTTATTCCAAGGAGGAAAATAAAAGCTATTATACAAATAAGTTTATTGTACTGCTATTCACAATGAAAATAATTTAGAACTGCCAAACAATATGAGATTAACTATGAAAATTATGGTATACTAATATACTTAGAAATATGTAGCTATTAAATCTTATCAATATATAGACCATGTTTGATACACAGAAACATTTAAATACTAGCAACAATCATAAAAACTATACTGAAGCAAAGATGTCAGGGAATACAAAAGAGAATAGAGAGTTTTCAGCTTATATAATAAGTTGTTTACCCAGTAAATAAAGTTTTAAATAAATATTTAAATAAAAATTTCAAAACAAAAATAAGAGGAATTTTATTTCTATAATATTAATTTATATTATAAATATACATCAGGTACATAGGCTTGTTGGCTTATATAAGAACAACCACATATAACTTTGTTTCTATGGAAAAAATGCTTCAGAATCTCAAATTAAATTAGCAAGTGGTCCTTTACAACACAACCACACTATACTGGGAACAGTCTAATGTCGGGGGAAAAAAAAGTCAAAGCAACATTGTGAGTTTGGGTATGTTTCTGATGCACTAAGATTACTGTACTAATGAAACAAACAGTATTTTTATCCTCCCTTCTCTAAGCCGTGTCCATATTCACGAAGAACCACATCCTTGTAATACCTTTCAATTTTCATGTCTTTCTGTTCTTTCTTCTGAATTTTCCCTTTCCCAAAATCCATCTTTTTTCCTCATACTACCATAAAAAAATAAAATCACTAAAATTATGTTTAAATCTTAAAATAAACAATATCTGAAAAAGTGACTTGTCACTTATCAAATAGCATAGTCATCTGAAAGTAACGACTAATTTTTGCAAAATTGTGTGTATTGAGACTGGGCAGTTAAGAGATACCACTTCATAATAAGAAATAGTAAGATGAATAATCATACCATCAAACTGGTCTTCACCTTCAGTCATTAGCTCATCATCAGAGCAAATACTCAGAACATTTACCAACATTTCTGTCACTGTTCAAAAAAGAAAAAGTTTCATGTTAGCTGACCATATACAACTGTCTATATGTACACATAGCAACTATTCCTACAAATGGTCAAATAATTTTTAACCCAAGAAAACACATCCTGATAGCAGGAATAATGGAATTAAAAAAATGTGAAGGCTTTCAAAATCAAAGAAATTCAATGGATAACAAGTCTGAGAAAGAGAGAGAGAGAGAGATTCTTTTTTTTTTTCTTTCATTTTTTTAAAATTTATTTTTCATGGCCAGGAGCGGTGGCTCACACCTGTAATCCTAGCACTCTGGGAGGCCAAGGCAGGAGGATCACTTGAGCTCAGGAGTTTGAGACCAGCTTGAACAAGAGTGAGACCCTGTCTCTACAAAAATAGAAAAATTAGCTGGCCGTGGTCGTGGGTGCCTGTAGTCCCAGCTACTCAGGAGGCTGAGAGGAGAATCGCTTCAGCCCAGGAGTTTGAGGTTGCTGTGAGCTAGGCTGACGCCACAGCACTTTAGCCCAGGTGACAGAGAAAGACTCCATCCCTGCCCCAAAGTAATAATGAATTAATTAATTTAAAAAATTTACTTTTCATTACTTTCTTTCTTTCAACCCCCAATCAGTGAAGTCAGAGATTTTTTATGAAACAAATTTTTACACCTTTTGGGGGAAAAAAATGAGCCCCCAAAGATATAAGAACAGAGGTGAATAACACATCTGAATATATACATTTCAAATCTTCATTCATGGATATAGCATTACAGAGTAAGAAAAGAAATCTTGGCACAGTTCTACTGTTCCCAAAAAGTCCCAGGATTCAATCTTTTAAAAAACTGGCTGCAGCAACTTCTTTGAAACTTATTTCTAAAGATTACTAATGACTACCTAACAATCTCAACCCATGGCTTGTTCACAGGCTTAATCCTCCCTGACTATTCTATATATATTTTTCTTTTCTGTTTTTTTTTTTTTTTTTTTTTTGAGACAGAGTCTCACTCTGTCACCTGGGCTAGAGTGCCGTGGCATCAGCCTAGCTCACAGAAGCCTCAAACTCCTGTGCTCAAGCAATCCTCCTGCCTCAGCCTCCTGAGTAGCTGGGACTACAGGCACACCACAGCTGGCTAATTTTTTCTATTTTTAGTAGAGACGGGGTCTCCCTCTTGCTCAGGCTGGTCTCAAACTCCTGAGCTCAAGTGATCCTCCCGACTCGGCCTCCCAGAGTGCTAGGATTAGAGGCATGAGCCACCATGCCCAGCCCTTCTATATGTATTTTTCCTTCTCTTTTCCTTTGCAAGATTTCCAGGATTCTATTCTTCTGGTTTTCCTATTTTTTAGACCATTTTTCCCCCCAAATTTGGGTATCTTCATGATTCTTTCTGCAGTGTTATTCTTTTTATATGTTCAATTTCTTGGCAATTCCACCCATTATCATACTTATAGTTAAGCATCATCTCTTTGGAGATGATTCCTAAGTCTGGATCTCCAGTCTTGACCTCTCCCTTCAGGCTCTGAATTTCCTTGCTGGTTTTATTGCCAACTTTCTTAAACCATATGCATATTGTCTGTTTCCCTAACTAAAATGAAAGCTGCATGAGTGCAGGTTGTTGTTTTATTCATTACTACCTAGAGCCTGTCATTACTACATGACAGGCACCCAATAAATATATAATAAATGAATAAGAAAAATAAAATTTCAATTAATAAATAAAAATGTCTATTGAATATTAGCCCCTGGATGTCCCAATGGCACCTAGAAATGAACACATCTAAAACAAAATTCAATACTACCCCGATAAAACTATTTTTCCTCCTACAAATACATTAAAAGCTAAAGCTCTGGGATTCAGGTATGAACGGAACAGTCTTTACCTTCAAAAAGCTTACTAACTACTAAAGGAGATTTTATATATATTTATTTATTTATATATATATATATATATATATATAAATACACACACACATACACACATATCTCAACCACAAGAGTGATGAAAACTATGCCGTAAGTATTCAAAGGTATGCAAAATGCAAAAGACCTACTGGGGAAGGCAAAGCTTTTGGTGATGACATTTGAGAGGAAACATGAACTAGGGGGTTGCCAGGTGGACAGTGTAGACAAGGCATTCTAGACAGAAGTTAGAAAGATTATAAAGTAGTCCTACAGCTCAATGGAAGAGAATTGAGAGTTCAGAAAGAAAAAGCTCACATTTAAGGACAATTGATTTTTGACAAGGGTGTCAAAACAATTCAGTGGGAAAAGAATAGTCTTTTCAACAAATGGTGCTAGGACAAATGGATATTCACATGCAAAAATGTAAAGCTAGACTCCCCATTGCACATCATATACAAAAATTAACTCAAAATTCATCAAAAACCTATATGTAAGATATAAAACTATAAAACTCTGAAAAGAAAACGGGTAAATCTTCATGAGCTTAAGTTAGGCAATGATTTCTTAAATATGACACCAAAAGGACAAGCAACAAAAGATAAAATAAACAAAACTTCATCAAAATTAAAATCTTTTGTGCTTAAAAGGACACTATTAAGAAAGTGAAAGACAGCCCACACAATGGAAGAAAATATTTTTAAATCATCTATTTGAAAAGGGACTTGCCTCTAAAATATATAAAAAACACAACTCAACAATAAAAAGACAACCCAATTCCAAGATGTGCAAAGGATCTGAAAATACATTTAACCAAAGAGGATATATAAATGGCCAATAGGACATAAAAAGATGCTAAACACCATTATTAACTATGGAAATGCAAATTAAAACCACTTCAGGAGCTGGGTGTAGTGGCTCATGCTTGTAATCCCAGCAACTAGGGAGGCTGGGGAGGGAAGATCACTTGAGGTCAGGAGTTTGAGATCAGCCTGGGCAATATAGTGAAATCCCATCTCTACAAAAATAAGAAAAATTAGCCGAATATGGTGGCATGCTCCTGTTGCCTCAGCTACTTGAGAGACTGAGGTGGGAGGATTGCTTGAGCCCAGGAGTTCAAGGCTCCTGTAAGCTCTGAATGCACCACTGGCACCCCATTCTGGGTGACAGAGCAAGATCCTGTCTCTTTAAAAAAAGAAAAAAATAAACAGATAATAACAAATGTTGACAAAGATATGGAGAAACTGAAATCATATGCTGCTGGTGGGATTAAAAAATGGTGTAGCTGCTTTGGAAAACAGTTTGGCAGATCCTCAAAAGGTTAATCATATGAGTTACCGTATTACCTACCAATTTCACTCCTAGGTCTATACCCAAGAAAAATGAAAATATATATCCACACAAAAACTTGTATATGAATGTTCTTTGTAGCATTCATAAAAGTCAAAATGCAAAAATAATCAAATATCTATCAGCCAATGAATAGTTTAACAAAATATGGTACATCCATATGATAGAATACTATCCTACCACAAAAATGAATGAAGTACTGACTCATGCTACAACATGAACCTTGACAAAACTATGGAAAGAAGCCAGTCACAAAAGACCTCATATTGTGTAATTCCATTTTCACGAAATGTCCAGAATAGACAAATCTATGAAAATCGTAGCTTGGCAGTTGCCTAGGGCTGGCGAGGAGAGGTTGGGGGAAAATGGAGAGTGACTACTAATGGGCACAGGGTTTCTTTGGTGAGGATGATGAAAATGTTCCAAAACTGACTATGGTAATGGCTACACAACTCTGTAGAATATACTAAAAACCAATGGGATTGTACGATTTAAATAGGTCACCTATGTGGTATGTGAATTGTATTTCAATAAAGCTGTTATGAAAAAATAAAAGTATGAAGGCACAAAACTTAAAGAGGAAACTGGCTGTGTTGTGTTACAACTGGAACATAGAGAATGTGAAAGAGAACTGCAGGAAATGAGGCTGAAGAGAAAGTAGGGAAGGTCCAAGGACCTTGTATGACAGCTTACGGTTTATCTTGAAAGCTAGATGGAACCATTTAATGGGATACTAAATAGTAGCTTTAAAGTATATACTACTTTTCACCCAGAAGCTTGACTTCTGAAAGAAAGGCAAGAAAGTCATAGCAAAGGAAAGAAAATCAACACCAAATGTACTCTCTAACAAATTGGAACTATGGGTACACAAGTGCACAGAGGGAAATAAAAGTCGTTGGAAATCAACGGGGGGAGGTGAGGAGGGGCAAAAACCCACCTAACAGATACAATGAACACTCTTTGGGTGATGGGCACATTTATAGCCTTGACTCAAACCATGTATCAAAAACACCTGTACCCCCTTAATATTTTGAAATTCAAAAATAGAAATAAAAGAGACATTTAATGTCTCAAAAAAAAAGAAAGAAAATCATAGCATAGTAGTAGTTAAAGATATGATATGGGAGAAATGTTACTTTTTATTTAAAGATCAGATTTGAATAATTTACTACTACCAGTTCCTCCTCTATTCCTAATGCTACCAGGGCTTCATTATGTCTCTACTTGACTTCTCGTGTAACTTCATAACAGGTCTCCCAACCTCTAGTCTTCCTTCCACTCCATTTTACCACAGTCATTTTGCTAAATGACTATCATGGTCATATTCTGTGTTTCAGTGGCTTGCCACCATTTATAAAAGTTCCAGCTTCTCTGTGTGGTGATCAAGAGCCTCATGAGCCCTGACCTAACTTTTCATTTTTTTCTACTACTGCCCTTCATACATTCTACTCGCTAATCAAATTGAACCCCTCAACATTTGTCAGAGACGTATGCTTTCTTGCTTTCAGACTCAGACTTGGGAAGCTCTCTTATCTAGAATTCTCTTGCTTATCATATCCACCAGCACAATTCTACCATTCTTCAAGCCACCATTCAAAAGCTACTTTAATGCCTCTGACAGAAATAACCTCCTCTCTCCTCTCCTATAAAACTAGGCTTGTCTTGGACCACTTACCATATTGCATCTTATTATCATTACTTATATATTTCAAGTCCCCTATTAATCTGCAAAGACCCACATCTTACTTGTATCTTTGTTTCTTTAGTACCTTAAATAAAACAGACTTTCAAAAAAAATCTAGTAAATGAATATATCTTATATGTATGACCTTCTATAGACGATCACACCATATTTGACCCTTTAGAACAGAGGTTCTTAAATTAGGGTCAGTAAACCTGAGGGAGTTTACCAATTCACTTTAGATCTATGAGCGTCCTGAAAATCTTCCACGCATGTACATGTATTTGTACATGAACTTTTCTGGTACAAAACTCCATAATTTTCATCAGATTCTCAAAAGTGTTCTATATTAAGAAATTAATGTTTTTATGTTTATGTGTAGTTACTTTAAAAAATGTGTTACTTTAAAAAAGTAACATTTAATTTAAAGTAACATTTAAATGTAGTTACTTTAAAACATTTCTTATAAGAAATATTTTCTAAAATACCTGTAGACATAAAAAAAATTACAGCTGAGATTTACTTCAAAATAATTGAGGTGTGGGGTGAGGAGTAGTGGATAAGGATATAAATGACACAAGATTGGCCATGATTTCATAATTGTTAGTAATTAGTACATACGAAATTCATTTTATTCACTCTACCTTCGTACATGTTGTAAATTGTCCAATGTAATTTTTTTTTGAGACAGGATCTCACCATGCTGTCCAGGCTAGAGTGCAGTGGCTATTCATATGTGTGATCAAAGCATTCTACAGCCTCGAATTCCTGGGACCAAGCAAGCTTCCTGCCTCAGCCTCTCAAGTAGCTGGGACTAGAGGCCAATGTAAGATTTCTTTAGATGAAACAAAAAAGGGGTCCTTAGCCCCCAAAAGATTACAAAAACACTGCTTTCATCTAACTTTGGGATTAAATCAGCCTTTCAGGAAGCCTTTGGCTTAGGTTAGCTGCTTCCCAGGGACTAGACCAGAGTAAAACTGGCTTTTTGGAAGTTGAACAAATGAAATGTCACTTACTGCTTTTCACATTAAAAGAAAGTTTTCATTAGAATGAAGTAGTTAGGCTACCTGAACAGCTATCATATATTAAAATAGTAAGATATGCAAAGAATTTGAGAAAATTTTCTTACCATGTTCAACAGAGGTTAGGATTCTATTCACATGTAATGTTAAAATCTGAACTTTACATTTTTAGAAAGATGTGAATAATTCAGAGAAGATCCACAGAAAAACAACAAAAATAGTAAAAAGCTTTGCATGCTTCCTTATCTTATAAGAGATAAGGTAAATTAGAGTGGCAAAAAAGAACCAAAGATCACTTAGTAGCAGACTTCAAATACAGAACACTGAGGAAAGCCTACTCTTCTCCATCTTCACTTATAAGAGAGCCACAGAAATCATATTAAATTTTCTTATCTCTCAAGAGGAGTTGGACTAAATGATTAAGTTCACTCATGAGCTCTAAAACTCTATAATGCCCTGGTTTTTCATAGGTGCACTAGTTAAGAAAAACCTATTATCTATTTCTTTCCTTGTTTAAACACTCACAATATAAACATTTAGATTCGATATAATGAAATATTTCCTTACATGGGGACTTTAGAGAACTAAATTAGAGAGATCTATGAAATGTCCATTTTTTCCTATCTTATCCTCCTGACTCCTTCACCCTCCCCATATTATATTAAAATAGTTGAGATGCAGTCTAGCCTGGAGGCAGGAGAGCAAGATGAATTCTTAAATTCACTTTAGCCTGATGATGCTATGACTGAACTATTTCTCATATACCAAAGATAGAAGGTTGTAAGTGTAATGCATCCCTTGCACCTAAGCCCTTAACTGGCCCCCTTCTCAAATGCTAAAGGGTAATTCTAGCTTCATATTAACTTAATGTTGAACCTACTGAGTAAAAGAAGACCAAAGGCAATCTGCAGAAAACCTATTTAACACACAAAAAGTTTAAGTATTAATTCTGAATCTTAGAACCACAAATTGCCTTGGCAGAAGGTACATATTTCATACAGAAAGGAACATTTTGTAACATGGAAGAGGTGAGAAAAAATTAGAGAGGGATATAGAACAAATGTTTTACAATCATGTCTATACTGTCATGATACCATTTTCCACATATGAAAACTGAGGCATTGCCCTGTGAAAACACTAACACTAAAATGGAAAAGAAGAATGTCATAAGTAATGAAATCCTAAGAATTTTACATAACTAGAAACAAAAGTTAGAAACAAAATTTCTTAAATTGCATTTATTTTCTCTTAAAAAGTCTTTTAAGTATGTACTAAGAGGTGTTCCTCTGAATTATCAGAAAAGCATCACTACTAAAATTTTATACATTTTTTCACATAGAAGAAGAAATATTAGGTTAGAATCTAAATTTCTCTTTATCATTTCTCTCTGAGTACAGAACTGCTATAAAGTGACTAATATTGCCTACATGAAGGCTTTTAAGTTCCTTCATGAATTTCTGAGGCATGCCCAAAAATGGTGTTCAAATATGCAGAAAGGTCCATTCCAAAAAAAAGCTATCCCTCCATTCCTTCATAAAAGATTTAAGCTAAAGAAAAAAAGAAAGAAAATCCAACAGCTGAAGACAACATCAGGCTATTTATAAGTCTTCTCCCAGTCCCCCAGACACCCTCACATGGGGGCTGTAAACAGCTAACTAAAATATCTTTGAGGCTCTCCTACCCACACCCACTGACACAAGTAGAGCCGTAACCATAGTGAAACTAGACTTTAGTTTCCTTTAGCAAGATGTGCTTATGATAGTAAACTGGAGTAAATGTAACAGTAATAAACAATTCTTTATTTTTTTAAATAAAAATCATACCTTTTTCTCCAACAAACGGTAAAGACCATGTGAAGACATCCATAAAATTGGGCAACCAGTACGGATGTGGAGAACAGTTAAACTGTCGAATATTCATCACATTATTTTCATATTTTAATACAGCAGCTGCAAGATAATTTGTCAATGTAACAAGTTGTCTTTAGCCTCAACAGTATAAAATACATAAAAGCAGAAAAATATCTTTTTAAGAGGGAAGGGCATTTGGGGTGACTAGAATCAAGGTTGGTAGAGGGGGAAAGGAACTAATTTTTAGTAGTAACATCTTCTGTTTTTAACACACTTTTATGTATAGCAATAGTCAGATCTTCACTTATTACTATTAATAAAATTACCAGATTCTTTCCAGAATGTCTGTTTTACTTTATAATCCAATGATGAACATGCACTTTTACTAAATCCAAAATTGTGAAAACTTAATTTTTAGAGGAAACACCAAATGGCAATGAGCAATTTTCTAGGTTTTTAAAGTTCATGTAAGTTGAGGAATTTAAGAGGGTCTTTAGCTGCAGACAACCTGAAAAGTACAGCTGAATGGTAATAAAGCAAACAAACAAAAAAATCCCACCAATTTGGAGCATTTTATTTATGAATCTATGACTGTATTCATTTCATTTAATATGGAAAATGAGATAAAACTATTATAAAGAAATATTTTGCTTCATTTAGGAAAAAAACACTAAAATACCAAAAGAGAAAATATTATAACCAAATAATGCAAAAGTAACCTACTGATCTCCATTTCAGATATAATATGCTGACATAATTAATATCTTACATTAACCTACATAGATTTCAGTCATTGGTTATATTACTTTATGGAACACTGGGTTAGAAGGACTAGATTCGAATCTAAAACTACAGCACGTACTAGCTGTGCAATGCTTGGTAAATTATTCAACTAATCTGTTTCTCGCTTATAAAATAGGACTAATATGTCCACCCTGCCTACCTCAGAAATTTATTTTAAGATCACAGAATGTATTTTACATGAAACTACATAAAAATACAAAATGCTGTGCACATATAATAATTATGTGGCTTTAAAAAAAAATTTTGATGAAAAGTACTGAAATGTAGATGTTAAATTCCAAGATTTGTGATTCTGGCTAATAGAGAATCAAAAGCAATCCTGCTACATGTTACCATTTACTAATGTAACAGGTGTATGTTTGTTTCCCTTATGAAATGCCCATGTGAAATAAAAGTAAATTAACCTCAGAAATTATGAGCTGATACCAAGTTTCCAGGCCTTATTTAAGGGGAAAAAAAGAAAGAGAGAAAATCTAGAAAATTGCCTTATGGATGGAATGAAACATTACAAACATACACATACTACGTAAACACTCAAATCATTAACACTATTTATATACAGACTCAAAACTATCAAGAGACATTTGATTTTGACAAGACAGAGTCAATGGTTTGAGTTTCTTTTCTAAGTAGTAAAAAAATCAATCCCTTAACCTCCTGAGTCAACCTGACAGGACAACCAGTAAGGCAGTATTTAACCTGGCACTGAACTCTAGCTCCTTTAATACTGATGAAGGAAGTCACAGTTGAAGAATTAGAGCGCTGGTAGTTTGTTAAATGTAACAGTCAATTCTGTTTTTTATAATGGAGTAAAAACTTAGATATGTTTCTTCTCAAAAATGAAGTCACATTTCATTAGATATCTACAGTATAAGTTCTTATGGCATATTATATACCAAAGTTACCCAGCATACTACTGTTCGATCTCAGGCAAATCTTTTATTTTTTTAACCATCATCTCCCATCATCTAAAAAACTTTTTCTGCTCCTCTTTTGAACTTACACCATGACCCTTATTTAGCAATGACCTCACCATCTCCCTAAATGTACTTTTAAAAGTCTTTAACCTTCTGTTCTTTCCTCCTGGCACATCCACTCCAGTCTGATCCTGAAGCTATGGCATAGCCAACTGAATTCCAGACATGTCAAGACAGAATAGAAGCTGGCCTCTTAATTTCCTCTTCTGAAGATGTGAACTACATAAACATACTCAGTCTCATCTTCAATGTCCTTGGCACACACTTAACTAGATTAAAACCTTTTGGCATCATCCATCAATAGTTATGTTTAAAATAAAATGAAATCCAATTACTATAGACAGATCAAATTTGCAAGGACAAAGGGGAAATGAAAACCACTGGAATAGAAGATAAAGAAAAAAGATATAATAAAAATGGAAAAAAGCAATAGAAAGAAAGAGAAGAATGTATCCCTCAAATGAGGCCAGAATGGCTTAATCAAAGAAAGCTCAAATACAAAAAAGTACTTCATGGGGCAGTGGTAAGACTGTGGAGGTAAAAGTAGGAAATAAGAAAGGGAAAGAGAACCTAGATCGGTAAACACAAAACAAGAAACATGATAAATTAAACAAGTAGACAGTGCAAATAAACAAAACTGTCAAAGCAGCAGCAGCTTTATACAAACAACAAAAATTCTCTTGATTTTAAGGAGAAAGATTTAAGAAAGGGGAGTTGGAGAAAATCATGTTTGATTTTGCTTGATGTACTTAACTCAGAGCACTTTTTACAAAACACCTTTTATAAGTGACAACTTGTGGAATGGTTTTATATGACTCAGTTTCACATTTTGGATTTTTATTTCTTGTTCTCTCCCCTCCCTTATATCTTATTGTTTTTTATAATGAGATTTGGATAGGTATAGTTTCATAAAACACTCCTTTTCTATTTTCAAAAAAATAAGTCAATTAAAATGCTAAGTTGTTTAACAATTTTTTTATCAACAACATCTTACCTTTATTATTGTAGACATCTAAGTAATTAGGTGCCGAAAAAATTGTTATTAATGAAGGGAACCCTGTAGTTTGACTTTTTCTGTACATTCTATAGCTGCAAAACAAATAGCTTAATATGCATCGTAAAGCATCAATCATGGATACTAAGTTTGATTTGTATTTAAGGTGTTAATTTGGGTCAGGGAAACAGAATTCTTACCCTGCATCTTGAGCTTCATGAGCTCTAATAATCGATAACAAATTATTGTTTTGCAAAAATTCACACACTGCTGGATAGCTGTGGGGGAAAAAGAGTAAATTAAGTAAAATGATGATTTTTTTTTGTATGTAGTACATGCTATGTTAGCAACTAAAATGTGATTAATCTTGGATATTTTTCCTTACTTATAAAAATAAGAACATCCTCGAACTGTATTGTGACTAAAATGTTCCTGTGATTTTTCATTTCCAAAATCTTCAGAAGGATCGGACCATAGCAAGTCACACATTGGCCCAAATGCAGGTGGCTCTTTGAATCTATCTAACTGTGAAGGAAAAGAAAAAAACAAAGAACAGAAATAATTCATCAAAAAATAAAGACAGAATGAACACAGGAAAGTGGTACCAACCAACTTTGAATACAGTCCATACTACATCGTTCAGAATGATTAGAAGCTATTTCCTTAAAATATCATCAGTATATTGATTTTTAGTATTACCTAATCTTGGCAGTAAAGAGAATTTTGAAGCATCTACTCTCTACTCAACAAAGTACTATAAATAGTAATCAACCTTGGAACTAAAATATATACTCACTCTCCTAATATCATCCAGCGTGTGTATTTCTGGTGAAAGTCCACCGTGAACACAGAGAAACTGTTGGTTTAAAAGTGCAGCAAGAGGCAGGCTATCAAAAGCTTCCATACAAGCTTCATAGACTCTTTCTGAATATTTAATTTTACCTAGAAAAAGAAAAAATTAAATAATTGAAAATTACTATCATTTTTAAATCATATACATACACTCATATATATGATTTTTATTTTTTATTCTCTCCCCTCCCTTATATCTTATAGCTTTTTATAATGAGATTTGGATAGTTTCAATCATAAAAGGAAAAAGTGACCAGGCATGGTGGCTCATGCCTATAATCCCAGCACTTTGGGAGGCCAAGGCGGGAGGATCACTTGAGGCCAGGAGCTTGAGACCAGCTTGGGAAACATGAGCAGGACCCTGTCTGTACAAAAAAAAAATTTTTTTTTAATTAGCTGGGTGTGGGGTGTGGTAGCACACGCCTGTTCTTCCAGCTACTCAGGAGGCTGAGGCAGAAGGACGGCTTGAGTCCAGGAGTTTGAGGTTGCAATGGGCTGTTATTGTGTCACTGCACTCCAGCCTGGGCGATAGTGAAAGACCCTGTCTCTAAAAAAAGAAAAGAACAGAAAAGAAAAGAAAAAGTATACATGTATGTACAAATAATGGACTATTAAAACCAAGGCAAGAAAACTATAGAGACAGAAAACAAGACAAGTGGCAGCTAGGAGCTGAGAGTGGGTAAAGGGGTAACTATAAAAAGGCAACAAGAAGAAATTTATGGCATGATGAAACTTTTCTGTATCACAACTGTGGTGGTGGACAACTCTATGCATTATCCAAAGTCATAGAACTAAATACCACAAGAGTAAATTTACTGTATATAAATTTTTTTTAAAAGGCAAGCATCTTCCCCTGTAAGAATCAACAAAAATAAGCAATGTTATCAGTCTTATGAAGACAAAATTTTTGTTCTCCTTAAATTTATTTTGGGTATGCAGCAGATAGTCATACAATATTACTAAAAATAAGTAAGTCAAATCTCTAAAAACAGCTCAGCCCTTCACCTTTATTGGCCAAATAAGGCAAAATTAGAACTATACTTGAGGCTAAAACAGGTTTAATACTTGCTTTATTTTATTATTACAGGCAAGGCCACTACATCATCACAACAAAATTCAAAGTCTACCTAATTTTTCTAAAAAATAAAATATCATACTCATATGTTGGAGGGACTGGGGAGTTCCTCTTTTCCACAGTGAATACATAAAATAGTCAATGAAGCAAGAAGCCAATACAGAAACACAAGAATGACAAAATTCTACCTAATCATATCATTTACTTTTAGGAAGGTATCGCATATTCCTTTGCTCCTTTATATCTTTAAATTCCTGGATATTTTGGTTTTGGTGGGACATGGGTGGGTGGTTTGTTAATTAAGCAAAAAAGAGCTTAGCTCTTATTTCCCATTTTAATATTGTGACATTCAAACATAAGAAAATCTATACAAATTCAGAAACCAGAGATTCTAAGTTGGTAATCTGCTGACAGACCTGTTTCCCAGCACTGTGATTTAATAAAAACTTTAATTTGATTGCTTTTAGGTCAAGCATGTACTTTCCAGGTCTCATCTTATTCATCTACATTACCTGCCTGATCCTTGAAGTTGTATGATTATGCTACCTCTGCCACTACCCATCACTGTATTTTCTCCTTTTACTATAAGTCTCTACTAATATGATCTTTTTTGGATTTTGTTGTGAGTCTCAATAATTTTGAAATTATTTCTATTTTTAGAACTTAACTCTAACTTAATACAGTCATGAATATTAACAATCACAAGGTCTGAGGTATAAAAGAAGGCCGAATACTGCTCTGTATCATTTATTAATAGTTGCTTATAGCTACTAGATTACCATAGCTATAATTACTTGAGAGAGAAAAGGGGCTAACAATATACATTAAGAATTTCAATTCATTAATAGCATGTTTGAAATGATCTGCAATGATGATGGGATAAATGATTTTGTTAAGAATCTTCACAGGAATGCCTCAAGATTGGGGGACAAAAATCTCCAATGCAGTAACCACACTTTTTTCTTTGTTTTTTTCTGTTTTTATTTTTCCTGTTAGAAAAAAAATAATTTTAAAATTAAAAATATATACAAAACTTCAAACTGTTCCTAAGTACATTTGTAAAAATTAAACTTAATAGCAAATAATGAAATGAAAACTTCAGAATTAAATATCATTAAACACCTGACAGTAACTGACAACCTTCATCAAGGCTGTATGTGTGGACACTAAATCTGCTCTTATATGTTGCACTATAAAGTCTTCATTAACTCTTACTATACACAACACTCCAAAAGAATATTGAGGAAGAGAAAACATATCTCCTGGCAGTACTCACATTCCTGCTTAAAGGTAAAATATTCAGTAAGGTGTCTGCATTCATGGTTGCCTCTCAGAAGAAATAATGTGCTTGGGTATAGAATCTTCAGAACCCATAAATATAAGACACACTGCAAAAGAAAATGTTTCCAGTGAATTTATCTTGCATTTTTGTTTAACTAAGCTGCTTGATCTTTGCTCCTTTTCCTCTAACTCTATTACCCTTACCATCTCTATTACTCTTTATTATCTCTTTGTCCCTTACTAAAATATAAGCTCAATGAAATAACAGAATTTGTCTATTCACTTCTAATGTGTCTATTCACGTCCTATTCACTTCTGATTCTCCATTCCTAGAAAAGTATCTGGCAAATAGAAAAGCAATAAATATTTGAGGGTTTTTTAGTTTTTATTTGAGCCAGGGTCTTGCTCTATCACCCAGGCTGGAGTACAGTGGCATCATCATAGCTCCCTGCAACCTCCAACTCCTGGGCTCAAGAGGACCTCCTGCCTCCGCCTCCCTAGTAGCTGGAACTACAGGTGCATGTCACCACACCTGGCTAATTTTTTTATTTTTTTGTAGAGACGGGGTCTCATTATTGCCCAGGCTGGTTTTGAATTCCTGGCCTCAAGCAATCCTACCGCCTCGGCCTCCCAAAGTGCTAGGATTACAGAAGTGAGCCACCGCGCCCAGCCCAATATTTGTTTAATGAATGAGTCAAATAATCTATTTAATTACTTTAGATTTATAGATTGTTCAATATAAAAACAATTAGCAGATTGGTCTTCTCAGATTTATTAGTAAATAATGTCAAAAATAATAGCAGCTAACATTTATTTAGTACTTACAATGTGTCAAGGACTATACAATTAATCCCCCTCATTTATTCCTCAAACAACACTATGAAGTATGTAATATTATCTCTATTTTACAAATGAGGAAACCGAAGCAAAGAGCTTAAATAACTTGCCCAAAATTATAAAATTCATAAGTGATGGAGACAGGATTCTGATTCTCTGATCTTAAGCATTATGCCATGTTGCCTGTTTGTTTTGTTGATTATGAATGTTGCCTTACATAAGGTAAGTGCTTACTATCTGAACTAATTCAAAGCAAATGCAAATTTTAAAATAAATATTAAAACAAACAACAGAGCAGATGCTTTTCTCTAAATAAATTTAAAATAAGAAAGAGACTCACATTTTACTTACTTGGTTAAAAAAAAGGAAGGATTATTTCATATGGAAATAAACATGGTATATATAGTCATATACAAAAAGAAAAAAAACAAACTTTATTTTTAACAAGTTAAGGTATATTGAAATGTGTAACAATTCACACCTCATTTCATTCAAAAGGAAAGAGGTAATAAAACCAGAGTAATAAATTCAACCTGTTCTTATCATTTTGATTCTTTGCTATTTTCCTTTTATAACAATAAAATGTATTGAATGAGTCTGCTATAAAACAATCTTATCGAGGACATACACACCAACATGCTTAGTTACCAAATAAGCTTCCTAAAATTGTTTATTTTATTGTTTTTGTGAAATGTTTCCAAACTTTTTGTTAGGAAGGACCATTTTCTGATTTTCTTGAAGCCTTGAAATAATTTGGGGAAAGCTGAAGGGGCTGATAACAAAACTATGAATGGGGGAAAAAACTCAGAATAATAAAATTCCTAAGGGAAGCAGGGTGGACAGAGTCCAGAACTCCCTTCCACACTAGGAATCCTGGCACACTTCAGAAAGAAAGGTATACTGAAAATACTGGAGAAAGGGATATAAACTATAGTAACCAGCATAGAAATTCACTATGTAAGTCTTCAAGGAGAAGTAGTTGAAAGTACCACTGCCTGGCTGTGCTGCTTACTAATAATATGACCTTGGGCAAGTTACTTAAACACTCTAAGCAAGCTTCAGGTTTCTCATCTATAAAATGGGTAAAATAACAGTACTTACCTCATAACATTGTTGTGAGGACTAATCAATATGTGTTAAGTGCTCAGAATATGCTTGGAATGTATTAAATGTGCAATATAAGTATCTATTAGTAGAGATTTGACCCAGCAATTCTACCTCTAGGAATCTGTCCTACAGAAATAATCAGGCAAGTATGCAAAAAATATATAAATAACATGAATCACTGAAGCATCATTTGTAATAGCAAAAAACTGGTAATCCCTTAAGTGACTAACAACAAGGAATTGATTAATTATGGTTTGTTCATCTGATGGAAAACAATAATGCAGCTATTAAAAATGATGCTGTAAATTTATATTTACTGACTTAGAAAGACATTCACCATGTAGGGATGTATGAAAAAGCAGGTTATAGAATAATATTATAATATGATCCCATTTTGACTTAAAAAAAGGAGATACATATGTTATAAAATGCAGATTGTTCTGTATTTACTATATTTTACTTATATAATTAAAAAAGAAAAAGGAACAAGAAGAACCATCTACTGGTAAGTGATGATCAATAGGTCATTTTAATGTCTTTTAAGTTTTTTAAACAAATTAATACTATCAGAATACACAAAGATTCCATACAATATATGTAGGCCTTAATAGCTACATAACAAGGGATAAAAGTATTAGGGCTCAAGCAATAAAAAATCATAATATGCTTTATTTAATCAGAGAGAATTCAATTAATCTTTTTTCACGTGGTTTAATGCCTTTAGGGGCAAGAGAAATAAACAGGACTAGCTTTTTAAGGCCACTAGATAACAGGACAATAAAGACCCCTTAGTCTGCTCATAATTTCCACTGTGAAAAACGGCAATTATAATTATATAAACAGAGCTATACAAAGAAAATTAATTGAATGATTGGAAAGATACAAGAGGAATGAATAGTAGCTTTTCCTAAAAACTTCAGAATATACAGAGGTATTAAAAAAACCCAACACAGGTACTTTTAGAAACTTATTTTACTAGCAATTAATGAACATCTATGTTAACACTTAACAGCATATCATATGACAGTATATGATTATTACCTCTATACTAAAATAACCTCTGTCCACATAATCACCAAGAAAAAGGTATCGTGTATTAGCAGGTGATCCTCCTACTTCAAAAAGTTTCATCAGATCAAAAAATTGGCCATGGATGTCACCACACACTGAAACAAGAAGATTATTAGATAAGAAAAAAAAACTCTGAAATAACAAATTTTAGTTAAATTATAATTTCTTTTACATAAGGGATAATATAAATGCTATCAAGAATTATCTAAGAAGGAAGTAGTCTATGAAGAGTCATGATAGGGATGATGTGTAAACAAGTGTTCGTGTGCTCAAAATCAATAACAAGATCTAAGAGAAATAACGAAATTTGTGGTGACAAATTTTCATCTGTATTCATAAAGCCCCTTTATAAGGAAGCCAAAGATGTGTGTAAGTCATAAGATGACAAAATTATAACAGTGGCAGTTAAAAATTTCCATTTTAACTCAATACTTTCTGTTGAACTCTAAATAATCACCTTTGATATCTGAAATGATATCAAGGTTATTTGACCCTAAAGATGGAAAGCAAAGTTAGTTAAGTGTTGAATCAAACTGAAGTATGGTCATCATAACTGAAGAAATTTTCACAAAAATATATTAGACTAATTTCTATACTCAGGTTATTTAGGATCGTGTTTATTCACTGAAAACAGGCAAAAACTTTTTTAAGTATGGAAAATAATTTAGAAATTCAAGATAATGTTCATGTTGAAGAGGAAACAGCTTTAAATCCAAGCAATTAAATAAAAGTGTAATAAAAATAATACCCAAAACATAAATAAGTGTACCTGTAATTGGAGCTTCTACTTCTATCATGGTTTTCTCTCTCCGAAGGATGGCAGCACCCTCATTGATAATTCTAAGTGCAATTTCTTCATCTACCCGACCTTCTTTTACTAAGTGGTTCTTCAGAACATCAACCCTGGGTATCCCATCCATATCAAATACTTCTTCAGATGTCAAGCGATGTGTTGGAGGAAAAGGGACAGCTGCAATATTTTTAATTAATAAAAAATAAGTCACTAATACCATATTAACATAAAAAATAATCATTGGATCTAGATAAATAGGAGTAAAAACTGAAAAGCAGGGTTTGTTTTTTTTTCCTTCATTTATTGGGCAGAGTGTTAATTCTTAAATAGCATCTTTTTCTAAAATAGTAAGCCAATTATGCTATTAATAGTTTTTTGTTTTTTTTTTTTTTTTGAGACAGCGTCTCACTCTGTTGCCCAGGCTAGAGTGCCGTGGCGTCAGCCTCACTCACAGCAACCTCCAACTCCTGGGCTCAAGTGATCCTCCTGCCTCAGCCTCCCGAGTAGCTGGGACTACAGGCATGTGCCACCATGCCCGGCTAATTTTTTCTGTATATATTTTTAGTTGTCCATATAATTTCTTTCTATTTTTAGTAGAGACGGGGTCTCGCTCTTGCTCAGGTTGGTCTTGAACTCCTGAGCTCAAACGATCTACCCGCCTCGGCCTCCCAGAGTGCTAGGATTACAGGCGTGAGCCACCGCGCCCGGCCAATAGTTTTTATTAAGCTATATAAACATGTTCTTTGTTGATAATTATTAGAGAAATGAATTGTCTCACAAAACTAAAAGTTCTTTCAGAATAACTAAAGCTTTTGGCAGGGCAGAACTCCCAAAATGTATGACACACTCTTCATACACCTTAAATGAAGATGAAGATAAATAAATACAATTTAATAACACATAAGACTGAATAGAAAGAAATCCCAAATATAAGGTGATCTACCATGCTCTTAATAAGAACATAAAGAAAGTTCTTTGAACCTTCTTGAATATAAACTGAATATAAACTGTTAGAGGTACATAGATAAAACAGCAGAATGCTTACTTACAAAATTTAATTTAGTGGTACACATAAACTTAAAATAACAATAAATCATAATTTAGATACTGACTTTTCTCCTAACTTCATATTTCACAAAAGCTTTCATTCAAAATCCTTATGCATATCTTCAACATCAGTGCATTCCTTATCACTGGAGTCACTTTTTGAGTCATTTAACACTTTTTTAAAAATTTTTTATTGATACATAATAATTGTACATATTCATGGAGTACATGTCATATTTTGATACAAGCATATAACATACAATGATCAAATCAGGGTAATTGGGACATGATTCATCGGAAACATTTATCATTGCTTTATATTGGGAACATTTGAAAACTTCTAGCTATTCTGAAATATAATAAATTATTGTTAACTATAGTTGCCCTATTGCACTATTGAACACTAGCACTTTTTCCTTCTATTTAACAGAATTACCCCTTCCCACCACGTTTACCAATCTCTAGTAGCCACCATTCTATTCACTATCTCCTTGAGATCAATTTTTTTAGGTCCCATATATGAGTGTGAAAATGCAGTATCTGTCTTTCTGTGCCTGGTTTATTTCACTTAAAATAATGTGCTCCAGATCCATCCATGTTTCTGCAAATGACAAAATTTCTTTCTTTTTCATGGCTAAATAATATTCCATTGTGTACATACACCATATCTTTTTTATCCATTCGTCCCTTGATAAACACTTAACACTTTTTTTTTTTTTTTTTAAAGAGATGGGATCTCTGCTGTTTGATAGCTCATTGCAGCCTCAAATCCCTGGGCTCAAAGGATCCTCAGCCTCCCAAGTAACTGGGACTCCCAAGCCACTGAGCCTAGGGCTAACACACTTTTCGAAAGCAAATTATCTTCACTTCCATTGAAGTTGATTGAGTTACAGCACTTTTTGAATATGAATAAAATGCTATGATGGCAAATTTATCCCAATTTATCCCTGCAAATTTATCCAAAAGTTTCTATTTTTGTCATATCGTAGTTGGCTTTTTCACTTCTGCAGTATACACTTATGATTTCTACAAGAAATCACCAACTGTACAATTTTTAAGTGATACTGTTGAATGGAATGGAAAACAAAGTCTGTTTTCAGTGGTGTCAATGCAAAATTTTGAGGTCATATACCTAGGAAAAATTACTATATATCTATTAAATTTATTTGATTACTTTTTCACTGACTCCAACAAGTAAATCTTCTCCATGCATTCAAAATCAACTTGGAATGAAATAGTTTCAGGCTCTTCACCAAATAGTAGTTTTGTTTTTCAAAATAAAAAGAGAAATTTATAAGGCCGGGCACAGTGCCTCACGCCTGTAGTCCTAGCACTCTGGGAGGCCAAGGCGGGCAAATCGTTTGAGCTCAGGAGTTCAAGACCAGCCTGAGCACGAGTGAGACCCCATCTCTACTAACAAAAAATAGAAAGAAATTAGCTGGACATCTAAAAATATATACAGAAAAAATTAGCTGGGCATGATGGCGCATGCCTGTAGTCCCAGCTACCTGGGAGGCTAAGGCAGTAGGATCACTTGAGCCCAGGAGTTTGAGGTTGCTGTGAGCTACGCTGATGCCATGGCATTCGAGCCTGGGCAACATAGCAAGACTCTGTCTCAAAAAAAAAAAAAAAAGAGAGAGAGAGAAATTTATAGTAAGAACCTAATCACAGACTCGAATGTAAGGCAGTTCCCTCTTTTCTGGAAAAAAATATTTTTTTGGAGAAAAAAACTCAATTTTGGGTATTAGCATTTTTTGATGCTCTGGGATCATCATTGTGATTATCAGTCATTGTATAGAAGCCTGAAATGTAAAGGACCAATTGCTCCTTTACATTTCAACTTAAAGTAACTAAAAAGCGGGGCTGGGTTAGAATTATATCAATTACCAAACAAAGAGTAATAACCACATTGTCATACTAGGGGAAAAAATTAAGGAAGAATTTAATCCTTTAGAAGTGAGATAAGAACTAAGGCAGAGGGATGCCAACTATTTCTAAAAGTATTGAAATCACCAATCACTCTTGCTTTTCTTTTTTTTTCTTTTCTTTCTTTCATTCTCTCTCTTTTTTTTTTTTTTTTAAAGGCAGGGCCTCACTCTGTTGCATGGGCTAGAGTGCAGTGGCATCATTACAGCTCACTGTAACCTCAAACTACTGGGCTCATGGATCCTCCCCCTCAACCTCCCAACGCGCTACGATTACAGGCATGAGCCACCATGTCTGGCCTGCTTTTCTTTTTTTGATACTTAGTAAAACAAAACTTAAACTTGCTTATTTTCCCTTCATTAGAAACACATTCATTGCCATAACTTTTTACTACATCTAGAACAAGGCATTGACATTTTGTTCCCCCAAATATAATATGTTCAGATTCTAATAAAACAAAAACCTCAAAGTGTGTTTTTCACCAATCAAAAATTAAACAAACCATTATGTATGCTATAACCAAATTTGTCCCCATCAGTAAACCAATTGTTTTAAAAATACAGATTTTAATTAATTGATTAATAAACAAATGAACAGTTACTTTTGAGACATTAAAAAAATGAAAAGTTTAAATATCTCTCAAATCTTTCTGAGATCAAGATAGGATATTTTTTCATCAGGTTGGAGAGAATTTTTTTCGCTCTACTCAGGAAAAGAGATGCTGTTTGATTTAAGATGCTGCTTTCTGGATCATATATATTTCCTAACAATCAACAACATAATTCCACTAGTGGCTGAATTCTGTTCAAAATATAAGATTTCCCAAAAACCCACCTATGAGACCACTCCCTCCTCCTCCTACTCAGCCAGACACAGTGGTACTGCATGTTTTCATGCACATTGTGAATACACCACTACACGTCACACTGACGTATTGCCCCTTCTTTAACCAAGAGTCAGAAGGTCTTTATTCACTTGAAAAACAGTACAAAACTGACTTCATGTCCATTGATTAGTTATCTATAGATTTATGTTTTTCTACTTATTTTTCAACTCAAGGAATACTTTAAATTTCAAAACCAGCTGGCAAACTTTAAATTTCAAAACTATTTTTAAGGAATGGATATAGGTTGAATGGTGGAGAAATGCCACCTATTCGTGGGTAAAAGTAGGTGAAAACTATAGGGAATTATCGTTATTATAGTAACACAACACTGAAAGTGGAGAATAGGGAATTCCAAAAGTTTTAATACATCAGTAAATAAGACAAAAAAACACATGTTTAGTGTTGTTTGGCAGGTGGAGAAAGGAGCTGCAGCAGATGATGACCTGACAGGGCAAAAGAAAACTGACCAAATAGAAGACATTAATTTTTTAAAAATTTAAAAATTAATATTCTCAAACAGTACTTTGTTTTGTAACTTTTAAGGCATTTTGAAGCATTTCCATTTAGTTTTCAGGCTTTTAAAGGTTTTATTTCTAATTCATCTTCAGCCAGTTATTCTTGCTTTTCCAGGATTTTTCCCCATATATTAATATATTTTTCTCTCCTAATTTTCAGATCATTTTTCTTACTCTTCTATATTTGTGATAGAAAACCAGAACTAAATGTACATAAATATTATGATGTAAAAAGTCAACAACTGAAATGGCTAATAACGTAAGATTAGCTGGAACAACCTAAAGGGCTACAAAAATCACAAAGTTACCAACACTAGAAAACATGATTTGGTAACATTCATTTTGATCAATCTGCTCTGTTGAAAATTTCCCTTTAATCCAAATTTTGGCATGAAAGCTGTACCTGTATAGTAATCAGTAACATTCACAAGGTATTTTAATGTATGGTAGCTAAAAATCAAGGCCTAAAAAACGTTTTAATTTAGGAAACTGGAAAAATAAACCAAAAATACAGACTGATTAGGATTGGGGAGGGGCAGAGATCTCTTCCTGTTTCTACCACTGGGCAAGGAATCCTGGGAATTAACTAATCCTGTTCTCCAATTCTAAGCAAAGGCTACAAACCCTTAGTCCTATGAGGCCTCCAACTGGGGTGCAACCTGTGCCCAGTGAATAACTTTAAAGTATCATTCAGATGCCTAAAGTCAGTTAATCCCTCCATGTTTCCCATCATTGCCATCCTTGACAACTGTCCAAAATATAGTCCCTATACATCTGACTTTTTCTATTTCCTTCCCTCCCACCATTATTTCTCTCTCACTGATCTCCTCCCTCCCAATCCTTTTCATGGAGGCCTTCAGAATTCCTATTTTAAGATAAAAAAATATATATACATACTCCTCTTCCCCTACACACACACACACACACACACACACACACAATCTTACACACTTGCTAGCTCTTCACAAAAGCTGTCTTCATCTCTCTAGCTTAATTAAATCTTGGTTCTCTTGAAGAACAACATTTCTCAAATACTTTTTTTCAAAGTGGATGGTGCTCATTTTTCCACACTGCACTACTCCCAGCAAAGAATGCGTCAGCATTATTTTAGTTAGTTCAATGAGGGGGGAAAAAATGCATCTTCCTTTGAGGTTCATGCCTTCCAGCCAGTTTATCCTTGTCCCTACCATCAATTAAACTTCTAGTCATCTCTCACATTCATCCTAAACTCGGGTTCCTGGTTCATAAGCCTTCTCCACTCTAAGTCCCACCATTGCCAACGTCCATATGGTGACCTACCTAAAACTTAAGACCTGAGAGGCTTGAGCTCCACTCTACTTCAATTCTTAAGCCTTGGCCATCACTGCCACTCCACCTCTCAAGTTCCAAACTGCAATCTCTCACTCCAGGGTCAAACCCCCCTAATGTTCCAGTTTCACTCCCTTTTCTCCATCTATGCTTTATTGTGTTAAGAACCTGAACAGTCCATCCTTATCAACTGCTTTCTGGCTACCTTTACTTTTTCCAATTTTTTTTATTTTTTTTTTTTTAAGAAATGAAGTCTCACTGTCACCCAGGCTGGAGAGCAGTGGCAAGATCAGAGCTCATTACAGCCTCAAATTCCTGGACTCAAGTGATCCTCCCACCTCTGCCTCCTGAGTAGCTGGGATTACAGGTGTGTGCCATATTCTTACAATTCTGAAGATATTCCATCATCCACCCACTTTTTGTAAACAACCATTGACTGTTTTACCCTTTTGTCCTTCTACACTACCTGCCAGGCGAAACTCCAATTCTTGGATAAATCAGCTTCTAAATTTGGGTGCTAAGTATAAAACTCATGAAAATAGCCCAGTACTACTGCAAATTCATGGTCTCCAATTTAGCTGGTCTTTGGTACTTCCCAGGAATCCTCAATCCTCATTTATCTGGCTTTTACCCTAATTCTTCTAATTTCTAACTCTCTCTTCTCTTGGGTTCTTAAAATCATTCACCTGGTTTTCCTCTTACTTTTCTGGTCATACCTGACTGGCCTATTTCATGGATTTCTAGTCCTTTTAATGATCCTTAAATGCCAATGTGTGCCCTAGGTTTCTGTCCTTGGCCCTCCTCTCACAATATGAACTAGTGATCTCACTGATCACCACACCTTCAAGCGTCTACATTTCGAGAACTCCCAAAGAGATCACTTCAGTCCAGATCCCATTCCTAAACTCCAGATCCTTATTAAACTATCAAACATCTCCACTTGGATGTTCCATAGATAGCTCAAACTTAGTATGTCTAACATTGAATGCAGTCTTTCCCTCTAAACCATTACCAATACAGTTACCCAATTAATATGGGAATTATCCTAGACGTCTCTTTCTTCCTTACCCCTACACATAACCAATAGGTCTCAATTCTCTGTTTTTGTCCCTTTGGTCCCCAGAGACACTGAATAAGTACTTTTTTCCTAGATTACAATAATCTTTTCAATTTTGCTCATGTTCTACAACAGAGTACTCTAAAATTCAAATCTCAAAATTCTGTTTCACAGCTGGCTTCACTAAATAAAATCCAAATTCTTTACCTTACCATGGCATATGAAACCCCTCATGATCTGACCCCTGCTTCATCTTTTCCTCCCTCATCTTTTGCCACTACCTCATATTCCAGACACACTCTATACTCTAGACACTAACTTACTTTGATTTCTTAAACTACATTACTTTTTTATCTGTGTACTTTGCTTGCCCTATTGTTTTGGGGTATGCTATTTTCCATCTCATGCCTAACTTCTCCTAGTTTTTAAACCTCATTTCAATGTTACAATTCTTTTCTTTTTTTTTTTTAATATGGAACGCTTCATGAATTTGCATGTCATCCTTGCACAGGGGCCATGCTAATCTTCTCTGTATCGTTCCAATTTTTAGTATATGTGCTGCCGAAGCGAGCACTCAATGTTACAATTCTTGAAAACTTTTCCTAATCTTTCCAGCCTAGGTTAACGGTGCCCTACCCTTTGTGGTCCTATGTCATAGCACATGATGCACACATATATTATGGCATTTACCATACTGTACTATAAATATCTGTCTCCCCTACCAGCTTAGGAATGCCTTGAAGGGAAGGGGCTATGTCTGTCATCTCTACATACCCAGTGATTAAAACATAGATTCTAATGTTTGCTGAATTAATGATTTATTAGTTACAGTTTCTAAAATACTTGTGTATGTTAACATTAGTTTATGTAGCAATGACAATCTATTTATAGTGCTTTATTTACAGTTTACAAAGTACTTTCACATATATAATCCCACATGATTTTCAGAGATACCCTGTGAATTTGGTCAGGCAGTTTTTATCTCCATTTCACAAATGAGATAACAGGTTCAGAGATGGTTAAGTGGTTTCCCAAAGTGTTTTGACTAGTAAGAAGTGGAGCCATGGTTAAAAGTGAAGTTGTCAGAATGCTGCTCTTTTTTTTTTTTTTTTTTTTGAGACAGAGTCTCACTCTGTTGCCCAGGCTAGAGTGAGTGCCGTGGCGTCAGCCTAGCTCACAGCAACCTCAAACTCCTGAGCTCAAGCGATCCTCCTGTCTCAGCCTCCCGAGTAGCTGGGACTACAGGCATGCGCCACCATGCCCAGCTAATTTTTTCTATATATATTTTTAGCTGTCCATATAATTTCTTTCTATTTTTTAGTAGAGGTGGGGTCTCGCTCTTGCTCAGGCTGGTCTCGAACTCCTGAGCTCAAACGATCCGCCCACCTCGGCCTCCCAGAGTGCTAGGATTACAGGCGTGAGCCACCACGCCCGGCCTCAGAATGCTGCTCTTGTATCATCTGTCTTTAATATTAGGTTATTAAGTATGAAATGTCCAATTTCCTTGAGTACTAAGTTTAACAACTGATATCTCTTGACATTTCACTTTGACACTTCTTGTTTTATTTTTATTGTAAAGGTACCTCCTCATTCAAATACACGGTTTGGCTTGAAATTATGTGTCAATTTTTTTTTGAGCAATTTTTGTGAAACCATGGATAAGTCAAAAATTCGAGTTATTTTCTATATGAGTTCCATCATGGAACCAATACAGCATGGACAGCTCAAAATATCAACAAAGTGTTTGGGAAGGATGTGGCTAATGAATGCACAGTATGTCGACAGTTTGAGAAGTTCCATTCTGGTGATTTTAATATTGAAAATGAGCCACATGGGTGATCTGAGACCAAGGTGGATAATGATGAGCTGAAAGCTGTAGTGGAAGTGAGTCCATGTCAACGTACATGTGAATTAGCAGCAAGATTTGGCATTACTATTCCAACAATATTGAATCAGTTGAAACAAATCAGCAAGTAAAGAAGCTTGATAGATGAGTATAGCATGAATTAAATGAGCATCAGAAGAGAAATCATCTCAAAGTTTGCCTTTCTTTGCTGTCACGACATAAAAGCAAACCATTTCTACACCGTATCGTCACGTGCGATGAAAAATGGATTCTTTTTGACAATCGCAAGTGTTTGGCACAATGGTTAGATAAAGATGAAGTGCCAAAACACAGTCCAGTTAAAAAAAGCTAATGGTGCCTGTTTGGTGGTCCAGCACTGGTATTATCCACTACAGCTTCATGAAACCTGGTCAATCGATTACAGCAGATGTCTACCGCAACCAACTGGATGAAATGACAAGAGTACTTGCGATTAAGCAGCTGAGATTGGTCAACAGAGATAGGCCAATCCTCTTGCAAGACAGCACTGGACCACATGTCGCACAAACAACACTGCTTAAAACTGCAGTGGCTGGACTTGAAAATTCTGTCATCCACCATATTCACCAGATCTTACACCAGCTGACTACCACTTCTTCCAGGCTTTGGATCACTTCTTGCAAAGGAAAATATTCAATTCTCAAAAAGCTGTGGAAAAACACCTTTCATGATTTCATCACTACTCACTCTCCAGGCTTCTTGGCTGCTGGCATAAACAAGCTACCATTAAGATGGCAAAACCATGTTGCTAGTTTAGGTGCATACTTCAATTAATTGTACTGCTTCTTGAGATATAATAAACTAAACTTTTGATACAAAATCAGACATTTAATATTTAATGACCTAGTATCAACACAATGACAATTTTCTTTTGACTAAAGGAGTCATCAAAAGGCTCCTCATCATGGAGAATGATATAATCCACTTACTTGCCAGGAGTAAAAGCTTGGATTGGCTATATCCTTTAAGGAAAGATTCAATAAATCCAACAGCATTGTCTTCAAAATTAACTTGTGGTGGTTCTCTAAATACAATAGCTATCCCTCAAAATTGGTTCCCCTTCCTGGCTTAAGGTATCACCATTCTCTGTCACTCAGACTTAAAATTTTGGTGTCACTGTTCACTTTCTGGACTCCAAATCCTACTGATTCTTCAAATTCTCTCAATTTTCTTACATTTCCATTGTTACAATGCTAGTTCAAGTGCTCATCTCGTGTATTAAAATCTTATTAATCTCTACTCTTCTTCCTCTTTGATTGAACAAAAAGCACAGCCAGATCAACCTACTCAAAAATTCTGGGTAGTTCCTTAATCACTAAAGAAGAATGGGAAAAAAAAAAAACCCTGAATCTTATTTTCAATGTCCTCCTCAATTTGACGATTCTCAGCCTTTTACATGTCATTCCAATCTTTGCCTCCAACTACAATTGCCCCATTTAACCAATCCCTAAAGCAAAATTATTCTATTGTTTTCTAAAAGTGATGCTCACCTGTTTCATTCCCACATCACTTGTATATATAATCAATATATCTACATTCTAATATTACTAAGACTTTATGTCATATCTGGTTTCTTTATGTCATATCTGGTTTCTCTCTTTCCCTTAATTCATGCCTTGGTCATCCCTCACCTGGACTACTCCATTAATCTTCTAACTAGACAACCTGCTTTAAACTTCTCCCTCTCTAATATTTGTTCCACACAATAAACCAGAGTTAGCTTTCCAAAACCAAGATATTGGGTCACTATTCTACTTTAAAACCTTCAATAATAATAATGGTGATGGTTACGATTGGTTGAGTACTTATGTGCCAGGCCAGGCATTGTGGTACTACTTTACATGTACTGTCTCTATTAATTCTCAAAAAACCCCATAATGAGATTTTATTAACTCTATTTTACACATGAGAAAACTAAGGCTTGGGGATGCTAAGTATCTTGTCCACAGTGGGAGAAGGTTATTAAATGATAGAGCTAGTATTCAAGCCCAGGCGGTCTAACTTCAGAACTTGTGTTCTAAATCATCCAGGGGCTATACTGCTTACTAGCTTAAGTTTTAGATCCTCAACTTGGTATACAAAAGATCCTTCCCAGCTTCACTCCTGCCACTCCTTGCCAAGCACTTTACACACTATTGCCCACATTTCTTGCTTTGTTTCCAAACTCCATGCCTTTCTGCTTCTGTTCTCTCTACTCTAGCCCCACCTTCTGTCTGGAGAAATTCTACTCATCCTTCAAGGATAACTCAAACCATTATCCTCTCAGTCAGTGATGCTTTCCCTCAAAGTAAGACAGTCCATTCCTTCTTTATAGCTCCAATAGCACTTTGTACCTAATTCATTATATTATCTATTTACAATAATGTTTCCCCCACTAGACTGCCAGCACTCTAAGAGAATATATCACACTTAACACATCTTATTTAATTCTGTATCACCAATGTCTAGGGCAATGCCTGCTACCAAGCAGGTACTCGATATACGTTGCACAAATAAATGGTCCCAATCTTCTGCTTATTTCAATTCTACCCATCCTTCAGCCTAATTATTCCTATACAAAGCCTTCCTAGAGTATTCCAGCCCAGCTTCGTCACCGCCTCCTTTGAACTAAGACAAATAGCTGGCTTTGCCAGTTATCTGGCAATTATTAATCATACCCATCCTTATGACATATATTATTAACTTTTCATTGAGTGTTTATTTCCTCAAGGACAAGACTGTATTTATCTTTTATATTTTTGTTGTCTCCCTACAGCTTTGAAGCATACAGCAGGCAGTTAACAAATATTTGCTATTTGATTACTGTGATGTTCCAAAATAATTGTTACATGTCATACATGGATGCCCAATTAGCTTCAGCTTATTTCATCACTACGTACAAAAAAAATTTATGGTGAAATGAAGTCATATGATTGGCACTAAAACACACCTCATTTAATAAATCTAGGTTCTTTTAACCAAACTTTTCCTTACAACCCTTGCCAATTCATTCAGTACCTCTGGAACCTGAAGTTTTTGTCTCACTACTGAATAGCTTTATTTCCTACTTGGCATTTTCCTTCTAAGATAACTTGTTACCATAGTGTTCTCTCTCCTTCTTGTGAACACACACACACACACACACACATCCTCTGTTTCTTTGCTTTCTCTAGGACACATGGTACTAAAGCTTTATTTTAAACAGTTTAATGAGGGTGGAAAGAAAAAGAAAATTTTTCAAAAGTTATCTTTTTACATAGATAGGTCCACAAAATAGACTTGGTAAAGAAAAATTAAAATATAATGAAATAGAACTAGCAAGAAACAGTGAAGTAGCTATGTGACCCACAAGACCTCCGTGGATCATCTGAAAATCTGTAATGAAAATAAACAATCCTAATAAGCAAAGATACTGGAAAATACTTTAGCCAAATGACCTCAGATTTATAAGCAAGGCAGCTGGCAACAGAACCTAAAAGAATTGTAAGGCTGCCCATCAGAAATACACCAGTTTAAAAAAATTAAAACACATACACTTCAACATTTTGGTTCAATCTGAAAGTGTGATAATTTAAGGTTAATACAACCTAAAAAATAAAGAAAAAAATGTTAAGACAATGAGTCACATTGTAGGTGCTAAAAGGAACATATACATGATATAGACAATGCTCTCTGAGTGATAAAGATGAAATTTCTATCAAGATTAACTCACTTGGTAATCTCAAGAGATAATCCAGCTTTACAAATCTGGGACCTAGTCTATACAGCAAAAGGTACATTTTAAAAGTACTTGGGGGGAAAAAGGAAGTATCTGGACAATTCAGGTCAAGTTAACTTTGGGAGGAAGAGGAAAGGCAATACACATAAATTTAAGATTCTGAGTTTTAATTACCCATGTCAATTTTGCTGATGTGGCAGTAAGGCATACATGCAGATACAGGAGATGTTTTCCCTCTTTGTTTCCATTTTCTTATTTTCAACTTTGCTAAAGAACAGAAAAATGCTTAACAGAATATAGTTAAAAGGACATATACTATCTTACCTAAACCATTTGGGCTACATCAACTTTCAAACAGAAGAATTTGACCTAAGCCAGCAGCTGAAGCAGGCTCAGAACAGAATTTGTTTAAAACAACCAGGAAACCTAATCACCAACCATCAGTGTCATAGTTTACTACTAATAATTTTAGTGACAAGGTCATCACATTCATCTACGAAATCACCTACAGTATTCCAAGTTCCCAAACTTCACAAGAAGTGAATTTCAAGCATCTGATACTAAACACAGAAAGATCTATATGCTTTTAAGAACTTACAAGACCATAAAATGTAGGCCTTCCGACTAGAAGCACAGGCAAAAAATTTAAAGACAATAACAAGTTTCAGGGAGTAAGAGAATACTTACAGTCAATGCCAATGGATGGTCTCCATAATATTACAACTATGAAGTGGTACAGATGCAAAACTAGCATCACATCCTGGACTTAAAAGAAATCTGGATTTTTAACAAGCTAAACTTAAGTTGAACTAGCACAGCAGTCATTTATCCTCTGGTAACCAGTGTTCTCTATCATCAAATGTAACATTATGATACAATTATCGAATGTAGAAAGCAAGAAAGAATCTTGAAGATGAAATTTAAAAGTGGATCTTTGGATCTGTATGAAAGATGAATTTTCCAGTAACTGCAAGAGACTCCATGAGCAGTGCAAATTAGACTGTTACACACCATTTCTAAACATGTGATCCACATCAGGCATTTCAACTGGCTAACAAATTCCATAAAGAAATGAAAGTTGTCTTCATGAAGAATATACAACTAAGCATGAGATATGATAACCATGAGCTTTAATTAACTCTAATTTTCTATACTAATAAGCTCCTTTCCTATTTACCTAAATGAAATGGCTTTTATTCCATACCAATAAACTGCAAATGTGACTGTCTCTTGGACTCACAACCCACCTATAAGGAATGTGCCTTATGCTTGGAATCTTATTTTTATTGCATTAAAGCAGTACAGGAAAAAACATCACCATATATACAACAAGGAACAAGATTCACATGCATAAGGATAGCATAAACTCATTGCTCAGGAATGTGATTGGTTATCCCATCTTACAGTCAGGTGAAAAGTGCCCAGGGAAATCAACACACAACACAGAAATAGTCAGAAAAAGCAGCAGCAGCCAATATCCCCTGTTCCTACTCCCATCAAACTCCAGGATTTCTTGACAGAATTAATGCCTGAACTACCAATTTTTTTCTCTTTTAAGAAATATTTCTCAGTACAAGGATTCCATAAACTCTTTATTCAGCTCATTCCAATGCCTGACCCAACCTGATATGCTAACTTTAAAAATAATCCACATAAGCCTAGGTGCAAATCAGTGTTATTAAGAACCCAAGGAGGCTCAGATTGAAAAGTTTAAATTTATAAAAACACAAAAAAGGTTTTCTTGTTTTTAGATATTTTAATGGAAACATATAGGGTCAGATTTCAAAAACTAGGCTAAAACAGGGTTTAAACACTGTGTCAGTACATTTAAAAAGCTGAATGAAAAAAACCAAAACAAAAAATAAAAGGAGTATCTATATTTTTTAAATAAACATAATACAAATAAGGAAAACTTTATTATACAACGACTTCAATTTATCAATCAAGCTACACGGTAAAGAAAAATCATTCCAAATTGTTTTTCACCCCCATAACCGTGTTTGAAGTTTTGAAGCTCTCCCAGAGAGCTTGGAATCTTAAACAACTCTCAATTAGCCCTGAATTTCTCTATATTTTAAATTAATCCGCTGACCTGTTGTGGGCAAATATACATAAATTCTGCCCTGGCTGAGAAACATTTAACTTTTTCTTCTAGGGGGAGTGAGTGGGTGCGTGTCTGCAGGGGCAACCCCTTTTGACCAAACAGTGTTGATGGTTTTCTAAATAAATACTTCCTATCCAGAAGGTTTTTTTTTTCTTTTATGCTTCTTTTACTCCTATTCTGCACTATAAAACCTAGCCTCACAATTCCTGCCTCGACCCTTCACCTTGGTCCAATCCCATATGGTTCCCCCAATTTCCGCGCTGGGTGGCACCTGAGGGCCGAGCGCGAACCCCTGCGGTTGGCGCTAGCAAAGCGCGGATAGGGAGGACGGCTGTCACTGGGGAGCAGGCGTGGGCCAAAGCCGAGGAGATTTCTGACCGCTCATGGCCGGGCCCCGCGTGGCTGAAGGTCTCTGAGCCCCTCGGTTCACCCCAGCAAGCCAGGAGTGCAGCTGTCGCGGAGCAGGAAGCTAATCGCGGCCCTTGCGCCGCTTTGACAGGCCAAGTAGGAGAAAAAGGGAGCTCACTGCAGCTAGCAGCCTCACCCCTTGGGCTAGGAAGCCCCGGAGGCAAAACCCCCGCCCTGGGCTGAAGGCAAGCAAAAGACCGTGGAGCCCGCAGCCACCGACTCAGCCCAGTCCAGCAGGGGCCCGCCCAGGGGCCACTCCCCAAGGGAGGCAGCCAGTCACTCGCCCGCCCTTCCGGGCCCGCTCCCGAGGGGACGGTCTCCCGCCCGCCCTCACACACAGTTCCTCCAGCCAGGCCCCCAGGGCTTCGTCCACCTCTCACCTTTGACGACGCGGTCAGCCCCAGGAGGGGGCGGCGGGGGCGGGGGTGGGGGCGGCGCAGCCCGGGCCGGCTCCGGGGCGGCCATGCTGGGCCCGGGGCTCGGCTAGGCTCTGGGCCGGGCGGGGTTGGGGGCGGGGGCGGCGACTACCAGAGCCAAGCGGCGGCGCCGCCGGGGAACATGGCGGACCCTCTTTCGCTACAGAGGGGCTAAGACCGGCATGCACCGCGCGTGCGGGGGCGGGGGCGGGGCAGGCTCTAGGGACACGGGCAAAATTACTGAGGCTAGGATAGAAACAGGACGAGGCCAAGGGATCAGGTTAAAATTCTTTGCATGCAGAAACAAAAGATTGAGGAGAGGGGGCAGCATGTATCTAGTTGCTGCGATGAAGGAAACACGACACTGGCTCTCATGGCGCTTCCAGTAAAATGGGGAGACATGATCAAACCTTAGAATCTCCTACTAAAATAGAGAAACAAATGTTTAACAATTTAGCTACCAGATCTGAGTACTAAAGAGTCGGCAGGGGATACGAGAATAGAGGAAGCATTGTAGGTTCTAGAGCAGAGAAGTGACCATTCAAAATGGAGTTTGAAAGAGAATTCTGGCCCTTGTGTTTGAGGTCTGGAATTGTCAAGAGTCTGAAGGCACAAAATAAGAAAGCAGCTGAAGCAGAATCAAAAGAGGTAAGGGGAAGAGAAGGAATGACACGAGGAGGTGTTCAAAGAATCTGCAGAATTCACCCGAAAAGGACACAGTCTCCTTCTTGATTCATTCCAAAAATAGATTTGGGAGTAAATAGGGAATTGGAAATTAGTTCCTTATTTATGTGCATGCACAGAATTTGGATCCAGGTGACTTATGGAAACTTCATAGAGACCAAGGTGACTGACATTCATGAGGAAGAACTGACTGTTCTATCATAAATTATTAGAAAAGTGTGTGTATGACACCAGGGGATATGTTGAATCATGGAAAGGGACAAGCATATCTACTAAGATCTGTAGAACTTGATGGTATAGGATCCAAGTGGGATGGAGTGAGAAATTCCTGCCCCTCCTCCTGTTCAGTAATATATGTGCTCAGAATCTGTTCATAATGTATGGTGATAATTAGGTAAGTAGTAGTCTGAAGGTCTCAAAGAGTATCTTCCTACCTTTTCTTTGTGTCAATCTCAATGCTCCTGAGAGCTGAGGTAAAAGAGAAAAGAAAGCCCAACAATAGGTATTTTTCACAAAGGGAGCCCACAAAATATCTTTTAGAGGAAAGGGACTCCTGGGAGTGAGGCAGGGGTAAAAAATGGATCTTTCTGGCATGGAAGTGCCATTACATCACAGGGGAAAGGTAGGGGAGGGGCTGCCGTGGGAAGAGAGCAAGGGATAGGAGGCACATCACAAACCTGTAAGGTGGAGGAGGGCACCAAGAATACATGGGTCAGGAGTGAATTTGTAAGAGGAATTTGAATCCCCAGAAAAGTTCCCTAAGGAAGGGAGGAAGGAAGTGTGTAATATATTGAGTATTGAGTGCCTCTGGCAGGAAAAGGATAGGAGACATGCTAGTGGCCATAATGACAAGGAAAGGCACTCTATTTTAGGGCCCATTGACTCCCACCTTGAGTATATATTCTTTAACTCCTCTTTGGCTCCTCACTTCCACTCACTCAAAAGCCACTTCATATATATATGTCCAGGCCTTCCCACCCCAATACAAAAAAGCAAGAGCATACAAAAGGGAAGAATGACAAGGGATTAAATAGAACTATCTTATAGATTTATTAATGAAAAATACTTTACAAAAACAGTATGTTTGGCCCTAAAATAGCTCAGCTGAATCTGAGGGTTTACAACGGCGAATGAGCAAGTGGCAGTAATGGCTCTGCTGCTAAAGATAGAGGGTATGTTAGTATGCCTGACTCCATCTGTTCAGAAGGGCAAATGTTGGCAGCTCCACATTCTAGGCCTAAGGTTTGGGGGCACAGGGCTGACAGGCCATAATACCTGGGCAGGTGAGTGGGCTGCCCTGAATGATGTGGTCAGAACCATGACCACAGGGCTACATGTCCCTCCTGGGATGGGAGATGGGGAAGATAGAGGGTCAGGTAATAGGGATAGGTGGATAAAATAAGAGTAGAAGTTAGGCATATAGTAGGGAACAGAGGATGAGGGCTCAGGTGGAGGTGGGGGCATAAAGCATCCAGGAATAAAATAGTAAAATAGTGATCTTAAGATCCTAAGGAATGGCTAGTGTCCAGAGTAATATCATGAATACATCTTTAAAGTGGCTCAAATAAAGTCCTTAAACAGCAGATGTTTCTTTTTGCTAAGGGAATGGAAGTTAGAATTTCAAATATTCCCTCCCAAGGAGCCAGGTCTCTTTAGAGGTTCCTGGCACCCCTAGGAGAAACTGCCAATTCTATGTTGAAATGAGAATAGCACAACCATGGCAGGGATGCAGGGTACCAAGTCTGCCACAGCACAGTTTTTCAGAGAAAGGTGTGGCTCCAGGAAAGGAAAGGAGTGACCCTTACCACCGGCTGTGCTGCAGGACTCGAGCCCTGATCTGTTCTTTCCCAGGGGCATCTGCTAGAACATACAGAAACCCCTCTCCCCGTGTCCTCCTGTGTCCAGATTGGGAGGCATAAATGTTTTGCCTCCAGTCATCATCCGGGGGCATATCTACTCTTCGAGGACCAGAGGTTCGGGGCCCTGGACTAGGACCTGAATTCCAAGTTGACCTCAGGGGCACATGAAGACTGCTGGATGGTGAGGACACAGGGTGAACAATGCGAAGATGGGAGGATAAGTGGAAAAGATCTCCCCAGGACTGAGCGTGAGGAACCTGAAGGCCCTGGCTTCTTTCTGGTAGTGTGGCAGTGTGGCTTAGCTGAGAATTGCACCCTGGAGTAGTCAGGAATCTGGCCCCAATGTGCTGGTTGGTCTCTGACCGGGGTCCCCAGGAGGCATCTGTTCTGGAACAATGGGGGAGACTCTGGTAGTTCAAAGTCCTTCCTGTGTACTTGACCCCTTGGGAAGTTTCACCCCTGTCACACATAGCCAGAAACTGCTGGACGCTCCTCGAAGTTCCTGGGGAGAGAAAAGAAATCCAAAGACTGAATATCTTCAGAAAACCATTCTCTTTCCCAGAGGACCATTCCTGGCTATTCCACTCAACTCCCCACTCCTCCAAGAGCATACACACAAGGGAAAGAAGGAACTAGCTTTTTATTTCATTTTTTAAAAATATTAATATACATCAAAATCAGGTCTCTTACCTCCAACCTGGGCAAATTAAACAGTTGCCATACTTCTATCTCACTCCACTATAATCCCTCCTCCATCCTCCCCTACACACACAAGAATGGCTCCCCAATATAGTAAATGTATACTCCCTTTGTTATGACTCTACTCCTGGAACCACCACTCTAATCCTCACTCAGCTTTTGTTAACATGGTACCTTCACCTTAAACCGCCTCTGCTTACATTCTCGTTCAATCTCTGAGATCTCTGCTTTTGTTGACACCACTCCTCCCACACATACAATGTGGAATGCCTTTTCTATACATTTATTCAACCTTGGCACTATTGATATCTTGAGCTGATAATTCTTTGTTGGGGTGGGGAGGGACTGCCCTGTGCACTATGTGATGTTTAGCAGTATCCCTGGCCTCTACCTGCTAGATTCAGTAGTACTTCCCCTTTCCCCACTGAGAACCACTGCCTTAAGCTGTATATTCAGTTCATGAGGGGAAAAACAAAAACATCTTACTGTGGAGGGTCAAAGAAAGACAGAACGAGGCTGTCCACCTTCCCCAGCATTGTCTGGGTCTGTACGCATGGCATGGGTACTCCATGTAAAGGGTCTTTCCAAATCTCCCACTCATTCCTTGTCTTCCTAGACCACCCCTAAGCTGAGACTCAGATCATAGAAGGAGAGAAGACTAGTTGACAGAGATGACACTTTCTGTTTTAGGGTATCCCAAAGACTGGGTATTAATTCACCTTTGTCACTTAAAAGCTTATTTTATCATGACTGAAGCAGTTCATTCTCATAGGTAGACAGATTCTAGGGGTGCTGGTCTAGACCCTTAGTCTAAGAACCATGGTGCCCAAGAAATGATTCAGTCACAATGCATCTAGATCAATGCTTTGCCTTAAAGTAGTAATTCATATCCTTACACCACCCCACCTTGGGACCCCCACCCCCACCCCCAGGCATACTGATTTGATCCTTAGAGGTCCACACTGGCATATAATATTAGATTGGAGGGCGTTACCTGGGGGTCTATGGGGCTCCCCTGCCATGCTGGGCATCAGGACATCTGGGGACAGGAACTGTGGTTGGGGAGGGTAGAGTTGGGGACCAAGGAGAAACACAGGAGGGTCATGGATGACAGGGAGGGAAGAGGAGCTGGAACAACGGTGCCCGGTTTCCAAATGCTTTTTCCTCACGTTTGATGAATCCTTATAATGAGACAAGACAAAAAGAAAACATAGAGATGAGGATTAACACACAGCAGGATGTGGTGGGTAAACACAGTAAGGCAAGCAGAGGGAAATGGAGGGAACTACAGCACAAACATGCCTTGTTCTGGAGAGGAACCCAAGTTACTCAGCCACTTTCCCCATCAGTCCCTCTACGAAACTCCATACTTCAGATTCTCTTCCCTTAACCAGTCTTCCTCATATCCCTCACCTTTCTAACCCTGCAAGTCAGGTCTTTAGCAAACTCCTTAATGCTAACAATAGAATTAGAGAGATTGAGATAGAAATTTAAAAATAAAGGAGAAATGAGAGAGAGAAATTCAGAAAGCCTGAGAGATTGAGAAAACAATTCTGTACTTCTCTTAAGTATTGGGAACTAAAATATATATGCTTAAATGTAGAATCAAGAACTCTGCTCCATCTTCTCTCCTGTCACTGCTACATTCCACAGCTTCCTCTTTTGCCTGTCAAATTTGTATTCACTGATGCTTATATCCTGCTCTACAGTCTATTAGTTATCCAATTTTGTGGTAAAGACCTAGAAATGTCTCCTTTAACATCTGAAACAATAATATATCCAAAATTGAACCAACATTCTTCCAAACTCCTCTTCCTGGTACCTCATTTTCCTAAGTCACCCAGACTCACACATTGGCATTGCCCTTGATTTCCCACTTCCCATCCACAATTCCATTAGTTGCCAAGTACTATCATTTCTACCTATGGATTTTATATTCAAAGTCTCCTGGATCACTGCTGTAACAGCCTTCAAGCTGATCTTCCTATCTCCCAACCACTGGCTCCTTACCATGGCCTACAAGGTCCTATGTGATATGGCCCTGCTACTCCTTGCTTTACCTCCTATTATTCCTATACCTTTTATGCTCTAACTTTTTTAATGTTCCTCAAACATACCAAACTCATTCCTACCTCAGAGCTGTTATACTTACTGTTTCTGTTACAAGGAATATTCCTCCAAAGGTTCACACCTTCATATCACTGAGGTCTCTGATTAAATGTTACTTCCTTAGAGCTAATTTCCCTCATTACCCTATCAGAAATTGCCATAAGAAAAACCACTTTACTCCTTATTCCCTTGCCTTATTCTTCTTTATCATAATTAATATTGTCTGAGGTTACATCATTTATTTGTTTATTGTCTCTCTCCTCTAATAGCATACATTTCTTTTCATTTCCATATCCCAGCATCTTGAACAGCACCTGGAACAATGCAGGCACTTAGTAAATAATACATTAAATAAAATAATCTATATGCCAGTATATCTAATTTCCTTTACTAGATTGCAAGCTATTCAAGGGCAGAATTTGTATTGTCCCATCAGTGTATGCTCTCAGCACCTACCACAGAATGACTATGGTAGGCATTTACCATGCAACTTAAGGACTGCCAGCCCTCTCAGCACGTAACACAGCTAATTACTCCTTCCTTTTTGAAACATTCTTCCTTTGGTATCCATGATATCACACTGCTCTCGTTTCCCTTCAATCTCTCTCGTTTCTTTTTCTCAGTCTCCTTTTAGGGTTCTTCAGAAGAAGAACCACCTTAAATCTGATGTTCTGCAGGGATATATCCTGGCTCTTCTCCTCTTCTGGCAATACTCTTCTCCTCTTTTCAAGGGCTATAATTCCAAAATCCCAATTTCCAGTTCATATGTCTCATATCCAAAGGCCTACCACCAGATATCTCCACTCAAGCTTAACATATACAAAATTGAACACATATCTTCCCTCAAATATATCACTATGAACCTATAAAATTTGGCCATCACGGCCGGGCGCGGTGGCTCATGCCTGTAATTCTTGAACTCTGGGAGGCCGAGGTGGGTGGATCACTCGAGGTCAGGAGTTCGAGACCAGCCTGAGCAAAAGCGAGACCCCCGTCTCTACTACTAGAAAGAAATTACCTGGCCAACTAAAAATATATATAGAAAAAATTAGCCAGGCATGGTGGTGCATGCCTGTAGTCCCAGCTACTTGGGAGGCTGAGGCAGTAGGATCACTTAAGCCCAGGAGTTTGAGGCTGCTGTGAGCTAGACCGACGCCACGGCACTCATTCTAGCCTGGGCAACAGAGCAAGACTCTGTCTCAAAATAAATAAATAAATAAATAAAAATTTGGCCATCATCCCTTATACTCTTCTCCCAACATCCAGGCACGTTAGGCACCAAGTCTCATTGATGTTTACTTCCTAATTGGCTCTCCAATACATCTACTTCTTTCTATCCTTCCAAACTCCTTACTGTGAGGGTTCTCTGTGTTCTACGATCTACCATTTGTTTTTATTCTTTGCAGTCTCACTTGTCAACACTCTCCATCATCGCCCTTTACCAGACTCTCTAATCGTGCCATCCCAAATGAACTTCTTTTAGTTCAGTTAATATTTGCTTCAGGTACCTTTACCTGCTGTATTCTTTTTGCTTCCACCAGGAAGCCCTCCCTGATACATCAAGCCTGGTTTAAATGTCCCTTCTATTATGCTCCCATAGCATCAAATCCTTACTGCATTATAATTGCTTGTTTATTTATCTGTCCCCCACGGTAGACTGTAAGCTCCATAAAAGCAGGGACTATATCTAACTCACCACTGTATTGCACCTGGCGCAATACCTAGAACATAAGCTCAATAAGCATTTGTTTAAAGGAATGAATCAATTAATCCATGATATAGAGGTCAGAGGAAAGGAAGCCAAGTCTCCTACGAAAATAATAGTTTGCCATTAAATGCATTGAAGGTATATAAGAGCAAATGCTAGGCAGAAGAGACCACCTTTTCCAAAAAAGAGTGGCAGGCTGTTCAGAATTAAGAACTTAATGCAAAATAAAAAAAAAAATGATTGTCTCTTGGGAGGGAAACTAGATCTGAAGGGCTGGTAGGATAGAGACTTAGTTTTCACTGTATATCCTTTTATACCTTTTTATTTTTTGTGCCATGTATTTAAAACTTGCTTTTACACTTTTATTGAACTGACCTTTTGGACAAGCTTCAATACACTGATGCTTTGTATCCTGACCTTTATTATAAAGAAAACTCAACTTGTCTTGGACAAGTGTGTGAAATTCTCAAAAGGTACAATTACCTATAAACCTAGCCACAGATAGTATTTAAGTCTGTTGATCTCTACTAGCTTGGATTTTCCTGTCCCTTCCTCCTACAGATTATTGCATTAGTACCATATGAAAAGCCTCAAGGAGAGGATTTTAAATCATTTTCCTTTTCTCATTAATCCACATGCTTCACTTTATATTAAATCCACACTGGACACCACTCAAAAATGTACTGAGTGGTGGGGTGGGGAGGAAAAAGCAAAATAATACTCTGTTCCATTTCTTCCCTTCTTCCTTTGATTAGTGTAGTGGGTTCTGAGCCAATCAGCAGCCTTTGCTTCTCAGATTCTTCCCAAGGCTACTATGACTTTTCTCAATCTAGGGTACCTTATAACACACCCTTTCAGAATTGCTACAAGAAATGAACATTCCTCTGGGCTCCAATTGAATATGTATAAATAAAATAATGGCTGCATGTTCTCATTTTTGCTGAGAGCACATGGCTTTCCCTGAAATTACAACCTTCATTTTCTCCCTGTTTATTCACCTGCACTGTATTTTTACCTAGCAAGGAGGACAGTGCTCTGAATGGACAGACCCTGATTCTACTTACAAAACTGTGGGAAGAAACTGGAGCCTCCTCCCTCTCTGTGACAACGGTGCCACTGAGACTGCGTGAGATGCGGCGAAAGTTCTCTGCACTGTACTGTTCATCCTCCCCACACTCCCTGCTGAGGCCTCGGCAAGGTGCAGCCTTCAAACACACAGACACATACAAGCAGACACATAACACCAGACCTGTGGTCTTCCCTCAGACCCTGTCCGCAGGGATATGGAAAAGAATAGGGAAAGACTCAATAGTAGACACCAAATTTTAGATGTTATTTGTAAAGTAGTAGCCATGTGGCAATCTCTTCTCACTCAAAATAAGCCCACTCATAGACCTTGTTTTATTCTGATGGCCCCACATTACCAAGTCTCTGCCTTACCATCAACCCCACCACTCACATCTCTCCATACTCCCTTCCCCAACGCGATCCCCAGGCCCAGCACCTTGGCATCTGAGGGTGCTACCTGAGAAGCAGGCACTGTGCTAGCTTCCTGGAGACTGTGCTCCATTTCTGCTGTTGGGGTCTTTGAGAGACCAGGACCAGGGGCTGAATGCAACCTCCTCCCCATGCCATCTGCAGAGCCTGAGGAAGAAAAAAGAAATACAAGTTGAAGCCACCTCTTCTTCTGTGGTCTAAACTTTGAGCCTGGCAACACAAACTCAGGAGTTCTTATCTCATTAAATAACAAATACGCATCCCTGAATCCAACGCAGGATATGCTCCTGAAATTTAGAAACAAGATTTTCAGAATATGGATAGTTTTCTGTAGGCCACAAGGGTCTCAGCTCACAGCCCTTTAAGAACTTTGTAGAGAAAGGGCTCTGTGGACAGACGGCTGAATGTCCTCGTCTTGCCTCATTTCATTTTTGTAAACATAATCAGCTTCTGTCAGACATGGGCCCCAAGACTTTTAATATATACAGAGGAAATTATCTAACACAGTGATTTTCTAGAGAATCCGTAGTGACAAAGTAAACTATTATCTCTGGACTCGTTAAGAACTAAAATGATCGTAGTAATCATCTATCATACCTCCTCATTTTATATAACAGGAAAATGAGTTCCAGCATCTGGCAGGTAGTTAGTAGTTTAACCAGGATTATAATTCAAGTGTCTTGATTTTCAGCATGGTCCTCTTTATCATCTCACCTGGTAACTGCTTATTACTCTAAACAGAAGCTTTTCAGAAACATTTTACATGTGTAATGGTCTTTTATGTCCCGCCCCACTTAGCTTCTCTCAATCACTTAAATTCTAAACAACTACTAAATGCTTACCCCCTCCTCAAAATCTTTCTAGATTGTTCAGAGAAGAGTTGATCTAAACTGGATATGTGACTCCCAAGGGACTGTCCCCAGTCTGACTAATTAAGTCTTCCATTCTGAAAATGTACATGCCCTTGACCTACATTTGCTACATATGTGGCCAATTCACATCTTGATTTGATACTATGATTCATATATGTGTATATATGGTTAAAGCATGATATTGCTTATGTAAGTAAAGAAGAACAGTTATTTTCAACATTTCCTGGTACTTAAATGCAGTAGTTTCAAAACCACCTCAAATTGATCTGGGAGCTACTAAAAATACAGCTTTCTAGAGCTCACCATAGACCTAAATCAGAATGTTTGTGGTTGGAGCCTAGGAATCTTTATTTCCTTAAAAGACTCCCCCAAAAGTATAGGAATATATCCTTGTGTTATAGTTTTCCTAAAAAGCAATCTGAAAATCTCCATTAAAATGAAAATATATTTACCCTCTTGCCCAGTAATTTTTTTTCTTTTTTTAGAGACAAGGTCTCACTCTGTTGCCCAACTCACTGTAACCTCAAACTCTTAGGCTCAAGTGATCCTCTTGCCTCAGCCTCCTGAGTAGCTGGGACTATAGGCATGCGCCACCATGCCCGGATAACTTTTAAATTTTTTGGTAGAGACGGGATCTTGCTATGTTGCCCAGGCTGGTCTCAAACTCCTAGTGTCAAGCAATCATCCCATCTTGGCCTCTCAAATTGCTGGGATTACAGCATGATTACAGCATTACATTACAGTCATGAGTTACTGTGCCCGAGCGATACTGAATATTGGCTAGGTATTGTATTATATTAAGAAATTATTGTTTTTTTGGTTTTTCCATTTATCTTATTTTTCATTTTTCCCCCAAAACCAATATACAACAGGAAAGAAATTATTGTTAATTTTTTAGGTATAATAATATTATAGTTTTGCCTTTTAAAAAGAGTCTTTACTTCTGAGAGATACATTCTAAATTTTTGGTGGATGAAATGATATACTGTCTGAGATTTGCTTTAAAACAATCTAGTGGGGAAGAAAAACAAGGAGGGCTATAACTAAATCAAAACTGGCTATACGTCAATAATTTGTCAAGACAATCACCATGGAAGCTAGTGATAAGTACCTGGTGGAGTGGGTCATTGCAACATTTACTCTTACTCTTTACTTTTGCATATATTTGAAATTCTCCATAACAAAAGTTCTTATTTATTTTTAAGTAGATATCTATAAGATGATGCCTGCCCAACTTCAAAATACTATGAAATTCAGAATATAGGTCAAGAGCAGTATTTATATAACACTTTAGGAACTATGATCATGTCAAAATTCATCTGGTCACAAAAGACCACATATTATATGATTCCATTTATATGAAATGTCCAGAACAGGCAAAACTATAGAGACAGAAAATACATTAGTGGTTGCCTGGGTTGGGGAGAGGAGGAGAGAGAAATGGGAGTGGCTGCTAATGGATACAGTGTTTCTTTTTGGGGTGACAAAAACATTTTAGAACTGTGGTAATGGATAGAGAACTCCAATATACTTTGAACTCTAATACACTCATTGTACACTTTAAATAGGTAAAAGGCATAGTATGTAAATTATATATCAGTAAAGTATTTTTTTAAAAAGGTAATTTTTAAAAAAGTAATTTTTTAAAAAAAGATGGGAGCATGGTGGCTCACATCTGATAATCCTAGCACTTTGGGAGGCTGAAGCAGGAGGATTAATTGAGGCCAGGAGTTTGAGACCAGCCTGAGCAATATATCAAGAACCCTGACTCTACAAAAAATAAAAAAGCAAGCCAGATGTGGTGGTGCGCACCTGTAGTCCCAGCTACTCAGGAGGCTGAGGTAAAAGGATCATTTGTGCCTCCGAGTTGGAGGCTGCAGCTACGAAGATGTCACTGCACTATAACCAAGGCAACGAAGCAAGATCAGTTAAAAAAAAAAAAAAAAGTAATTTGGTACTTAATAAATGCTTTACAATAAGATAAAGAACTTCCCCAAAATTATATTCTTTCATATATGGATGCTAATTGGCATTTTCCTTCATCATCCACCTCCTGATTAATCCACCTCATCATTTCTTTATTCTATGTCATGTTAATTCTTAAGGACACAAGTTTTTAAACCAGGGACTCTAGCAAAAATAAAGACTACTTTGATTTGACAAGTATTTTGAGAACTGATTGACTTACTAGGTGGATTCTTTAAATTAGTTATTGTACACTATTAAGTAAAAAAATTAATGGTTGATAGGTACTATTGGATATTTTTCAGAAATGTAATCTTCCTCAAGGCTAATTTGCCAGTATATATCAAGAGATTTTTAAAAGTTTTTAAACTTTAACTAGTTATCAGTCTTCTAAAAATTTATTCTAAGGACTTTAAGAGAAATGTGGCCAAACACTCAGGGCAAAGATATTCATCACAGTGCTTTATTATTAAAAAATTGAAATTAACCTAAATATTCAACAATAGTAGAATGGTTGAATACACAAATTATGGCACATTCACATGTAGCATATTATTATCATTAAAGTTTTTTGTTTTGTTTTGTCTTTTTGAGACAGGGTCTCAATCTATTGTCCTGGGTAGAGTGCAGTGGTGTTACAATCGCTCACTGCAACCTCTAACACCTAGGATCAAGCAATCCTCCTGCTTCAGCCTCCCGAGTAGCTAGGACTACAGGCAAGTGCCACCGTACCTGGCTAATTTTTTTCTATTTTTTATAGAGATGGGGTCTTGCTCTTGCTTAGGCTGGTCTTGAACCCCTGGCCTCAAGAGATGCTCCCGCCTCAGCCTCCCAAAGTGCTAGGATTACAGATGTGAGCCACTATGGCCAGCCTAAAGGTACTTTTTATGGTAAATGCTCATAGATACAACTTAAGAAAATCATGAGACTAAACTGTATAAATATATTACAGTGATCCTGCTTTTTGCAAAAACAAAACAAAATATATAGTATACATGTATAATAAAGAAAACCAAAGGTAAACTCATGAAAATATTAACAGTGGGATTATCAATGGTTTTTGACGATGTATTTTCAAAATTACCTACAATGAAAATGTTGCTATTTTGGGTAATATAAGGGGTCTTTGGTTTTTAAAAATAATGTTTAACATTCAACTAGTTAGCTCAATTTTGTAATATGTTGTCTTATATGCTTATTATTATTCTTTAAAATACTTAATATTTGTGTATTCTTTTTCCCTTATATTAGATAGAAAGCTCATTGAGGCAGACTTCAGCTTTTCCTCATTCTTTAGGATCTTCCCATATTGTACTGTCCCATGTAACTAAAGACCACTTAGTAAATGTTACTGCAAAATCTACACTAGAATGCTGATCCTCAAAACATTTCTCAATATCAAATCTTTATGTATGTGGTATCCCCTACCCCGCCCCCAGGTCTGGGGAACATAGTAAGTACTCACTAATCTGTTTGGATGCAATTAAATGTTGGTTGTCAGAAACTTGTACCATTATGGAAACTGTAACATCCAAGCTAAAGGTAAAAGTTCTCTGAGTTCAATTTCATACCATTTCAGAGTTGGAATGTACCTTAAACAAAAATCATTGAGCTAATTCTTTCATTTTACAGGTAAAAACTTAGCACTGGGAAATTAAATGACTTGTCCAAATTAATACTGAGAGTTAGTGTTGGAACCAAAAAAATAGTTCAGGCTTTGAGAGTTAAGAGCATCAATCTGGCTAGGCACAGTGGCTCACACCTGTAATCCTAGCACTTTGGGAGGCTGAGGCAGGAGGATCACTTGAGGCCAGGAGTTTGAGACCAGCATAAACGACATAGTGAGACCCCCATCTCTTCAAAAAATACAAAAATTAGCTGGGTGTGGTGGTGTACACCGGTACTCCCAGCTAATCAGGAAGCTGAAGCAGAAGGATCATTTGAGCCCAGGTATTTGAGGTTGCAGCGAGTTATTATAACACCACTGCACTCTACCCCGGACAAAAGAATGAGACCCTATCTCAAAAAAAAAAAAAAAAAAAAAAGGCATCAATCTAAGTTACAAACATTGTTCTTATCATTTCCAAAATTAAGTCTGTGATGTGCACTTGAGGTGTAGGCTCCACTCCTCACCCAGTATTATCTCAAGGAGAGTCAGTGAATGGCTACCCTACACGCATTGAAAAAATCTGTGAACACAAAACTTGGCAGTTCCTGAAGGGAGCAAGGAAGGTCTTGATATTGCTAGTTCAGTATGATCTGGAAATACCACATTGAAGACTAGGCTCGGTGTGGACATCCTATTGCAAGGTGGACCTGGAAGCTGAATCTTGGGATTACTTAAGCCATTAAAGGATGTATTTTCCTCTCAGCCTGTCCCATCTCATGCTGAGTCACCCTCAAAGACCTATTCCTTAGCACTGCCTACTGGAGAAGCCATGGGCAAATACTTACCAGTCTTTCTTTAGAAGGAGGGGATTGGTCCATAAGTGATAATTCTGTCCCCATTCTCTACTCTAGCCAGAAAACTGTCTAGCCTTCATCCTGAAGGCTTTCTGAGTCAAGTCAGAAGTTTTACTATCTCCTACTAAGCTGGGGTACTATCTGTACAGAACATCGTCCTTCTTCTAATCTTGACCTCCTGCTTTTAGCTTTTATATGATTCTTACTCCCCCTACCACTGTATGCACTCTTACCTGTTTGGCTAACTGGGTGCCAAGCCACATCCTGCTGTCCCCATCCAGAAGAGCAAGCTTGAGAAGCCTGAAGACTGGCCTGGTAAAGAGACTCCAATTCTGAGGTCTCTTGCTTTGTGTCTTGGTTCCAATGTGGATGCAAAAGGATGTGATTTCTCTCTGGATATATTGCACAAGTATGGGAATCATGGGGAGAGGACTTCGTTCCTGTCCCAGGGGCCCCATGTTTAAGCTGAGAATCACAGAGCCTTGTGACATTCACCCAGGAATCCAAAGGCAAGGAAGTCCCCAAGTCCATACTGCTACCCAGCTCCTTAGGCCTAGCATCTCTCACTTGGGACAGCTTCCCTTGGTATATACTTGGCTCTGCCAACCTGGACTGTCCTCCTCTAGAAGTTTCACCATTAGGTAGCCCAGAGTTTATGGCAAAAGAAGGATGTTCAGCAGGCTCTTCCCAGGAAGGTAGTCTGTCTCTACCATCCAGAGAGGGTTGCTGTTTTGCCCAAGGCCAGTGGCCTTTCCCTTGACCCTGTGAGAAAGGAGGCTTAGAATCAGAAAGGGAAGAGTTCTTCCTTAAACTATCTGGCAAACTTCTGTCCTTAGAACCTGTACCATCCCTTGTGGAGGCACCTTGCATCCTCTGGAACTGCTCTGCCAGAGAGCGAACAAGCCCCTTTGTGCTGGGAAACTCTGGCCTATAGGGTTCCTCGCTGCCTCTATCCACTTTTGAAGTCAATGAAGTTTTGAGGCTTTGGGCTTGGAGGCATTGGTTAGTTTTCTGCACAGGATCAGGAGAGTGAAGCTCAGATGAAGCAGCAGCAGGCATTATGGGATGGCAGGCTCTATATAGAGGAAGGCTGGGCTGAGCTGATGAATTTGAAGGAGTACAGCCTAGGATGTGTTCATCTCCTCCCCCAGAGGTGGCTATTCCAGTTGGGTGTGACCAAGGCATCACCAGAGATGGGTCAGCAGGATCCCTCTTTTCTTGGAACAATTGTTCTTGAGCAATGCCTCTTCCTTCTTGTGGAGGGAATTTGCAGCAGTTGCTATTGTCACCCCTATAGCCTTGCAGTTTACCCTCTGGGGCATCCAATGGCTCCCAACCATGGTGAGAATTCTTCTCAGTCCTGCCTGGTGTTTTAGGTAAACCCTGCCTATGGAATGCAGAGGGGTCAGTGCTGTCCACCTCAACCGAAGTCAGAAGCTTTGAGGCAGATCTACTGGGGGAATTTTGCTGTGGGGCAGATGACTCTAGAAATAGGGATGAGTGTGACTCATGGCAAGAAGCAGGTGAGTGGAAGAAAGAACTGGCTCCAAACTCTCTATCCGTGCAGGGTTCCAGCTGGGCCTCCTGGCTTAACAATACTTGGAGCGGGATAGGCTGTTCACTGAAACAAATGAAGAGAGCCAGTCATAAGCTGCCTTGATTGACAGGAACACTTACAAAAAGAACTGTTCATTCCATTCCCACTTCTAGCTATCCACAGAGGGAATGGTGAAAATAAACAGAAAGACAAGCACAAGTAGAGTCAAAGGTTCACAAAAGAAAATGCCATAGTCAGCTCACACCCAGGTAAATAGGTAATATATTAATCCTCTTTATTAAATGCCCTCACCAAGTTGCACACAATAATATTAAGTTAAGCCCTTGCCAATATTCTTCACTATTTGTGAAGTCCCATTTCAACCATGACCTACTTGCAAATTACGAAACAAAAATTGCTAGTCCCACATACAGATGACATGGAAGGTAAGCAAAACCAGAATATTACTCACACCAAACAGCAAAAATTCAGGATGCTTTACAGGGAGGAAAGTCCTACCTGGGGTCCTGAGAGGCAGCCCTGCTAAAGGAACCCAGAGGCCAACATTTATAAAATACACGGTGATTTGGGCTCATGGGATTACACAGAAATCAACCATTTCAAATGTGTTTTCATAATCTGGATTTGATTGTATTACTCACTGAGATGTTTCCCTAAATAATACACTATGACTCTCTTGAGATTTAGGAGTAGGAGTAGAGATTAACTGCATTTAGTTGGTTTCTCACTAATTGTTTTATATTTCCGACCTAAAAAACTCAGTGTTATAAGCACTTAGATAAAACCTCAATCACTCACATTCATCAAGTGATATAAGTGTTCTGGAAAGGGTTTAGCTATCTAAATTGCACATATTTGAAACAACTCTCTCAATCTGAATGAGAATATACTATAAACTATTGTGAGTATAGTCACCCAGTCACCCCTATAACATTATGAAGAATATTATATACTTATATAGGAAACCTACTCATAGAAGGCAGAATTACATAATGGCTGAGGACATTCACAAACAGATCTAGATTTGTAGTCCATGCTTCTACCACTTACTAGCTAAGTAATCTGGGTACCTTAATTATCCTCTCTGAGACTGAGTTTCTTTATTTGTAAAATATGCTAAATAATAGTCCCTATCTCATAAGGTTATTGTGAGAATGAAATTACATAAAATATATAACAGCCTGGGCAACAGAGCAAGACCCCATCTCTACAAAAATCTAAAAAATTAGCTGGGTGTGGTGGGGCATGTCTGTAGTCTCAGCTCTATGCAAGGCTGAGCCAAGAGGATCACTTGAGCCTAGGAGTTTGAGGCTGCAGTGAGCTGTGATCATGCCACTGCATTCCAGCCAGGGTAACAGAGCAAGACCCTATCTTAAAAAAGAAAAAAGTTACATAGATAGATAGATAGTACTTAGCTCAGTACCTGGACCTAGGCAAATGTTCAAAATGTTAACTGCTTTTATTATACCTATATTTTGAAAACTATTCAGTCTTATTAATAGCTAAAATCAATTTTTATTTAAATTTGAATTTGGCTCTTAAGTAAAAGCCCAATTCAGGGCTAAGATGTGAGAACTACACTAATGGCTACTAGTTCTCACCATAAAGAAGCAAAGCAAAGGGAATCTTCGTGTCTCTTCTCTATAGTTCAATCAAAGCAAGGAAAGGACTGCTTTCTCTGCTTCCTTAAGGGACAGTAAGCACTGAAATTCCAAAATAAATCATGGTTGCTACTGCAACATGAAATGTAGCCCAGATTACCATGTCTAAGAACATAATATGTATAAATACGATAATCATGTTATTACACAAGTCCAGGGATAAACTCACCTGCAGGAAATTTGTAAAAGCAGTCTATTTATTATGATGTACTTTTTGCATCTTTCTAGGAATTATTAAAGAAAAGACCAGCAGTACAATGTGCTTTTCACTGTATGTCTGACCTGAGAGAAGAAAATCTTTTCAGGACTCCTCTCTCTCTTTCCCCTGTAGTTGCCAAGACAATGAGAGCTCTTGCTATAGAATTCTCATGGTCACTTCTTCCCCTGCCGTCCATAAACTAATGTGGTTCCCAAGCACTACCTTGTCGGCTGAGGGAGGCTCCCCCCCTGTGATGGGAGGCAGGCTGAGGGTTGCACCGGCTGCTGTGATGATTGCTGTTGCTGCATGCGATCCTGCAGGCTCCGTGCTTTTCGAATACTGATTTGCAACTTCTTATCGACTAGGGCTCTGCTGTGTGTGCTAGAGCTGGCACCATGCAGGGCAAGTCTTAGTTTAGCTAAAATGCAAAAGAAAATACAGCAGAAACAAAACACAAAACACAAAAATAAAAAGAATAAAATTGAACAAAAATGAGCAAAGATATGCAGTAAAACTTAAAATATGCAGCAGAAATGCAAGGCATGGACCATGCATATGCTGTCCAGGGCACAGAGCTGGCTCTGGCTACAAGAACATTCATGGAAGCCATGGAGGCCAAACAGGTTAATCCAAATTAAAAAACAAAACAAAACTCAAATGAATCAGGAAGATAAACTAGTGCTTTTCTTATAGATTGCCACTCTTGTCCTTTGTAACTGATCTGCCTGACTCTGGTCTCCACACTCTACTCCCCCAATTCCCCTTCCTGATGGCCAATAGCAGAAATAAGATCCAAACCAGCAACTGTCTTTATAAAGCACAACTTCTTCTGGTCACATTTAAGAATCAGATACCAATTCTAAGCCTTAGTCCCTTGCTGTAAACTTATGGTGCTACATACCAGAAAGGTAGCAGGGTAATAGAAAGAATCACATATTACAGTGAAAAGTCACAGGCCTGGGAAGTCACCATCAATTTATTCTGTTTTCCTACCATAAGTTCCAACTCACTAGTCAGTGACTAGAGAAAGAGCAGACTAATCTCACATCAGAGGTGTAACTTTATCTTGGGATAAGAAGTTAGGCATGGCTGGAGAATTCATCTGTGGATTCCTGCTGAGGTTATTCCAGTAAATATCCATAGGCCACAGGAACAGTGCCAGGCACATTTAGAAATCTAAAGAGCAAAGATAGCTAAAGGGCCCCAGTTTGGGAGAGCCAAGAGTGAGGAGACATAAAAACTGTTTTCATCCCATCTGAGTGACAGCACTAATAGTACCTATTGTGAAGTTAGTCAAAAATGCCATAGCCATAGCAGTTAGAGTTACTTACAGATAGCTTCGTTACAGAGAGCCAAAGCTGCAGCACAGTCTCCCTTCTGTTCCAGATGCAATGACTCTTCAAACACTGAATCTGCCTCTTGAAGGGATCTCTCAAAGCCGTCACTCCTCCCTGAAAGGGCCAGCACTTTTCATTTTCATTACAATTCATTCCAACTTTTCCTATGTACTGTTGTTTCCCTTCAGTACTCACAGATCCTTGCTGCTGAGCCATTGCTCTACCCTTATTCCAACTGTCCATTGCTATTAAAATTCTCTGAAAAAAGCAGGACATCCATTTTTGCCCTGAGACATTACCAAGGCCATGAAAGAGAGGCATGCCATTGCCAGCCACATATTCTAACTCCAAGACCTCTTACGGAGTCCTTCAAGGAAAGAACAAAGTATTGCCTATAGCAGAAGGATGGGTTCTTATGCCTGGAAATGAACTGCTCTTCCCCAGTAGAGCTCTTACCAACCAGTGTCAGAATACTCCAGACTTCCACTAAGACCTCCGCTGCTATGTTACGGCAAAGATGGTTTCACTATTCTGTGGAGAGCCATCCATACCACTTGTTTCCTTCACCAGTTCACAGTCCTGTCTGCACTACCCTAAACTGGAAAATCAGTACAACTTTTAGGCACAGATGGTCTACATTTCCTACCTCAATGTATCTACCAGGGCAGTTGAACTGGCTTTGTTGTTGGTTTGCATGCGCATATCTTTCCTCAGCACTGCTAAATATTCACTTTCGTCATGGCTTTGCTCACCAAAACTACCCCCAAAAGTCACCTTCCCATAAAACGAGCATGGAATATTCCCTCCTCTCCTCAAAGTAAATGTGTGCCAAAGCAGGTACAGAAGAGTCCAAGTACAACACCAGATGAAAAGGCTCAGAAGCACAGTAAGAGCAACTTTTGTAAAAGAACTGTCAAGTTTATGTACCACTTTCTCTCTACTCACTCATATCCATAAATTGGCAGCAAGCTATAGTGTAAGTTCACCTACAATTGGGATTGCCAATGATCCTTCGCAAGGTCACAGGAAAAAAAAAAATCAAAATGTCTGAGTCATTTCTCCCACAATGTCCCCTCATCCTCCACTTACCTCCAGCTGGACATAGTAAGAAAGGCTCTTCCACACCTCTAACACTCACTTTCTAATTCATTGTGGCTTTTTGAGAGCAATGAGAAGATACTGGAAGTAGCAGATTGGTTCTGAAGAACATGGCACTCAGTTTCCACCCTATCTCTAGGGGTGTGGTTTCCCCTACCCCCCAGGCCTGAAGTTCTTTCATAGTATTTGGAATCAACTGAACCTATATAACCTTTTTAATCATAGGTGGTAGCTACATTTTTAACAAAAAAAAAAAAAAAGAGAGCTCTCTACTTTACAGAGATCTAGGCAAACTCTAGTTGGTCAATCACTATACTAAATTTTAATTCTTATCCTCCAGAATCTTAGCACTCCATTTTTTGTTCTTCCAGGAGATGCAGAACCAAAGTATATGTAGAATGGACAATGAAATACAGCCACTGGGACTTCCTCCCAACTGTAATGTACTGCCCAACTGACAGAGGGGAGAAAAAGGTAAGGAGGGAGATGACAACGCCCTCTTTTCAGAAGTAACCTGGGACACCAATGTGATATAGTTTGAGATCAAAAAGAAAGAAAAGACTATCCAAATATTGAGACAGCTAAGGAATTAGGAATTTAAAACTAATTTGGAAACAAATACAATGCCTTGGGAAATATAAGGCAACAATTGCCTTGCATCAAAAAACAGGAGGATTAGAGGAGAAAAGCCCCCCCATATAGGATTACTTTGCCCAGAAGCTTCTACGAGTGTTTATAAAATGACAGAAGTGGTGAACAGGTAGCAGCCACCCAAATAGCATAGACTCCTATCATTTATACTGCTTTAGCACAATTTGTTATGACTGGAGATTCTGAATAATAAGAGTGATAAATTCATCTTATAGAAGGAAAAACTGAGATATAGGTTTCATGGCCTATTTAAGGTAGATACTTCAGCCTTGCTGAACTCCTATTTTGAAAGCTAGTCTCTTTTGGTGCAAGGTGACATCCTAATGAAATTCTAGGAGGAAAAGAAGCGACTAACATGGGGCAGTTGGGGAAGCTTAAGTAAAGTCCATGCAAATGGTATGGGATTAGGGAATGAATCCTGATGTTATCAGAAGGAAATTAGGCTTTGTGTTCTTGCTCCAGTTTAGCAGACCCACTTCCCTGAAGCTCCAGGTGGAATATCTTGAGGGCACGTTTTTTCCCAGCAAGTAGAATTCTCCGTACTAGCAGTGTAGCTCCCTGCCCTTTTATGCTGCTTCTCAGTTGAGATTAATTTTATTTATACCTTCTACAGATGTTCAAGGGAAACATTTTCCATGGATGCTATACTATCTCTAATCTATAGGCTTTTAATAGATGTGCCCCCAAATTAGTGCCTATCTCCAATCAATAGGCTTGTCTCCTACTTTAACTAGCTCTCACTGGAATGGCTGAATTAAGATAAAATTTAACTGCTAAAGAGAAGACAGGGAAGGTATAAGCTCGGATCTTTTTTTCACCCTCTCTCTCTGTCCCCATTACCCACAACCTAATGCTCACAACAATTACCCTGATTCTGCAGTTCATCCAAGTCCATGAAGCGGCTGGGATGAGGGTTAAACCCTTTAGCTGCCTCTAATTCCTTTTCCCGTTTCCTTCGAAGTTCCTGTTCTTGGGCCCTCCTGGCCACCTCTTCCTGTAATTCATCCAGTTCACTTTTAGAAGGTAATTCCCCACCTGGAATACAAGCAAGAGAAAAGATAAGCCACCACATTTCCAAGACTAAGCACCACCTGAATTTATGGCCACTGTCATGCTTTTCCTTTGGAATTCTTGCCTTCAATTTGGAGTTCATGTTTTGGATAGCACTTTCCATATCAAATACAGGGTGGACTTGGATCAGTAATAATAACAACAACAAAAACAAATATTTACTGAGTGCTTCATAGTAACAATGACAGTGAACATTTGTTGAGCATTTACTATGTGCCAGGAACAATTTTAAGCACTTTTATTATTTCATTTAATTCTCACAACAACTTATGAGGTAGATAACTATTACACCCATTTTAGAAATGAGGAAACTGAGTCACAAAGAGGAAAAATAATTTGCCCAAGGTAACACAGGTGGGAAATGGTGGAGCTGAATTAAAGTCAAGTAGGTTAAATTCATAATTCATGTTCTCACAACCATTGCGGAGTACTCTCTACCAGGTGCTGTCACTGGGACTTATTGGGGAGCTTCGAGCATGAATTTCCATCATCTCTTTAATGAGTCTGTAAAATGTCCACACTAGTAAAAACTCAACTTTATAAGTGTTCATAGATGGATATAATTACATCTAGAAGGATGTCCATAATAAATTAAGTGAAAAATTGAGTGAGAGAGTAATATATATAGCATGACTTCATTTTACTTTTTTAAAAAATGGTGGTTATGTACGTAAACTTCCTCATGTACTTGTATAAACAAAGAAAAAAATGTAGAAAGATATATACCATAATGGTAACACTGGTTCCTTCAATTTCAGGAGGCAAAAGGCAGGTTATGTAATTGATAAAAACGTTTGTTCTGGCCAGGCATGGTGGCTCACACCTGTAATCCCAGCACTTTGGGAGGCTGAGGCAGGAGGATCACTTGAGGCCAGGAGTTTGAGACCAGCCTGGGCAATGTAGCAAGACCCTATTTCTACAAAGAATTTAAAAAATTAGCAAGGCATAGTGATGTACACCTGTAGTCCTAGCTACCTGTAGTCCTAGCAGGAGGATTGCTTGAGCCCAGGAGTTTGAGGTTACAGTGAGCTATGATCATGCCACTGCATTCTAGCCAGGGTAACACAGCAAGACCCCGTTTATTAAAAAAATAATAATAATTAAAAGGCTGGGTGCAGTGGCTCATGGCTGTAATCCTAGCACTCTGGGAAGCCAAGGTGGGAGGACTGCTTGAGCTCAGGAGTTCAAGACCAGCCTGAGCCCTGAGCAAGTGTGAGACCCCATCTCTACTAAAAATAGAAAATATTAGCTAGGCACAGTGGTGCATGCCTGTAGTCCCAGCTACTCAGGAGGCTGAAGCAGCAGGATCACTTGGGCTTATGAGTTTGAGGTTGCTGTGAGCTAGGATGACACTATGGCACTCTAGCCCGGGCGACAGAGCAAGATTCTGTCTCAAAATAATAATACTAATTATTATTATTTTAAAAACACTTTTGTTCTGTGCCTTAGATCAAATTATAGGGCATAAATAGGGCCTATTATACAAAGAGGATGGTAGGGTGATACAGTGTGTGAAGAATTTTATTGTAACTCCTTACTAAGTATCTTTTACCAGTTGAGGAATCCTGTTGATAGATTCTGCCTAGCTAGTCCAGAATTGAGGACTATTAGGGAAATCATGAGACTCAGTCTTTAGCATACTGAAAAGGTATTGGCTATCTGAAGAGTAGGGAAAATAGGCACATGTGTGAGCACAGGTTTATCAAAGCAATGTTACTAAACATTAAATAAATTTAAAATGTGGGAGATAAACCAAATGTATAATTTCATTGGGAAGCACAAATTTCTTCCACAGGTCTCTAACTATAACTTTCTCCAGCCCAGCATTCCAGGATATCTGTCTTTATAGGCTTTATTCTGCTCTGCCAGATGTCAGCAACCTATAGCACTCATACCTTACAGGGTCCGTGCCTTTTTTGTTACTATTGTTGCATACCTCCCTTCCCACCACCTCTAAGAACTTTCAGTAACTATGAAGAGAATTGGTAGTCAGACTAAGATATATAAGTAGGTGTAAGGCTAAGTTTGAATTGCTTATCTCCCAGTTTTGTACACAGCCTACATGTCCCCCTTTGGCATCTCAATTCATAATACTAAACAATAAGAAATTTCCATTTCCCAAGAGGCTGTCACTACACCAAGGAAAGCCCTAGGATTTATTCTTCCAAGGAACAGAGCTGTGATTAACACTGTACACCATATTGATGTCCCTTCTTGCTCCCACAAGGGCTCTCTCCAAAGTGGAAGGGAACATTCAGGCAAGATGTAATAGAGAAGGAAAAACAGATAAATCCAAAGATGGAGCAACTCAAATGCCTCCACATTTACATTCTGCTGGAATACTCAAACTGCACCGGTCCTCTAACTTCAGATGTGCTCAAATAGAGTTGGTGGTCAAACCCAGAATCATTCTGCTTACCTGATAGGGGCTGATTCTTTGACCAGCCACTCATGGATGCTGTGGAGTCCACCTCCAGGATGCTACTGCTGTGAGACTTTGGGATATGACGCCAGGAAGGGACAAACCCAGCTGATCTCTTAGCACTTGGATCCCTTCAAAAGAGAACCCAGAGTCTAGTGAAAGCATCAGAAGAGTGGTTACTAATAACATTCCCAGGACTAAATCCCTCAACAAAACATTGAGCTAATATAATTAAAGCTTCTGCTTTATGTTTCTGAGAAACGGAAATATCCACTTAATCCTCCATCTTATCCCACCTCATTCACATCTTGTGCATCTAGCATAGTATCTGCCACATGGAGATATTCAAAATCCATTGAATGAATTAACAGACATATTGCTATCATATGTACTGCCTTCCTCTTTCTTACTAAACCTTTGTAATATCTTCTCATAAGTAAAACTGAACAGGGTCCGTGGACAGGGAAGAACCCTGGGGAAGTATGAGGATGTGGTTATCACCTTTGCAGATGACATAATCAATTCCACTCAAAGCAGCTATACTGTTAAGAAAATTGCCTCTGTAGCAATTCAGTAAACACATTGTACAAAGATTTGAAATTTATGGAGCAAACTGTCATCATTATCTTATGGGATTATGGATATCATTGCCTTCATAAAACACAAAATCCCCAAGGACCCTAAAACAAAACGAAACCAAAACTATTCCAAAAGAGAAAGCAAGAATAAACAACAGCTGAGTTTCTTCTCTGATCTTATGATTATATAAGTTTTAATGTACTACTTCACTCTTTCATTAAAAGTTATTTACTAACAATTTTTAAAATAAATGTTTAATTGTATAATTTAAGGTATACAACACACTGTTATGAGATACATGTAGGTAGAAAAAAGGTTAGTGAAGCAGATTAACACATCCATCATCTTGCATAGTTACCCATTTTTTTGTGCATGGCAAGAGCAGCTAAAATCTACTTATTTAGCATGAATCTCATATACAGTACAATTTTATTAACTATAGTCCTCAATGTTTTACATTAGATCTCTAGACTTGTTCATCCTACACATCTGAAAAATATGGAACATTTCATAAATTTTCATGTCATCCTTGAGCAGGGACCACGCTGATCTTCTCTGTATCATTCCAATTTTAGTGTATGTACTGTTGAAGCAAGCACTAAACAATTATTTTATACATAATACAGTTCTTTGAAGTTCTCTTTCCTTTCTCAAGTGCCTTTGCTCTTCCTCCCAGCAGAGGGTGCTGTTGCTATAGAAAGTTGACAGAGCACATAGAGAGATGGTAATAAAGCCCATCCCTCCGCTTGTCTAAGTCATGGTTGAAAGCCCCAAGCAGGTGGCTTACATTGCTGCATAGGACAATGCCTCCATTCAAAGGCCAAACAATACCTGCAGACATTCGAGCTCTCAGGCAAGGCTGCATCCAGGCTGACAGGGCTGCTGCTGTTCCTCTCACTGCTCTCATAGCCAGATTCCATTCGCTGGATTAAGCGAGGGTGCTGCTCTAAAAGGTGAGAGCCTGGCCGTGCTGGGACCCAAGGCTTGTACTGGGGGCTTGGTCCACTACATTTAATGTCATAAGCAGGTGGCTTGCTTAGTTCATCTGGTATAAATTCTTTAGCTATCCCGAACAAAGAACAAGTATGGAAAAGGAGGTAAGATTTAGCATTTGCCTAATATCAAGACCTAACTAATATCGTGCACAGACACACACACCCCCACCTCCAGCTGCTGATTCACTGAACTCATATCCCTGAAAAGCCCAACATCAAAATAAAAATGCCTCTTGCCAGATCTACCAGAAAACCCAGGTTTTTAAAATACTAAATCAACTTTATTTGAAAGCCCAGTTCTTCCTTGATTAACTCCTCACCTGAATCCTCAGAAAAGGGGCTAAGCTGGGTATAGCCACAATGCTTCCTTTTGTCCTTACTAAAGATACTGTCAATATTCAGAGATTCCCGTTTGGGTCTCCATGTTGGACGATACTTGCTGGAAGAACTGGATTTTGATTCACTGCTGGTACTCTCTATTTCCCAGTCACGAGAGTGCAAAGGCAGGTTCCTAGGAGGTTTTTTGTCAGGCTGGTCTCCTCCCCTCCCCGCAAAGGGAGACCCTACATTGGTCTGAGAAGCCAGGGATGGTCTGTTATGGATCATATTGCTGACCGTCTCTTTAAAATCCCTTAGCCTATTGGTGCTGCTGGATGATTTGGAGGAATTCCTAGGAGCCTGCTTCTCTTTCAGTGTTTCTCCTAAAAACACAAAAGAATGAAACAAATATAGATGTTTAAAATGATCACAAATACCCAGACCCCAATGTAGAAAAAGCAAGGAAAAGCCCTTTGAGCCGAAAGGAGAAGCCAACAGTCTGGAGTGTGGAAAAGGTTTGAGAGAGTGAATGAAGAAAAAGAAGCAATGCAGCGTGGCTTGCCTTCACTGTGGTACCCTGAGGCCTGTGGCTCATCGCCTTTCCTCCTAACCCGGCCAGAGCTCCTCTTGCGCTCTATCAGTGACCCTTTCTTGGATGTGTGTTTCTGATTACATTCACTATCAGTCAGGTGTCCTGAAAGAACAAGAAAATGAGGCTAAGCTGGTATCTGAGACTGACCCTCATCCTCTTGAGAACCTAGTCTCCCTTTGGGATTCATGGCAGTGCCACAAATTTAGTGTACCTGTAGATCAGAAGGTGTAGGGACCATGGCTAACTGATATAAATGTAGGAAATCTCTCAGTAGATAAATGCAGAAAAGCCCAGATATTTAATGGGTGCTTCCAAATTTACAATGTTTCCTCAGCAATTACAAATCTCTATCCTACTCATAATCTTTCCCAGTGACCCAGAAGGACTAAGGACATATTTCTAGGTAATTTTTAAAAGATGAAAGTTTTAAAGATTATATAAAAATGTCATATAGCCATATATTTTCATTCTCATAAACTGAAGACAGGAAAACTCTGTCTTCAGCTTATGAGAATGAAAAGAAACTGGGGTTTTCTTTTCTTTATTTGGCAAAACATATCAAGTAAAGGCTGATTTTCAGTACCTCTGGTATTATCCTGGATGCCCCATCCTTTGCCCACAGAGCTCTGATTATACATGGCTTTAAGACCCAGTTCTAAACTTTCCTTAAATGGGGATCATTTAGGCTGGGTGTAGTGGCCCACGCCTGTAATCCCAGCAATTTGGGAGGCTGAGGCGGGAGGATCCCTTGAGGCTAGGAGTTCGAGACCAGCCTGGGCAACATAGCAAGACCCTATCTCTACAAAAAATTTAAAAATTACATGCCTATAGCCCTAGCAACTGGGGAGGCTGAGGCAAGAGCATCACTTGAGCCCAGGAGTTGGAGGCTGCAGTGAATGCACTGAGCTATGATTCACGCCACTGCACTCCAGCCTAGGCAACAGAGTAAGACCCTGTCTCTAAAAAATAAAAAAAAAAAATGTGGATCATTTAAAAGGACATTTCAACTTTGATTAATTTTCATTCCCATCCCCAACCCATGCTTCACCCAGAGATTACACTACATAGATCGTTAATACTACACTGGGAAACCCAGGAGAGCTGGGCTCTTTTACGTAACTTGCCCTGCTTCATGCCCACAGTATGCAAATCTGAGTATGATTCAATAACAGCCAAGGTCAGATTCTAAAGGATATAATCAACTAAACTACTGGAAGGCAGAGATGAATTAAGCAGGTGAATTAAGTTTGAAGATAGGCTTAGAAAAAAACCCTAGGTATTTTCCCAAATGCACTGTGAGCTAACAGAAGTTTGTTTTCATATGACAGTACATGAAAATTCTTACACATATTCAGGTATCAGTAACGTAGCGATATGGATACAAATTTTCAATCAATTGCCCATGTAATCTTTAATTGCTTTTATCTGATCCTTTGCTACCTCTGGGTCCACAAGAAAGATTTAATAAAGGAGAAAATCACGTGGAGTAACTAATCTTACAAATGTTAAACCAATGGGGATGCTCTCCCTCCCTCCCACCCCCCACAAAACCCACAAACCACTAACATCAATTTGACTCTCCTAGAAAACATGCCTCTTATTTTATCCTATAGTTTGGCTTCTCCCTGGTTCCGTTTCAAAAATATGATCTAAAAAACTCACACCTAACACAAGCTATGCAATAGTCATCAAACAAAATCCCACATGAACCTAAACAAACCTCTAGGTCCAACAGCCAATTTACCAGAAATAGAAAACAGAAAAACATGTTAAGTATACTACAGGAATGAAATCAGCAAAATTCAGAATGTGGGAAATCTACAGGATAAACTATAATACCTACTTCTTCAACAATATTTTGCAAGGAGAGCCAGGCATGGTAGCATGTACCTATAATCCCAGCTACCCCAGGAGGCTCAGGTGGGAGGATTCCTTGAGCCCAGGAATTCTAGACCAGACTGGGCAACATAGCAAGATCCCATCTCAAATAATCCCCCTGCCACCAAAAAAACAAACAAACAAACAATTAAATTGCAGGGAAAAAACCAATAGATAAAAGAAATGTAAAAGACTTATAAACCCATGACAATGAGTAGACTTCATTTGGATGCTGAGTCAAACACACAAAACCATGAAAATATTATGATATTTACAAGATAACTGGATATTTGAACACTCATTGGTTACTCAGTAGTTTTATGGAACTATCGTTACTATTTTTAAGTGTTATAGTTCTATTTTAAAAAATGATTTCTTATGTTCAAGTGATACAAGATACTTATAGAAGGAATGACATAATGTCTGAGATTTGCTTCAAAATAATACAGGAGTGGGGAAAGTGGAGGGGCAGGACAGTATTCTATATACTTTTAAATATGTTTGAAATTCTTGATCTTAAAAATTAAAAAAAGCCAACACACAGAGTATAAATGACCAACCTGAAACAATGAGCTCACTAATTCCCAAAGTCCTTAAGAGTATGGGCACTGTTCTATGCCTTAGGTGTTCTACTTCCCATAAAGAACTACATCTCTGCAGTCATTCACTGTTTTTCCTTTCATGCCCTGTATTGATTTCTTCCACTAACACAGGCACTTTCTTCTACAGTCTAACAAAATAATTCAAGAATATTATCTGCATAGAGCTCACAATAACAAACAGGCTATCTTTCATTCTTTTGCTTCTCTCTCCTTCAGGAAGCCTAGCAAGCTGACGAGCAGCTATCCCTCCCCTATCCCATTAATATGCCCTTTCTCTCAAAGCCCTTCACTCCTGACAAAGGCTGGCATGAGAACATGACTAGGTGTTCAGACCACAAGGGTTTAATGGGGCACCATGGGAAGGACAGGAATCAAGAGGACAGCACCAGAAAAACAAACTTTAGAATAATCACATCAATATCACACTACAATGGTCCTTATTGATATGCTGCTATTGACAGGAGTATGTGCAATGGAGCATCATTGTTCATTCAGAGCTATGTTGCTTCTTTGTATCCCACTCAATTACCCAAATTCTGTGCTTTTCTGCCTTTGCATGGCAAACATTTCTGACTTGCCCCAGTTTCTTTCTCTTGGGAGACCTTCTATGAAGGAATTAAATTATCCTCTGTATAAGTCCCTACCTGTGTCCCGACTGCTCTGAGACATGGAATCATTCTCCACATTATAGATGACTGTCCCCTGAGAATCAGAAGAGAAGTGACTGACCACAGACTCATGGTGAGAGTGTTTGTAGGGATAGCTCTCCGTTGAAGAATCTGTTCGAGTGTCACTTGAGATGGAGGGCTCCCTCCCTGAGGGAAGGAGGAGACACATATGCAAAAGTAAGGAAAGAGGAACAGTAGCAGAGAGAAGGAAAAGAGATGGACACAACAAAGGTCCTTAAGGCAAGAACTTCCTAGATGGAAGTGTGAGAAGGATATACCATAGAGCCATTCTTCCCAATACCCAACTTCCAAATAACCCAGACACACATAAAATTCCTCCCACCTCTGCCCCTACCTTACTGAAGCCCTCACTTTGCCTGCCACTGTGAAAAACTGTGGAGGTTTTTAGAAAACCTGGGGGGGCAGGAAGTGGAAGAAATGAAAAGGTGAAAAGTAAGATCTATTTAGATGGAAAGTCTGGCCAACCTGTCATATATAACTAGTTGTTCCCCTATCCCATAATCTTTTTCCTGTACTGTTAGGAATAGCACTTTAAAAATTTAATTGATATTATATGGATTTTAATATCTCTGAGAAATTATGGGGCTGTTATTTATATTAATACATTAGTGTGAATCAGTTCAATCAGACTGCTTTCCTCTGAACACCTAGCGGAGATAAGCACAACAGGACAAATGGGTGTTTGACTGAAGCGAGAAGTAGACCAGGTCTGGGTAGGGCATAAGAGTAGGAAGAAAGCACTAGGTACCAGCAAAGGAGAGGGAGAAAGGTTTAAAGTCAAGTATCTTCTCTTTCAAAATTATACTAAGGGCCAGTCCTAGATCCAGAAGAGTAAAAGAACATTTCTTCTTCTTCCTTTTCAGAAATCAAGCCAAAACTATTAGGGTATAATTCAAATATATTATAAGCCTCTGTGGGCCAGCCTAAGAGTTTATCCATCAGGCTGAAAACCATTTCTATAGGGAAACATTATTTAAGTTCCAAACAATTGACTTAAGAAGTGAACAACTGATTCATAAACCAAGGAATATCACTACTGCATTTGGAATTTTTAAAAAAATCTTTTATCCCAAACAAAATAACCAGCTTTGAAGTGACTCAAATAATTTTTCTTGTCTTAACAACTCACTTAAGTCACTGTTAAATTGCTAATAAAAAAAATCAGTCATCTTTACCAATATTAGAAGGCTAACTACCAAACCTCACAAACTTAATGTCTCAGTCTAAACATAATATCCTTCTCAGTTTTGAGTTGGGGCCAAGTGATTTAGACAACGCACTCTTAAAGGCTGAAGAAAACAAAGCCCACCATGAGGAAGTTAGGCTTCAGCACAAGTTGGCACTTCTTTCTTGCCTCTAATGGGTCTTTCTTCTCCAAGCTAGGTTATATGCCAGTGTGAGTCCCAACTGTCTGATCACATGCAATGGGGGAGGGGAGAGGTAAAGAGGTAGGCTGCTCACCTGAATCTTCACTATCATAGCATGTCCTGCTGTATGACTGGAACTCTGCTTGGGGAAGCAGATCCTGGGTGGACACTGGGGTCCCCTGGGGATCTGCATAAAGCAGCAGCAAGGGCTGATAATGCCCCTTGATGCATTTGGTCACCACATCCTTCCATTTGGGTCCAATCTGAACCAGAAACAACCAGAAGAACATGACAATTATACTTCACATCTACAATTCAAAACATAGCTTCTTGTTCTGCTTTTCTAAGGAAAATAAAAGAAATGAAAAGACAAGAATTGGGAAAAGAGACAACAAAAGGGATCTTAGACCTCGACACATTTTTTATTAATTTTTTTTTTGCTAAATCCTTTTAGAAAGCATTAAAATCCTTTTAAGAGAAAAGAAGGATGAATAAAATTATTTTTATGTCTGTGAAACATCAACTTGGTTATAAAATATATATAAAAGTTCTCAAAGGTGGATATTTTATGTGAAGGAAGTATAGCAGTCTTGGTGACCAATTTCTTCTGACAGACTTCAGATTGAAGACCTCACTAGAAATTTGCATTTCCATAATTTTCTCCTAAATATTAAAATCACTCTAATGAAGCTGAGGAGCAGACAGAAACACTCTCGCAGACTGGCTCAGAATACATGACTTCCAGTTTCAGAGTTCACACATGGCAGGACATAAAATGTCAAACTGCTTAGAATAGACAGCTGAACTTCTCGGCCTTAGTGGTGTGCTGGATACAACTCTGCCACCACAGTGTATAAAAGACTGACAAAACAGCCAAGGAAACAAGCCAACCAATCCATCCCCAAACTCACCCCATCTTGAGGAGCTTGAACCAGTCACGTTTCTTAGATGATGTGCTCTTAGAGCTGAACAACTAGCATAGTGATTTGTCCATAATAGATGTTCAGTATATTTTTAACTGAGTTATCGTTATTTTAATTAAAACATTTATGTGCTTTTCACATGTATATCTTATTTAATACCTTGTAAGGGTATTTTTCAAATGAAAAACCTAAAGCTCAAAGAACTTATATAAGTTGTCCCAAATTACAATACCACAAAAGATACAAAGAAGAAAAGAATGAGGGAATTTAACAAAGACTTTACTATTTGTGGAACACACTGCTTAAAGTCCATGGATTGGTGTAGATTATAGTCATACCATATCCCCCTAGCTGCTAACCTTATCATAAGGGGCTTCCTAACTCATGCAGGTAATCTAAACTACTTCAGCCACAGACACTGTGGTTTAAACAGTACCAAGTTTCCAGCTTTAAGTATAATTATTGCCCTACTTTCCCTACACAATCCCAAAAAACATATTAATCTGTGATAGGGCACTTCAGGGAGATAAGAATCAATGATGGTCAGGCACGGTGGCTCACGCCTGTAATCCTAGCGCTCCGGAAGGCCAAGGAGAGAGGATCACTCAAGGTCAGGAGTTCGAGACTAGCCTGAGCAAGAACAAGACACCGTCTCTACTAAAAATAAAAAGAAATTAGCCAGACAACTAAAAATATATATAGAAAAAATTAGCTGGGCATGGTGGCACATGCCTATAGTCACAGCTACTTGGGAGGCTAAAGCAGGAGGATCCTTGAGCCCAGGAGTTAGAGGCTACAGTGAACTATAATCTTGCCACTGCAGTCCAACCTGGGCAACAGAGTGAGACTTTATCTCTTAAAAAAAAAAAAAAAAAAAGACTGGCTGGGCACGGTGGTTCACGCCTGTAATCCTAGCACTTTCGGAGGCCGAGGTAGGAGGATCGCTTGAGGTCAGGAGTTCGAGACCAGCCTGAGCAAGAGCGAGACCCTGTCTCTACTAAAAAAAAATAGAAAGAAATAATCTGGACAACTAAAAATATACATAGAAAAAAATTAGCCAGGCATGGTGGCACATGTCTGTGGTCCCAGCTACTTGGGAGGCTGAGGCAGAAGGATTGCTTGAGCCCAGGAGTTTGAGGTTGCTGTGAGCTAGGCTGACGTCACGGCACTCTAGCCTGGGCAACAGAGCAAGACTCTGTCTCAAAAATAAATAAATAAATAAAGATTGATACCCTCATAAATTCAATGGACAGAAGAATATAAAGTATGTCTTATGTCTTACAGAGCTTTTGGGGGGAATCACCATTCAAAATTATGAAAATTAAACACTGAAGAAATATAATTATCCTTGGTTTTTTGTCATAATCACCAAACACTTCAAGAAGGCTTGAATATGCCTACCTCCTTGACATGAGCATCATCAAAATACATCCATTTGCGGATCTTTGTTTGAAAAAAGAATGTAGAATAATGTTTGCCATAGTAACAGATCATTCCAACTAAGTACAGTTCAGATTGCTTGGCCCGGTCGTCTGTCACTCTGAAAAACAGCTGTGAGGAAAGAATAGAAAGGAAAGAACAGTCAGATAATCATCTCACATCATCTCTCAGCTCCAGATTCCATCAACATTTCTTAATTAAAGCACTGACTTGCTTCTCCCTCCAGTCTAAGATTTTTTGCTAGTCTAGACTAATCATTAGCAATTAACCTATGAAAACAAAAAGTAGGGAAAAGCAAGACGGATAATGGCCAGTAAACTTGTAGGTGTGATGTTTCTTCATATCTTTCTTTTATTTTTAAATTGTTTTAGAGACAGGGTCTCCTCCTGTCACCCAGGCTGGAGTGCAGTGGCACAATCACAGCTCCCTGCAGCCTAAAACCCCTGGGCTCAAGCAATCCTCCTACATCAGGCTCCCAAGTAGCTGGGAGTACAGGTGCAAGCCATCACACCCAGCTAACATACCTTTCAATAATATTTTCTTACTGGGTCTCATCATAAGAGGAGCCAGGAAAGTTAAAACAAAACAAAACAAAAAACCAACTCTTTCTAGTTTCAAAAGTTTTTTATCAGCTGGCCGCATAAATAAACTTTCCCATTGAGAACCTAAGTAGGGGGTAAGAAAGCCCTGAGAGAGAACAATACAGCCATGCTGGTTTATCAGCTTTTCAATTTCTAGGTGCCTAGCACAGTCCTAAGTGCTAAGAAACATAAAAAAAATTTTTTGAAGAAAAGGATTCTGGCCTTGAGGAACTTATTTGGTTGAGAAAACAAGCAAAAATTAAACCATTACAGTATAGAATATGTAGCCTACAGGAATTTAGAAAAAAAGGAGATTTTATTGTCCACAGCCTACTCAGGTCAGATTCTTTGGGAAGGAGACCTAAAATAAGATCCCATATAGTTCATTTATTCTCAGTTGTGGCTTAATGACATTAAAAAACAACAACAAAAGCTCTCCTTAGTCACAGGACTATCCCAGGGGAAAACCAGTAGAAAGGAAACCACAGAGTTTCTGGTTCTTCTCTTGAACTGAAGGAAAATCCTGGCTGTACCTATACTAGGGCATGGAGCTGATAAGGTAGAGACCCAGGTCTAAAGTCTTTTTCCCTGTTTCTCTGAATAGATGTACAGAAAACCACTGAGCCACTAAATTCTCTTCCAAGCAGCTTCATTACCTTCTCAACAGACATTGGTTCCTCACTGTGAATTTCCTATTTTGGGGCTCAGGTCACCAACTTTTATTTCCTTCACCTCCCATAGTAGTTCTAGTCAGGATAGTCCACTCCTTTGACCTTAAACCTCCCCTAGTTGAATACACTTCCCTACTGTATACTGGCATAAACTCATAATGAGTATTCGATAACTCTATGAATTAACTGATTGATATTTATCAGTAGCTAAGCTCTGCCTGTCCTTTCTCTCAAGGCCAAAGTCATCCCATTTCTTCTAAAAAAAAAAAAACAAAAAAAAACACCTTTGCCACCTATGCAAAGGAGGTATGTGAGCACATAAATGAACGCACATTTATCTGTACACAAGTATACAAGTTTATCTGTCCAAAATTCCGTAATACTTGTCATCTAGGACATGCCTTTTCATTCAGTTCTCACTGCCCTTAAGCAATATTGAGACACAAGAACTCTTACGTCAGAGATAAAGGTAATTAACACGCACATCACCCAGCTTAAGGCAGGTACCCAGGCTGTGGATAACATCCTCTGCCAAGTCTGAGTGATCCGAGTCCCATACCAGCCCGATTGTGATAATCTGTGGAGCATTCATTAATACTCGGCGAATTCGGATCCTCTCTCCACAGTTGCTCTGAAATACATATATAAGGCTAGTTCAACAAGTTTCCTGAACTGGCTCTGCCTCAATTCCACTAATCCCAGGGTTCCCCTTCCTACTCAAAGTCCCAACCCAGCTTAACTCACCGGGCAGTTCCGCAGATCCCCCATGGTACTGGCATTCTGTAGCAGCTCACCAAACATACTTGGTGAAGGTTTTTCTCTTCTTTCCAGCATACAAATAGCCTGATTGCTTCAAGATGGAGAATGGAAGGGGGATGATGGTGGGAGTTGTACTGAGTTACTGCTAAATCAAATATACTATTCATGTAAACTCCTAACTCACATGTTTGACTTTCTGCCTCTGCTCACCATACCAAAGCCCCTTGTTCTGACCAGGCTTAGTGTCTTACAAACACAGTGAGTAACTCTACCTGTCCCAAAATCCAAAGCTCATAAAATCCCTATTCCTCCATAACTGAGCCTAAGAAAAAGGGGGACATGGGAGAGGAAAGGAGAAGAAAGGTTATTTTTAAATTCCTGTTCTGAGTATCCACAATATAGCATAGACTCAGCAATAAGGATATCAGCTATTTGAATGCCTTCAGAAAACTCAATGAACTGGACGAGTGCCTAAGGGTACAACAGAGAACCCTGTAAGACTCACCAAAGGGAAGTGGTAGAGATATAATGTACCATCTGGATGAAAGGCAGTGGATCAGATGTGGCGCCACAGCTAGTACATACACACTGAACCAGGGAGAAAAAAGCAAAACCAAGAAGCCACAGTCATGAACTGTTTTGGCACCCATTTAACACCCCACAACCCAGGATAAAGTGTTCTTGAAGAAGAGGACTAAGAAAAGATGGGGATAGAGATAGGGTTCACCTGCTCAAACAATGTCATTGCAAATTTCTGGTGGGAAATGCAGTGTTGGGCAGTGCATATATCCTCTTTGGTTTCATCAGCAATGTGGAAGTGAATTCTCATCAGGAGGTTTTCCTGACAGGGAAAGAACAAAAGCAGTACACCAACAATACTTAACAGACAAATATACAAATTGGTAAGCAGCTTATCCAGAGAAACAGCAACCTTCCTGGAAGTTACAAATACTTCTGATTTTTTAAAAAAACTTTTTACTTTGAAATAATTATAAATTCACAGCAGGTTTCAAAAAATGTACAAGAGGTCCCATGTACCCTTCACCCAGTTTCCTCCAACAGTAACCTAGTTTCCTCCAACAGTAACCTCTTATCTAACTATAATACAATATCAAAACCAAGAAAGGGACATTGATAATCCACAGAGTTTATTCAGATTTCACCAATTTTACATGCACTCATTTGTGTATGTGTGCATTGTGTGTATGTGTGGCTCTATGCAATTTTATCACATGTACAGTCATGTAACCACCACCACAATCAATATAGAACAGTTCCATCACCACAAAGGCTCCTTCATGCTACCTCTATAGAGCCTTACCCATCCAACCCCACTTCTAACTCTTTAGCAATCACTAACCTGTTCTCCCATCTCTCTCACTGTTATTTCAAGAATGTTGCATAAGTGGGATCATATAGTACATAATCTTTTGATACTGCACTTTTCACTTAGCATAATTCCCTTGAGATCTACACAAGTTGTGTAAATCAATAGTTCTTTTTTATTGCTGCATAGTATGCCATGATATAGAAGTATCACAGTTTGTTTAACCATCTAGCCAGGAGGGACACTTGGGCTGTTCCCAGTTTTTACTATTATGAATAAAGCTCCTATGAACATTTATGCACAGGTTTTTATATAAACATAAGTTTTCATTTCTCTGGGATACATTTCCAGGAATGCAACTGCTAGATCATAAGGTAGTTTGCATGTTTAGTTTTTAAAGAAACTGACAAACTATTTTCCAGAGTAGCTATACCATTTTACATTCCCACCAGCAATATATCAGTGATCCAGTTTCTCAGAAATACCTCTAAGTTTGGCCCTATGATGGGATGTATATCACTCTCAGAGTTTCTAAATGGATAGAAAAGATAGAGAGAGAATCTTTTGAAGGTTGATGGATAGAACACAGAGTTCAGAAGAATCAGGGGCACTGGAGGAAAGGTGGATATCTATTAATACATAGCATACCACCCTTGTGCTAGGGACTCAGTTAATCCCTGTTTAATTATCTTTAGAAATGGAGAAGTTATCAAAGTGTGGTCCCCAGACCATCAGCATCAGTATTAGCATCAGAAATTTGTTAGAGATGAACATTCTGGGGCTCCACACCAGACCTACTGAATCAGAAACTCTGGAGGTACAGCCCAGCAATTTGTATTTTAATGAGCCCTAGCTACTCTGAAGGTAAGAGCTGCTGTTTTATGCAATGTCAAGCACAAAACAACCCCAAGCCTAAAGGAAAAAATAATAAACCCCCTAGGCAATTCATACTGCAATAAGAGACACTTTAGAGCTCTGAAAAACTATAGAAATCCCTCCTAGTTCTAACTGCAGAGGTAAGGGCACACTAAATTCCACCTTAAAGTAGCCAGTCCCTGATGGAGACCATCAACACACCCACCCCATATCAAAGAGGGCCAGAGGCCAGCACTTACAAAGCACTCCGCAGCATCATCCATAATTCCCAGCTGGAAACGCTGTTCATCCTGGAAAGTCTTTGCCAGAGCACTGCGGAGAGTGTCAGATGGAAGCACTTTTTCACTACTACACTGAAACTGGTTAAAGATACCCTGTAGGGAAAAGGTTAGACAAGAGAAAAAGTGCAATGCGGTTATTAAGCTTCTACACATTCTAGTCTGTCATGCTAGCATCTCCACGCTGATAGCTATGGAACCAAATGTGCTTCCCATGGATTGATATGGTTGCAGACAATAACAGAAAAAAAAATCAAAAGTAAGAATCTGTGCTAATAATGATCCTTACTCCTACAGCCGAGGGTGATGCTGTCAAGGACACATTAGGAGAACCCATTGTCATGAATTAACGTAATACAGTTACCTCATTTCCTCTCATACAGACAGAAGTATATGTTTAGGTGAAAAAGGATAAGTTACATATGGATTGGCAAATCATTCCCTGGGGGCTCATCCTATAAAACTTGGCTTCCCTCTCTTTTAAATTTTTCAGCTAATATAAAATTACCAAAAAGTACAAAGAATACAACCAAAACCTGTGTCTAACACCCAGAAATAAACATCCCATCAGGTTTACTTCCAGTCTACACACTCCTATTCAAGACTGCCCACGCTCACACTCTATCATCCCACCATCCTCTTTGTATTAATATAACAGGCCCTATTTATGCCCCACATTTTGATCTAATCATTCTGTTAAGGCACAGAACAAACATGTTTTGTTTTGTTTTTTAATAAACAGGGTCTTGCTCTGTCACCTAGGCTGGAGGGCAATGGCACAATCATAGCCCGCTGTAACCTCAAACTCCTGGGCTCAAGTGATCCTCCCATATCAGCCTCCTGGCACCACCATACCTGGTTAATTTTTAAAAATTTTTTGTAGAGACAGAATCTTGCTATGTTGCCAAGGCTACTCTCAAACTCCTGGCCTCAAGTGATCCTCCTGCTTTGGCCTCCCAAAGTGCTGGGATTACAGGTATGAGCTATTGCGCTCAGCCAAGACTGCCTGACTCTCTACCAGCCACTCAGTATCATGAGTTTGTTGCGGAACCTCCTGTTTTTAATACTCTTACACATATGATCCCTAAATAATACATAGTATACTTTTGTGTGTATGTATGTGTATTTTTTGTTTATATAAAAAGTATCACACTGAATTTTATCTGTGGGTTGTTTTTTTTTTAATTCAGCATTGTTTCTAAGATCTAGCCATGATGATATACACAGACCTGGTACATCTATTTATCCATTTCTTTATTGACAGACATTTTATCAGTCTCTTTTTTTTTTTTTTTTGCTGTTATAAACAGACAATGCCAACTTATACTTCCACCAGTATATGATACAAATTTCCTCATATTCTTTTCAAAAATTAATACTGTCAGATTGGTAAATTTTAATCTTTCTACCTACATTTAGTCTTTCTGGGTTCTTTGTAAGTATTACTTGTTGCAAATATCTTCTCCTAGTCTACTAATCTTGGTTATAGTGTACTCTAATGCACAGTTTTTTCTTTTGGTGTAATTAAATATATGTATCTTTTCTATCTTTGCCTATACCTGAACCCTGCTTAATACAATGTCCAGAGAATAAAATCAAACGTGGCAACAAGTGGCACCTAGCTTGCTGAGTCCCTCTTAGGTGGTATTGGACCCTCTCCCAAGAGTAGAATGTGCTCCTTGACATCATGAATCCCATGATACATGACTTACTCAGCAATGTATTACATACTAACAGGCCAGAAGAATGTTTCTTACTCCAAATTATTAGTAATTTCTACATATTAAAAAAACTCAGTGTTATTTTTCAGATACATTACTAATAAGACCAGAAATGAGACCCCACTTTACAAATCTACCTATGTGATCTAAGAACAGGAAGCCCCACCAACCTTAAGTGGTCAATTCTTAGTTCTTATCTTACTTAACCTATTAGCAGTATTTGACTCAGCTGATCTTTAAAATACTTTCTTCACTTAGCTTCCAGAGCATCACATGCTCCTGGTTTTCTTCCTGTCTCACTGGCCACTCCTTATCAGTCTCCTTCACTGATCCCTTTTCAATTCCAAAATTCAGGCCTTAGACCTCTTGATTTCCCTATAGTCATTCATACTCTTAGTGGTCTCATCTAGTATCATGGTTTTAGATACCATACATAAATTGATAATTCCCAAATACACATTAACAGCCCAAATCTCCCTCCTGAATTCCAGATTTGTATATCCAATTACACACTGGATATCTACATTTCAGTATCAATAGGCGTATCTCAAATTTCACATGCCCCAAACTAAATTTCTTCTCTTTCCCCCTAAAATCAGATACATCTGCATTGTGCCCCACTTCCGTAAATGACAACACCATCCTTGCAGTTGTTTAGGCCAAAAACCTTGCAAGTCGGCCAGGCACGGTGGCTCACACCTGTAATCCTAGCATTCTGGGAGGCCAAAGTGGGAGGATCACTTTGAGGTCAGGAGTTCAAGACCAGCCTGAGCAAGAGAGAGAGACCCCGTTTCTACTAAAAATAGAAAAAATTAGCCAGTCAACTAAAAATAGAAACAAAAAATTAGCCAGGTGTGGTGCCTCGCACCTGTAGTCCCAGCTACTCAGGAGGCTGAGGCAGGAGGATTGCTTGAGCTAAGGTATGTGAGGTTGCTGTGAGCTAGGATGACGCCACAGCATTCATTCTAGCCCAGGCAACAAAGAAAAACTCTGTCTCAAAGAAAAAAAAAAACCTTAAAAGTCTTTCTTTTCTTTTTGGAGACACAGTCTCACTCTGTTACCCAGGCTAGAGTGCAGTGGCATCATCATAGCTCACTGCAACCTCAAACTCCTGGTCTCAGGCGATCCTCCTGCCTAAGCCTCCCAAATAGAAGTCATCTTTGACCTTTCTCTTGCTCTCTAAACTCACATCCAATCTATTAGCAAATCCTCTTATTTCCACCCTCAAAATTCATCTAGACTTCACACTCCTCACCACCTCATCTGCTATCATCTCATCTCTTCACTGGATGACTGTAATAGTCTGCTGACTGATCCTCTTGTCTCCCTGAGGAAAGACACAGTAGTCTCAACACAGCAGTTGGATGATTATTTAAAAATATAAATCAGATCATGTCATTCCTCTGCTCAAAACCCTCTAAAAGAGTCCCATTGCATACACAGTAAAAGCCAAAGTAGTAAATCCTTAAAAAATCTGGCCTGCTATTTTACTTCTGGCTCTTTCCACACCAGCCACACTGGCCCCTCTCCATGCCCCAAACCCACCACACATGGTCTGGACCCAGGGCCTTTGTACTTGAATTCTCTGCCTGGATCACTCTTCCTCTGGATATGTGTGGCTCAGTCACTCATTTCTTGTAGTTTTTATCCAAATATTATCTTCTCAGTATAGTATTTCCTGATCACCCTATTTAAAATTGCAAGCTCCATTCTCCCTTCCCAAACTCCTGTTACTTGTTTTTTTTTGTTTTGTTTGTTTGTTTTTTGAGATAAGGTCTCGCTCTGTCATCCAGAGCTAGAATGCAGCGGCATCATCATAGCTCGCTGCAATCTCAAACTCCTCAGCTCAAACGATCCTCCTAAGTAGCTGGAACTACAGGACCTTGCCACCATACCTGGCTAATTTTTCTTTTTTCTTTTTTTTTTTTTTAATAGAGACAGGTCTCACTCAGGCTGGTCTCGAACTCCTGGCCTCAAGTGATCCTCCTGCCTCAGCCTCCCAAAGTGCTAGGATTATAGGCATGAGTCACCACAACTGGCCTGTTTTATTTTTCTCTATGGCATTTATTACTGCCTGTCATACCATGTATTTCACTTACCGTCTGACTCTACTCTCTAGAATATAAGTATGAGGACATAAATTTTAATCCTTTTATTTCCTGCTATACTCCCAGCACCTAGGGCAGTACTGGCATATACAGGACAATGAATAACTATTTTTGAATAAATGAATGGATGGATCAATTCATCATGTCATGTCAGTAGATCTATTAAGGGGAGACATTATTAAGTTCCCTATCTCTTTTTTAAACAAATGAAGAATCATCTAGAAAAGCTGAAAAACTTTCTTAAGGTACTATATAACCGGTTAGAGCAAAATGGTATTATTAATAAATTTAGTTCTGCTAATTTCAAGACAAAACCGTTTTTACCGTTCCACTCTCTCACTAACATCTTCCCTCCTCATACACAGTGAGTATCTACCCCTGCAGTAGCTCAAGAACAGATTACTGTGTAACCTATTATTTCCCTACAAATGATTCCATATGATGTGGAGGAAGCAGTGCCAGCAATACATATTTAGCATTATTTAATAAGGTTTGGGGAAATCTATTATACTTACTCCAAGTTATTTTGGATCAACCTAGGAATCTATGCACAAGTCTATTATAAGGTCAGGTAAAGGCAGTGCAGGGCCTTCCATAATTTGTTGCTGGAAGGGGAAGAATGTCTATCAGTGACCTCTTTAACTTGACCAAAAGGAAAGTCTAGGTCCACAGTTTATAAGCTGGATATCTGTCCAGTGACCTAAGGGATTTTGAAACTTCAGAGGAATAAGAAGAAACAAAGGAAAAGGAAGGTGGGAAAAACAGTGACCACTTCTACAAATTGCATAGTGACCTGACAACCTGATGACTTGCTGAAAGTCACTTCAGCATAGCAAAACTTAGTCACCACTATTATATCCCAACCTACTACTCTTTCTCAATTGTTACTGGTAAGACATTACTGCTGACATAGGCTCAATCCTCAGAGCAAAGGATGGGTGAGGTTTGATTCTTTGTTCAGAGTCCAAAACTGTTTCCAAAACAAACCAATAGGAAATTATTTCCAGGATAGCTCTGTACAAATCTGACATTTGCAAACTTCAACCCCTTTAGTCTTTCTCAACTGAGTTTCCTTAAGAATTAAGTCCTGGCCGGGCGCGGTGGCTCACGCCTGTAATCCTAGCACTCTGGGAGGCCGAGGTGGGCGGATCGTTTGAGCTCAGGAGTTCGAGACCAGCCTGAGCAAGAGCGAGACCCCATCTCTACTAAAAATAGAAAGAAATTATATGGACAGCTAAAAATATATATATATAGAAAAAATTAGCCAGGCATGGTGGTGCATGCCTGTAGTCCCAGCTACTCGGGAGGCTGAGACAGGAGGATCGCTTGAGTTCAGGAGTTTGAGGTTGCTGTGAGCTAGGCTGACGCCACGGCACTCACTCTAGCCTGGGCAACAGAGTGAGACTCTGTCTCAAAAAAAAAAAAAAAAGAATTAAGTCCTAATACTTTAAGGCCTCAACTGTTAACTAATGAATTTAACTTCTCTCCTATGGATAGTACTACTTACAACATACCATCCTAGGGAGAATTAAGAAAATAGTCACTCAAATCACTTTCTGTGTTCTGTGGTTCAGAGGACCCTGATTGAGAAGACAGCATGCCACTCAGAGATGGCATAATGTAACTGTAAAAAGCAGGGACTCTGGAGCCAAACTGGGTTCAAAATCCCAACCCTGGTACTTTACTAGCTATATGACCTTGAGCAAGGTCTCTAGGCCTAACTTCTCTAGGCCTCATTTTCTCTTTTAAAAGAGGGTTAATAATAGTATTTACCACCTAGGGTTAAGACTAATGCCTGGAAGTATAATAAATGCTAAGTGTTAGGTATTATCATATTATTATTCTATTTGGGAGTTGTTTTAGATTACTAAAGAGCCTTTCTGCCACTATCCTATGCTGAAGAAGGGCTCTGAGTCAGGTTCTTCTCCCTTGAGCTAACTCCTCAGTCTCTGCGATCTGGGTAGGAAGAACTAAACTCTTTTCTATTCTCTATTCTGTTGCTCCCATTCAAGAGAGGCAGGTTTCCCATGACCTAGATAACAAGGGTTTCAGCAGAGAAAGGGAAAGGTCTAGGGTCAGAGCTCTGCCTGTACCCGCAGTGGGTCTGTAACAACAGATCTGGGTCTTGTGTTCAGTGGCATCAACATTTCCATGCTATAATCTTTTCTCATCACTTAATTACAGGCAGCCTTCTCCATACACACTGAGTATCTGAATGCATTCAGGACGGCCTCTGACTGAATCTTCCTTATTTTCTTATTTTAATTATTGTTGCCAGTCTTGCTCTGCTATTGTTAGGAAAAAGCAAGCGTATTAGGGATAAAGCAGCCTGAGCCAGCCCAGCATGCATCTGTGGAGCTACAGCTCCGGATGAGGCTGTAGCACAAAGCCCCTCTGTTAGAGCAGCACACTAACCCCTGTGTGTCCCTCTCACATGAGCACAGGGGCTGGAACGGGCCTCTTCTCGTTCCCTTTTTTACCCTCCTCCCACCTTTCCCAGAGGGAGATCCTGTTCACACCAAAGAAAGCCAAGAACATTTAGTTCAGCAGTAAGAACAGGTGGCAGCACCAATAAGGAACAAAAACTGGTATTCTTCCAATTGCTGAGTTCTATGGTAGGCACGGAAAAAGGGCAGGAAGAACTGAAACCAAGGAATCAACTTTTCCCTTTTGGGTCCCTGATGGTTCCATTTCAATAAGCAGAAAAAAACCCACCTCTGAGGTTTCTCTCTGCTCTTCTTCACAGAGTGAAACCAAAGAGGTCTTCCTTTTCATTTTCAGGAAAAGGCAAATTACTTTTTGTCTGTTAACTATTTTCTTGGATGCAGTACAAAAGCAACAAGACTTTAATGACTAAAAGCAGGTGCTTCCCCACCCACCTCTCTTGGATCAAGTAGCAAACAATTCTATCCACATGAGCACATAATTATTTGGATTAGTAAAAACCGTGTAAATAAGATAGAAGTGCCATAAAGACAGAAAGTCTTTGTGCTTTGGCATCTATCTACAAATGCAGCTGTTGCTTAAGTATTTTTTTCTCTAAAACCCAGACTCTTGTCTTTTGGCAGGGCACAGCTGTTTATTTCTCTCTCAAGATTTCCTAGCCTTACCTCTAAAAAGTCATGAGTAGAGAAGGTGAGGCTTAAAGAGAAAGGCTGTCACTAATTTTGCTGCTTTTTAAACCCAAGATCTTTGTAAAGTGCCCTAGTTAGCAGCCCAACTCACCCCTATGAGGTGTCCAGCAATATCTTCTGCAAAGGTGTGACACACTTTATGCCCTGCCACTAACTCAATTCTTAGGGTTTCTCTTCTTGATCTAGACTTCCCAAATCACTTACCATTTTGGCTCTCATAATCACTCCTTTCTCTGTACCTCCTGGAAATCATAGAACCTAAATGTGGCCCATCCGGCCTGTTTGTAAATACAACCCTCTGGGAGGAAGGAAGATAAGGGAGCTAGTCCTTGAGGATCCCTGACTACTAGAAAAGAGAACTTCCACTGGTTTTGTGTGTTCAAAAGAATGTAGAAAGTTCTCTTTCAAGAAGGGAAAAAGTAGGTAAATGTTTGCCCTTTTGGCATCCCAAAACAATAACATAGGATTTTAACATTTTATTGTAGAAAATTTCAAACCTGCAAGAGTTGACACAATAGTACAATAAACTGCCATATATATCATCCAACTTCAACAATTATCAACCTGTAGCCAATCTCATTTCATTTATACCACCCACCCCCTTAATCCACTCTCAGATCATTTTGAAGCAAATGCCAGACATTTTTCATCTGTAAATATTTTATCTCTAAAATATAAGAACTTTTTGTTGAAAATATAACCACAATATCACTACCACACCCAAAAAGGTGATAATAATTCTTTAATATCATCAAATATCCAGTCATTTTAATAAACTTTTTTTTTTTTTTTTGAGACAGAGTCTCACTCAGGCTAGAGGGCCTTGGCATCAGCATAGCTCACAGCAACCTCAAACTCCTGGGCTCAAGTGATCCTCCTGCCTTAGCCTCCAGAGTAGCTGGGACTACAGGCATGCACCAACAAGCCTGGCTAATTTTTTCCTATTTTTAGGAGAGACAGGGTCTCGCTCTTGCTCAGGCTGATCTTGAATTCCTGACCTCAAGGGATCCACCTGCTTTGGCCTCCCAGGTAGGATTACAGGCGTGAGCCACCACACCCAGCCTTTTTTTTTTTTTTCTTTCTTTTTTTTTTTTCTTTTTTTTAAAGATTCAGGGTCTTGCTCTGTCACCCAGGCTGGGATGCAGTGACACGATCATAGCTCACTGAAGCCTCAAACTCCTGGGCTCAAGTGATCCTCCTGTCTCAGCCTCCCAAATAGCTGGGACTACAGGTGTGTGCCACCATGCCCAGCTAATTTTTAAAATTTTTTGTACAGACAAGTTCTCACTGTGTGCGCAGGCTGGTCAAACTCCTGGCCTCAAGTGATTCTCCCACCTTGGCCTCCCAAACCGCTGGTATTACAGGCATGAGCCACCACGCTGGGCCAATACAAACTCTTGATCTAACTTTGGGGGAGGAAGAGAATAGCTGGCTAGTTTCTTCCTTGGAACTCTCTATGTCTAAAATCAACTACCGGCCGGGCGCGGTGGCTCACGCCTGTAATCCTAGCACTCTGGGAGGCCGAGGTGGGCGGATCGTTTGAGCTCAGGAGTTCGAGACCAGCCTGAGCAAGAGCGAGACCCCACCTCTACTAAAAATAGAAATAAATTATATGGACAGCTAAAAATATATATAGAAAAAATTAGCCGGGCATGGTGGCGCATGCCTGTAGTCCCAGCTACTCGGGAGGCTGAGACAGGAGGATCGCTTGAGCTCAGGAGTTTGAGGTTGCTGTGAGCTAGGCTGACGCCACGGCACTCACTCTAGCCTGGGCAACAGAGTGAGACTCTGTCTCAAAAAAAAAAAAATAATAAAAAAATAAAATAAAATAAAATAAAATCAACTACCTTCTGGACTTCCTGATTAGAAAAGCACCCACATGTCCTTTAACAGTCTCTCAAAATTAAATTCAATTATCAATACCATATTCTCATCATGACTTTAGGGCTTTATTTGCATTCAGTTCATAACTCAATATTTTGGACCTGCAGTGGTGAGGTTTAAGACCATAATAAGCTACATAACACACTCATTCTTGTTACTTGTGCAAAAGAGACAAACACCCACATACACATGAAGACAGAAATGCAGATGAACAGAAACATCACAGCTTCATGAGGATGGACAGAGAGACATAGAGAGAAAAACGGGCCAAATTCGACATGAGAATGGCACTGCTTTTCATGGTATATCATAAACTAATGTTGAGATTTTACAAAATATAATAATTTAGTAATTTTTGCCAAGATCAAAGATGCAGGACCCTTATAGATTACCAACAGTATGCAAATCAAATTTTGAGAATCAATACATAACCACTTACCCCACAGGGAAAACTAACAGCAAGGACCCTTCTGGACATACACAAAGGTTTTAAGATTATCTAAGTTTTAGGCTCTGCCATAAATTCTGGAATGGAAAGAATCATGATCTTCTATATTTTTCCTTGCATCCATACCCCTCTCTATTTGAATATCATGTATAATTCTGAACTCCAAATTTTAAAAAGGATGAAGGATTCAGTTTTCTACTATTCAAGTTATGTCAATGGTTAAATTAGTTGGGAATACTTAAACTAGACACAGCCTAACATGAATTTAAAACTAAGGAAGGATAATCAAAGAACCACACAAACATGCTCAAATCCACACATAAGTAATCAAAACAAGAAAGTTAAACTCAAATAGATGATATCTGGATTAGACATAAGGACATACTTCCTTATGTGAGAGTTGTTTATTGCTAACTAAAATTTCCAGGGAACATACTAGAAATCTAATTTCCTGGTTTAAACAGCCAGTCCAAGATAATGAGTTTAATTCTCTCTGATACTGGAACAATGAAGAACCTTCCATTCCTACAATCTACAAAAAAAAGGACTAGATCAATAGTGGATAATGAGGCTGGGCACAATGGCTCATGCCTATAGTCCTAGCTAATCAGGAGTCTGAGGCAGGAGGACCACTTGAGCTCAGGAGTTTGAGGCTTCAGTGAGCTATGACTACACTACTGCACTCCATCCAGCCTCAGTGACAGAGCAAGACCCTGTCTCTGCAAAAAAAAAAAAAGAATGAGTAATTTCTGGCCGGGCGTGGTGGCTCATGCCTGTAATCCTAGCACTCTGGGAGGCCGAGGAGGGAGGATTGCTCGAGGTCAGGAGTTCGAGACCAGCCTGAGCAAGAGCGAGACCCTGTCTCTACTAAAAAAATAGAAAGAAATGATCTGGATAGCTAAAAATATATATAGAAAAAAATTAGCCAGGCATGGTGGCGCATGCCTGTAGTCCCAGCTACTCGGGAGGCTGAGGCAGAAAGATTGCTTGAGCCCAGGAGTTTGAGGTTGCTGTGAGTTAGGCTGACACCACGGCACTCTAGCCCGGGCAATAGAGTGAGAATCTGTCTCAAAAAAAAAAAAAAAAAAAAGAATGAGTGATTTCTTAGGTTACTTTACTCCCTGTGCGCTGTGCTTATACTTCAGTAACCAATAGAGAAACACATACATGGTATAACTCAAAAAATACTAAAGGATTTATTTCCTGAATCCTCAAATTTCTCCCAATTAGCAAGTAGACTACGAGCAGAACACATACCTTCCAGCCCATAGGAACAGTCTAACTGCTCTGCATATACAGACAGTACAGCACACATTATATATGAAAACCTATTTCCTCCCCACCTACCCACGCCCTTTAAGCACCATTCCCAGGCTTTTATGCCTTATACTAGCATTCATAAAAGAAAAATCACTAATTGAGAAGATCTGTTGATTTTAATCAATCAATGCACATTCTGCTTTGCCTGTAACAAAAAACACTCTGTCCTACATCCTGGCACTGCAAAGCCTCTAGTACAATCCCTGGAAGGAGAACAAAATCTTTGTGGCATACTAAGTACAGAGGACGGATTTCCTCCCCTGAACAGAGATAAATAAATAAGCCAACACCAAAGTAAAGTCATACCCTGGGGGCTCAGGGTCTATGAGCAGATTCAATATGAATAATAAATAGAGCTCTAGACTATAGGCATGACAACAATTTGGGTCAGAAAAGATCTTTGTGATACGAGATGGATTAAATTTGGGGTTTTTGAGGGAACAGGGTTATTAACACACAAACTTCTTCAATTTTTAGGTCAGAGTTGACTGACATCATGGTTCAAGGTAAGCAGAATGACACACTGACACAAATTCTTTTCAATAAAAGGCATCATTAGTAACTTGCGAGCAAGATTTTGAGGCTGAATTTACCTTAGGGGCTTAGTATCAAGTAACACAGAAAAAAACCCAGTACATTTTACAGGATTAAATGTAATAGATTATCATAAATATTATATACAAATCAAAGCAATTATAAGCACTAGATACAACATATACTATAATATCTGGTAAAGATCACAAGGCACAAAAATACTGACAGATCTTCATAGAGCAGAAGAAAAAGTAAAAATATTAAAGACATGAACCAAAAGGTATTCACATAAGGCCGACCCTAACAGCATTTTAGGAGTTGGTGCTTATAAAGTACATAATTAAAGAAAGAGCAGGAAGACACATCTTTCAATCGGATATGGAAGGGCAAATCCCTCATATAAACATCAGGCTAAGGGAAAGTTGGCTAGCCTCTGATTAACCTAGAAACATGTTAGTGGTTTGTTTTAGTTTTGGTTTTTGTTTTTTTTTTTTTTGCCTTTAATAATGGTTACTAGAGTGAACAATTATGCTCCAACATCAGGATATCTGACTTTACAGAACTGGTAAGTTCTTACAAAGCACAGTTGCACCTTCAACAACACAGGGTTTAGGGACACCAATCCCAAACAGTCAAAAATCTGCATATAACCTTTGACTCCCTGAAAACTTTAATAGCCTACTGTTGACCAGAAGCCTTACCAGGTGATCAGTATATAAGCAGACTATTAGTATCTACATATATTTTATGGATTCATGACATATCTACTAACTTTTTCTTAATTTTTTTTCAATTTTTCTAGCTACACAGTTCATCTGCAAGTTTTTTCAAGACTTTCAACTGTTACAAGTCTCTAAAAAGTTTTCCAATATATTTACTGAAAAAAAAAATACATATATAATCAGACCTACAAAAGTTCTAATCGATGTTGTTCAAGGACCAACTGTACTTCAAATGAGGAATTTTGGAGCTGCCTGTTTTGAAAAAAAAAAAACAAAAAAAACTATGAAATAAGAATTTTATATATCAAACAGCTTTAGAGCATGATAAGAGGTCATGAAGAGCTAGCAAAAAAGGAATTATTAGCCTTACCAAACATTCCTCTAATTTTTAAATGGGATTTAAATACACAGAATTACACCCACACTGGAAACACCAGAAGGTAACATGTAACTTAACCTCAGGATACCAGATAACTGTTTTGCTGACAGAATCCCAGGCCTTCACTCTCCCTTCAGCAGATCTTTCCCATCAACCCTGCCCCCCCACCACACACACATCTTATCCTTCCCTTACCAAAAAGTGAGAAAGATCATAAAAGATGGAGGGAAAAATGGAAGAAAAAGGCAAATATCAAAAATTCCGTAACTAAAACCCAAGAACTACTAAGAGATTCAATCAACCCAGAAAAGTAGACTGTTTATACGATATCATGGTACAGGCATTGTACAAGGTATTGTGAGGAACACCAAGAGGGAAGAAGAGCTGAGCAAATACTTTCCCAAAAACTCATTCAGCCATGCTTTAGCTATTACTATTAATTACTATTAAGTCAAACCATCACAGATGTAGATAGAGATAATAGTTCTAAAACTTCATGAAGAAGGTAACTTCTGAAGCAGAGTTCTGAAAGGTGATATGGTTTAGCAAAAGGGAAATCGAACACTCCAGGCAAAGTGAATGGTGTTGAAATGTCTAACAGGTAAGCAAAGCAAGTGCACTACCTGCTATCATAGCTGAAATGGAGAATGCCTGGGGAAGGAATGGAGAAGAAAATAAAGTGTGAAATTAGGTTTTAAAATGTCTATAAACATGCATTTTTAAGTGATTTAAGAGACAAGTGGGAGCCACTTCAAGGTTATAAGATAGTAACTTTAAAATAGCACTCCAGGGTATTTTTAGGTTAAAATAAATGAAGTGGGAATATACTACAGATAGAGCAGCAATTTAGGGATTTGAAAAAAAGTACTCTTTTTACAAAAACAGTGGGCAAAAAGACTTACTACCAGAAATATGATAAACCAGAGGGGAGGCACAAAGAGAAATGACAATCTCTGTACTGGAATTCAGGCAAGCTTCAGTTTTCCTCTTTATATTTCAGTGTGCTTCCTAGAATGGTTATGGTACTTTTCTATGTTTTAAAACAAAAATCATCATACAAAAAAAGAACAAACATAATGTGTATACATATATAGCCAAAGAACAATAAATGTTCATGTGCCTACCACCCAATTTAAGAAATGGAAAAATTAACCATGAGTTTGAGGCTCCCCAGTTGGTTACATATTCTTCCCTCCACCTTCCAGAGGTAACCAGTATCTATCTTGCATTTTGTGAAAATCTCTACAGTTTTATCATACACATGTATCCACGAACAGTGTGTTGTTTAGTTTTACCTAGTTTTGATTTGTATATAAATGGAATCATGGTTTATGTAGTCTTCTGTGACTTGCTTTTATCAATCAATGTGATTTTTTGAGAGTAATCCAAGTTGATGTATATAGCTGTAGGTCATCCATTTCCATTGCTAAATAGCACTTCACTATAGGAATAAATCATAATTTTAAAATCCATTCTACTACAGTTAGAATCGGTTGTTTCCATTTTTCTATAAATCACAAAAATACTACTTTGAACATTCTTGAATATCTCTTCTAGAACATTATGCATCAAGTTTTCTACAAAGTACATCTACATGTAGAATTGCTAGGTGGTAGGTTATATATAAGTTCAGTTTTACCAAGCAATGACAAACTGTTTTCTTAAGTAGTGGTATCAATTTATATTCCAACCAGCAATGCATGTAAAGTTCTCATTATTCCATCTTTTTGGCAACACTTAATTTCATCAGATTTCTTAAATTTCTACCAACCTAAAGGGTATGGTTTAATTTACATTTTCTTTTTCTTTTTTTTTTTTTTTTTGAGACAGAGTCTCACTCTGTTGCCCAGGCTAGAGTGCCATGGCGTCAGCCTAGCTCACAGCAACCTCAAATTCCTGGGCTCAAGCGATCCTCCTGCCTCAGCCTCCCGAGTAGCTGGGACTACAGGCATGCGCCACCGTGCCCGGCTAATTTTTCTATATATATTTTTAGCTGTCCATATAATTTCTTTCTATTTTTAGTAGAGACGAGGTCTCGCTCTTGCTCAGGCTGGTCTCGAACTCCTGACCTTGAGCAATTCTCCCACCTCGGTCTCCCAGAGTGCTAGGATTACAGGCGTGAGCCACTGCGCCTAATTTACATTTTTTAGATTACTAATGAAAGTAAGTACCTTTCATATGCTTAGGAGTTATTTGCATTTTCTATCCTCAGGTATGCCTATTTATAGAATTGCCCATTTTTCTCTTGACTCATTCATCTTTTACTTATTTTTTATAGGAGTTCTATGCTGGATACTTTTGTTGGTTATATAGATTGCAAATATTTTCTCTCAGTTTATAGCATTGTCTCTTTCCTCTCTTTATGGAGTCTTTTGATGAGCAGAAGTTTTTGCATTTTCTGTACTAAATGTATCAACTTCTTAACTTTCTACTTTTCATGTTTTATTTAATTATTCCTTCCCTATTCTCTGAGGTCATGATATTCTCTCATATTTTCTTCTAAAACTTATAAAATTTTGTCTTTTATATTTTAGTCCTTAATTCATCTGAAATTCTTATTTTTGATACAGTATGAAGTAGGAGTCTAATTTTCTTTTTTTTTTTCCCATGTGAATAACCAATTGTCTAAGCACTATTTACTGAAAAGTCCACTGTCTCTGTTGATCACAGGACAAATAACAACTTTCCAATATGACTATTTCTGAACTGGTTTTGTTCCATTGGTTTATTTGTCATACTTTGTAGGTACTATATTATCTTAATTATTATAGTTTTATAATAATTCTTGATATCTGATAAAGTATGGTGGTCATTAGTACTGTCTGGCAAATACTTCTGGTTCTTCCCCCTCTTAAAAATCATCACAAGATCACATTTCCGACTCCCTTGTGGTTCTCTGGGACAAGATGTTAACTCTGGTTGACAAGTTGTGAGCAGAAGTGACCTGCTGAGCATTTAACTGCCTGCACAAAACCAGCCAGAGCTCTTTTTTACCCTCTGGCATAGCAACTAAAACTATTCAATATGGTTGTAGCTTTGGCAGCTGAGATTCTCAGTAACTATAACCAGTAGTCACAGCAGTAGCTTCCCTATTAACCTGCAGTGGACAAGTAACATGAATGGGAAATAAATCCTTGGTATATTTACCACTGAGATTTTAGGGTTGTTCCCACAACATAACTTAGCCTACTCTGACTGATATATAGGACAAGTCACTTACTTTGTTATTATTCTTGAGGAGTGTCTTATTTTTCACTATTTGTCAAATAAATTTCAGACCTGACTTTTCTCAACTTCCAAAAAAAGCCTGCTGGTGAGGGTGTACATTAGTACCACCACGTTGAGAAACACATGGAAATATTGGAAAAAGTTGGCATTATCTAAAAAAGTTGAAGACATGTATACCCTATGAGCCAAAAATTCCAGTTCTGCACATATACACAAATGTATATACATGTAAACATGTACAAGAATATTCTTAGTAATATTGTTCATAAAAATAAAAAACTAGAAACAATCCAAATGACTACCAGCAATATGGACAAATATAGTAATTTATTTACATAAAAAAATACCATATATTAAAAACAAAAATAAACAAAATAGACCTATAAACAATATGGATAATCCTTTAAACATATTGATGACCTAAAGAAAACAAACACACACAAAATTTACATAGAATGATTCCATTTGTAATGAAGTTTCAAAAACAGTAATGTAAATAATGGGTTACATAGAAAGTAAAACTATCAGATAAAACAAGGAAGTGATTGCCACAAATATTAGGATACCCGTGGGAGAAAGGCAATAGATATCACTGAGAAGGAAGGGAAGGAAAAGGTCTATGGTACTGGCAATTTTCTCTTTTGACCTAAAGAGTTGTTAGAAGAGTGTTTACTCTGATTACTCATTATACTGGATCTCTGTGGGGGTTTTACACAAATGTCTTGCACCTTTTTTGTTAGATTTATTCATATCTACCTCATATACTTTGCTGCTTTTTAATTTTTTTCTTTACTTCTTTGCTTCTATAAAAGTTTTTTAAATTGCATTTTCTGTTTGTTGCTAGTTATAGAAACACAATTGAAAGTTATGTCTTCATCTTATATGTAGCAATATGCTATATTCTTTTATTCTTTTTTTTTTTTTTTTGAGATGGAGTCTCGTTCTATCGCACCAGATAGAGTGCAGTGGCGTCATGATGCTCACTGAAATCTCAGACTCCTGGGCTCAAGTGATCCTCCTGCCTCAGCCTCTCGAGTAGCTGTGACTACAGGTGCACACCACAACACCTGGCTAATTTTTCTATTTTTAGTAGACATGGGGTCTCACTGTTGCTTAGGCTGGTCTCAAACTCCTGAGCTCAAGCTATCCTCCCACCTCAGCCTCCCAGAGTGCTAGGATTACAGGCCTTATACTCTCACATTGATTCTTCTGATTTATCAGTAGATTCTTTGGGATTTTTTAAATAGAATATCATCTGCAAATAATGACAACTGTTTCTTCCTTTATAATCTTTATATTTTTGTTATCTCATTCACACTGACCAGGATCTGGTTCAATGATGAGTTGTATTATTTTCATATTCTATAAAGATATTTTTAAGTGGGGAACAAAAGAGACATCCTATAGGAGGATCCGGGTGCTAACGATCCATCCCAAGTTGACTCCTTCATACATTAATCACCACTTCCCTTTTCTAAGGAAATGAAGCCCTCCAGCCTGGATAAAGGAATATATCCTGAAAACTATAGCTAGTCTAACAATTTAAACTTCTTGTCTACTAGGACCAAGCCCAGCTCTTCCACACTTTTCAAATTAATCCATCTGTATTCCAAGTCTATAATTTTTTCAAATGAAGTATACTACATATAATACATACATATATATATACATATATATATATATATATATTTTTTTTTTTTTTTTTCCAAGAGACAGAGTCTTGCTCTGTCACTCAGGCAGGAGTACAGTGGTGCAATCATAGCTCACTGAAGCCTCGAATTCCTAGGCTCAAGCAATCCTCCCACCTGAGCCTCCTGGGTAGGTGGGACTACAAGCACCTGCCACCATCCCCAGCCAAGTATATGATAATTAAAAGAATGGGGTGCGGTGCGGTGGCTCACGCCTATAATCCTAGCACTTGGGAGGCTGAAGCGGACGGATCGTTTGAGCTCAGGAGTTCAAGACCAGCCTGAGCCAGAGCAAGACCCCATCTCTACTAAAAATAAAAAGAAATTAGCTGGACAACTAAAAATATATAGAAAAAATTAATCCGGCATGGTGGCGCATGCCTGTAACCCCAGCTACTCAAGAGGCTGAGGCAGGAGGATTGCTTGAGCCCAGGAGTTTGAGGTTGCTGTGAGCTAGGCTGATGCCACAGCACTCTAGCCCAGGTGACAGAGCGAGACTCCATCTCAAAAAAAAACCACTACCACCTGAGGCCAGGCACAGTGGCTCATGCCTGTAATCCTAGAACTCTGGAAGGCCAAGGTGGGAAGATCTCTTGAGGTCAGGAGTTCAAGACCAGTCTGAGCGAGAACAAGACCCCATCTCTACTAAAAACAATTAGCTACTACTTAAAAAATTAGCTGAGTGTGGTGGCGTGTGCCTATAGTCCCAGCTATTCAGAAGGCTGAGGCAGGAAGATTACTAGAACCCAGGAATTGGAGGTTGCAGTGAGCTATGATGACACCACTACACTCTAGCTGGGAAGACAGAAGGAGACTCGGTCTCAAAAAAAAAAAAAAAAAAAAGATGTTTGTGACCGAAGTGGCAAAAAATTCAGAAGACTCACTTATCTCTTTCTAAAGATATCTGCCTATCATGGACTTAAAACTCCAAAGCGATGCTGGTCAAAAAAATGTTTTGAATCAGTTATTGCAAATAACCAATTTAACTGGGAAATTCTCCTAGATTTTTGGTCACAATTCCTACTTGAAGATTTAAAAGCAACTAAATTAAACATATAATGATCATATGCAAGCATCCTGAAAAATGACTGTGGAAGCTTACTCAGAAATCAGACAGACTCATCCAGACACAAATAATCCATTATATATCTGGACCAAGAAAACAAAGGGATACTGCATGTTGGGAAAACAAAGCAAGAGAGAATTGGTCTGTTACACATCATACATAGTTCTTTCATTAACAGCATAACAGAAATCTCTCACTTTAGGCCATTTTCTTTGTCTCTAAACGAATTCCTGGTTTTATTTTATTCAGACAATGCATGAAGTGGGGAACTGGCATAAAGAATCTATTACATGTGGCAATGGGAAACATTAAGGAATAGGAAAATAGGAAATTTTTAGTATTTGCATTTCTCAATAGGAAGAATTCATTGCTAAACTTTGCTTTAACTGGCAATAGTTAATTCCATTAAAAACACTTAGTTGTTCTTTTAAAATGAAAATTTAGAATTAGTTTTTCAGGTAAATACTCAAAGTAGAAGCACATTTAAATAGTACCCTATCACATCAAATAAAGCTCTAAAAGCAAAAAAGTTTCAGAAAAAGAGAATACCCAAGCCAAGTATAATTCTCTGAAGCAAGCAAAACTAATCATATTCATTTTTGCACTAAACCACAAGCAGGTAATTCAGTAGTAAATTCTTTAATATCACCCTGATTAACCAAACCACCTAAATATTGACCATTTGGCAACTTAATGATAGTGAGAAGAAACAAATTTGAAGTACTTACTTTGAGAGCACAAAAGATGCAGGAATCGCCCATGCACTTATGTGTTGTAAGCTGCCTAAAGCTACGTCGGAAGATGTCCAAGTGCCACAAAACCTGGCAAAAAAGGGAAAATACTTCATTACTTTATGAAGAGGAACCATTTAATTTTGAAGTAAAGAGTTCAAGAAAACATAGGTAATACATGCAGAAGATATCTTTATTTCCAAGAGAAAAGCTCATTCTAGTACGTTAAAACAAATGTCAAAAAAAGGTGAGGGATGAATGGCCATATTTTGGGATAGATATTAATTTGATCATAAAGGAAAGGTCACACAATCAAAAGATGGTATGACAAACATCAAATGTGATCCTGAAGAGGAAATTTATGGATTAAAATCTACATAATGAGGGTTTATTTTAATGGTCCACACAAGAAAAGCAAGAATATTTTAAAATTTATATTAGAAGCTTGAATCAGGGTGGAATTTTGTCTTCATTTGAATTCTCAATTTTTGGACCTTTCTGAGAGAGGTGACCTCCTGAAGTCAACAGGATAAAAAATAATAGTGATACCAACAGTGATAAACAAATCATAGTCATAGCCCATACCCTTAATGTCATGGATAAGAATGGTACTTTGGTACTTGACTTTTGTTGTCTTCCTCCCCAAAACCCATTAACACCATCTAATCATGAGAAAAACATCAGAAAAATTCCAATAAAGGGTCATCCTACAAAATACTTGATCAGTATTCTTCAAAAGTATCAAGGTCATCAAAAACAAGAACATTCTGAGAAACTATCCCATGACCAATAAATGTAAACATGGTAACCTGGATGGGATCCTGGAACAGAAAAGGACACTAGGTAAAAAACTAAGGGAATCTGAACATGAAAAACCACTACCTCTGGAGCTCCAGATCACAGCATATTTCTGGAGCTTCTTCTTACTTATGTCTCAAGATACATACTCTAAAAGGTTTTTTTTTTTTTTTTGAGACAGTCTCATTCTGTTGCCCAGGCTAGAGTGCCGTACCGTGAGCCTAGCTCCCGGCAACCTCAAACTCCTGGGCTCAAGCAATCCTCCTACCTCAGCCTCCCGAGTAGCTGAGACTACAGGAGCACACCACGACGCCCAGCTAATTTTTCTATTTTTAGTAGAGACAGGGTCTCACCCTTGCTCAGGCTGGTTTCAAACTCCTGAGCTCAAGTGATCCTCCCACCTTGGCCTCCCAGAGTCCTAGAAGGTTTTTTTTTATCTTTTTAGAGACAGGGTCTTTGTTCTGTCACCTGAGCTGGAGTGGTAGTGGTATAATCATGACTCACTGCAGCCTCCAACATCTGGGCTCAAGTGATCCTCCTGCCTCAGCCTCCTAAGTAAGATATATACCACCATGCCTAGCTAATTTTTTATTATTATTTTTTGTAGAGAAAGGGTGCCACTTTGTTGTCCCAGCTGGTCTTGAACTCCTGGCCTCAAGTGATCCTCCTGCCTCAGCCTCCCAATGTCCTGGGATTATAGGCATGAGCCACCATGCCTGGCCTCTAAAGGTCCTTTGAAACAGGCTATACCCCCAAGTAAATAAACCCTTTTTTAACAAATGTAATCAATTCAACACATCTGTGGCAAACAAAGGTTTCATAGCAAACGTTAGAATATTAGGTCATAGCAATAATTATTTTCAACATGTAACATGATTATAATAGGGACTCTAAAACCATCACTGCCTCAACCTTTAAGTATGGAAACAGAAATATGTATGTGTGTGTGTATATATACATATATATGTTGTATATGACACTGAAAATTAGAATGGAAAGTCATAAATATTATTGTTTCAATTGACAATATAGATACAACATATAGAAAGAAACAGAATTACAAAAACCTGGACTATGGCCAGGAAGGAGGTAAACACACACATCTATAGCAATGCTTTATTTTGCCCGCTTCTAAATTACAAAAGTATCATCAGTATATAAAGTCACTCAAAAACTTAATGTGCATCATCCTAGAAAAACACCTAACCAACCTCCCTAACTACATGAAATTTATGGTAGTAATTGGGGAAAGTAATTAAATTCTTTCTATAGGCTTGATAGCATAGGATTTTTAAATGTTTTCAAACAAAAACTTGAAAACAGAGAGTATGAAACTTTTATTGAGACAGAGCCTCCCTCTGTCACCCTGGCTAGAGTGCAGTGACATCATATAGCTCACTGCAACCTCAAACTCCTGGGCTCAAGCCATCCTCCTCCCTCAGCCTCCCAAGTAGCTGGAACTATAGGTGTGTACCACCACACCCTGCTAATTTTTTCTATTTTTAGTAGAGACAGGGTCTCGCTTTTGCTCAGGCTGGTCTCGAACTCCTGACCTCAAGCGATTCTCCTGCCTGGGCCTCCCAGAGTGCTAGGATTATAGGCATGAGCCACCACACTCAGCTGAAACTTTTATTTTATTTATTTATTTATTTATTTATTTTTGAGACAGAGTCTCACTCTGTTGCCTGGGCTAGAGTGCCGTGGCATCAGCCTAGTTCACAGCAACCTCAAACTCCTGGGCTCAAGCAATCCTCCTGCCTCAGCCTCTCGAGTAGCTGGGATTACAGGCATGTGCCACCATGCCCGGCTAATTTTTCTATATATAATTTTAGCTGTCCATATAATTTCTTTCTATTTTTAGTAGTGACAGGGTCTCACTCATGCTCAGGCTGGTCTCGAACTCCTGAGCTCAAACAATCCACCCGCCTCGGCCTCCCAGAGGGCTAGGATTACAGGCGTGAGCCACCGCGCCTGGCCACACAACTAGATTATAGAAGGCTAAAACTAGAATCCAGGTCTCCTTATTCCCAAGTCCAGTGCTCTTTATACCAAATACCTTATCTTGTCTTGTCTTCTCTCATAGTAACCCATTTTCTCATTACATCTAAGAAGTCAGTCAAGCTAATATTTTACCCAACTATAATTATCTTGGGTGGCAAATTTCACTTACTTTTACTCTGAAAAGCATAAAAGCAAAAAAGGAGAAAACAATTACTTGAAAGTTAGGCCAAGGGGGATGAACCTAACACTCTATGGGCCTGAGTAGGCAGAACAGACAGACAGACAGGAAGCTTTGGGATTATGAGACCAGTAAGATAGCAAGCAACAGCATAAGGGAAAATCCAGGGTAAATAATCACCTTAAAGGAATTTATTTTCCACTAGCTCTGTTCAAGCATATCTGACTAGACATCAATCCTGAGCCAATACAGGAGAGCTCAAAAGGAGGAGATGAAGAAGTAGACAAAGACTGGATTCCATTCAGTGTGTGGGTTTAGAGCCTGAATATTATTGGACAAGAAAAACATACCTGAAAGTCTCTGACTCGTGGAAAAAATTTTGCTTTCTATACTAGAGAAAAGCAACTAGGGTGATAAGACAACTTGATCTCAAAAGGAAGAAAAGGAAATGGTAAAGTTGGTTCAGGAAAAAAGTTGATAAACAAGTAGAAAGATCATCTGGTACCTCCCTTTAGGCAGGTAAATAATAGTTATTATTTATTTCTCTTATTATCTTTAATCCTCCTTTTTACAAATGAAGTAATTGAGATTCAAAGAGATGAAGTGACTTGCCTAAGATTATACAGATCAACAAAAAAAGACCTCAGGTTACTGACCTCAAACAGAAACCGTCAAGTATAATATTTAAAAGAGCTATCAGAAATACAGCATTAGCAACTAAAAGTCAAAGCTCACCAAAAAGAAAGAAATTACCCTTACCTGCAGGGCACTGTTGAGGAAGCAGCTGTTTTGTCCTGGCTCATTGCTGAGGCCTTTGCTGGGGGCTATGGAAGTGGAGCTTCGAGGCGCAAACATCCCTTGGACACTACCACGGCCCCCTGAAAAATAATTTCTCTTCCAAGACATTATTGTTCACATTTAACCCAAAAACACAGAGAAAGTTTTGTATGTTTCTGGCAGGGAATTTCTGTCTGCTGAATTCTCAAGAGAATGCAAAATTTCGTGAATTTATGTTGAAAGACTTTGAGTTTAATGCCTTCCAAACACCATATATGTAGCTCAAGGGACTCAAGATATCCTCTTAGATCCAGATGACAGAGCCATCCCTCACTTGTTCCAGACAATCCCCAAAATGTAACACGGCACAGGACTAATGCAAACAGAGAAATCCTTAAGTATTGCTTCCCTCTATTTTTCTTGAACTGCCTCCATAAAGTCCTGGTGCACTGGATGTAATCCTCAATGCCAACAGCATCCAGGATCAGGTAAGATGTGTTCTTCAGTCTTGTTAATAATGCTTTTTGTGGACTGAAGATTTTTCCAACTGGAAGGAGATGCAGGTAGATAAGCAGGAATCCAACATAACCCTCCTCGCCCACTATTGCCTTGTCCCATCATCCTCTGAAGTAAAAATTAAAGTTCTGAGCAACTGAAAAAGATTCCACAAAGCCAAGAAGCTTGTTTGAATTATCTGAGGTTTGGCTGAGGTTTTCGTTGCTTCTTTTTAACGTGCCCGAAACTTCTATCATCCCATCCAGATCTTCAGAAAGTCTCTTCTCTTTTCTTCTGGGACTAGAATAGCCAGCTGTGTCAGAAAGCTTTAACAGAAAGAAAAAAAAAAAAACCAAAAGCTTGCGTCACTTAATGACTCTACTGGCTTTGCACTGTTCTGCCAAGATCAACGTTGCCTCACCTCTCACTATAAACTTGAAACCTTGGCAAACAATGCCAAGAAAAAAAAAAAAAAAACTATAACAACAACAAAAAAGAGAAGCACTCAAACTAGAGAGACAAAAAAAAAGGCTATGAGTAACTTTACTTTGAGGAAATGTTTCTGAAATTTTCTTGAAGAAGAAGAAAGTTGATCTAAACAGAAATAAAAACCAAATACAAACTTTTAAAACAAAACAAAAATCACTATGCACACACCAAACTAGGAATTGAAACAGTTTTCTTTTGGATGTTGTGAATAAAACACTTTTTAAAAGGTGTTTTCCATTTGTATGGTTATGAAAACTTGCTGAAAGGTAGAAGGGCCAAATTAGCAGTCTAAACTCTGTTCTGAGCAAAGACGTCCCATCCCAGAGAAACAGTGATGGTGGGTAACTCACATGTCCTTAATATCTAGTCCAAGAGAACTAAATCTACTTCTTCCCTGTTTCTGTTTGTTTGTTTGATTTCTGCCAGAGGATCAGAAAGACAATGTGGGTCATAAATCACTTAAATCCCCAGATTATATCCAAGGGGCTCACAATCAGAGGCGATCCATTGACCAAGTTTAGTTTTTAACTAATTGAAATGCCAGTGAGACAACAGGGAGTGATACCAAAGCAAGCACCTTTTCTGGAAGGAAAACACCTAATCTCCAGCTTTACGTTTTCCTGTAAGGCTGCCATGTCCACATAAGGAAAAAATTAAGAATGTTAAGTGCTAAATTTGGTTTCTAACAGTTCCTCAAACTTCTCCTTTCCTTCACACCATCATATGCACCACCTAAAAAAGCAAAATGCTTTAACATCTTTATCATTCTCTGGGAGATCACCTAGTATTATCCACAGTGTGTCCAGTGGAAAAACTGAGGCACAGGAATATTAAATAGTTGCATAAGACTGTTCTTTCCCTTCTCTAAATTCCCAGACTATTTATAATCTACATGTCACAATTAAAGTATTTGATTATACATTATACTGCCATATTATTCTGTTTTTATTACTCTCTGTTTTATATGGTTATCAGTCATAAATCCTGAATTTGACTACATGAAATGAAACAGTAGTGCCAGGCATGTGCTAAACATTATACTTACATTCTTTATTTAATCTTCATAACAGCCCTATCAGGTAGGTATTAATGGTTCCATTTTACAAAAAAATAAAGTGAGGCTTAAAGACATTAACTTGCCCACTTCAAAGATGGTTAAGTGACAGAGCTAGAATTGTTTGACTATTACCCACTGTGACTTAATTATATATTTTATTATTCTATTCCAAAAGCTCCCATCACAATGGTAGTTATAAGGAGGCACTCAATAGTGCCTGATAATTAACATGACACCAGGAAGGAACCCATATCTCCCACACAGACTACAAGACCCTCACTTCTATACACACACCCTCATACACACCCGACTCGAAGTCGCTAAGCAACTTCCAACAAGCCATTCAGCATTCCTTCAGCTCAACTACTGCAAAGGAATGACAAGTACCAAGCCTCCACTTTGCTTGTAGCCAAAAGAACTTGGCAGGCAGGTGGAGTTTCCAATATCCACATTAGGAGCTTACTGAAACTCAGCCTGCCCTATGACACATACCTCTGAGTACAGGGAGCAAAGGGAGAAAAAAGCAGTAGCAGAAAAAAGATTCTCAGGCTCTGAATGGCAGCATTATTGTAGGGTAAGGCAGTAAGTTCTCACACCCGCTCTAGGTGTGTCAGGAACTAAAGGTAAACACCAAAAAGAACAAAGGTAGAGGCAGTAACAAATGGTCCAGAGAAAGCTGATGACAAAAAACTTCTCACTTAAGTTGTAAGTCCAGCATCAAACAACATAATCCTTCTCCAATGCCATCTACTGAAGATGAGAAAGAAAATCATAATTCCGGCTGGGTGCAGTGGCTCACGCCTATAATCCTAGCACTCTGGGAGGCCAAGGTGAGCGGATTGTTTGAGCTCAGGAGTTCAAGACCTGCCTGAGGAAGACCAAGACCCCGTCTCTACTAAAAATAGAAAGAAATTAGCTGGACAACTAAAAATAAATAGAAAAAATTAGCCGGGCATGGTGGCACATGCTTGTAGTCCCAACTACTCGGGAGGCTGAGACAGGAGGATTGCTTGAGCCCAGAAGTTTGAGGTTGCTATGAGCTAGGCTGACGCCACGGCACTCTAGCCTGGGCAACAGAGTGAGACCCTGTCTCAAAAAAAAAAAAAAGAAAAAGAAAATCATAATTCTATCTCTATATAGCTCTAATGTCTAACCTGTCATATAAAAGAAAAAGAACTTTTTAGGCAATACTGAAGTATTTAGGTATAAATGAGAATAATGTCTACAACTTACTCTCAAATGGTTCAGAAGGAAAAAAAATATGTATATATACACATATACACACACAGTCATGTACTGCATAACATTTCAGTCAACAACGGACCACATGGTGGTCCCATAACATTATAATGGAGCTGAAACATTCCCACCTCCTAGTGATGTGGCAGCCATCCTAATGTCATAGTGCAACACATTACTCACATGTTTGTGGTGATGCTGGTGTAAACAAACCTATTGTGCTGCCGGTTGTATAAAAGTATAGCACAGTTATGTACAGTATATAATACTTGGTAAGATAATAAATGACTATGTTACTGGTTTATGTATTTACTATACTTACCTAATATTTACTATACCAAACATAATAACACATTTCTCAGAACATATTCCCCTTGGTAAGGGACTCATGACTCGGTATATGTGTGTGTGGAGGGAGAGAGGGAAAGAGAACACACAGTAAAGCAAACAATAAAATTTTAACAATAGGTGGAGCTGGCTGAAGAGTATATGGGAATTCTTTGTACCATTTCTTGCAGCTTTTCTATAAGCTTTGCTTTAAATTATTATATTTTTTTAAGTTAAAAAGGAATTGATAGAATTTAAAATTATGTAAGAATTACCTCATACTGTATGCAACAGTATAACTAAAATCATTACACTAGTAGATAATAACCAGATGACATGGCAGTTTCAAAAAAAGAGAGAGAGAAAAGAAAAAGACAAAAAAGTATAGATATGAATATAAAACAAAATGAAATAAAGCTTGAATACTATTTACATGAAAAAAGAGCTTCAAATACAGCATAATGCCAAGTTGTTCTAAGAAGCAAGTGATGTAGAATAACTGTGATATAATGCAAAGAGGACTAGGGCTAGACATGGGTTCAATTTCCACATTTTTAATACTTTGTATAATCCCAGACAAACTATAATACTTAGATGTCCTGAACTTTGTTTTCTGGGTCTCTAAAACAGTTGCATAATACTATTTCACACAGTGGTTGAGATTAAATGCAATAACATGAGAAAATATAGTACTAGCAAATTTTGAAAACAAAGAACAAATAATGAGTTCACGAAATGAGTGAACAGCTATGTCTAAAAGCAAAAAGTTAAGTTTTATTTTGGGGACCTCAGGATACTAAAAAGTTATAAGCCAACAAGAGCATGTCTCCTAATTGTATAAAAAGAACAACTGGCCTCACATAGGATTAGTGGTATGTCAGTACAAATTAACTACATACTAGGAGAAAGACTTGAATTTCACAATTATTTTTGAAATGCAAAGTTTAACTTAAAAAGGCAAATAACTAAATCTATTACAAGGAATAGGTTAACATTTTAGAAGGTCTACAAAGAATGTCCATGTTAACTGATCAGTGATTCAAATGGAAAAACCATGAACAGTATCTCAGTTTCTAATGAAGAGAGAGTAGTCCCATTACTAGTTTTTTGTTTGTTTGTTTTTTTTTGAGACAGAGTCTCACTGTTGCCCTGAGTAGAGTGCCGTGGCGTCAGCCTAGCTCACAGCAACTTCAAATTCCTGGGCTCAAGCAATCCTCCTGCTTCAGCCTCCTGAGTATCTAGGACTGCAGGCACACATCATGACGCCTGGCTAATTTTTATATTTTTAGTAGAGAGGGGGTCTTGCTCTTGCTCAGGCTGGTCTCGAACTCCTGAGCTCAAGCAATCCTCCCGCCTCAACCTCCCAGAGTATTAGGATTACAGGGGTGAACCACCACGCCCGGCTCCATTACTAGTGATTAAAGCCAAAAGTAACCCAAACGTTGGGAAGACAAACTGTACCACACTGAAATATCCAAACAGTTTAACCAGGGAAAGTAGTCCACATTTCTAGTTTCTGTTCATCTTTATAGCAGCTTGTTATTTATCTAAGAAACTATATTTGCATTGGTAAATCAACAACCTCAATTCCTTGATACACCCTACATGTCAATAAATCCAAATGATATCTATGGTATCTTAGAGTTTATTGTGAGGATTAGAATGAGTTAATACACGTGAAGTGCTAATATCAATATCCAGCATATAGTAATTGCTATATAAATGATTGTTATTGTTATTACTGCCTTTCAAACATTCCCTCATCATGAGCTCTTTTTCCTTTAATGATAACTACATACAGATATCCTATATTCTTTTTTTTTGTTGTTGTTGAGACAGAGTCTCACTTTGTTGCCCAGGCTAGAGTGAGTGCCGTGGCGTCAGCTTAGCTCACAGCAACCTCAGACTCCTGGGCTTAAGGGATCCTACTGCCTCAGCCTCCCGAGTAGCTGGGACTACAGGCATGCGCCACTATGCCCGGCTAATTTTTTCTATATAGATTTTTAGTTGTCCATATAATGTCTTTCTATTTTTAGTAGAGACGGGGTCTCGCTCAGGCTGGTCTCGAACTCCTGACCTTGAGCAATCCACCCGCCTCGGCCTCCCAGAGTGCTAGGATTACAGGCGTGAGCCACCGCGCCCGGCCTCAGATATCCTATATTCTTAAAAACAACAGCAACAACAAAGACCACCTTGAATTTATTAACTCCAATGCCTATTATCCTAAATCTTTTCAACCTTCCATTACTAAATGTCTCTAGAATTAATAATTTACAACTGCTGCCTCTCCTTGCTCACCATCAATCTCTTCAGAACACGGTACTGCTCCCTCACCCTACCAACACAATTTTACTTCATGGAACATTTGCCTTCTAAAGAAATCTCCTAATTTCAAAATCTACTGGCTTTTTCCACAAGTCTCATTTTTCTTAACTTTTCTGCAACACCTAACTAACACTGCTGGCCATCCCACCCTCCTAGGTTACTTTGATGCTACATGGTCCTGGATTCACTGGGTAGGCTAATAAGAAAATGAAAGAATGAATAAAATGAAAGAATGATAAATAAATGCTGGTTTTCCTACTGCTCTGATAGGTCATTTTCTCTCTCCTTTGCTATTCTCTTAAAAGTGGGCATTCCCTAAAATTTAAATCAGACCTTCTTGCTCCTCTCTACAGTACTTCCATTGGTGTTCTTTTCTCTGCCTTTCTCAGAACTTCAGCCATCACTTCTGAACTGATAAATCAAAAATCTCATGACCTCTGAAGCCATATTACCAACTACATTGTCCCACTTTCACAGTAAGTTCAATGTATCCAAATCTGAAATCATCTCCTTCCCCCCAAAACAGTTCCTACTTTGACTCCCGTTTCTTTTTACTAATGGTATCTCCACTCACCCAGGTTCAAAACCTTAGTAGCCTCTGATTCCTTCCTAGCTCTCTCCCCTTTTCCTATTCAAGTCACAATAGCTTGTCAATTCCTCCTTCAAAATCTCATATAGTGACCATTCCTTTTCACTTCTAATGTCATCAGCCTAGTTTACCGACCAATTACCTCCATCTAAACTATTGCAAATAGATCATACTGGCCTCCTGTCTCTTACTATTCAAATTCATGTTATATAATTAAAGTTTTTAATTAATATTTATCTTTAATATCTCTCATAATTTATTTGTGTGCATTTTACACAAAAAGGCAGAAGGCTTGAATTTTTCCTTAGCAGTAGAGCAATGTTAGTTGCCAGCCAAAATAGATTTTTATGGGATCACTCCTACCTTCCCAGGTCCCAAGCAAGGCAAAGATGTCTACTCTCATCACTCCCATTCAACATCATATTGGAGGTCTTAGCCTGTGCAGTAAGGTAAGAAAAAGAAACTTAAAAATATAGATTGGAAAGGAAGAAATAAAACTATCTTTATTCACAGACAACATGATAATCCTACATTTAAAAATCCCAAGGAATCCATAAAAAAGTTCTGAGAACTAATAAGTGAGTTCAGCAAGGTCAAAGAATACAAAATCAATATTAAAAAAATCAATTGTGTTTCTATATACTAACAATGAGCAACTGGAAATCAAAATTCTTTTAAAGTACCATTTACCATAAAATAATACCACAAAATATAAAATACTTAGGTATAAATCAGACAAATTATGTGTAGGACCTATATGCTGAAAACTACAAGACACTGGTGAAAGAAATCAAAGATGACCTAAATAAGTGGATAGGTAAGCCAGGTTCATGAACTGGAAGTCTCAGTATTATTAAGATGTCAGTTCACTCCAAATTGATCCATAGATTCAATGCAATTTCCGATCAAAAATCCAAGCAAGATTGTTTTGTTTTTAGAAAATCAACTAGGTGATTCTAAAAGTCACGGAAAGGCAAAGGAATTAGAATAGCAAAAACAATTTTCAGACAGAAGAACAAAGTTGGAAGACTCAGTAATTAACACAGCATGGTACTGGTGAAAGGACAGATCAATGGAACAAAATGGAGAGCCCATAAATAGACCTATACATGTGGTTAATCAATTTTTAATAAAGTACAAAGGCAATTTAATAAAGAAATGATAGTCTTTTCAACAAATGACGTTGGAACAAATTGGGATACCCACCACATACAAAAAATATTGAACCTTAACCCATACCTTAAGTATTATAGAAAAATAACTCAAAATGAATCATAGTCCTAAATGGAAAACCTAAAACTATAAAATCTAGAAGGCAGGAGAAAATTTTGTGACCTTTGGTTAGGCAAAGATTCTTTAGATACAGCAACAAAAAAGCATGATCCATAAAAGAAAAAAAATCATAGAACTGGACTTCATCATAATTAAGAACTTCTCTGTGAAAAACACTGTTAATGAAGAGACAAGCCAAAAGATTAGAAGAAAATATTGCAAATCACATAATGGATAAATGGCTTATATCCAAAATATATAAATAGAATTTTGAAAATTTAAGAATAAAAAAACTACCTATTTTTTTAAATGGACAAAAATTTTGAATAGATACTTCACCAAAGAACATATACAGATGGCAAATAAGCACAGGGAAAGATGCTCAACATTACTAGTCATTAGGGAAATGGAAATTAAAACCATATTATACACCTATTAGAACAGCTAAAAACAAAAACAAAAAAATGTAAAACTTGACAATACAAATGCTGATGAGGAATCAGAGCAACTGGAACTCTCCTAAATGGCTGATGGAAATGTAAAATGACACAGGTGGCAATTAGTTATAAACTTAAATATGTAGCTATGAGCCACATAATGATGTTTTGGTAAACAGACCACAAGTACAACAATGGTCCTATAAGGTTATAATACCATATTTTTACTGTACCTTTTCTATGTTTAGATATGTTTAGATGCAAAAATACTTACCATTGTGTTACAATTGCCTACAATATTCAGTACAGTAACATGATGAACAGGTTTGTAGCCCAGGAGCAATAGGCAATAGTTTAGGTGTGTAACAGGCCATAGCGTCTAGATTTGTGCAAGTACACTCCATGATCTTTATGCAATGACAAAATTGCCTAATGACACATTTCTCATCATTACACATGACACATATCCCCATCATTAAATGACACATGACTATACTTCTACCATATGACCTAGCAATACTATTCCTTGGTATTTTACCCAAAAGAAATGAGAATTTATAGTATATTCACACAAAAACATGTACACAAATGTTTATAGTGGCTTTACATATAATCACCAAAAACTGGAAGCAACCCAAATGTTCTTTAACTGGTGAATGGCACATCCATACTATGGACCATGATCTAACAATATAAAGAATACTGATATAGACAACAAGATGGATGAATCTCAAATGTACTATGCTAAGTGAAGAGCCAGACTCAAAAGACTACATACTGTATGATTTCACTTATATGACATTCTGGAAAAGTCAAAAATCATAGTAAGAGAAAATAGATCAGAGATTGCCAGGAGTCGGGGGTGAAGGTAGGAGTAGATTATAAAGGGCAGCACCAGAGTGAAGGAACTCTTCGGTATCTTGATTATGGTGGTAGTTATACTACCCTCGATACATTTGACAAAACACAACTCTATACCCAAAAAAAGTGAGTTTATGTAAATTACCAAAGACTTTTAAAATCGTTTTTTAAAATGTTCCAAAGTGTCAATTTGAAAACACACACACACACACACACACACACATAACTTTCCCTGTTCCTGCAGAATAATGTCTAAACTTTTTACCCTAATTCTCAATAATACAATCTGACCTGAACTTTTAACTTACCTCTTCCATTTTTCTTTCTTTTTTTTTTTTTTTCTTTTTTGAGACAGAGTCTCACTGTATTGCACGGGCTAGAGTGCCGTGGCATCAGCCTAGCTCACAACAACCTCAAACTCCTGGGCTCAAGCGATCCTCCTGCCTCAGCCTCCTGAGTAGCTGGGACTACAGGCATGTGCCACCATGCCCGGCTAATTTTTTCTGCATATATTTTTAGTTGTCCATATAATTTCTTTCTAATTTTTTTGGTAGAGACAGGGTCTCGCTCTTGCTCAGGCTTGTCTCAAACTCCTGAGCTCAAGTGATCCACCCGCCTCGGCCTCCCAGAGTACTAGGATTACAGAGGCATGAGCCACCACGCCCAGCCTCTTCTTCCATTTTTCTCCTGCTATTTCACTATATGAACCTTCTTCCCAAAGTCTGTGTCTTTATTAATTCTGTTTTACCTGCTTAGGATGTTCACTATCTTTCTTCCCCTCTGTATGCAACCCAGGCTCTTTGTGAAACCTTCCATGACCATCCCAAGCTTGAAGGCATTTCTTCCATTTCTGAATTCCTATATAAATTTTGTCTAATTTTAAGGACAATTAATGTTTCTAATATGTTATACCAATGTTTCTAGGGGTCCCTCTCCCCTCCATGTCCCTCTTAACCCCAGCGAATAACGGGCTTTATCCCATCCCATTTGAGTATGGGAAATGGATGGAGGTCAGAAGGCAATTGTGTTACATCCAAATTCCTATTGTTATTATTATGGGACAAATTATCACAGGATTTTACTATTGTTTATTTTATTTGCCATATAACCCATCTTTCTATTTATAAACTGTGATTCTAATTTAAAAGTATGATTCTACACATATATACGTATTTTACTTTTTCATACAATTGCTTTACCTTAAAAAGCAAGATAGTCTTATATTAATATGACTGAGTTGAAACTTTAGGCATTCCTCACTGTCAATGTAAACACTTTAAGGCAGCAGTCCCCAACCTTTCTGGCACCAGGGACTGGTTTCATGGACCACAATTTTTCCACGGTGTGGGGGTGATTGTTTTGGGATGATTTAAGTGCATTACATTTATTGTGCAGTCAAACCTCTCTGCTAATAATCTGTATTTGTAGCCACTTCCCAGCACTAGTATGACCACCTCAGCTCCACCTCAGATCATCAGGCATTAGATTCTTATAAGGAGCACGCAACCTAGATCCTTAACATGCACAGTTTACAGTAGGGTTCATGCTCCTTATGAGAATCTAATGTCACTGCTGATCTGACAGGAGGCGGAGCTTATGTGGTGATGCCAGCAATGGGGAGCAGCTGTAAATACAAATGAAGCTTCACTCACTCACCGCTGCTCGCCTCCTGCTGTGCAGCCTGGTTCCTAATAAGCCACGGACTGATACTGGTCAGCAGCCCAAGAGTTGGGGACCACAACTTTATGGAATATCACACAGTTTTGGGCTGATGAGACCCTAGTGAGGTAGTTTTGCACAAATGCTTCTAAGAAACATACCCTTAGATACTTGGTTTTAAAAAAAATGGTAAGCATGCATTATTTGTCCAGTGCCAATCTTCTGAAGAAGTTGTTCACGACAGTTTTCAACACAGAATTTGCTTAGCTTTTATGGCAGATAATCAGATGATGATTAAAAACTACTACCTGCGGCTGGGCACGTGGCTCACGCCTGTAATCCTAGCACTCTGGGAGGCCAAGACGAAGGACCGCTTGAGCTCAGGAGTTCGAGACCAGCCTGAATAAGAGTGAGACCCTGTCCCTACTAAAAACAGAAAAATTAGCCAGGCATGCTAGCACTTGCCTGTGGTCCCAGCTACTTGGGAGGCTGAGGCAGGAGGATTGCTTGAGCCCAGGAGTTTGGGTTGCTCTGAGGTAGGCTGACACCACAGCACTCTAGCCCAGATGACAGAGCGAGACTCCGTCTCAAAAAAAAAAAAAAAAACCACTACCACCTGAGGCCAGGCACAGTGGCTCATGCCTGTAATCCTAGCACTTTGGGAGGCCATAGCAAGAGAACTGTTTGAGGCCAGGAGTCTGAGACCAGCCTGAGCAACATAGGGAGACACCCGTCTTTACAAATATAAAAATAAAAATTTAGCTGGGTATGGTGGCATGCACCTGCAGTCCCAGCTACTCAGAAGGCTGAGACAGAAGGATCACTTGAGCCCAGTTTGCAGTCACAGTGAGCTATGATGATGCCACTATACTCTAGCTCTAGCAAGAGGGCAAGACTCTGTCTCAAAAAAATAAAAACTACCACCTGATAATAGCAACTAAGTTGTATATACAAATTTATCCAAATTTAAATTAAAATTGCTTCATAGCCTATTACCTAGTACTCCTGTCTGATTGATTTTGCCCTGTAGCAGTAGCAAACAAAGGGCTCAAAGCATTCCGCAGAGAATAGTCCTAGGCTACAGAAACACAAACAGCAGGCTACATGGCAGCTGGAATAACTGACTGCTTATTCCCAAAGTCTATTTTGCAGAAAATGTATCATTTTTACCCACATTTACTAGTTTCTGGCCAACTCCTAAAACTAAACTATGGAGTAATCAGTCATAGGTAGGAGAAGAAAGATCATATTAGGATCTTATTACTGTGCTGCTCTCAACTCTGAAAAAGATATAGTGACCTATATTTTACTATTGCTGAACAGACTCTGAGGAACTCCAAATAAGCTTGCTCACAAATTCTCATAGTTAATCATCATTACTACCTACCTCCTGAGATTAACTAAGTCAAAACAGCCTACAGTACTTTGTTGTCCCTAACATCAGCTAAACTTCTAGGAAGGTAGAAGCCAAAATTGGAAAGGAACCATGTCATGTTATTACCTATTTCCTTGTGTAATAGAGTTACTAAGTTATATATGCCCATTTTTCCCAATCTTAAAACAGTAGCCTCCTGTGGGCAGGCCAAAAACCTTTCCATGCATGAGATGATAGAAAACAGTAGATTCCAACCTTTTTGCAGACCTCCACATCTAGAGGCAGATTTACCAACACACTAATGAAACTTAAGCTTCAGGGCTCCTCTCTTGCATGGATCCTCAAGGCCTATTATCTAATTTTCTATTTTAATAAATATTTTCCTTAAAGAGGGACCCCTGAACTATATAAACTTCAGGCCTCAGAGAATCTGAATCTGCCCCTGCCCATATTACAGAAACTGGACTTTTATAGTATATGTTACTTGAGAAAATACATAATTCAAAAAGCTACCTTGAAATCAGTAATATTAATAAATTTGTATCTTATTAATCAAAGAAACATATAATGTTTCTGAGGGACCCCTGAACTATATAAACTTCAGGCCTCAGAGAATCTGAATCTGCCCCTGCCCATATTACAGAAACTGGACTTTTATAGTATATGTTACTTGAGAAAATACATAATTCAAAAAGCTACCTTGAAATCAGTAATATTAATAAATTTGTATCTTATTAATCAAAGAAACATATAATGTTACTCATTGTATAAATTTTGTTAGCACTAAATACAAGGACCTAAATACAAAGTTTGGTCTACATTTGGATTTTGGATTCTTATGCTCATTGTAGTAACTCTACTATGGATCCACACAGTCCACAGAGTAGAAAAGACAGGGCTAAATTAAAAAGATCATAACTCAGACTAAGACTTGCAGAATTAAAGCTACAGCTCTAGAAGCTGACCACCTTTAGAAAAAACTTAACTTCTCGGTATTAATGAAATACAAAGAATGAGTCCTTCACAACAAGTATACACAGTACAGCTTAATGTGCTGCCATTTTTCTCAGGCCAAAGTAATAAACCAGGCTCCAGCTGCAGCTATCCTAATTATCCCCCACCGTATTCCTCACCAACAAAGTCAGTTTCTCTTAGCCTCTGTTTCTGAAAAAGCCCAAAGTAGTCATTCAAATGAAACTGGCTTGTGCATAAAGGAAGTTGAGGCCTGGGCCAGGAAGTGCCTGGAACCCTAACAGACAGTGGGGTAAGTGAGGTCCAGAGAGGTACAGGTTATTAGCATGGGAGATTCATTATGAATGGGCTTGAATGGAACTGAGACCAATGAAGACTAGATAGGATTTGTTCCTGCAAAGCCCAGGGGCCCTTTGAGGAAACCAGGTGTAAAGTACAGTAAGCGTAGAAGGGGATAGATGGTCTTTACAGGAATTCATTTCACAGTAACTAAAGTTCAGTGAGGTCTCTAAATGGACACTACTTTTAATAATTCCATGTTGTAGAGAACTCCACAGCACTTCTGCAAATGATAGTATCAAAGTATCTCCACTAAGATATTTATTAACTACAAAGAAAAAGATAGTAATTTGACAATGGAGAAACATAGCAGAAACACCTTAACCAAAGGATCACAGTCAAAATCACTAGTAATAATACATATTGACATCATAAATGGCATGATATGATACACTGAAAAGGACACAATGTTATTTCTGTAGTATTCTTGCCTAAACCACATAATCTCAGTCCAATCATCAGAAAATATCAGACAAATTCAAACTGAGGGACATTTGACAAAATAACTGATCAACACTCTCCAAAAATGTCAAGGTTATAAAAGACAAAGAAAGACTGAGAAACATTTACAGAACGCAGGAGACTAAGCAAGAAAAATACCTAAAATACAATGTGAAATCCTAGATAGGATCCTGGAACACACAAAAAAACAATGGTGGGAAAATTGGTGAAGTTCAAAAGAGGTCTTTAGTTTAGTTAATAGTATTGTACCAATGGTAATTTCCTGGTTCTGATCATTGTATTATGGTTACATAAGACAGTACATTAGACAGAAACTGGGTGAGGGATATATGAAAACGATTTGTGTAGTCCCAGCTACTCAGGAGGCTGAGGCAGGAGGATTGCTTGAGCCCAGGAGTTCAAGGCTGCAGTGGGCTATGATCATGCCACTGCACTCCAGCCTGGGTGACAGAGCAAGACTCTGTTTCTTAAAAAAGAAGAACCACAGAAGAGAAGAGAAAACGCTTTGTACTACTTTTGCAACTTTTCTGTAAGTCCAAAATTGGTTCAAAATAAAAAACTTTTTAAATTACGTAAATAATTCATTGAAAGATGGAATCTTGGGCCTAAAGGGAATTAAGGCTTTTGGAAGATTAGTATCTATATGTCTAAAGGTAGGTGGACCAAGACCAATTTATACGAATAGATGAGACATTGACATAGTTTGTGATCCTGAGTCCACTGAAGGTTTCATGTGAAACCTTTTGGTTCACTATGTTTAACATCACAGTATGGCAGTTAATGGGTTAAGTTTTATTAGTTCAGGAACCTGTTTCTCAGAGCTTGATGTACCTAGAATGAACTAATAAAGAAGTTTAAAAATCTACAAGATCAAGGGTAAGTAAATATAAAATAACAAGGGTCTTGTTAGGATGATGGAATTATGGATTTTTTTTCCTCTTTTCTCTATTTTCTAAATTATCTATAACTCATAAATAATCCATAATCTGTAAAACCAAAAATAGGGATTTATAAGCATTTTTCCTCAAAATAGAGTCAAAGGACTCTAGCCAGAAGTAACCGACCATTGAGACACATAATATCCTAACAATATGAAAGCTATTTAATAATTGGTAACTATTTCCTACTTAGAAACAGAGGGCCAGATTTGGATTTCTATTGCCTTTCATTCTATTTTTGCTGCTGCTGCTGCTGCTGCTGCTGCTAAGGTTCAGATCCTCTCCACCTCTGGACCACTGCACCACATTACTGACTCATTGCCAGCCCTCCAATCCTACATGTGACATCCAGAGTACTCTTAAAATGCAGTTCAGACCACATCACTCTCCTTTTCAAAATCTTCACTGGCTTCTAGAAGGGGATGTTTTTTTGGCTAGAGAAGAATAATGGTATTTTTCTAATTCACAGGGGAGAAAATTATTGGATGGATTTTTCACAAGCTTTTCTCCCATAATTTTTTCTGATATACTTATTCTACTGCTAGCAGGACAAAAACATGAACAAATAGAAAACTTAAGGGGAAACAAAAATCAAAGCAGTCAATCAGACCGATTCTGACAGCCCTTTTCCCTTATTGACTCATGTTCAGGATTGTAATTTTTATAACACATATTTTTGAAATTCACATATTCTGCCAATAAAATTCTTAATTTGTAAGAGGGAATTAAATATGTCTAGCACCAGCACAAAGTTTAAGAACCACTGGATCTTACCAACATTTCCAGCTTCACTTTCTACTCACTCATTCATCAGGTATTTCATTGAGCATCTATTATGTGCCCCTCACTCATCCTCCACTACAAGTGAACTGGATTCCTTTCTGTATAATGAATAAGCTCTCTACTTTCTCATTGCCTCAGCTCTAATATTGCCTCTACCTGGAAGGTCTTTGCCTTCCCCTTCTTCTTGAAAATCATAACTATCCCGTAAGGAACAGCTACATCAAAAGCCTTCCAAGATCCTCTTTCCCTCTCACCTTTCCCATCTCCCAATTTATTTCATCTTCCTCTGTGCTCTCAGTGCATGTGGGGCTTGGATTACAACATTCACATTCTCCCTCATGTTACAGTTATTTGTGTACATGGACTACATTTTACATTCCCGAAGGGTATCTTTTTATTCCACACACGGGTTGAATACCGTAGGCATTGAATCATTGAAAGTTTGATTGAAAGAGAAAACTTTTTGTTTGAAGGGATAACTACCTAGAACCAATTCTGATATCCTGATAAATTCTGACTCTCCTTAAATAAAAGGAGCCTCCAAAATGTCCATACCTAGCTTAAGATACTGCTAACAACTTTTTCTAATGAAGACTATATCAATGGAATCAATATTTGCTTCTGATTCAAGCTTGAAGATAAAAAGATAAACATCTACAACCATAAAAAGGCCAAGCTATTTGTTGATTTATGGGCTGGTTATCTTAAACTCCACAGTGAATAGTTACTCAACTCAAACAATTTCCTGAGGGCTGGACTTTGGCAGCTTCAAATCATTACATCATATACAACAGGAAGAATTGTATGCTGATAAAGGACAGAAAATCTTATTTTTCCTATTATAAAAACTTAAAAAACTGTCATTCATAACAAATTTGTCCAAAACCAGTTGGAAAGAAAATGAAAAGAAAAGATGGCATGTTTCACTTTGTTATAACTAACAAAGTGTTGGCCGGGCGCGGTGGCTCATGCTTGTATTCCTAGCACTCTGGGAGGCCGAGGCGGGTGGATGGCTCGAGGTCAGGAGTTCGAGACCAGCCTGAGCAAGAGGGAGACCCAGTCTCTACTAAAAATAGAAAGAAATTATCTGTCCAACTAAAAATATATATAGAAAAAATTAGCTGGGCATGGTGGCACATGCCTGTAGTCCCAGCTACTCAGGAGGCTGAGGCAGTAGGATTGCTTAAGCCCAGGAGTTTGAGGTTGCTGTGAGCTAGGCTGATGCCACAGCACTCACTCTAGCCCAGGCAACAGAGCGAGACTCTGTCTCAAAAAAAAAAAAAGTAAAAAAATAAATAAATAACAAAGTGTAAGAGCTAAGAAATGACAGCTACAGGCAACTTAAGCTCTCCTTATAAAGACCCAGAGCTGTATAGATAATTTACTGAGTTCTAAAGGAGGCAGCATGGTAGCAGAAAGAACATAGTGGCTAAAAGTGCAGTCTCTGTAAGGTCAACCATATTGCAGAACCTCAGGAGGCACATGCTTACAGCTCACATCCAACAGGTGCCATTCCCAGAGAACACAATGTGAATTACACAATTTGGAGACACAGAGCTAGTGGATTAGAACAGGTCTGGACCCCAGTACTTAACAGCTATGTCATCTTGACTAAGGTACTGAATCTGTCTTAGTTACCTGATCAGTAAAATGGGATTAATAAATAACATCTCATAGGATTGTTATGAGGATTAAATGAAATAATATGTACATGTATAATTAGCCCAATGCCTGGTATGTGGTAAGTGTGGAATAAATGTTTTGATGATAGCAATGATGATAACGAAGAATAAGATGAATCTATATTCCAATCCTGACTCCATCACTTTGGGCCCATTTGCTACCTATAACAAATGCGATTTGTTGAAAGGATTCAACAAAATAATGTATGCTGAATGCTTAGGGCCAGATACAAAATAGGAGTTCCATAAATAGTAGCTATGATGATGATAACTGACCATCCTCTACACCTATTTTCTCTCCCTCCCTCCCCCTCTCTCTCTTACACACAAAAACACACATACACCCACTGTTAGAATTCCGTAAGATTAAACTATAATTGATACCATAAACCCAAAGTCCTATAAAAATGCATTCTCAATACAATTCACCTAGACCAATGCAATTAACTTCTCAACTATCTTTCCCCTCTAATCTCATTTATGCAATATTGCCAAAAGCAAACTCTGATCAATCACTATTTGCCTTAGAAAACTTCAGTGACAAAATATAGTCAAAACTCTTTGACTTTGAATGGCCTTCCACAATCTTACCCCATGTATCCTTCCAAACTCATCTACCACTACTCCCCTTAAAACACACAAAAAAAGATTTGTTCCATGCACATGCCTAGCATTTTGCTCAATTCAGGAATGCCTCCTTTCTCTACTCTCTCATCTTCCCAGTCCTACCTAATATTAACAATCCTTTCCACCCTGTTTGAAGAAGTCATTCTGACTACTTACAATGATAGGGACTAAAGATAGTCATAACTCACCAAGAAGGAGAAATCATTTATGTTAATTCATTTCCCAAAGGATTCTTTTTATTTTTTTCCCAATAGATGTTATCAATTTAAAGTATTGTTACAAATTATTCACAATAGATATAACCAATATTGAAATTGGATCCATTCCTAAACTTTCCAATTTCACTTACAAAAATGATCAAGCTATACTTTTCATTTAAGAACTGTATATCTTAAAGAAAACAAAGTTCATGGGAACTAAAAAATAATAATAATAATTTAATTTCAACATATGAATTTTGGGGGAAAAAAGAAAAAAATAATAATTTAAAAACTACCTTAGTTAGGTAACTTGGTTGTGATGAATAACCACATCACAAATAAACAAACAAATAAATAAAGCAGGCCAGTGGTATGCTATATATAAACACACTGATAGAAAGATACATCAGAAATATTATCACTGATTGCCTCTGGGGAAAGAAATTAGATGAGGTAGGGTAAGAGTGAGAAGCAATTTAGTGTTTACCTGTTGAATTTTATAACGTGTTATCTCTTAACCCTCCAAAATAAATGAAATTTGTTTCACAGATTTAGATTAGATTTCACAAAAATTAATGATTTGGTACATCAAAAACTCAATTTAAAACACTGAAATTTCACCCCCTTATTCAACTTGGGAAATAGAAGCCAGAAATTCAGTTTTTTGTTTTTTTTTTTTTTTTGAGACAGAGTCTCGCTTTGTTGCCCGGGCCGTGGCGTCAGCCTCGCTCACAGCAACCTCAAACTCCTGGGCTTAAGCGATCCTCCTGCCTCAGCCTCCCGAGTAGCTGGGACTACAGGCGTGCGCCACCATGCCCGGCTAATTTTTTCTATATATATTTTAGTTGGCCAGATAATTTCTTTCTACTTTTAGTAGAGACGGGGGTCTCGCTCTTGCTCAGGCTGGTCTCGAACTCCTGACCTAGAGCGATCCACCCGCCTCGGCCTCCCAGAGTGCTAGGATTACAGGCGTGAGCCACCGCGGCCCAGCCCAGAAATTCAGTTTTAAAAAACTATATTTTTGGCTGGGCGCGGTGGCTCACGCCTGTAATCCTAGCACTCCGGGAGGCCGAGGCGGGTGGATCATTTGAGCTCAGGAGTTCGAGATCAGCCTAAGCAAGAGCGAGACCCCGTCTCTGCTAAAAAATAGAAAGCAATGATGTGGACAACTAAAAATATATAGAAAAAATTAGCCAGGCATGGTGGCACATGCCTGTAGTCCCAGCTACTTGGGAGGCTGAGGCAGAAGGATTGCTTGAGCCCAGGAGTTTGAGGTTGCTGTAAGCTAGGCTGACACCACAGCACTCTAGCCCACGGAACAGAGTGAGACTCTGTCTCAAAAAAAAAAAAGAAAGAAAGAAACTATATTTTCCATTCCAGTATATTCATGATTTTTCTAAAACAATAGGGATCGCAATGGATCTCCTTTCATTACTAGAAAGTATTAATTTAGAAATGATGAAAACATAAATTCAGTTGCTTATACTATGTTGGAATAAGTTTTCAGCCAAAAATCTAGGATACTTTTAGTTGGAAACTCTGTAAGACTGAAAAACAATATGTATGCCGTACGTGATTGGCAAAGGATTCTTTTTAAATACCTATTTCCACCAGTTGGAACTTCTCTCCCCCTCCCTCCCAGGGATTTCATTAATCAATATTTAACCAGCATATCAGTACTTGGAAAATAATGTAGAAAGTTACATTGCCTTACACTCAACAAATGCTCATTACTTGTTAAATGAATAAAAAAGAACTAAGTTTTATGAAACAAACCAAACTCACATTTTTCAGTTTAGACATAACTCAGTTATAGGCACAACCAATCAGCTCTCTAGCTCTTACCTGAATCTCCTGCCCCTAAATCATGCACATCTAAATCATACCCTGTGGTTCCAAAATGTCTTTGGAAGAAAGATACTCTACTTTACAGCCCTCAGGACAAATAAAATGTTCTTTCGCAACCATACTGCCAATAGCAGCAAACTAGCAACAGTAGAGATTAAAGGAAAGAGAATCAATACCAATTTATTAGGCCCCTGGATAGTAAAACAATAACTATGAGTTCCATAAAGTTGCCCTATATAATAACTCTCTCTGGTTTACTAATTTAGAACCAGAGAATTTTTTCCCCTAATTTTTTAAATCACCAAGGCTTTTTAAATTTAAACACTTGATTGCAACTATGCACTAGTTATGATTCATTATAAACATTCCAGTACTCAAATTATTTCAGCACAAACAATAATGAAAGTACAACAGCTCTCTCAACACGAGGAAAACAGGAGGGGAAGCCACTGACAGAACCGGCTTGACTCATTTCTGTTGGGAGAACACTGGTACTGAATGGCACAAGCAACTCCAGTGTGAGAGAGCAAGCACATGACTGATTGGGAAGGTGGCAGAGGATACCAAGGAAAGAAAAGCATCCATAAAGAACTGCTCATCTGTGGGCCGGGTGCAGGGCTCACACCTGTAATCCTAGCATTTTGGGAGGCCAAGGCCAGAGGATCACTTGAGGCCACGAGTTCGAGATCAGCCTGAGCAAGACCCCGTCTTTACTAAAAATAGAAAAAAAAAAATAGCCGTCTCTACTAAAAATAGAAAAAATTAGCCAGGTGTGGTGATGCATGCCTGTAGTCCCAGCTACTGCGATGAGGCAAGAGGATCACTTGAGCCCAGGAGTTTGAGGTTGCTGTGAGCTAGGCTCATGCCAGGGCACTCTAGCCTGGGTGACAGAGATTCTGACTAAAAAAAAAAAAAAACAAAGAAGAAAACTGCTCATCTGTTGGAGCAGGAGGTAGAGGGATGAGTAGGGTTCCACCTGTCTTGCCTGCCCCCTCCCTGGCTCCCCAGCAACCCTGCGTGATCAGCACTTGTGTCATTGGTGGATAGCCAGTGTCCATATTGGGATGAAAGGGTGTGGAGTGTAGTTACTTCCTGTCAGAGCTGGTGTCTTCAGGACCCCTAACCACAGGGGAAAGGATTCCTCCCTGGCTGGTGGCCCTGATTCTGCTGAAATCTGCTTTAAAAGCCTTTCCTCAAAGGAAAACATGCTACCAAACTCGAAGTTTTAAGCCAGTTCAAATCCTAGCTCTACTACTTACAATTGAGTGACCTTCAGCAAGTTTCTTACTCTCTCTGGTTCTTTCACTTGTAAAATTAAAATAATAGTAGCTACCACTTAATGAACACCAACTATGTGTCTGGTACTGGACACACAGTGTGCCCTTTAATTCTCACAATTATCCTGCCAAATAGTGATTATTTTCCCATATTGCAGAAAAGAAAAACCCATGTTCTTTCTACCTATGTATGTATGACCACTTCCCAGAGGGACAATGCTACCTACCTGGCCATGTTGTACTGGGAATTAGAAGTCAATGCAGAGCACTTAGCGTAGGACCTAGCCCTTGACTCATAGTAGCAGCTCAAGAAATCATTATTATACAAGTACAACCATCACCTGAATAAGTCAATTGAACAGCAGTAAAATCCCACAAACAAGTTTTCTCTCACTTTATCTACCATGAAGATAACTTTTAATTAGCAGTACTTCTGGAGAAGCCAAGGCTCATCATTTACAACTGCTTGAAATACCAAAATATCAACCATCCAGTATTTAAAAAAAAAAAATACACACACAAATATTGTTTCTTAGTAGAAGATCAAAACATATAGCCCAAAGAAATAGAAAGCCCATTATTAAAGCGATATTTGACTCAATCTAAACACCAAATATTACATATGTTACTTTTAAAAGGACTATGGGCCTCACACCTCAAGGGAGCAGGTGCTAATGAACAAATTGAACTTCCCAAAAATAATTCCCAGAAGCATCTGTTATCCTGAAGTATTCAGCAAACCATTTCCCAGAATTGACAACATATTGCCAAAATCTTAGTGAGTTTTGCCAACAACATTCTGCTAATAGGAAAAATGAATCACTCTGATTCTGGAAGTAAATGATACTTTCTAGTTTAGCCATAAAAAATAGGCTCTTTTCTTTGTTATTATTTTAACTAGTATGTTAATACTGAAAATAAATATAAAGAAACCACAAATAACCTTCTGTTTGAAGGAAATTTAAAATACTAAACCCCCAACTCCTTTCTTTATCACTTCAGAAGGAAACCAACTCTTGTCTTTAATTCTAACAAGCTAAAGAAAAGCTATGAAAATGGGTTTTTAAACCAATAATAAAAAAATCAAATTTCCAAAATTTAATAATTGAAACACAGAGAAGGGGGAAAGAGCAGAAACAACAGCCAGCATGAAAGATGCATCCACAAAGTTGAGAGAGTCCTAAAATCTCAGCTTCAAAGTTTAAACTGTTGCTGTTAAAAGAAACACTTCACAAAGACTGACCAGTTGCTGCATCCCTCCCTCTACTCATTTTTACCACAACTACGATACTTACCAGACAGCACACTCAACCTCCAGCAAAAGACCTCCAATTATTAGGGCATTCTGTGGGACAAGTGATACAGGAATGCGGAGGGACAAGGGAATAGCTGAGTTGTGGGCAGAGAAGGGTAGGAGGGAGGGGACAACTAAAGCTAGCAACAATGGGAAACTGTGAATCTAAATCACAAAGGCTTCCAGAAGAACAGGATATCAGGGAGAATGCAATTCTTTTTACCAACTACCAGGAACTGGGCTCCGACAATTCATAATAAAGCTGCAAAGGTGGAGCTTCCAATTAAATACAAACAAAGTAAACTTAAGAAACTAACCAAAAGTAACTTGAAAGAACATGTCACAAACTTCAACCAGAGGCTTAAGAAAAACAATTATAAGGCTGTTTCCTCCAGGGACATTCCTGATGACAAAGGTCATCCAAACAACAAGGTTTGCAGGGTGGCAGCTGCTTCCAAACGGCCAGTCCTATAAAAACAGTCCTTTGCACTATAGTCAAAAGGAGTCCTAGAAGACACTTCTGTAGTGCTTTAGAGAATATTCAAAACAATGTTATTGTTGTTTATTTCAACGTTAATGTCATTGTTTGAATCCCTAATTCAGAATTCCAAGACTGGACTTAAATTATATCAAATCATTTTAACAAGCAAAACTCCTCCAACTGTCTCAAACGGGCAACATTATTAACGAAAATTATTATGTAAACTAAGAAGCTGGAATCTAGTGAGTCAATTTAAAAATGCTTGGGATCTAAAGGTTCTCAGCCCCAAAGTCCAGGGCGGTGAAAGATCTCCACCCCTCTCTCAGGGAAGAGACCTAGTTATATCACCCAGAACAAACAGCAGGCAAGGCCCTGCCCCCAAACATGTGATCAGTCAGCCCAGAACTTGCATTTGCAGGCAGGGCACAAAGGCCCCAGAGGACTAACACACACCCTTCTATGTATTGCTCTGGGTTATAAAACAGCCTTATTGAAAGAAGTTGTTTTATAAGCATACTGATGAAAAAACTCATCAGGAGAATCCTTGCCAAATATGAAAATCTGTTGTATTTTTATAGATTGAGAGAAAATATGTGAATTGCCTTAAAAAAAACTTATTATAATTAAGATTTAGTGGTAAAATTAAACAGACATGGGCACTGTCCAAAACTAATTAAGCTCTTAAATTTTAACAATACAGCATACTAAATTAAGGTAGTCCTTTGGCAACAACAGAAGTGCCAAAATTAAAAAAAAAAAAACCACACACACACACACACAAAGACTGTTGCTTTACTTTTCTTGCTAACCATTAATTAGCATTCTAAGTGCCAGGTTGGGAAGGGGATGGTAGTGCCATCTCAAAGTGTGAAACAGGATTTCTACTCATCAGTGTTAAATGCAAAGAAAGATATACAAACATCAAGACCAAGTTCTTAGGCCGGGTGTAGTAGCTCACGCCTATAATCCTAGCACTCTGGGAGGCCAAGGCTGCAGGATAGCTGGAGCTCAAGAGTTCAAATACCAGCCTGAGCAAAAGTGAGACCCCCCCATCTCTACCAAAAAAAAAAAAAAAAAGACCAACTTCTTCAATCAAGTCATTAAGAGATTGGTATTTATTCACTGTGGAGCTAATCACATAAAACCAGAGTACAGGGACAGAGTTACAGAGCTTCAGCTCTGGCTACAATGAAACTACAATAACATGACTTTTCATATCTCATCCAGGAGGGATGGGAGGCTACTCGGGAGGCTGAGGCAGGAGGATCACTTGAGCTCAGGAGTTTGAGGTTGCTGTGAGCTAGGCTGACGACACGGCACTCTAGCCCGGGGAACAGAGTGAGACTCTGTCTCAAAACAAACAAACAAACAAACAGAAAACCCTAAAACGATATATATCATTCTCCCTTTTGACTTAGCAATCGTGCCCACAAAACCTTTCCTATAGGTAATTTGACACTAACCTAGCACAAACTGTAGATACTCAATTTTGAGTGGAGAAACCCAGTGGTTGATGCAAGGTTTTCTGTCTATATGACATAGAATCTCTCATGCAATCTCAAGGAGGGAATAAGAAATGCCCAAAAACAACTTATACAAGGTAGAATGTGAGTATTATAGGAGAGTTTTAAGGGAAATATTTTCTGAGGGGCTTCAGAAAAGATTACAATCCATTTGGGTGAGATTTCCCTGCGGATCACTTGATTACGTTTTGTTGAAGCACAGATCTACAAAGTACAGTTTTAATTGGTCATCCAACTTTAGAATCCCTGAACATTTAAACTAAAACAATATAGGCCAGGCAGGGGGCTCATGTCTGTAATCTTAGCATTCTGGGAGGCTGAGGTGGGAGGATCGCTTGAGCTCAGGAGTTCAAAATCAGCCTGAGCAAGAGCAAGACCCAATTTCACCAAAAAATAGAAAAAATTAGCTGGGCACAGTGGTGTGAGCCTGTAGTCCCAGCTACTCGGGAGGCTGAGGCAGGAGGATCACTTGAGCCCAGGAGTTTGAGGTTGCTGTGAGCTAGGCTGACGCCATGGCACTGTAGCCCAGGCAACAGAGTGAGACTCCATCTTTAAAAAAAAGTATTAAAAAAAGAGAGATAGCAATCACATCCTACTCCTCCCTTTTGAGCTATTTATACATCTCTTCAAATTGCTTGCTATTGCCACAAATAACTATAAATTAACCTAATGCTGCACTGGATGCTATAATACACACCCTATTATAGCTTAACAATGTATAACCAATTACTAATCAATATTATTTCTGTAAACCAATGAGAATTCATGACAACTTTGTATCAGCCCACTCCCAATCCCCCTTTTATGTCTTGAAAAACCTGCTTGTAGGGTAGGGAGAAAGAAAAAAAAAACCTGCTTGTAACAAAGGTCAATGAAGCTCATTTCCAAGGTTACCTGGGTCTGAGTCTTCCTGGCAGCAGCTGTCCTCACTTTGGCTCAAGTGAACTCTTTTTTTTTTTTTTTTTATTGAGACTGAGTGTCACTCTGTATCCCAGGCTGGAGTGCAGTGGCCCAATCAGCTCACTGCAGCACTGAACCCTTCAGCTCAAATAATCCTCCAGTCTCAGCCTCCTGAGCATCTAGGAATGACCATAGGAATGTGCCACCATGCCCAGCTAATTTTTTTTTTTTTTTTTTTTGTAGTGATGAGATCTCACTATGTTGAACAGGCTGGTCTCTAACTCCTGGCCTCAAGTGATCCTCTCATCTCGGCCTCCCAAAGTGCTGAGATTATAGGTGTGAGCCACTGCACCCAGCCATGTAAACGTATTTTGTACTTTAGCCTCTTTCTTTTAGGTCAACACATAATTCTAAAAATTGTATGAAATAGCATTATGCCATTATGAGCCTTAACCAACATATCTCTAGAAAAAGGGTTTAAAAATATCTCCAATTGGACTTAAAACTCCTAGAAAACAGGAAGAATGAAAATCTCTCTCAAGTATACCACAGGATCACCTAAATGTTTGTTTCACCAAAAGTGGTCAAAAGATGAATCTCTCGTTGTCTTTTAAACTTTAAGCCTGCAAGTTTAAGGCATAATCAAAGGAAGAAGAGAGACATGCTTAAGAAAAAGAGGAAGAAAATGATTAGTGGGGAGGGGAAGCTGACCATATACTGAGTGCCAATAAAAATTATATTGGTAGCCTATTGTTCTACAGACCCCAGAACAGATAAGTTAACAAAGACCCTGTCTGGTGATCTCATTAGACCACACAGAGTTTCCTGTAAGTAGAGAAAGTCATTGAGGCCCAGTTATGCTGCTGCTTCTACATCTAACACTCTCCTTCCAGTTTTCTCAGACCATTTCTGGCCCCTAACCCTATAAACCCTATAATGATTTCATTTTCACCTATTCTTTTTTTTTTTTTTTTGGACAGAGTCTTGCTCTCTCCCGGGCTAGAATGCAGTGGCATTATCATAGCTCACTGCAACCTCAAACTCCTGGGCTCCAGAGATCCTCCTGCCTCAGCTTCCCAAGTAGCAGGGACTACAGGTGTGCACTTATCATGCATAGCGAATTTTTCTATTTTTAGTAGAGACAGGGTCTCACTCTTGTTCAGGCTGGTCTCAAACTCCTGACCTCAAGCAAGCTTCCCACCTTGGCTTCTCAAAGTGCTAGGATTACAGGCAAGAGCTGTGCCTGGCCTATTTTTCTTTTCTTATCCTTATTGCTATTATCCCAAACCTCTTCAAACCCTTAGGCCCACATCCACTTCAAGAGCTCTTTCTTCTAGTACTCATTCTCTAAATCTGAGAACATCTGAGACAGACACATATAAGAGGATTAAAGGACAAGTGGTGACGGTGCCAAAAGTCCAGGATGGCCATCAAGTAAAATCAAGAACAATGTGAAGAGCAATTTGCTCCTATTTCTGCTAACACCTCCCTTTGTCATTGAAATGATTTTGTATGCTAAAATAGAAGATTCCAAAAGCAAAAACTCCTATTTTAAAAGGTTTCACAAGAACTAAATTAAGTCTATAGTGTGGTAAACTGTCAGCAAAGTAATTTATATTTTTGGCAACATTGTTTCCTTCATCATTTTTGGTGTTATCTAAGTGTGGTGAAAGCCTCTGAGATTTCTACCTCACTTTAGGAAACTTCACCAATTTTGCATAGGTTACTAATAAAGTATTAAGATGCAAATGCTGGCCGGGCGCGGTGGCTCACGCCTGTAATCCTAGCACTCTGGGAGGCCGAGGCGGGTGGATTGCTCAAGGTCAGGAGTTCGAGACCAGCCTGAGCGAGACCCCGTCTCTACTAAAAATAGAAAGACATTATATGGACACCTAAAAATCTATATAGAAAAAATTAGCCGGGCATAGTGGCGCATGCCTGTAGTCCCAGCTACTCGGGAGGCTGAGGCAGTAGGATCGCTTGAGCTCAGGAGTTTGAGGTTGCTGTGAGCTAAGCTGACGCCACGGCACTCACTCTAGCCTGGGCAACAAAGTGAGACTCTGTCTCAACAAAAAAAAAAAAAAAAAAAAGATGCAAATGCTTTATTTTTCCCCATATTCCACCAAACCTTAAGAAGTGCACAGTTGTGCCAGGATAATTCAATGTATGAAGAATATAGTAGTTCCCCCTTGTCCATTGCTTTCTGAGGTTTCAGTTACCTGAGGTCAACCTGGGTCTGAAAATCTTATATGGAAAATTCCTGGAAGAAACAATTCTTAGGTTTTAAATTGCATGCCATTCTGAGTAGTATGATGAAATCCTGCTCTGTCCAACCTGGAACATGAATCATCCTTTGTCCAGCATATCCATGCCATCCATCTATGCCACCTGCCCGTTAGTCACTTAGCAGGCAACTCAGTTTTCAGATCAAATGTTATCCTCTAGCAGTGCCTGTGTTCAAGTAAACCTTATTTTGCTTAATAATGGCCCAAAAGTACAAGAGTATAGATGCTAAAAATTTGAATAGGTCAAAGAGAAGCTGTAAAGTACTTCCTTTAAGTGAAAAGGTGAAAGTTTTTGACTTAAGGAAAAAAATAATACGCTAAGGCTGCTAAGATCTACAGTAAGAACAAATTATGAACTAAAAATCTTAAGGGCCCCCCCCTGCCAGCTGACTGGCCCTCTTGGCCAAAGGGACCCCAAAAGTACACTAACACTGAGTTGCTGGCCATGAGAAGGAAGGTCATATATGCCTCTTCATGTCCCCCTCCCTTCTTGGAGATATCCTTTGTAACAGGCCTAAGACTATGCAAGACAAGGTTTAAATCACACCTGCAGGTCATTAATTTACTTAACAGATCATTTGAGTCTCTGTATCTGTCTGGGTGGCTTATTTCTGATTAACAGACTTCCTTGTCTTAAAACATTCCAAGCCTTTAGAAAAAGCTTCATTTTTTTAACCAATTACAAATCAATGAATCTTTAAACCCACCTATAACCTGCAATACCCGGCATTTCGGGCCTTTTCAGTCCAAACCAATGTACACCTTCCACGTATTGCTTTATGACTTTACATATAATTTCTGTCTCCCTAAAATGTATAAAACCAAACTATAACCCAACCACAGCAAGACCACTTGCACAAGGCTTCCTGGGTGTGGCTCTCCACGCCATGGTTGCACATATTTGCCTCAAAATAAACCTCTTTATTTTACAGAGTTTGGGTTCTTTTCCGTTGACAAAATCTACCCGTGAAATTGCTAAGAAGGAAAAAGAAATTTGTGCTAGCTTGCTGTCACACCTCAAACTGCAAAAGTCACGGCACAGTGTGTGATAAGTGCTTAGTTAAGATGGAAAAGGCATTAAATTTGTGGGTGGAAGACATGAACAGACACATGTTCTACTTAACAGCAATCAGGTTTAGTACTATTTACAGTTCCAGGCATCCACTGGAGGTCTTGGAACATACCCCCCATGGATAAGGGGAAAACTACTATAGTAGTCAAAAAAAAAAAAAAAAGGAAAGTCTGAAAAACTCTTATAGCCAAGAAGAGCCTAAGGAGACGTGACAAGTAAATGTAACGCAGGATTCTACAAGGGATCCTGGAACAGAAAAAAAGGACAGTAGATAAAAACTGAGGAAATCTCAATAAGCCATGGACTTCAGTTAATCATAACATCAATATTGGTTATTAATTGTAACAAATGCACTGTACAGGTGGTCCCCAAGTTACAAATGAGATACATTCCTGAGAACATCTCTAGGTCAGATTTTTATGTAATTCGGATATCTATATATATGGTAATAATAATATTATAAAGGATGATATATGGTAATAACACAGTGTGAGACTGTAATAATAATTTCCCTATACTGTAATAATGTTACAGAAACTACTGTACTCTTTCTTTTAATTCAAACATACATAACATAAAAACAAATTCACACAAAAAGTTTAGGTAGGAGACAGGAGAAATGTCCAAAAAGAGTATTAAAGATTAATGTTGCATCAACATTAGGCTAATAGAAATGTTACACTTAATCTTCTAATCAAATCAACAATACCTTTCCATTCCAATAAACATAATCCCCTACGCTGCCTAATAATGATGGTTTCATTGGAGCACTGCCTTTTACATGTTCCATTGTTGGGATTTTATCCTTTATAATTGTTCCCATAGTCCAGTGACTGAAGCCTAATGCTTTTCCAATGCATGAGGGCATCTGGCCTTTCCCCAAACGCTTAATTATTTTTACTTTCATTTCCATTATAATCACCTTTCTCTTTGCTGCAGGCTCACCTGGACTTACAGTGGACTTTAGTTTTGGAGGCATGGTCATAAGGGTAAACACAGACTCACAAAATCAAATTAAAAAGTTAAGACGAGGCTGGACGCTGTGGCTCACGCTTGTAATCCTAGCACTCTGGGTGGCCGAAGCGGAAGAATTGCTTGAGCTCAGGAGTTTGAGACCAGCCTGAGCAAAAGCAAGATCCCCTTCTCTACAAAAAATAGAAAAATTAGCCAGGCATGGTAGTGCACACCTGTAGTCCCAGCTACTTGGGAGGCTGAGGCAGGAGAATCACTTGAACCCAGGAGTTCGAGGTTGCCGTGAGCTATGGCGATGCCACTGCATTTCTAGCCCAGGCAACACAGTGAAACCATGTCTGTCTAACTAACTAAATAAATAAATAAGGAAAACTGGGGGGAAGAAAGGGAATGTGGGAACTCTCTGTACTATCTTCTCAATTTTTCTGTAAATCTAAAACTGCTTTAAAAGATAAAGTCTATTAATAAAAAAAGTTTCTAAACACAGGTTAAATTAAGTCAAGGAAATAAAAATCAAATCACAATGAGAACATTTCACACCCACAAGGATGGCTATAATCAAAACAACAGTTAATAAGATGTTGACAAGGATACGGAAAAATCTGAACCCTCATATGCTGCTGGTGGAAATGTAAAATAGCACAGTCACTTTAGAAAATAGTCTGGCAGATCGTCAAAAGATTAAAAATAGAGTTACCATTTGACCCACCAATTCTACTCCTACGTATATACCCAAGAGAAATTAAAATGTATATTCACTCAAAAAGTTGTTCACAAATGTTCATAGCAGCATTATTCACAGTAGCCAAAAAAATGAAAACCACCAAAACGTCCATCAACTGATGGATAAATAAAATGTGCTATATTCATACAATGAATATTATTCAGCCATTATAGGAATGAAGTACTGATATGGGCTACAAATGGATGAACCCTAAAAATATCACACTAAGGGAAAAGAAGCCAGTCACAAAAAACCACCTATGGTATGATTCCATTTATATGAAATGTCCAAAATAGGCAAATCTAAGTACCTACTAGGACTTCTAATAGGTACAGCATTTCTTTTTGGAATGATGAAAATGTTCTTTTTGTTTGTTTGTTTTGAGACAGAGTCTTGCTCTATTGCCCTGGGTAGAGTACAGTAGCGTCATCGTAGCTCACTGTAACCTCAGACTCCTGGGCTTCAGCGACCCTCCTGCCTCAGCCTCCTGAGTAGCTGGGACTAGAGGTGTGCACTAGGACATCCGGCTAATTTTTCTATTTTTAGTAGAGACGGGGTCTCACTCTTGCTCAGGCTGGTCTCGAACTCCTGAGCTCAAGCGATCCTCCTGCCTCCACCTTCCATACTAGGATTACAGGCATGAGCTACCTCGCCTGGCTGGGGTGATGAAAATGTTCTGAAAGTGATTGTGGTGATGGTTGCTTAATGCTGTGAATATATTAAAAACCACTGAATTGTACACTTTAAACGGGTGAATTGTATGGCATGTGAATTATGTCTCAATAAAGCTGTTATTTTTTAAAAATCACAGTTTCCCTGTTTGTGAAATAAGGACACTCTTTTGTTTCATGTCTGTGGTTTAAATCAGGTCCCCATAAACAACAGCAGCTGCCACCTGGTAAAACTGGATGACTTCAAATGCTCAGCAAACAACTTCTGTGTGTATAAGATTTTGAATAATTATTTTAAAGAATATACAAGAAAATCAGGCTGCCGGTGCATTCTCACTCTTCTGACATTGTCATTTAAACTAAGACAGAGTGCAATCACCATTTCCCTAGTCAAGAAGCCAACTATTTGTTACACATATGTCCATGGTGGATGAAGACAGAAAATCCACCCTCACAAACATAAGGCTGATAACGCACTGAAATGGCACAGCAGCAAAAGTTAGAGTACATGTTTTATGTTTGGGTGGAAAGACAGAACAGATGAACAAGGCAAGCTGAAGTGAAGCTCGATGGGCACACCCTCCACTAAACAATTACAAACATTCCCCCACATGTCTGTAGAAATCCTTCCTATTGCTTGTTGAGCATATTTCTCTAGAATACTCACTCAGAAGCCAAATCAAAACCATCTGTTTAATAATCTGATCATACCCAGGGTGGACAAAAAACAGAGAGCTAATGAACCTTCAGAAGTGGGGAGGAAAAAGAAAAGGAAAAGATGGGCCACCATTTACCCTCATTAAAATGACTTAAGCACCACTCCTGAGTTGGTGATCTGACTTGGAAAGGGGGATGGAAGTGGGAGCACGGCATTAATGGTTTGGGATAGGAAATTGACCCTTTGTGCCAATTTCTTTTCTTTTCTTAAACAAGCAAATAATTTAAATAGTTCACAGAAGGAAAAAACAAATAGATGACTTAAAGGTAGGGAAAATGTCCTATCTCATTCATAATTAATGAAATGCAAAAGGAGACTAAATATCATCTTTTAACCCTTAGATTGCTGAATATTTAAAAGGTGGGTAAAATCAGTGTAGATAACAGTGTGATGAAAGAGAAATCTTAATTTGCTCTCTTTTTCGGAGACAAGATCTCGCTCTCTCGCCTAGGCTGGGATGAATTCTAGCTCACTGCAGACTTGAATTCCTGAGCTCAAGCAATCCTTCTGCTTCAGCCTCCCGAGTAGCTAGGACTACAGCAGACACATGCCACCTCACCCAGCTAATTTTTCTTATTTTTTATAGAAACGGGGTCTCACTATGTTGCCCAGGCTGGTCTTGAACTCCTAGTCTCAAACGATCCTCCCACCTGAGCCTCCCAAAGTGCTAGGATTATAGGTGTACAAGGCCCACTCTTGGTAGGAATATAAATTTGGCAGTATATCTCAATTTCAAATGCTTCTATCTTTTATTTCAGGAATTCAATGTCTAGGAATTTACCCAAAGAATAACCTTATACAAGTTTGCAAAGATAAATTAAAAGGATGTTTATAGCTGTACTGTTTATAATAAGTAAAAATTGGAAGCAATCTAAAAGTCCATCAATAGAGGACTCATTCAATTATGATAAATCCCATTCTGTAATATTTACAGATGAATTAATATAATGTCTGGGATTTACTTCAAAATAATCATGGGTTGGGTAGAGGAAGTATAGATGAAACAAGATTGATCATTTGAGGCCGGGCGCGGTGGCTCACGCCTATAATCCTAGCACTCTGGGAGGCCGAGGTGGGCGGATCGTTTGAGCTCAGGAGTTCGAGACCAGCCTGAGTAAGAGCGAGACCCCACCTCTACTAAAAATAGAAAGAAATTATATGGACAGCTAAAAATATATATAGAAAAAATTAGCCGGGCATGGTGGCGCATGCCTGTAGTCCCAGCTACTCGGGAGGCTGAGACAGGAGGATCGCTTGAGCTCAGGAGTTTGAGGTTGCTGTGAGCTAGGCTGACGCCACGGCACTCACTCTAGCCTGGGCAACAGAGTGAGACTCTGTCTCAAAAAAAAAAAAAAAAGATTGATCATTTGATAATTCATAAAGTCGGTAAATGGGGTCATTATACTCTTTTCCTTACTTTCCTATATGTTTAAAATTTTCTATAATAAAAAGATACAAATGTATAAAACAACCTCACTGAAGGGGGTGGTGGATAAAGGTACTAACCTAAGTAACTTTGGAAATGACTGGAGTCTGCTAAGACTAAAATCTCAAGGAACCATACATTAGCAATGTACTCTAACTAACAGAACTGTCTCCCACAGGCATACAGAATAACATTCTGAAACTACTACACATGTAAATGTATAAATGAGTAAATTGTGATGGGATCCTGTAACAGAAAAAGGACATTCTAACTATGAATTAACTTTTTTTTTTTTTTTTTTTTTTTTGAGACAGAGTCTCACTTTGTTGCCCAGGCTAGAGTGAGTGCCGTGGCGTCAGCCTAGCTCACAGCAACCTCAAACTCCTGAGCTCAAGGGATCCTCCTGCCTCAGCCTCCCGAGTAGCTGGGACTACAGGCATGCGCCACTATGCCCGGCTAATTTTTCTATATATATATTTTTAGTTGTCCATATAATTTCTTTCTATTTTTAGTAGAGACGGGGTCTCGCTCTTGCTCAGGCTGGTGAATTAACTATTTTTAAAAACATTTTTTAAAACTCACATGCCGGGGCCAGGCGTGGCGGCTCACGCCTGTAATCCTAGCACTCTGGGAGGCCAAGGCGGGCAGATCATTTGAGCTCAGGAGTTTGAAACCAGCCTGAGCAAGAGCGAGACCCCGTCTCTACTAAAAAAATAGAAAGAAATTAGCTGAACAACTAAAAATATATATAGAAAAAATTAGCCGGGCACAGTGGCACATGCCTGTAGTCCCAGCTATTCAGGATGCGGAGGCAGTAGGATTGCTTGAGCCCAGGAGTTTGAGGCTGCTGTGAGCGAGGCTGACACCATAGCACTCTAGCCTGGGCAACAGAGTGAGACTCTGTCTCAAAAAAAAAAAAAAAAACACCTCATATGCAAATAAAAAAAAATTAAACACAAAGTAAAAATAAATCACATGCAAGTAACTTCTAGTGTATATAGTACTCCAAAAAGAATATATCCCAGTGAGCCGGGCGCGGTGGCTCACGCCTATAATCCTTGCACTCTAGGAGGCCAAGGCGGGAGGATCGCTCGAGGTCAGGAGTGCGAGACCCCATCTCTACTAAAAACAGAAAGAATTAGCTGGACAATTAAAAATATATAGAAAAAATTAGCCGGGCATGGTGGTGCATGCCTGTAGTTCCAGCTACTCGGGAGGCTGAGGCAGGAGGATTGCTTGAGCCCAGGAGTTTGAGGTTGCTGTGAGCTAGGCTGACGCCATAGCACTCACTCTAGCCTGGGCAACAAAGCGAGACTCTGTACCAAAAAAAAAAGAAGAGAATATATCCCAGTGAAATACTGTTTCATAGAAACTAGCCCAAATCATGATAAAGATATTCAGAATATTTTTTAAATCATAACACAAAGAAAATAGTTGAGGGAATATTATTAAATCTAATATATAATATTAGACATATATTGAATATATCTAATATCTAATATATATCATATCATACATATCTCAGACTGCGCAGTATGTAGAAGCAATGGTTTTTAAACTGTTTTTATTAAGTATTATTCCTAAGCACAGACAAGACACAAGAAGCCATTAGAATTTATCCTTAGAATAAGAAGAAGAAACCATAAAGAGCCTCTGAGGTTCAGACAGGTTAACACATTGACTGCCACACTAGAAAAAATTAATTTCCCTTGGGGCCACAGTGTTTTATTACAAAAATAGAATAAAAACTTTGAAAACAAAATTATCCTTTCTAATTTAATGAAAAATTTAGGTTTTTTTGTTTTCTGTGCATGAATTATATGCAATTGTCAATATACTAATTGTAACAATAAGAACATCAACAAGTAAGATTTTCACAAACCAACTGCAGGCCCTAGGCTCAAAACTAGCATGAGTTAAATACAACTCACATGGCAGTTAATGTGTTAAGCAAGATAATGCTTAAATGACTACATGATAATGTAATTCTTACAAACTGTGTGTAAATGGAATTTTGGTATATTTTAAATGCATTAGAAAATCTTGCTATTTAAAGGAATGTTGATGAATTATTTTAAAAAGCAAAATCTCCTTTTCATTTTTTTTTAAATCTGATGCCCACATTAAAAAGTATAAAAATATTTGAAGAGCAAATGAGGATGAATATAGAAGAAATAAAGTGAAACTTGATTCTATTTCATCTTAAAACAACTCTAAGAGAATTTTACACTGAACTTCCCATCTACTCATCAGTTTTTTGTTTTGTTTTGTTTTGTTTTGTTTTTTGAGACAGAGTCTCACTCTGTTGCCCAGGCTAGAATGCCATGGCACCAGCCTACCTTACAGCAACCTCAAACTCCTGGGCTCAAGCAATCCAACTGCCTCAGCCTCCCCAGTAGCTGGGACTACAGGCATGTGCCACCATGCCCAGCTAATTTTTCTATGTATATTTTTAGCTGTCCATATAATTTCTTTCTATTTTTAGTAGAGACAGGGTCTTGCTCTTGCTCAGGCTGGTCTCCAACTCCTGAGCTCAAACGATCCGCCCACCTCGGCCTCTTAGAGTGCTAGAGTTATATCTTAAATATTTTAATTTCTTAAATATTTACTGAGCATCTACTATAAGCCAGACATAGTGCTAATATTAGAGATACAAAAATGACTAAAGTCATGGGTCCTTCAAAATAGTCACTAAGAAGAGAGAAAGAAACGATAGTAGAGATATGAACAAAATGCATTGGAAAGTCTGTAAAAGCTTTATATCTGAATTGGGTTTTAACATTGTTGTATAATGAAGAATTTTACTGGTACTTTGTTCCTGGGAGAGAGCGTCTAAATCTCTGCAGTTTCCCAAGTGATATGAGTGTCTTTGAGACCAATCACATGATTAGAGGATTGGGGCTTTGCACCATAGGATATCAGCCTGAAGTCTGGGGAATAGAGAGGCTGAAGACCAAATTCAATCATGTGGCCAATGATTCAATCAATCGTGCCTATGTAATGAAGCCCCAATAAAAACTCTGAACACCAGGGCTCAGTGAGCTTCCCTGGTCAGGATATACACTGATGTACTCAGAGGGTAACACATCCTGAGGAGACAGAAGCTTACCATTTGGGACCCTCCCATAATTCACCCTATGTATCTCTCTCTTTTGCTGCTTCAGATTTGCATCCTTTTGCTATAATAAAACTGTAAACATTGAGTATAACGCTTTCTTGAGTTTTTTGAGTTGTTCTAGCAACTTGAGAGTGTTGTGGGAACCCCTGAATTTGTAGCACCTTGGTCAGAAGTACAGCTGCGCTGGAGACTTCTGAACTTGCGGCTAGTGTGTAAAGTGAGGACTATGCCCCTGTGAAATTTGAGCTAACTCCAGGTAGTTAGTGTCAGAACTGCATTGCAAGCACCTGGGAGGAATTAAAGTAAAAATCTGCAATGTTATTCATGACGAAGCACAGTATACATTCACACAATGAAACATTATTCAACCGTGAAAAAATTAGAGATAAATATTTATTGACATGGAGATATAATCACCACACTTCCAACTGACTGTCTAACAGCTATATCAAACCTAACATGTCCAAAAGAGAAATCTTAGTTCTCACCATACACACCCCAATCAGCTCCTTCACTCACTTGTTCAAGCCAAAATTTGAGTCATGCTTGCCTCCTTTCTTTCCCTAACACCTCCATCAATCTATCAGCAAATCTTATTGGTGCTACCTTCAAAATATATCCCTTCTCACTACCTCCACTACTACCATCCTAGACAAAGCCAACTATATCCATTTACTAGCATACTGCAATAGCCTCCTTTCTAGTCTCCTTGCCTCCAATACAATTACTTCTCCACACAGCAATCAGAGTAACTTTTAAAAATATAAATCAAATCATGTCATTACTCTATGGTAAAACACTGATGTCTTCCCATGACATTCTGAACAAAATCTTAATTCCTTAATCTTAAATTCCTCATGATCTGGCCCCTACTTACTTCAACAATTTCATCTTTACCGCTTTACTGCTTTCTGCCCATCATTTTTCAGAGCTGCCAAGCTAGTTCCCATCTCAAGACTTTTTCACCTGCTATTTAGTCTATCACCTTTGAACACTCATTCCCCAGTTCTTTACATAGCCTGCTTCTTCACTTCATTCAGGTCTCTGCTCAAATGCCACTGTCCTCAAAGGGACTTCCCTGAATACCTCATCTAAAATTACCACTTGCCTCCCTGTCCTTATCCTGCTTTAGTTTTTTTTCCATCATACTTATCACTAATAGACATTACTTATTATTTATCTTCTCCATTAGAATATAGGCTCCCAGGTTAGTCCAAGTCCAATGGTGTTTACAACCCAATTGATCACAACCAATTACAGATTCCTTTGTTCCTTCTCCACTCTCACTGCTTCACTTGACCAGCCTTTAAAAAAATAAAAGAAAAAAGAAAAAAATATACATATAAGCTCCCTAAGTAAGGACCTTGCCTATCTTGGTTGCTACTGTATCTCCAGAGCCTAGTACAATGCATGGTACATGGTGAGCACTCCATAAATACTTGTTCAATGAATGAATGATTAGAATGTCAGATGAAAAGAGAATATAACGGTATTTTCAAAATTATTTCATTTTTATAAAATTAAACAAAATGGAAAACAAATACACACACACACATACTCCACACTCAGCCAATCCTCATTATTCGTGAATTCCATATTTGCCTACTCACTAAAACGTATGTGTAACCCCAAAATCAATGCTTGCAGCATTTCTGCAGTCATTCACAGACACGTGCATGCACAGAAATTTGAGTTGCCTGATGTGCACATTCCCAGCTGGGGTCTAAGAAAACAATGCTCTGTCTTCTTGTTTCAGCTTTCATACTAAATAGATTGGTGAGTCTATTTATTCAGTGCCATGTTTTTTGCATTTTTGTGGTTTCTGTTGGCGATTTTGCTGTTTAAAATGATCTCCATGCTGAAGTGCTGTCTAAGTTCCTAAATGCAAGAAGACTGTGACATGCCTTCTGGAGAAAAGATAAGATTTATTCAGGCATGAGTTATAGTGTTATTTACTGTGAGTTCAATATTAACAAATCAATAACATATATTAAGGTGTCTCTAAACAACAACATACAAAAAACAAGGTAAAGTGTTGATCAGTTAACAAAACTGTGATCAGAGGTTCACAGGAACCTAACCTTGTATTTACCCTAGGAGCAATGATTCAGTATTCACTAATTCTGTGTTCGCAGCAACTTTATAAAACATAATAAGAGTGTGTATATGTGTGTGTGTATGCAAATTAAAAGGTCAAAGAAGTTATATTATACCAAGGTGTTAATAGAGTTCATATAATCTTTGGGTAGAAGGATTATAAGGTATTTACTTTTTTCCTTGTTTGTATTTTCTTTTTTTTTTTTTCACAACGAAAATATTATTTATTAGAAAAAAAATTCAGAGTTGTTATTAATTTTTTTTGAGCTTCCCTGTATTTTTAATTTTTTAAAATAAGACTTATACTAGTAAGCATTCTAGGGTAGCCAAAGGAATATAAAATAAAAATAGGATATGAACAGTGAATTTTTAATAACTCAAAGTATAAATCCACAAATCTTAACTTCTTAAACCTGGATCTTCTAAATGAAACTTCACATGTGCAAATACACATCTATAATTATATACTTCTTCCTCATCAGTAACTGACAGACTATTCGAATACTAACAGTTTGAAACTCACCCATGTATAATTATAGAAACTTAGCATCTAGTTAAATTTCTAACCTAATGCAAGAACTCCTTTCACTAACTTTTTTACAAGGGGTCACTCACCTTCTGCCAAAATATATCCTAGGATAGAGAGCACATTATCTCATAAAACAAGCACATTTTAATTTTCACCCACTGGTCTTAGTTCAATCTCAGTTCCAAAACAGAGCAGATAGACTTTTTCCTCCTTACATGAGCCTTTCAAATACATAAGACAGATCTCATGTGCTCCCTTAATCATCTTTTCAGGCTAAGTATCCTAGTATACCTATGATCCAGCGTGGTATAAAACTTTATTCTTGGACCTGTATAATCTACCCTCCTTGAGTGTGGGCTGGATCTAGTGACCTCTAATGAAAAGAATACCACAAAGACGATGGGATGTTAATTCCAAGATTAGGTTACAGAACAACTCTGGCTTCCACCTACTCCGCTCTCTCCTGCTCTCTTACTCACTTGATGAAAGCCAGCTGCCATGCTGTAAACTGCTCTGTGGAGAGTCCCATAAGGGCAAGGAACTGAAGGAGGCCTCTAACCAACAGCCAGTGTGGAACTAAGGCCATCAGTTTGTCAACCCATGAAGAACTGAATCCTGCCAATGACCATATGAAAGACCCTGGAAACAGATCTTTCCCCCATAAAGCTTGAGATGAAACTAAAACTCCAGCTAAGACTTGACTTTTCTTTTCTTTTCTTTTCTCTTCTTTTCTTTTTTTTTTGAGACAGGATCTCTGTCTATTGTCCAGGTTGGAATGCAGTGGCCTCACCATAGCTCACTGCAACCTCAAACTCCTGTGCTCAAGTGATCCTCCTGCCTCAGCTTCCCAAGTAGCTGGGACTACAGGTGCATGTCACCACACCCAGCTAATATTTCTATATTTTTGTAGAGACAGGGTCCCGCTCTTGCTCAGGCTGGTCTCAAATTCCTGGCCTCAAGCAATCCTCCTGCCTCAGCTTCCCAAAGAGCTAGGATTACAGGGGTGAGCCACAACACTCAACCTCCAACTAACACTTTGATTACAGCTTTGTGAGAAATCCTGAGCCAGAGGACCTAGCTAAGATCACCTAGATTCCTAACTCATAGAAACCATGAGATAACAAATGTTTGTTGTTTTAAGTTGCTAAATTTGGGGGCAATTTATTATGCAGCAATAGAACTAATGCATCTAGCAATTTCACTTCTTCTCATAGCCTAGATTCTCACATATGTATATTCATTAAACAGACAAAAACTGAAAACAACTTAAATGCTCATCAAAGGGGAACAGATAAATATAATGTGATAGTCTTAAGATTTAATACTATGCATCATTTAAAAATGGATAAACTAGATCTATTTAATCTCAAGATTAGAACTCAATATCATACTGAGAAAAGTTGTGGAATTACCCCTAGAGTATTCCATTTATGTAAAAATTTTAATAACACACAAAGCAATAATATATATTAGTTGTGGTTACATTTTATATGTATATAGAAATATTATAAAGGGATGGGTATTTGTCTAAACATGGTAATTAAACATATACATTTATCTCTACTTTCTCCCAAATTAAATCTCCACTAAAAATAAGAGTAAAGGAATACAAAAGGTATAAATTCATAAGGACAAACAAACCAGGAAATTAAATGACTGCAAGAGTCTAATTTACACAAAATTTTGGAAGCTGGAAAGCAGATAAATGTATGGTAACTGATGAACATACCAGAGAAAGTAGAAGGTAGATAGTGGCAACCAGAAACACACATACTCCCACTACAGAACCCAGGAAAGGCTCAGGGACTGAAAGCCTTTGCGGGTGGGGATTTGGGATGGGACTTAAAAACGGAAGAGTGATTAAAAATTTATTTAAGAAGCAGTTAGATGCTTCAGATTCTCTCCTTCAACCAGATACAGCCAGGCAAATGCCCCTCCCCTACAGCAGAAGACTGTAGCCTTACTTTCTAAAGAATGAGCCAAAGCAGGTATGACTCTGGGACACCAGGCAGAGCTAAACTGGGTGAAACACCTTATCAAAAACGGAGATTTTGGCTGGCCCAAGTGCAGTGGTGTTTACAATTGATCATAGCCATTTACAGATTTATTTATTTGTTCCATCTCTACTCTCACTTTTTCACTTGACTAGCCTTAAAATTTTTTAAATAAAATAATTTTTTTTTTTTTTTTTTTTTTGAGACAGACTCTCGCTTTGTTGCCCAGGCTAGAGTGAGTGCCGTGGCGTCAGTCTAGCTCACAGCAACCTCAAACTCCTGGACTTAAGCGATCCTACTGCCTCAGCCTCCCGAGTAGCTGGGACTACAGGCAAGCGCCACCATGCCCGGCTAATTTTTTGTATATATATATTTTAGTTGTCCATATAATCTCCAATCTCTCTTCTTCCTCTCAGCATCAAATTCACTGGCACTGGAGGATTTCTATCTGGGAAAACCGACCAGTGCAAAAGAACACCTATAGATACGAATAACTGGTGATACCTCAAACGGAAAAAAAAAGCTTGAAGGAAACAGATACTCCAGGGAATACAAGGAAACTTAAAAACCTAAAATGCATTTCCTCAAAGAGATAAGATTTTGTATCTATAAAACAAGAAATACAAAGTTCAAATAAAGGCTTCAAAGACAAAGTTAAGAAAACCTCCCAAAAAGTGAAATAAAAAGAGAAATAGAAGAGAAAAGATAATAGGTAAGAAAACTATAGAATCAATCCAGGCTTTCTATAAAAAGATAAAAAGAGGTAAGAGAAGAAGAAAGTACCTAAGAAAAAAAACAGAAAATATCCCAGATTTTAAGGTCGTAAGTTTTCCATTTTAAAAGAACCACAATGTCCCCGGTATATTCAATAAAACAGATCCATACTAAGGCATAAACAATACTAAATTGCAGAACACTAGGGATAAAGAGAAAATTCTATAAGCTTCTAGAGAGAAAAAAAAGAGGTCACATACAAAGGACTGGGAATCAGAATGGCATCACAACAATGTGAATGTACTGAATTCCATAGAACTATACACTTAAATATGGTTAAGGCTGGGTGTGGTGGCTCAGGCCTATAATCCTAGCACTTTGAGAGGCTGAGGTGGGAGGTTTACTCAAGGCCTGGGCAACATAGCAAGACCCCACCTCTATAAAAAATTTAAAAATTAGCCAGACATGGTGGTGTGCACCTGTAGTCCCAGCTACTTGGGAAGCTGAGGCAAGAAGATTGTTTAAGCCCAGGAGTTCAAGGCTGCAGTGAGTTATGATCTCGCCACTGCACTTCAGTCTGGGTGACAAAGGCCCCATCTCTAAAAAACAAAAAAATGGTAAAATGATAAATTTTATGTTATGTATATATTTAACCACAGCAAAAAAATTTTTTAGGCTGGGTGCTGTGGTTCACGCACAGTGGCTCCTAGCACTCTGGGAGGATGAGGATGAGGATGAGCTCAGGAGTTCGAGACCACCCTAAGAAAAGTGAGATCCCCATCTCTACTAAAAATAGAAAAATTAGCCAGGCATTGTGGTGCACACCTGTAGTTCCAACTATTTGAGAGGCTGAGGCAGGAAGATCGTGTAAGCCCAGGAATTGAAGATTGCAGTGAGCTATGATGATGCCATTGCACTCTACGCAGGGCAACAGAGGGAAACTGTCTCAAAAAAAAAAAAAAAAGAAATTATCTGACCTACCATGTTTGACTACAGGTCATAAGACCTCCATTCCAGAAAAAGTCCTGACCCATACACAGCAGGAACGGATGCATGCTGATAGAGGCCAACAAGAATCTAGACAGACAGGCCTTGCTGGGTTTCCCTACTGGGTCTATTACCAATAGATCATACCTTTCTTGTATTTCTACACAGCTGTCCATACTTTGTTGAACCTAAGCATAAAAATGGGAAATTTCCCCTGTATCTTTGGGTCTTCATTCTGAAGTCTCCCATGTATACACATTAAATAAATTTGTATGCCTTTCCTGCAACTAATCTGCCTTTTGAGAATTGTTTTTTCACCAAACCTTCAGAAGGCCAAAGGGAACTTTCCCCTTGGGCCCCTCTAGGTCCCTACGATAAAAATCAGCTCCTATGAAAATACTACCTTTTCTATAGAATTTCAAAAGTAAAATGTATGCATTGCAAATCCCACCCATAGTTACTGTTTTGCTAGAAATTAATTACATATTTTTATTTGTTAATAAACTACCATTTGTTCTTATAAAAATAAAATCAAAAGAATGGCATCAGACTTTTCATCAGCAACACAGGAAGAAAATAGCAATGCCTTTTAAAATTATAAAAGAAAATTATTTCCAACATAGAATTCTATTCCCACAGTATTATTTGAGGGTAAAATTAAAATATTTTCATATATGCAAGGTTTCAAAAATGTTAAAACTCTCATAAATGTTTAACTTTCAAAAGGCTTCTGGAGGATGTGCTTTATCAAAATGAGGAAATAAACCAAGAAAGATTACATGTAATTCAGGAAAACAGAATTCCCAGGGTAACAGCTGCAGAGCAGGCCTAAATAACAACCAACCCATATTAGAGCAGGATGAAGAAGATTATACAAGGGAAGTCTCTAAGGGGAAAAAAAAAAAAAGGATTGGCAGGTTATCTACTGGTTTTGCATGAATGGAGCAGAGTTTGATGGTCCTAGCTAGGATTCTGGGAATGATTTAATGATTGAAAGTTTTAAAATTAGGCAAATGAAAAAAAGCAAGCAAGTTACTACATCTTAGGATATAATCATTGTACAATATGGTGCCCAGGTTCAATATTTGTATCATGGCCCATTGTGGTGGCTCACACCTATAATCCTAGCACTCCGGGAGGCTGAAGCAGGAGGATCACTTGAGATCAGGAGTTTAAGACCAGCCTGAGCAAGAGTGAGAGCCCATCTCTACTAAAAATAGAAAAAATTAGCCAGGCATCCTGGTACACGCCTATAGTCCCAGCTACTCAGGAGGCTGAGGGAGGAGGATCACTTGAGCCCAGGAGTCTGAGGCTGCAGTGAGCTGTGATGACGCCACTGCCCTCTAGCCAGGGCAACAGAGTGACTCTGTCCCAAAAGAAAAACCTCAAAACTATTATCCTTGCTGCTAATAATGTATATAGTACTTATTTTTTTAAAGACCTTTATAATTTCTAAAAAATCCAAAAAATAGATTAGATAGAAATTAATATACCATTACCCCATTTTGTACATAAGAAAAGTGAAGCACAGAGAAATTTAAATTATTTGTCCAAAGTCAAACAGCTACAATGAACCAAAATCTATTGTGGTTTTGGGCTTTTTTGATAAGGCCATGTGGATCTCTAATACAAAACTACTCAAGATTGCACATAAAATTTCTCTGCTAAAAATTTATTTTTTGATTAGTGGTTGACAGGGGTTAAGGAAGGTGTGGGGAAGTATGGGAAGTGGGGGTGGTTATAAAAGGACAACATGATGGATCCTGTGGTGATGGAAATATTTGGTACCTTGACTATATCAATGTCAATATTCTGGTTGTGATATTATACTATAGTTTTGGAAGATGTTGGGGGAAACTAGGTAACAGTACATCAGATCACTCGCTGTTATTTAACTCTGTATGAATTTAGAGTTATCTCAAAATAAAAAGTTTAATTAAAAATAATAAATAATTCACAGCTTGCCCAAGAGTAAAAAAAAAAGAGAGAAAATAAATTAAGATGGGCTGGGCGCGGTGGCTCACGCCTGTAATCCTAGCACTCTGGGAGGCCGAGGTGGGCGGATCGCTCGAGGTCAGGAGTTCGAGACCAGCCTGAGCAAGAGCGAGACCCCGTCTCTATTAAAAATAGAAAGAAATTATCTGGCCAGCTAAAAATATATATAGAAAAAATTAGCTGGGCATGGTGGTGCATGCCTGTAGTCCCAGCTACTCGGGAGGCTGAGGCATTAGGATTGCTTGAGCCCAGGAGTTTGAGGTTGCTGTGAGCTAGGCTGACGCCACGGCACTCACTCTAGCCTGGGCAACAGAGCGAGACTCTGTCTCAAAAAAAAAAAAAAAACCAAGAAAATAAATTAAGATGATAAATAATTGATATTTCTTTTCTAAACCCATTTCATTTTTAAGAACCTTAAAGTGGGATAACGGGGTGAGGGGAGAAAAACAAAACAAAACAAAAAAAGTGGGATAAGTCCCATGAACAAAAGCTCTACAACAAGCCATAAAGATCAAGATCCTTGAAAATGAAAAATGAGGGGCCAGGCATGGTGGCTCACACCTGTAATCCTAGCATTCTGGGAGGCCAAGGCGGGCGGATCATCTGAGCTCAGGAGTTCGAGACCAGCCTGAGCAAGACGGAGACCCCATCTCTACTAAAAAAATAGAAAGAAATTATATGGACTTTTTCTCAAAGAGTGAGATGAAAATGAAAATTATAAAAAAAAAAAAAAGAAATTATGTGGACAGCTAAAAATATATATAGAAAAATGAGCCGGGCATGGTAGTGCATGCCTGTATTCCCAGCTACTCGGGAGGCTGAGGCAGTAGGATTGCTTGAGCCCAGGAGTTGGAGGTTGCTGTGAGATAGGCTGACGCCACAGCACTCTAGCTCAGGCAACAGGGTGAGACTCTGTCTCAAAAAAAAAAAAAAAAAATGAAAAAGGAGCCCCAACGATTCTTATTTTCTAAAGCAATGAAATCAGTATAGGAAACAAATATATTAAGTCATGAACACTCATCTCAAACAGAAGCACTAGAATAAAGTTAGAACCACCAAAGCTTTCCTCAATCTACTATACACTTTACTGCAATCCTCAGCTTAGAGACTATGAGAGTGTGTGTCTGAGTGTGTGTGTGTGTGTGTGTGTGTCACCTTCAACCTGATATTCACAGCCACATGTTTCAAAAGACTCCCCAAAATGCTTTTTTTTTTTTCCTTGCTACTCACAAAGTGCATGAAGCTTCAATCATTTCCTGCTTCTCCCAGCTGCAGGACTTGCAATTAGGAAAACATTCAGTCAGCGTCTAGGGCAGGTCTGGTTAGAAGGATGAGCTCATCCCTTCAGATGCGCACCTGATCCTCAAGAAGCTGCTCCTCCTACAGCAAGCAGATCTTTGTATGTTTAAAGTGACACCCACAACCTGTACAACCACTTAGCCAGAGCCAAAACAAGTCCTTCCTTATATATGCCTACTGCCATGGAATCACTTCCTGCTCTAGACACTTCACATGGCCACCGAATTCAGACGTCAGTGGCAGCAGCTGCTGCTGCTGCTGCTATTATGGCCTCAATACAGAAGGACTTCATTTTCAGCTATAATGGAGGACAGGTCCTTCACCACTACCCTGGAAACATGGCACTGTTTTTTTCAACAGTTCCTTGCCCACAGTCAGACCTTACCAGAAACACCCCTTCTTTCAGAACTTACAACCCATTTTCCTGAACCGGAATGCAGTGCCTCAACATCTCTCTATTCCATTTGCCCTGTCTACAAGTCTGAATTAGCCAAGACAGCTAAATGTGCTGTATGCAGTTAAAGCTAAATACTCCAAACTCAGGTTTGCCTCTCAGTTTCACTACCAGTAAGAAAACATTTACTCTGCCATAGCTATCTATTTATTGATAAAGCACACAATAATCCTAATCCAAAGATATGTAGACTTCATTTCACTTCAAAATAATATAATAGTGGTACTAAATATTTTCAATCAGAAGTACATGGAGGGCTGGGCCCAGTGGCTCACACCTGTAATCCTAGCACTTGGGGAGGCTGAGGTGGAAGGATTACTTGCAGTCATGAGTTCGAGACCAGCCTGAGCAAGAGCAAGACTCTGTCTCTACTAAAAATAGAAAAATTAGCCGGATGTGGTGGTGCGTGCCTGTAGTCCCAGCTACTTGGAAGGCTGAGGCAGGAGAATCGCTTGAGCCCAGGAGTTTGAGGTTGCTGTGAGCTAGGCTGACACCACGGCACTCTAGCCCAGGTGACAGAGCAAGACTTCATTTCAAAAAAAAAAAAAACAAAGAAGTACATGGGTACCAAATAGATACCATGTGCGTTCAACAAATATTTCTGTGTACCTTTTATGTACAAGTATCTCTGACAGTGTACTGAACTGAGCTCTGAACACCACCACAAAAAAAGAAAGAATCTGTCCCACCTTAGCCTTCCATAGGACCTCTGCACTATTTTTACTTCAGCCATGATTACCTACTACCAGGCTATCCAAGGAGTATAAACTACTCAGAGAAACATCAAATTCACTAGTGGTTACCTTTGAGGAATGGTAAGGGACTTGTGATCAATAAGGCAAAACCCAAGAGCCAACTAATTTAGTAATGTGGTAGATGGTGGTTATAAGGATGCTTATTGTATTATTCTTTTTAAATGTCTTAAATAATACATAAAAAAAAATTTTTAAAATACAGAACTGTGGGCCGGGTGCGGTGGCCCACACCTGTAATCCTAGCACTCTGGGAGGCCGAGGTGGGTGGATCGTTTGAGTTCAGGAGTTTGAGACTAGCCTGAACAACTGCGAGACCCTGTCTCTACTAAAAATAGAAAGAAATGATCTGGACAGCTAAAAATATACAAAAAAAATTATCCGGGCATGGTGGCGCATGCTGTAGTCCCAGCTACTCGGGAGGCTGAGGCAGAAGGATTGCCTGAGCCCAGGAATTTGAGGTTGCTGTGAGCTAGGTTGACGCCACAGCACTCCAGCCTGGGCAACAGAGTGAGACTCTGTCTTTAAAAAAAAAAAAAAAAAAAAAGGTAAAAAATAGAACTGTGAATCAAAGGACACAATCAATAGAGAAAAAAAGGCAACCCATCAGATGACAGAAAATATTTGCAAATCATTAATCTGATAAGGGGTTAATATCCAGAATACGTAAAGAACTCCTACAACTCAACAACAAAACATGATTTAAAAATGGACAAAAGACTTGAACATTTTTCCAGAGAAAATATACAAATGGCCAAAGAACACATGAAAAGATCCTCAATACCACTAATCATTAGGAGAATGAAAATCAAAACCACAATGAGACATTGTCTTATACTCATCAGGATGGCTACTATCAAAACAACAATGTGCTGGCAAGGATGTGTTGAAATTGGAACGTTTGTGCACTCTTAGTGGGAATGTAAAATGGTGTAGCCACTACAGAAAATAGTATGACAGTTCCTCAGAAAATTTAAAATAAAGCTGGGTGCAGTGGCATGTGCCTATAATCCTAGCTACTCGAGAGGCTAAGGTAGGAAAATCTCTTGAGCCCAGGTATTCGACACCAGTCTAGGCAACATAGCAAGACCCCCATCTCAAAAACAAAAAAACTTAAAAATAGAATTACCATATGATGGGCTGGGTGCAGTGGCTCATGCCTGTAATCCTAGCACTCTGGGAGGCTGAGGCAGGTGGATCGTTTGAGCTCAGGAGTTCGAGACCAGCCTGAGCAAGAGCGAGACCCCGTCTCTACTAAAAATAGAAAGAAATTAGCTGGACAACTAAAAACATATAGAAAAAATTAGCTGGGCATGGTGGCGCATGCCTGTAGTCCCAGCTACTCAGGAGGCTGAGGCAGAAGGATCGCTTAAGCCCAGGAGTTTGAGGTTGCTGTGAGCTAGGCTGACGCCACAGCACTAGCTCAAGCCTGGGCAACAAAGAGACACTCTGTCTCAAAAAAAAAAAAAAAAAAAGAATTACCATATGAGTAAGCAGTTCCACTTCTGGTTACATATCCAAAACAACTGAAAGCACTATCTCAAAGAGATAACTATACACACATGTTCATAGCAATATTCTTCACAACAGCCACCAGGTAGAAGCAACCCAAAAGAACGGATAAGCAAAATGTCTCATATACATAGAATTGATTCAGACTTAAAAAGGAAGGAAATTCTGACACATGCTACAACATACAACATAGATGAACCTTGAGGATATTATGCTAAGTGATATGTCAGTCACGAAATAAAGATATTCAGATTCCATCTATATGAGGCACGTAGAATAAGTTCATTGAAACAAAGTAGAATGGTAGTTGCCAGGGACTTCAGGGAGGGAGGAGAGGGGAGTTATTCAATGAGCTTGGAATTTCAGTTTTATAAGATGAAGAATTCTGGAAATAGGTTGCAAGACAATGTGAATGTATTTAACACTACTAACCTGTACACTTAAAAATGGTTAAAATGGTAAATATTACATTATACATATTTTACCACAATTTTAAGAAAAACAAACATAGAACTAATTAAAACAGAAAGCCAGGCACATGGGTGCATGCCTGTAGCCCCAGCTACTCAGGAGGCTGAGGTGGAAAGATCGCCTGAGCCCAAGAGTTCAAGTCCAGCCAGGGCAACACAGCAAGACTCTCGTCTCTAAAAACAACAACAACAACAACAACAACAAAAACAGGTCTTAGCCTAATCAATATAAGGTAATAAATAAGGTAATAAGAAACACTCTAAATTCAAATGCAAACAGTCTACTGCTTTTCTCCTCTATCAAAAATCAATTCAAGCTTTATTGGTGATATTTGTTGAAAACAACGAATGTGTTATAGGCAACAAATCATTACTCTTAACTGATCAGTTTCATACACCCAAAGAACCTAATATATTTGGGGCAGCTAATGTGCTTCTAGAGACCAGATGTAGAAAGTAAATGCCATCACTAGGGTTTGCTGAAAAAAAGAAGACTTAGCCTAAAGAACATAGTCCCCAAATACTAAGGACAGTAGCTTGGAAATAAAGTAGTTGTTAATTATTTGTCATATTCTACACAAAGTTTGAAGTCTGCATTAAGTTGTTTTTAGCCCCATTCCTGAGGCTGATTCAGAAAGGGTAGAAATAAAACTATAATTAAAAAACTAAGAAACAATCTTTCAGAGGAAGAAATGTGCTTCATTGAGTTTTGAGGATTAAACGGATTACTGCATGTAAAGCATTAAGCATAGTTCCTGGCACATGGTGTTGCTCAACAAAAGTTATTCAAACTTTCTCCACTTTCTCATTTCCTTGTTTTTTCCCCCTTAAACCAATATAATCAAAATTAATTTGTTTTTAACACAAACATGAACAATATTTAAAATAACTGTACACAGTTTACAAAGTAATTTTATAGTCACTTATATCTTAAAACAGTTCAATGAAAGGGAAAGAGAAAACTAAAATCTGAGTACCTATTACATGATAGCTACTGTGCTAAGAACTGACATCTATTACTTCACTTAATTTATTCAGGCAGGTTATTATTATCCTAATTTCACACATATAGGAACTGAGGTTCAGAAATATTTAGCAATTTGCCCAACTTCCCAGAATAGTACTAAATGGGAAGGGCTGCGATTGGCTCCAAAACCCACACTCTTATCACTAAAACTATCTTAAGTCCCATGAGAGAGTCTCTCATTCACTTGTTGGTTTGTTCGTTCATTCATTCACTCATTCCTTCATTCAATCAAGCGATTCAATGTGCCAGGTACACTGTAATAAGCTATTGATATAAAAATGAATAAAACTGCCTCTGTTCTCATAGCCTAGAAGGTATGTGTGTCTAAGAAAGGGACAAGAAGGATGAATGAACACAAATCAACATGTCAATGATAGTATAAGCAGAATGCTGCTGAAACATGGAGGGTAAATACTAACTCTGCTTGGGGCAATCTGAAAAAGCACTGCAGAAGAAATACCATTTCAGCTGACTTTTTAAAAGTATGTGGTTACAACTTAATAAAAAAATATCTAATAAAAAATCTCCAGCTAACATCACACTTAATGGTGAAATACTAAATGTTTTCCCCCTAAGACTGGAAACAAAGCAAGGATGCCTACCCTCACCACTCTTATTCAACATAGTATTGGAAGTTCTAGACACTGCAGTAGGGCAAGAAAAAGAAATAAAAGGCATACAGATTGAAAAGGAAGAAATAAAACCACCTTATTTGTGAATGACATAATTATCTATGTAAAAAAATTCCGAAGAATTTACAAAAAAGCTCCTAGAAGTAAAAACAAGGTCACAGGATACAAGACCAAAACACAAAAATCAATCACATTTCTTTTTTTTTTTTTTTTTTTTTTTTTTTTTTTTTTTTTTTGAGACAGAGTCTCACTCTGTTGCCCAGGCTAGAGTGAGTGCCGTGGCGTCAGCCTAGCTCACAGCAACCTCAAACTCCTGAGCTCAAGCGATCCTCCTGTCTCAGCCTCCCGAGTAGCTGGGACTACAGGCATGCGCTACCATGCCCGGCTAATTTTTTCTATATATATTTTTAGCTGTCCATATAATTTCTTTCTATTTTTAGTAGAGGTGGGGGTCTCGCTCTTGCTCAGGCTGGTCTCGAACTCCTGAGCTCAAACGATCCGCCCACCTCGGCCTCCCAGAGTGCTAGGATTACAGGCGTGAGCCACCGCGCCCGGCCCAATCACATTTCTATATGCTAACAATGAAGAAACTGAAATTAACAACATATTATCATTTACAATGACCCCAGAGAAAATTAAATACTTAGGTATACACTTATCAAAATATGTACGGGTCTGTATGTTGAAAATTACAAAATGCTGATAAACCAAAGACCTAAATAAACAGAGAGACTTGTTCATAGATTAGAAGACTCAACATAAAAATGTCAGTTCTCCCCCAAAATGATCTGTAGGTTTGATGCAATTCCTATCAAAATTGCAGCAAGGCTTTCTGTAAACATATACAAGCTCATTCTAAAATTTATATAAAAAGGCATGGACCCTAGAAATATGTGTTCTAGATGTCAGTAAATACTGTAAAACACTGAGGGGTCTATAGATTAAATTTGTAATTATAATACAAAGTCTCTTATTTCAAGTCTGTGAAATAAGCTTGAATTTTCCCTTAAATGTGGTGGGTCCTAGGAAGGTGAAAACCCAAGACTAAAATGATATTGCCTCTCTCTGGGGCTCCTCCAACACTGAAGGAAAACATGGAATTCTCTGTTGTTCAAAAATACCCTTCTGGTTTTCAACGACCACAAGTAAAGATCAATAAGGGGCTGAAAGAAATGGCCAAAGAGGATCACCTTTTGGTACTATACAGCTCTGACTGGGGTCAACATCCAAGACAAGGCTGTACCACTGAAGGAAACAGATCTGCACAGAGAAATAAAAGCTGAGCCCAGGTCAGAAATAAGACAATGGCACACAAATAAGTTTCCACAGTGAATGAATTTTTAAACTACTGCATTATCTAAAGATGTTTCTTCAGAAACTTCTCAGGAGAAAATAAAATATTTTTCTTCCAAGAATTATAAATAACCCACTGACTTCCTAAGAACGTCATATTAGAAACCTATCTTTCACATCTCAGAAAACATGAACCTACACACAGGTCATAATAAGACTGACAAAAATATCAGTACAATCTTATCCTCAGCTTCTATTTTCATTTAAAAACCCAATTGCTATTTGAAAAAAAAATGTGCTTTGTAGGATGTTTCTTGCTTTCAACCTGGTACAGGAAGGTACTCCTACCACAAAGTGCCAAAATACTGAAACACAGGCTTCAGAAAAGCTAATTAGCCTCATACCAACAATGACAGGGCTAGATTTTCTATTTGCAAAAAGCTAAGTAATGGATGTAATAGCTTTTCCTTAAAAGCCACTTGTATATAGAGAACATTTATATTGCCAAACTGAAAGAAACGAGAAAAATTCTAGTAAGAGTAATGCAGAACTAAAAACATTTTTGTATATAACACAATCATATATCCCGAATATATAAATATTCATGTGTGTGTCTGATATAAGCCATAAAAGAACACAAGAAATCAGTCATAAACTTACTAAGTGGAACTGTTCCCAAACCTAACATAAATATAAAAGAATTTGAATCACTTTTTCTATAGATGTATGCTCTGGGAGGAAAAGATTGAAAAGTGAACCTCAAAGTGAATTCTTCTTTTCCACTAATTCTTATTAAACATCAAAAATGTCTCCATATTTTTAATATTGATAGATAAAATTTAAAACTTTAGTGAAGGTATGATAAAATTTGTGACTGGCTCCACATTAACCTGGACATTAGAATACATTTCCAGTATTATTTCTACCAGGAACAATATTGCTTTTCGATTAGCTAAATATTCCTTTTAGTACTTCATATTATTTTCCCAACTGCATACCCAACCATTCCTACTCTTCCCAATGCTCAGGAATTTCTTTTAAAGATATCTGGAAAATAACTTTAAAACTCACAACTCCCAGAACTTTTTTCTTGTCAAGCTCTGCCTTCCCGATCTCCTCTTAATTGATGTCTTTCATATTGCTGTAATGAGGTGAGGAGTTACATGTGTAACCAATAGCTCATAGATCTTTACCTACATCTACACTTGGCCATGTTGACATAGCCTTTAAGGCAGACACCCTATCTTGGTCTCTCTGCCTATTTCTCCCCGTGCTGTTCTACAGAATTTTCTGCATTGATGGAAGTGTTCTATATCTGAGCTGTCCAATATAATAACCAGATGTGGCTACTGTGCACTTTAAATGTGGCTTGTGAGACTGAGGAACTGAATTTTTTACCTTTATTTAATTGTAATAGCCACGTGTGGCTAGTGGCCTCCATACTACTGAGCACAGCTAATCTAGATTCCTGCAGAAGCTAACACTCTTGCTCTGAATGCCAAATGTCTTGGCTGGTAGTGACCAGACACATCACCAAGATCTTGCTAGCCCTCTCTCCTGGAAGAAGATGTTCCCAGCCTGTTGAGCAGGTCCTACAGTGAATAAATGAATCATCTAGAACTATGATGTTACTACCTGCCTAAATTTCTATAGCTCCCATCATCTCAACTTCTGTTGCTTTACCCCAATTTTTTTTTTTTTTTTAAGAGACAGAATCTCACTATGTTGCCCAGGCTGGTCTGGAACTCCTGGGCTCAAACAATCCTTCTATCTCAGCCTTTCAAGTAGATAGGATTACAGATACAAGCCACCGCACCGGGCTCCAACTTCTAAATTAGACTTTTTGAGCTTCACGTTACCACACTCCTTTAGATACTGCATATTAGATCACTGTTTCTTAGACTTTAAGGTGCATATGAATCATCTGGAGATCTTGTTAAAATGCCAATCCTATCAACGTAAGTGTCCATCAACAGATGAATGGATAAAGAAAATGTGGTATATATACACAATGGAATACTATTCAGCCATAAGAAAGAATGAAATCCTGTCATTTGCAGCGGCATGGATGGAACCGGAGGTCATTATGTTAAATGAAATAAATCAGGCACAAAAATACAAATATCGCATGTTTTCATTCATATGCAGGAGCTAAAAAAGTGGATCTCGCCGGGCACGGTGGCTCACACCTGTAATCCTAGCACTGTGGGAGGCCGAGGTGGGCAGATCATTTGAGCTCAGGAGTTTGAGACCAGCCTGAGCAAGAGCAAGACCCCGTCTCTACTAAAAAAATAGAAAGGAATTATCTGGAAAACTAAAAATATATAGAAAAAATTAGCCGGGCATGGTGGCGCGTGCCTGTAGTCCCAGCTACTCCAGAGGCTGAGGTAGAAGGATTGCTTCAGCCCAGGAGTTTAAGGTTGCTGTGAGCTATGCTGACGCCATGGCACTCTAGGCCAGGCAACAGAGTGAGACTCTGTCTCAGGAAAAAAAAAAAAAAAAAAGTGGATCTCATGGAGGTAAAGAGTAAAACAAAATGATAGTTACCAGAGGCTGGGAAGGGGGTATTTATTTTTTGTAGAGACTACGTCTCATTATATTGCCCAGGCTGGTCTTCAACCCCTGGCCTCAAGCGATCCTCCCACCACGATTTACCAAAGTGCTGGGATCACAGGCGCGAGAGACACCAGGCCTGGCCTAATTCTGCATTTCTAACATGCTTCTAGGTTCTTCTAGATGGTCCTAACCCTAAGTTCTCCTAACTTCTGACCTGATTAGATCCATGTTACTGATGGTTCAGCAGCAAACAGACCCACTAAATTATAGCATGTCTTCTATTTCATCAAATATTTGTATCATGGGCCAGGCCCAGTGGCTCATACCTATAATCCTAGCACTTTGGGAGGCCAAGGCAGGAGGAACACTTGAGGCCAAGAGTTCAAGACCAGCCTGGGCAACCCCAGGCTGACTCCAAGCAAGACCCCAACTCTACAAAAAGTTTAAAAATTAGCTGGGCATGGTGGCATGCACCTGTCTCAGCTACTTGGGAGGATCTCTTGAGTCCAAGAGTTCAAGGTTACAGTGAGCTATGATTGTGCCATTGCACTCCACCCTGGGTGACAGAGAGAGACCGCCTCTAAAACATAAATAAAAAATAAAATAAAAAGCTGTTCAATCTCATAAGTAATAATAATTTTTAAAAAGAGTGCAAATTAAAAACCACAACAAAAGCCGGACATGGTGGTGGGTACCTGTAGTCTCAGCTACTTGGGAGGCTGAAGTGGGAGAATTGCTTCAGCCCTGGAGTTGGAGGTTACAGTGAGCTATGGTCTGGGCACTGCACTCCAGCCTGGGCAAAAGAATACAGAGTGAGACCCTGTCTCTTAAAAAAAAATAAAAAAAGAATGCTTTTAGACTACAGTTTTTATACATCATCAACTGCTCTGTTTTCAACCCATCTGGAGAAGTCCCATAAAGTCAATGAAAACCACCTCACTGACTCACCTTGAAATCTGCATGTATTTCTTAAAAATACTATGTATTACAACTCCACTTTCTTCTAAGACAGATAAATATTAACATGGCCCAGCAATGTAACTGGACACAGAAAAATGCAACAGTAATATACCAAACCAAATATAGGAAGCACTTGAATAAATTACGTGAATGCATTTATCCTCAGTAGAAAGTGTAAGTGCAGTATAAGGTACACAAGTAATCAGTCTGTACCCTGTCATCTATCAATAACCTCCTGACAACACTGGTTTCCCAAAATTAGCTGAAAGCATCTATAAGTCCACACATAGCAATTATTAAATATAATTTGGCAATGTGGTATGATAGAAGGAACACTTAACTGGAAACCAGGACATCTGGGACATTGCAGCTATGTGACTTTGGGCAAGTCACTTAGAAGTTCATGGCCGGACGCAGTAGCTTGTGCCTATAATTCCAGCACTTTGGGAGGTTAAGGCAGGAGGATCACTTGAGGCTGAGTTCAAGAATAGCCTGGGCAACACAGCGACATCCCTGTCACTACTAAAAAAAAAAAATTAGCCGCCACCAGCTCCTCAAAAGGCTGAGGCAGTAGAATCACTTGAGCCCAGGAATTCAAAGTTACAATGAGCTATGATCAAACCACTGCATTCCAGCCTGGGCAACAGAGCAAGACCCGGTCTATGAAAGTATAAAAATAAAAAAATTAGCCACCACACCTAGCAAATTTTTCTCTTTTTTGTAGAGACAGTGTTTCGCTTTTGCTCATGCTAGTCTCGAACTCTTGGCCTGAAGTGACCCACCCACCTTGGCCTCCCAAAGTGCTAGGATTACAGGTGTGAGCCATCACACCCCAAAATACAAAAAATTTTTTTAAAGTTCTCTAGGCTTTAGCTTCCCCAATATAAAATGAATGGATTGGACTGGTTGACCTCTAAGCATTCTAATAAGTCTAAAAAACTATCAACACTTCACTGATGGTATTTGTCATTCTCACTTAGATTTTTAAAGAAGCCATTTACAAAAATAAGAAATTTGAATTTCAACCAGAAAATCGAACTTTGGACTTTAGAATATAAAGTTAAAAAAAACACCTAAAAGCAAATATATACATACATATGAGATATATATATATATTTTTTCTCAATGCAAAAAACTGCAGTTTAAAAATGTTTCACTAAATACCTTAAAGTCCATTGTAATAATATTTGCCCTATATATGAATATAGATAACCATTTCTACTACTAAAGTGATCACTTTCTGGAATCTTACAAATGTTAATAATTGCTTGCTACAACTATTTTCCCAAGCATAGCTCCCTACACAATTATACACAGCAATGACTACGGTAATTTAGTCAATTCTCTGTATAACAATACAAACCTCTTATTTCGCATCATGCTAATATTCAAATTAGCTCCTCATATGTAGTGTAAATATTTGAGAGAGAAAAATCTATGAATAAAAAAAACAGAGATACCCCTATCCATAAATTTATACTCTCCCAGTCCCACCCTGAATTCTGGTCTCTGGCCAGATCTACCTTCAACCTCTCCCCCAGCTTGCTCCATACCAAGACTCTCTCCCTGCAAAAGAAAGGTATCTTAGTTTTTAGAATCACATCAATTTCCAACTCCAATCCCTAATCTGCCATTTACTAGCTCTGTGATCTTTGGCAGCTGCAGAACAGGGTGGTAGTGTGAAATAAAATGAGATAATATGCCTGGCACATTAATAATCACTCAATGTGTTATAGGTATTAATATTATTGCCCTGGGAATGTTGTGATATTTATTTATGTACTTATTTCAAGTAAAAGAGTACTAAAAAAGACGATTAAATTATGATCTGACCAATGAATTTTCTCCACAAACTTCCATTCTAAATTTTATCTCTTCTGAGAAACAGAGTATGTGTTTTATTAATGCAGCACTGTTTAGAATTTGCTTATTTAATAGTTGTAATTTTAAAAATTCTTTTTTCCCTTTAGTCTTGTCAACTACTATGTAAACTCCTCAGGGCCAGAACCCTGTTTCATACTCCAGGGCTCATATATTGTGCTTATAATATTGTAATTATTTTTTCTCTATCAGTGTGTCCTCCTAGAGTTTGAGCAATTCCAAGGCAGAGATCAAGTTTTACCTGTATTTTGAAGGCTTAATAATCAGACACAAAATAGGTCTCAATAAATGTTTGTTGAATGGATAAATGGATTAATAATCTTTTTTTTCCCTGCAATGCCTTACACAGTACTCTATACATAATGGGAACTCAGTAAAGCTTGTTGTTGGATTCATGCAGAAATCTTTTGGACCAAATCACCACACAAAGTTTTAACTTGCCTCAGAAAGGCACTTCTACTTTAAAGTTTAGCTACTGACATTATAAATTAAAAGCTTTACTCTAACATATGTCAAATAAATGGGTTCAATGACTAACCACATTAAGGTCAGCTCAACGGAGTTGGGTGGGGTGGGAAAAAAAAAGAAAAAAGAGAAAAAGGTCAGCTCAAGAAGGATTTAAAAAGCCATTATTCTAATTAATGAATTTGTGAACCTTAACATGGGAAAATCCAGTTACATAATCAAAAAAAAAAGGTTATCTCTTGCAAATTTATACCTACATAAGACAGAGAGAAAAATGATCGGAAAGCTTGTATCTATAGATTAAAATGGATACATTATTTTTATACCTCACTTGAAGCCACTGTTTTCTCTAGAAATAAGAGTTAACAAGCAAAATAGTCCAAATCTGTCTCCAGAAAACAGTCCTTAATACTCAGAGACTAAATGTTTCCCCCTCAGTGATTTTAGCTTCTGGGATACAACCATTTCCACATTGACAAGATACTCAAAACATGTTCTGTCTCCTAAAATAAAACTTCATCCATTTCTTAAAAAGGCAAATATCCTGAATAGGCACACTTCAGGAATACTAGGTTTTACATCCAAGTAACTAAAACTATCCCTAGATTTAGTGTTCAGCCTGTTGCTGCAATACAAACACCTAGTTTTAAAGTTATATTTGCGGAATGTTTAAATGTCGTACTGCATATTCCTTCACTGTATCATCTAAACTGATTTTACACTGCATATATTTCATAAGTACACCGTAAAGGAATTGTACACTTGAATGAATCTGGTAAGAAACGTTATCTTAGCACACACCCACTTCTTCCAATTCAACACACTACAGAGGAAGCAACCTCAGTTTTTCTTCTCAAGAATCTCTCTTCCGCCCCCCCACACTACGCTTTATTTTAGAACAGCAATCATTCATTGTCCCACTCATAGTCTCCGCCGAAAGAACCTTCCAACTAATACTAGTTCACCAGAACTCTCTTTTCGCCTTTCAGAGTGTCCGTCTGTCTGGTATTTCTCTGGAAAGAGGGAAGGGAGGCGGTGAAGGTCCGGGACGCCACCATTCCCGCCATGCCAGTTAGGACCCAGGTCCTGGCGCACTGTTCCCGACCAGCCTGTGGCGGAGCCCCGAGAGCCGCAAAGGTCTGATCCCTTCTCCTCTCCCCACCTTCCCGGGCAGTGAAAAGCAAACTGGGCCCAACCTCTGTGCTCTCATGCAACATACCCTCCTCCTCGCTGTACCCCATTTCTTCCCACTTCGTCCCCGATGTAGCCCGGTCCCCTCATCCAGTTCCGAGTCAGGGTAGATAAACAACCTGCTCCCAACACACACACCCTCCACGCTCGGGCCGGTGCCCCTTTAACCTCACTATACCCGGGTCCCTCCCCCTGGACCTCCCAGCAGCTCAAAGCCCTCGCCGCGTGCCCCAGCGCAGACTGGCGCCCCATCCCTGTACCCACAGAAGCTAGGTCCTTCCCCACACGTCACACTCAGGTCGATTCCTCCCGCGACCCAACCCTCCCCACACCCCCTCCCCAAGCACTACCCTCCTGCACCCCATTACCTCCGGCCCCGCCCCCCTGAGGGTGTCGCACTCACTGCTCCCGCCGCCGCATACTTAACCGCCGCGGCTGCTATAGCTACGGGGAGCCAAGGCAACCAGCTCTCGCGACACTTTCCTCAACTATGGCGAGAACAGGCGAAGAGAGACTCTCGCAAGAAAGTAAATGAGTCAGGCTGCAGGCGGCTAAGTATATCTCGCGATAGTAGTGTTTAAAATGGCGGCCGCAAGGCGTTTTGGGGATGCTCTGGAAAGGTTTGGAGGTGGGGCGCGGGCTAAGATGAAGCTTGAGCAGGCTAAGAGTTACAAAACTATTGCAGGCTGGATAGTCCATCGGGGCAGGGGAAAGTTATTATGGCTGACCCTACACTGCAATAACTTTAGGGCTATGGCCTTTCCCAACTGCTTCAAACTCAGAGTAGTGTCGCCTTTCGCTGGAAGTCGTCTCTCCAGCATTTTCCTTATTCAGGCAAAGTAGCTGGAGATGGAGAAGGGAAGCCAGAAATTGACCTTCCCATCTTCTCATTCCTTCGTTCAAGTTTTCATCCGTTCTTCCACCCTATCCCTGGTTTGTAAATGGTATTTGGCATCACAGAAATGTTTATCCGCGGGTGCCGCGCCCCATCAGTTCTCTAGACCAAAAAAGGAAATCAGTTACAAAAAAAAAAAAAAATTTGAACGTAAACACAGGTGTTTGGTCTTGGATGCGGAAGGGAACCGCTTTGGTGTGTGATTTGAACTTTGCACTTGTTGCTTGCTGCCTGTGGATGCATCCTTACTAGGTGCCTTTTTCAACACTTAGTTGTAGGGCTTTCTCTTTCTGCTCTCACACAACTGTAAATGCACACTAATCAAACAGCATCTACAACAGAAAGTGGTTTTAAAGAATGTTGATCAACAAGGAAGAGTGAAACTAAAACAAGGGACTAGAAATAATAAATGGAGAATACATTTTCAACTCTTGAGGCTCCTAAATCGCTCTCATAAGGTGCTTAAGTCTAGACTAACGATGTTCAGTTGAAATACATTGCAAGCCACACTATGCAATTTAAAATTTTTAGTAGCCACATTTTTAAACAGATGAAATTAATTTTAGGGCCGGGTACTGTGACTCACGACTGTAATCCCAGCACTTTAGGAGGCCAAGGCAGGAGGATCGCTTTAGCCCAGGAGTTCAAGATTACAGTGAGCTATAATTGTGCCACTGCACTGCACCCTGGGAGACAAAGCAAACCCTGTCTCAAAAAAATCAATTTTAGTAATGTATTTTATTTAACCTGACATATTCAAAATACCATTTCAACATAAGAACAATGTTATTAATGAGATATTTTACATTTTTTTAGTACTAAGTTTTCAAAATTTGGTGTTTATACTTAGAGCTCATATCTGTTCGCAGTAGGCACATTTTAAGAGCTCATGAGCCACATGTGGCTAATGACTACAGTTTTGAACAGCACAGACCTAGACTCTAGGGTAATGAATGAGCAATCTAGGTGGGGTTGGGGTGGTATCATGGATGTGTGTATCATGTAAAAGAAATCCTTGAAGTTGCTAACTCAAATGGCTATAGAGGCTAGGCAAGTAACAATGAAAGATGGCCTGGTGCAAAACAATAGGTAGTAGTGGAGACTAGGACACCTTGAGACTACAAGCTCCTGTCTAAAAGGGCTACCTCTCCTGAGTTTTAAAACCAATGTGTGGCCTCTGTGATCCATGGTATTCAAATGTATGAAACATTTTTGAAGAAAGAATGTTTTAACAGAAGAATAGTACCTAGACAAAGGGATATCAAAGCTTGAGAATTTAATTAGCTTTCTGGCTAGATTCTGTACAAGGGTGCACTTGAATGTATTAAGCCACCATTGCAACTCATGATCATAATCTGACTTCTAAGTAGACTTTTTCTACTGAGGAGATAATTTTGCAACCAACCTGGGATCCCTATAAATAAATAAGCTTGCATCATGGTATTTTGTTATATTTAAAATTTCAGACATTCTGAGCCTGAAGAAATTAAGTTTCTGTGTTTTCAGAGCTATTGACTAGCAGACTGTGGACTTTTTTCTCCAACTTTAAGAAAAGGCATTTAATAATCATTTTATGGTTAACTGTGAAAGTTCTTTGTCACATGAAAGTTACTTTTTGTACCCGTTTTGCCTGACAGTACCAGGTATACAGTAAGCATGCAATAAACATTTGTTAAAGGAATATAGTCTTTTTTTTTTTGAGACAGAGTTTCTCTCTTTTGCCCTGGCTAGAGTGCAGTAGCATCATCATAGCTCACTGCAACCTCAAACTCCTGCACTTAAGCCATCCTCCTGCCTCAGCCTCCCTGGTAGCTGGGACTATGGGACTACAGGCATGCACCACCATGGGCAGTAGAGAGTGGGTCTCGTTCTCACTCAGGCTGGTCTTGAACTCCTAACCTCAAGTGATCCTCCCGCTTCAGCCTCCCAAAGTGCTAGGATTATAGGAGTGAACCACCACATCCAGCTGAGGAATATAGTCCTTAAACTTTTGAGGGGCTCACAGACTTACCAACCTGAGAATCTGATGAAGGATAAGACCCCTATCCATGTCTAGTCCCTAAGCTCATGAGATTAAAAAGAAGGAAAAAAAAAAAAAAAGAACCCTTATCCAGATCCTATGTGTGCCCTACCCATATCCTCTCAGCCCACCCCAGAGCTCAACTTTGGTAGACAGATTCTGTACAGGCCCAAAGCTTCCTACCTCAAATACCTGAGTATCTCTTTGTCTAAAAGGGCCAGCAGAGTTAACTTTAACAGGAGCAATCCACAACCAATGAGAGATGGGATTTAGTAGCTAAATACTCCAGTTCCTCATTTGCTTAGTGGAGCAATTCTGAGGTATGTTCTATAGTGATTTTCAAAATTTTGTAGCATATGAGAATCATCTAGAAAGAGTAATAATATACAAATTCCTGGGCCCATGAATTTGCATTTCTATTTTTGGTTTTTGTTTGGGCGTTTTTGGTTTAATTTTTTTTTTTTTTTTTTTTTTTGAAACAGGGGCATGAATGCAGTGGTGGTGTCATGGCTCACTGCAACCTCAAACTCCTGGGCTCAAGCAATCCTCCTGCCTCATTCAGCCTCCCAAGCCAGCATGTCCAGCAGTCTCACTATGTTGCTCAGCCTGGTCTCAAACTCCTGACCTCAAGCGATCTTCTCACCTTGGCTTCCCAAAGTGCTAGGATTACAAGAGTGAGCCACCATACCCGGCCTTACACTTCTAACTAAGCTCCTAGGAGATACTGATTCTGCCAATCCATAGACCACATTTTGATTAGTAGTATTCCCTGAGAGTCCCCAGTGAGATTCTGCCCCAATTGCCCAAGGAACCTTTTATTGGCTTTCCTCTCACTCCCTTATACTGCTTAGATTTCTGGGATCACCTCCCAGATAAACTACTTGCATCCAAATCTTTGTTTCAGGGTCTGTTTGGAGGGGGGGGGAGTCCAAACTATAACAACCTTCTTTTTAGAAAAATGCACATAGCAATAGAGTTTTGTATACAAGTTTAGAGGAGATATGAATGCCTCAAAATTCATTCTTTAGGTTATAAACAAAGATGAGCAGGATAAATGTCATGTAACCCAACGTCCACTAAAATTTGGTCAGTCTATTGCAGATCTGGCAACTTAATCTAACCATCAACAACAGCTCATGGCGTTGGCTGAATTCAGTCAGCTCTCCTTACAATTTGTTTTCCCAGACCCTATTAACATCTCTTTGTTCTTCCTGGTCTGCATCACTCTTACTTTATGGAATGTGGGAGTAAGCCTGTGACTCTAGAGAGACTTCATGCTTGAAATCAATAAAAAGAATGTTGCTCATTCCTGGTGGGCTCTCATCATTTCTTCCCAATCACAGTGCTTTCTGGGCATCACTGCAATGCCCCATAATCCTTAAATCTTTTCTTGCTGTAGCTACACAGAGCCAGGTGTACTACAACTGTAGCTGACTTATCCCATTCCCTTCTGGATTCCACATGGCTCCCTATTCTATTTCATCCTTTTGGGAATCTGTTACCTTTGATACATATATCCCAAAACCCACTCTGGTGTCATCTGGAAACTTTATGGCATGCTCTAGTTCTGTGAAAATTAGGGTAACCCTGATTATCTCAGCTTCTAATCAACTACGTAAAGAGCTAACACCAGGGTCACCAACACCTGTTTCCTAACTGCAATGCACAGTAGCTTTCTAGCTTTGTCCACGTATGGGCCAGCACATGTGTTTGTGGATGATTATTTGTCTCATGTACTGTTGAATAAACATGTCTTTGTATATACCTATGAGTGTGGTTTCGTGGGTGTGGGTATGTAAGCAACCAGATCTCAGGTCTGGTCTTAACGTCTGAATAATGAGTGTTTAGTATTTGGCTTTCATTAGTCTTTGTGCATTGTTATCCTGAGCTTTCATCTGCCCTCAAATATCAGAGGAAGAATGAGTTCATTTGCTTGAAGTTTATTGACTGTTACCAGTGGCAGAGCAAATTCCATAAAAGAGCAGGTTCCATATGGAGCAAGTGGAAGGGGAGCTCTGAGTTGGTGAGGAAGGATGCTTGGAGTGGGGACTTGGAGTGAAAGATGGAAAGACAGGTATCTCTCTCCTTTTTCCCTCCATTCCCACAAGGATACTGGATTAACAGTGGGGGTATCCTGTTCAGCATTCCCTCTCCAAATTGGAACCAGACAGGGGAAACTTGATGCAAATTAGAGGAGGAAACACCTCACAGCTCCTCTGTTTCTCCATCCAAGGGGATGCCAATATCCACATGGTAGTCTGCATGCTCCCCGGAGCTCAGCCAGGGAATAGGGGTTCGATTGAAAGAAGGCCTGTTGGAGAGGTTCTGGTTGTAGAGGACCAGGGGTTCACTCAGCAGGGGCCCCAGGTCAAACTTGGGCATCTGGAAGGTCATGCGTTTGGAGGCCTTCTCGTATCCACCATAGGGCATTGCTGTCCTGAGGAGGGGACACATTATGTAATTAAGAATCAGAATAAAAGAAACAGAGCCTTAGCAATGAGATGTTACCCTGTTTTGAGAATGGGGAAGTCCATGAACTCTAGTTTGAGATTGCTTCTGCACTCAGTCTTCTTCTCCCCTTAGCACCCCATTTTTCCTTCCTGGTTTGCTTATTTCCCCAAAGCTAATAATGAGAAAAGAAGTCTCTCTCAGAAGCTAAGCAGGGTCAGGCCTGGTTAGTACTTGGATGGGTGAGAAGGCACCTAATGGGTACTTGATAGAGAGTCTTGTGGATAGTTGTGACCCAGACCAGCATTTCAGAGAAAGTGACCCAAAACAGTATAGATCCAAGGGTCTGAGGTCACCTTAAATTACAATGTAGAGACTACCCCCTCCATCTAATCCCTACCCCCAACCCCAGATAGTAGATGGCCTAGCCGAGAGGAATAAATATTGCCTGGAAAATCCAGGTTCCTTAGGGCCAATTGCAAAAGCACTTCTCTAGCTTGCTTTCACATAGATCTCCTATCAATGATCTAGAGAAACCCAATTCCAAAAGAACAGATATTTAAAGCCTTCTAAAGCAGGGTATAGGAAATAGAATCATACTACAGGGAGAATAATGGCATCATAACCTTGAATGGAAGGGAGCCTCAAGACGCTTTCAAACACATAATATATTATTTCCATTTTACATTCAAAGCAACCAAGGCTCAGAAGCAGGGCAACTTTCCAATGCCCACATAGCTAGTAAGTGGCCTATGAGCTAGAATTCGAATCTTGCCTCCCTGCAATTTTTTCCTTCATCACACTGCTATGATGAAGCTGAGATAGAGTAAACAGAGCAAAGGGCTTTGATTAGGGCCCCCATATTCCTACCATCCCTCCTTAGGCTCCTTCTGAAACATCTGAATTAAAGTCTCCATCCTAACTAAGGGCATGGTGCTACACTGGAATGTATGTCTTCCTTCCCCACCACCCCTACCTGTTGAAGGACTTATATTGGGGGAGTTCAGCTTTGGCTCCATAGGCCAGCAGGTCAATACCAAGTTCCACTTTTTGCTGGGGGTCAACCCCCATGGCTCGCTCCCATGGAGAAATATAGGTCTTGAACACAGTGATATGTTTTCCTTCTCCACCTGCCTGGTCTCCTGGTAGCCATAGGAGAGAAAAGTAAGTCACATAATAGCACTTAATTGCCAATGAAAGTTAATCCCATACCCCTGTACTAGGGAAGTTGCTGGGGCCAGGGACCAAAGGTATATTATCCTGGTAACTGTTTGCTTGTGATGTAACAACAGTCTGGGGTCAGATCAGTGACTGAATCTGAAAAGCCAGAAAGATGACTGAAAGACAAGGCTTCTAGGTAAAATATATACATCTCTGTACCCTCCTGGACTCAGAGAGTCCACCAAGATCTGTCAGCTGGACTCCCCTGCTCCCCACACCAAGCCTAGGCCTCATTCCTGGGGACATCTCTGCTCTAACCAGTTATGTTACTTTTTGGTACGAGTACTTGCCTGATCCTGTTTCACCATCCCCTCCTGTGCCAGCAGCTCCTCCTCTGCCAGCCTGGCCCCCAGGACCACCTGTATGCCCAGCTCCAGACCCAGAGCCCTGATGGTGCTGCTGGTTAGAGCCATACTGTCCGGCAGAGCCACTGTGCCCTGCCTGGCCTCCGCCGCCACCGCTGCCCTTGCTGTAAGAGAATCCCTGACCAGATGTGCCCAGCTGTCCCCCCACTGTGGGAAGGAACTTCTGGAAGTGATCCTGAAAAGAAAGGACAAAGGAAGGGCAAGGTTAGCAATGGGTATGGAAAATATACAAAGCAGAGGTATGTACAGCAAAGGAGGAGGTGATCAGAGACAGTAGCCAACCAGGAGACACTGATTCCCCCCTCCAACAGATGGACAATAGATAGGCTAATTTAGAGGAATTAAACTCTGCTTAAGAGGTAGGACCCCCTTGGCTCATTTTCTCCAATTATACCTTAGGGTGAGGGCTGCTCATTCTCCATACTCCCCTTTCCCACCCTTACCCAGGCAAAGGCCACCAAGACTTCTGCTCAACTAAAATTTGAAAGGATGGAGTTGCCATGGAGAACCCAATCTTAATTTGAAGAACTAGAGAGATTTCTGCCCCCTCTCTGCCCAGTTTGTCCAACAGTCAGAACCATATTCTCTTTCTCTCCCTCTCCTTCTGTCCTCTTGGTGCCTGTTGGACCAGGACTTCCTGACAGTGAAACTGTAGCAGGTGAGGGGAAGGGTGGCCAAAAGGGCAACACTAGATTCAGCCCCAAAGCCTAAAAATAACCTGGCCAACTCCTTCAGGAGGCTCTCCTGGCCATCCCACCACATACATCCCCATGCCCCACCCAGTGTAACCAGACCCAGGCAGGGAGGAGGGCTTTTGGCCTCCTAAAGTTAGATATGAGCAGCTCAGCACTTTTACTCTGCTCCTACATAACGGCCAATGACAGACACTTCTGCCCCTGGCCCCACGTAGGCATCTATTTCCACTCTCCCCCAGCCACCCAGAGAAGGTGGAGGAGGAAGAAAGGAAATGGAGAAGGTCCCCTCCTTCTCAGCTATAGCATCTTGTGCCTGGGCTCTCTCCAATCCCAACTTCTCTTTCTTTGGAGAAAGAGCCTGACTAGAAGATGTAGGATCTTGAAGAAGGACAGTTTCAGTCTCTAGATCCTGGGTCCTCAGGAAAGAGATTGACCCTTTATATGAAAGAATGGCTCCAGCAGGAGATGGCTATAAAAACCCACTTAACACTTTCTAGGTTTGCCAGATTTAGCAAATAAAATTACAGCATATCACTTAAATTTGAATTTCAGATGCACAACAAATATTTTTTTGGTATAAATATGCCCCAAGTATTGCATAGGTCATACTTTACTAAAAAAATTATTCATTATGCATCTCAACTTTAAAATATAGGACTGGGGCATCCTGTGTTTTATCTAGCAACACTATCTTTAACACTTATCCCATACAGGGAAGGAATTTTCTCCCTGAGGATGTGGGCTCCCCAACCCCCACTGGCTCTAAGATGGAGACTGAGTTTCAGAGGTGGGCTGCCACTCACCCTGGAGCTGTTGGGGGCTCAATATATCTGGGGATTTAACAACTTTATAAATTTTCAGGGAGGAGAGGTTGATGTTACCTTGGAGTTTCAGGGCCTACTAAGAAGCTGTTAGATAAGGCACTAAGCTTTGAGACAGTGGTAAAGTTCCAAACTCACCATTGAGCTGTCAGAAAAAACATCAGGATGGTTCTCATAGATAAATTTCTCCACCCGCATCTGCCGCAGTTTGAACATCTTGGAGCCCCGGTTGGTAAGCAGCGACAGCTCCTCCAACATCACATCCCTTGGGACGCTGATCTTCTTGCCCAGGTTCAGGCCTGAGCTGTCCCGTCCACCTTGCAGGGAAGTGGGGAGGAAGAGGCAAGGGAAATAGGAAAGCAGGGTTTTCTGGGCTCTGAATGGAGACCCCACCCACAACTAAGTGTATGTCTCCTGGAAGAGATTATTTAGAGGAGCAGATGCTATCTGTGATATCTGACCAAACTTTATCTAGTTTGTGAGGGACTCTGATTTCTTAGGACTTGGGGACAATGCATGGGATCTGGGGTGCAGAGTGGAGACAGCGGGGATACTAGACTGGAGAAGTGAATGGGGTAAAAGAGGCAAGGGCACAGGAAGCAGAGCAAAAGGGTAAAGGAACATCACAGATAGAGGTCACCGGAGAAACTGTAGCATGGGAGGAAGGCCCACAGCGAGTCCTGTGTGGAGTTGGCCATCCCTAAATACAGACTCCTGTCTTTGTTCGTGTATGTGTGGGGTTTTTTTTTTTTTTTTTTTTTTTGAGACAGAGTCTCACTCTGTGCCCAGGCTAGAGTGCTGTGGCCTCAGCCTAGCTCACACCAACCTCAACTCCTGGGCTCAAGCAATCCAACTGCCTCAGCCTCCCAAGTAGCTGGGACCACAGGTGTGTACCACCACACCGGACTAATTTTTCTATTTTTTGTAGACACAGGGTCTCGCTCTTGCTCAGGCTGGTCTTGAACTCCTGACCTCAAGCCATCCTCCCGCCTCAGCCTCCCAGAGTGCTAGGATTACAGGCATGAGCCACAGTGCCCAGCCCAGACACCTGTCTTAACTCTTCCCTTTTCTTCCCCTCAGTGAACTCTGGCTCCCAAGAATCTCGGTATAGGGAGAGCTCTTCCCATGCATGCACTCCTGCATGCCCCCAGGAAACAAGCCTGTGTAGATTTCCATTTTAAGTGTTTACACAGGCTTCCTAACCCTGGGGGAAAGAAGTAAGGAAAGTATTGAGACCTTGGTCTGTGCCATGTTTTCTTCTTCAAATACACCTCACTGACCCATGGGTCCTCTGGCCCTGGATCTGCGCTGGGCAATCTGGCAGGGTATTGTTTCAGATTACAAGGTGAAAATGGTGGAAGGATGAGTAGTCAGTGTTGAATCCTTTCTCTCTGCCCTTCTTAGCCTTCCCACCCACCTCCCTCCAGCTACTGGAATTCCTCCTGTTTGTTCACCCTAAGACATATATAACCTTATGATATTTCTGGAACTTTTGGGTCAGGGGTGCTCTTAGGAAGTCCCATACTAGGTAAATCAAACATGCCCTACCTCCAGTGAGTTCCATGATCAACTTGCTGGATTTTCTCTTCTTGTTGGGGGCCGGGGTTCCTGAGAGCGGCATTGTGGAGGTGGATTCACCCTGGACAAGGAGAAGTTGGAGCATGGATAGGGACTGTTTTATGTTGTTTTTTTTTTTTTAAGAGACAATGTCTCACTCTGTCACCCAGGCTGGCTAGAGTGCAGTGGTGCGATCTTAGCTCACTATGGCCTTGACTTCCTGTGCTCAAGGGAGCCTCCTGCCTCAGCCTCCTGAGCAGCTGGGACTACAGGCATGCACCACTACACCTGGCTAATTTTTAAAATTCTTTGCAGAGATGGGGGTCTCGCTATGTTGCCCAGGCTGGTCTCAAACTCCTGGGCTCAAATGATCCTCCTGCCTCAGTCTCCCAAAGGGCTGGGAATACAGGCATGAGCCATCACCCAGCCAAGGGCAGACTTCTTAACCTGCGGTTAAAGGCTACAGGGGATAAAATTTCATCAGATTTTCAAAGAAATATGTATTCCCCCAAAAGGTGAAAACTCACTACTTTAGGGCTTCTATTTTCTTGGGAGGCAGAGTAGGAGGTATAGATGTATCCCAGCCCCCATCTTGGGCACATCTTGGGTACCCCAGCCCCCATCCTCCTGTGAGCTGTTTTATATAAAGTGGATGCAGAGCTTAAGAACATAGTGGGGGTGGGGGGCATTTAAAAAACGACAATACTACAGGCAAGGCAATGCACCCCAGTTTCAATGAGTTGGCGTGATTTGAAGTTTTTATTTACATTGAGATATCAGACTGGGGCTATGATTCCAGGCTCTGGTCTCTCCTCAGTCTTTCCCTAAGCCCCAGGGGGGCAGAGAAATGTTCTGCCAGGCTTGAGGAGATTCAGCCAAAAACATTCTCCATAGGAAGGAGAGTTGTTGCTCTTCCATTGGGCCAGCTGGAACATGGCCTGGGAGGTCATGGCCATGCTCTCTGCTCCTTCAGTCTCTCCCACTCCATACCTCAGAGTAGAGTGGGGTGGGGGGGGTGGGGGTGGCATTTGAATCCTGATACATGTCAGTTCAGCAATATCATTGCAGCAGTGGGGAGTTGAGGAAGGACAGAAACATAGTAATAGGATCTGGCAGTGGAGGGGAACAAGCTAGGAGAAGATACAGACTCCAGCCCCTCCTTAACAGAAGTTGGCACTTAGCAAAATGCTGTCCTCTGCTGAATCTTGTTTCAAAAACACATCCACAACGCAACTAACATAGTGGGGTCTACCTGCCCTTTTTTCTAGTGCCTCCCCCAACATCTCCATTCCCCCTAACCTCCTGGGCCCCTCTCCTTCCAACTCTCTGTGGCTCCCCTGAACCAGACAGCTGGGAGCTGAGCATAGATGGGGAGGGGGGCTACTTCCCCAGGATCAAGAACCACAGTTGTAGACACAGACACAGAAGTCGACAGAGTGGGCTCCAGCCCCTCTAACCATAGAGCTGGAGACTTACCGGCTGCTCAGGCGGTGGTCAGCTCTCCCTGGGGTCCAGCAGCTTTGGAGGACTGAGCTGCTGTGACCGAGAACACGAGCTGGGCAGGCGTGGGGGCAGCACTGGCAGTGGGGGAGGGAGGGTGGTTATTAATAGAGATGATGAGTGCAAGCAGCTCAAATGGCACAGGGGGCACTGAGACCCTGGAACCAAGATCATGTCTTCCTTGCCCAGAGGCTCTGGAAGGGTAGAAAAGACCTCTGGGGTTTTCCCGCTGAGCTGTCTGAGCCAGGGACCAGTCTGCCCAGGGACTCCCCTTCCCTTCGCACCTAGAATCTGAGATCCAAAGAAACATTGAGGGAGAAATTGAAGACTGAGAGGAAGAGGGGAAACAGGCAGCAAGTGGTGGATAGGAATTCAGAGTGGGAAAGAGAGAACCCGGAGGACATGCCCTGAGGGCCACTCAAAGCCAATCCAGGCCAGAACTGGAAAGACCTGGGGTGTATTTGGGTAGGAGGACTTAAAGCACTATATTTTGGGGTAGGAAGTCTTCACAATGGAACTGCTCTTTTAAAGTTCCTACATAGGTTGGTCTTTTCTCTGTGAGGGCCAGCTCTTGGCAGGATAAGGTACCAAATTAACCAGACCCAGTGTTTCCCAGGCCTGGAATGTGGGAATGATGTGGGAAAGATTTGAGCGATTATTCTGTCTGCCTCACTCCCTTTTCTTTCCTCTTAAACTCCGGCAGTTCTAAGCACAGGTGAATACTTGGATCTGCCTTTTAACCCCGATTTACCATTGGGGTGTTCAGTTCGGTCTGCTGTGCAAGTCAGACATCCATGTCTCCCCGAGAAGTACATGTAGGCCTCTGACCTGCCAGGGCCTTGTTCTCTGAGGTTCCTATTTCAGATTTCCTTCAAATGGAGAGCACACCCTGTAGGATCTGGACTGTCCCATACGGTTCCAAAGGAGCCCCTGGGCAAGAGCACAAACGTGAGAGCCCCCATGGGGAAAGCCTGTTATTTGCCCAGCCCCTTCCTCAGTAGCTGTAGGAACACCGTGGGTCCTCCTCTACCTTCTGCTTAGGTTCTGGGACTAGCTGCTGCTGCATCTCTGCTACAGCCACCAGCACCCTGTTGCAGCTGCCTTAGGAAGTAGCTTTTAAAAAATATATATATTTATTTATTTAAACATTTTTTTAAGAGACAGGGTCTTTCTATGTCGTGCAGGCTGGACTCGAACTCTTGGGCCCAAGTGATCTTCCAGCCTCAGCCTCTGCGTAGCTAGGACTACAGGCTTGTGCCAAGAAGTGGCTTTTGTAGCTTTCTCTTGTTCCACTGTGAGCTCTCTACTCTTGCTGACCATACCCTTCCCCCATCCTGTACATTTTCAGGTTCAGACTAGCGGCTAAAATGTACCCCCTCCCAGCTGGCCTCTGCCCAGACGAGATGTGCCTCCAGATCCCTCATCTTCGGTCCTCCTTCTCCATTCCTTTGCAACCCAAGGAAGCAATTAGAAGAAAAACCATTAATAGCAAAGGGTGATTTCATTATCATTACCACCCTCTCCCTCAAAAACAAAAACAAAAGGAAAGTTTGATCTCCTTTGATTGGGTACCTGAGTAGGTGAAAACAGGCCAGTTAGCCTGTATCTGGGCCCTTTCTTTGGAATTCTGAGACAGTGAGTGTATTTGGGAGTGTCTACATCCTGGGTCTGGTCTTTGGCACAAATGTGCCCTCTGCTGGTAGAATGGGAGCACTGGCACTTTCTTTCTCAGAAGTCTTTAATTCTAGCCTGCCTCCAAGGCCTTCCCTTCTTTGCCAATTTCAGTCCACACTGGTCTACTTTTCTCTTCTCCTTCCCTCTCCCATCCCACCTTCACCTCCAGCCATTGCTTTCCCTTCATTCAGTTCCCGGAGACTATTAATATAGTTGCTTCCTCCAGGGAGCTAAGAAATTTTGATGGCAAAGGGCTCAGAGGGACTTTCCAATTTCTCTCAGTTCCGTAAACTGGGGCCTTGCCTGGAAAGTATGGAACGAGGAAGGAAAGGGGAGAGCCTGGATAGAGACTGCAGGGAGAGGGAACCACGAGGAGTGGTGGAGGTGTCTAAATCGGAGCAGGACAGAATTGGCAGGGAAGAGCAAAAGATCTGGAGATGAAGGACAAAAGAGTGAAAATGGGAGGACAGGAACAGACACAGCAATCAGAAATCAGATCAGGGGAATGGGTTAGAGAAGATCAAGGAGAGATCAGGATTTGACTATAAAACTAGAAGAGACGACAGCAACAGAAGGCATGGGGCATAAGTTTATTCTTGTGCACAAACCAAAGTCCTGTGACTCATGACGCACACTCAATATGCAAAGGGGATTATTACTTTCCAGATGAAACAGCAAACGTGGCTGGCAGTGGTCTTGGTGGAGGGGGAGTCCATATCCCTGTGGGATCAGAGATCAGGACCTGAAGCTGAAAAGGAACAAGAACTAGGGTTTTGAGGATGGGGTAGGACTGAAAAAAGATTTTGGCTCTTGGTGCTTCCCTGCTCCTTCCCAGGTAGTCATGACAAGCTGCAGAAGACAAACTGAAGGACAGACTCAAAGGAGGTCACACAGATACCAACTGTTCTTTCAGCACTCAGCACACATCCTCCCACCTCCCTCCCACCATCATCCCCCTTTACTTGAACAAATTCAGTTTTCTCCCTCAGATTTTTTCCTGATCCCCCCAACTTTTTCCTGGCTGGTTTCTTGTTACCCAACGTAACTTTCTGCCAACACTGCACGCTCCCTCACCATGCTCCTCCCTGTGGCGCGATCCTTTCACTCATTTCTGCTCTGTTCCTGGTTCCTGCCTCACTCTCCACACCATGGCTCTCTTTCCCTCCTTTCTGTCTTAGGCTCATGAGGCAATGAAGCCAATGATTCATTTATTCTCAGAGGAAATTTTCTTTATTTTTTTCATTTCCTGGATACTGGGTTGCTCAGCATGGGGCTCTCAAGTCGCTAATTTTCTGAAATCCTGATTAGAAGAATTCTTAGTTCTGTTCTTTGTCTAACTGGTATAACTCAGCCCATGCAAACTGTCCTGGCCCTTCAGTCTTCTTATACTCCATTAGTTTCACAGGATGCTGTACATCTGCTACAGACACTGGTCTCTAGAAGTTATCCTCTAGTGAATCTGTTTGTCCCCACTAGGCTCTATGTGGGAATATCTGACCCTTCTATCTGTACAAGGATAAGACCCAGATTGGATCTTTATTTAGACCTCTGCTCTTAATCTTGCCTCAGACAGAAGAGAACATCTGTGCACACACACACTTGCACATACTCGCACACACACGTACAGGCCTAGGTATATGTCAGCCAAGCATGGAAAAGCAGTGAGGAGCAGGGAGGGGCTTAGTGCAAACAGGTCAGTCCCTTTGCTGTCTGCCAGGTGGTGAGCTTCCTGCCTGAAGTCCCAGTAGTAACTTCTGTGTGCTTCTCACTGAACATTAAAGTAAGGCCCACAGAGAAAAGCACAAATGTAAAGAAACAGAGACCTGTGCAGGAATATGAGCAGAGAAGCCTGGAGATAAAGACAGAGGTACAGGCAAGCAAATACAGAGACAAAGAGAAGCAAAGATATCATAGCAAAGACAGTAGGTTGGAAAGCAGCAGGGAGGTGGGGAGTGAGGAGGAAGCTGGGGGATGGGACACCAACTCCTAAACTATCTCTGGCAGGAGGAAATTTAGCCTCCAGATGCCTGAGAAGAGGGGGTGGGATGGGGTAGGAGAAGCAACTTTAGGAACTGGATGTTCCACTTGTCCTTGGTCCTGGGACCTGTGCCCTGCTCACTGGTGCCCTGCCCCAGGCCTCCACACATGAGCCTGCAATCCTGTTCTGGTGGCTGAGAATCGAGGCCTGGCTACCTGAAAACCACAGGAGCTGGGAGAAGCCCCAAGGCCCCTGGGAGACTCTGGAGGAGGGGCTGGGCTAGGAACAGGGGCTGAGGCCAGCTCTGCCCTCCAGATGGGCTCATCCAGGGTAGTGGCTGCTCTGGGGGCAAGCACAGTGGGAGCCAGGGGCTCCGCAGTAGGCTGGGGCCCGGGAGTGGAAAATCTGCGAATCTCCTGGACTCGGGCAGTTTTGGGACCCCCTGAGGAGGTGGGGCCAGGAGTTGGGGGAACCTCATCAAAACAGAACATGGCAGTTTTAAGTTGGTAGGGTTGATGCCGCATGAAATCCAGAGCCTTGATGCCCTGCTTGGGGGCTGCACGAGGCCCCTGGGATTGGGCTTTACTTGGGAGAGTTCGGGCAGCCTGGGGGAAAAAGGGGGAGAGCAGTGGGTTGTAAGCAATAGGAGGTGGGGCACGGATGTTGGGTGAATATTTCCAGGAAGAGGGCAGTGAGGGAGTGGGAGAAGGACTTCTGGGCAGAGGGCCAAGGCCGGGACCAGGTGTAGCTTCCACCACATACCTATCTGCACGGCTCTGCCGCTTGGCAAACAGCTCCCCACCCCTTCCCTGAAGCCTTGGCGGCTCAGGGATTCCAGCCGAAGGGGCTGCCCCATTCACTAGCCCATCTAGGAGTCCCCGAGATGGAGGCTTAGGAGCCACTGGGGGTGGAGTCTTAGGAGCCATAGGGGGTGGGGTCTTGGGAGCCATTGGAGGCGGGGTTTTAGGTGTCACGTGGGGCAGGGTCTTGTAACTCCTGGGCCCTGGTGGCTGCATGAAGTTGCAGGCTTCAGCCCCAAGGCTCAGAGCGTCCTCCTCAGGACCAGATTCAGCACCCCCGGCCCGGGGTTTTTCATCCAGGTTTTGCACCAGCGATAGCAGCTCGGGGTTGGGCGAATTCTTCTCCTCCTTTCCCGGCCGGAACATCTGCTTCCGGGTCCCCCGGCGCCGAGCCTCCTGAAGGATGCCGGTGCGGGCAGCTGGCACCGAGATGCGCTGTTCCCGGGCGCTGCGGGGCTCAGGGGCCGCCGGGCCTGGGGCGGGCACCTCTGGGCGCGCAGAGGGTCGCAAAGGTGCAGATAGGAAGATAGACGCGGTGGAGGTCATGGCAGCTGCGCTAGGAGGAGCGGGGGGCTCTGGGGCTCCGCCTGGGGTAACAGGCCGACTGGGGGCTGGGATGTACAGAGAGCTGGTGGCCGTCACAGGGCCCGAGGCGCGTGAGGTGCTGGCGGAACCCGAGGCTGGCATGTGGCTGGGAACCCCTGAGGGGAAGCTGGACTGAGGGGTGGGCCCCTGTGGAGAGGACAAGAAGGGGGGTGGGGCGGGGCTGAGGCCTCCCAGGCTTTCATTCGCCCTCTTGGGGGCTACGGGCCGGAAAATAACGGAGGTGGTGCTTGGCCGCTGACCTTGTAAGCCCGGGGTAAAGGGCCTGGCCGACCGGTTAAAGACGCTTGGAGCTGGGGTGGAGGAGGCCCCACCACCCGGTAGGAAGGGGCTGGGGCTAGCTACAGGGGCCGGCAAAGGGCTACGTGGGAGCACAGCCGCGTCTGGTGGAGCACTCTGGGCCCGAGGTGGTGACTGCAGGCCCTGCCCATTGCTCGTGGCTGCGGAGCCAACTTTATCCAGCTCCTGGGTGCTGGAGGCTGCGCGCTGGCGCTGCTGTTCAAAGAGCTGGACCCCTCTCCCAGAGGCCTCGCTCAGCTGCCCTCCCACCTCTGCTTTGCCTGAGCCCACCCTGGCCAGCTCCATGTCCAGATAGGGGCTGTCCCAGTCGGACTGATTGGTGAGGCTGCGGGCGTCGGAGAAGGTTTCTTCCTCGAGCTCTGACTCACTAGTGGGGGGAATACCGTCCTCCTCCTCGGCGCCTGTCCCAGCAGCAGCTCCAAAGCTCACTAGGGTGTACTTCTTGGCTCTCTGCCGGCGTTTCTTAAACATAAGCACTCCCTTGGAGTGGGGGTTAGGGGCTGCAGTTAGCAGGGATGCAATCGTCCGGCATTTGGTCTTGGCTTCCTTCACACTCTTCTCTTGGAGGCTTTCTGCACGTTGCAGTTCTGAAGAGGCCAAGAGGGAGAAGTCAGTGGGGCTTCCCCAGCCAGTTCCTCAGCCTTGTTCCCCAAGGCTTTCACCCAGCACCCCCGCCCGCCTCCCACCTCCCACCTCCCACCTCCCACCTCCCACCTCCTACCTCCTGTCTTTCACTGGCCTGATCCACAATGTCCCCAGCCTGTGGCAAAGACCTCTGACTTTGGGGCAGAATGGAGGGTGAAAGGTGAAACCAAGGACAGTTAAAGGGAGGGCAGAGTCCAGTTGGCTGCCCTTACACTACTCTGATCACAGCTCCTCTATCCTCTCTTCCCTCTATTCTGCTCCTAGCTTCCCAGAGATGTGCTCTTACCCACCCCACACACATTCCTCACCTGCCTCCCATTCCTGACTGGCAGTGGGGGGGAGAGAGGAATGTGTCACTCTCCATGGCAGGCAGGGAGATGAGACAAGTCCCAGGGAGAGAAAAGATGAGAAGTGACATTTTTCTCCCACCACAGAGACCATGTTAAGAGACTTCTCACAAAGTTTAGGACTCATCCCCTCTCCCACCCCTTACTCCTATGATACAGACACAGAGGACCCTTAGCAATGAGGATCTTCATTCACAATTCCAGCCCCATCATGCAGTCCACTTCATAAACATTCACAGAAATAACTCCCACCACACATCATTTCAATGAGAATAGCAGCAGTCTGGTGAAAGCCAGCTGTAGGCATAATCTCATTCACATATACCCCAGCTTACGTTCACCTCAGTTCATACACACATACGTAAATACTCAATGCGCCCACACAAAACACACACTCAAATACATTCACACACCTACATGTCCCAGGTGGCCCTTCTTCTCAGACTTCCCCTTGCAGAGATCCTGTTGCTAACAGTTTGGACAGAATTTTAGAGTTTATCTTGGCCTTCCAATTGCCAGGGCACTCCTGTATGCTTCACATCCCTGCTACTCACAGCCAGGGGTAGTCTTGAATCCAAGATGCAGGAAAAGCTGGAGTGCTGGTCTCCAAGGCAACCCTCCAAATCTTTGGGCTACCTCAAGGTCATCAGCTAAATATATTGTCCTTTTCCCCAAGCTGGGGATGGTAGTGGGGTAGGCTTCTTTGGGCCTCAGAGCTGCCCCCTATTTTTCAAGCCTTCTAGGTAAAGAGCTTTGGCAGCCGCTGCCAAGCAGGCACACAAGTACTATGTGCTAAAGGGAGCCAGGGCAGGGCTTCCCATGCCATGTGGGGCCTGGATAGGTGGGGCCAGGAAATGGGAGAGGTTGCCCAACAGCTAGGACCCTGCCTTGGACATGGATATTCTCTGGTCCATGGTCCCCAGTTCCTCCTGAAAAATTCTCGACATTCCATCTATTTTCCACTCAAGATACCAAGATTAGTGCTCTTACTCCTCTAGTCCCAAGGTTTATACCACAGAATAGTACTGTGGATGAGAGAACAGGCATTAAAGTCAGGTTTTTGGTTCTTGGGAGAGTTACTTCACCTCATTGAACTTCAGTTTCCTCATCTTTAAATGAAGGTGATAATGGCTACCTCATAGGATTGCTAATAGGATTAAGTGAGATAATATAGGTAAATTTAGCACCGAACACAGCACTATGGCCCTCTGTGAGGAACCATTACTATCAAAGCTTTCTTGAGGCCAGGAAAGGTGGCTCACGCCTGTAATCCTAGCACTCTGGGAGGCTGAGGCGGGTGGATTGTTTGAGCTCAGGAGTTTGAGACCAGCCTGAGCAAGAGCAAGACCCCGTCTCTACTAAAAATAGAAAGAAATTATATGGACAGCTAAATATATATATAGAAAAATTAGCTGGGCATGGTGGCGCATGCCTGTAGTCCCAGCTCCTCGGGAGGCTGAGGCAGGAGGATTGCTTGAGCCCAGGAGTTTGAGGTTGCTGTGAGCTAGGCTGACGCCACAACACTCTAGCCCAGGCAACAGAGCAAGACTCTGTCTCAAAAAAAAAAAAAAAAAAAGCTTGACACAAGCACACATATAGGCACTTTCCTGTTCACACACATTTTCTCCCGCAGACTCGTACATACATGCCTTCATGTATTCATACAGTACTCAAACCTGTCTCACGCAGTCTGTTCCCATGAGTTTTTTATGGCTCATGTGGTCATAAAACCCTCTGACATGTGGCCATAGCATCACTGAGAAAGGAGCACTAAAACTCCCCTGAGAAAAGGAGAAAGAGGACAGCAAAAAGGAGGGAACAAGAGAATAAGACCTTTCCCAAAGACTGCCCTTCCTAAACTGTTGATGTATTTCCCTTCATTCTAGACCCCAGAACTCTCTTAGATATGGGAGTGTAGTACCTGCATAGAATGAGTCTTGGAGCTCAGGAACTGGGTCTGGGGCTTTGTCGCAGCTGGCTTGGCTGAGGGGCTCTTGGCTGATGGGCTCAAAGGTCTCCATGCCGAGAAAGGCAGTGTTGGCTGGAGCAGGACCAGCTTGAGCCACCCCCCACGCCTTTTAAAGCCCCTTTGTCTTGTCCCAAGAGCTGGCAGCTGAATGAGCTCACTGTACTATTTTTGGAACCTGGCCCCCTCCCTTCCCTCCACTGCCCCACAAGCCCCGGTGTGATGGACGTGGGCACCTGCCTCCCCTTCCCCCAACTCCACCCCAGTGGACAATGAGGTCTGCTTGGCTAAAAATATCTCTGAGCCACTAACTACAGTCTCACCCAGCATGATGGGAAGGGAGGGGGTGCTAAATTGAGACATGGGGAAAGCATGGGATCCTGAGTCTGCATCTGGAATTTCTTTGTGGGATATTGGGCACTCTCAGGGATGTCGGACTCTAAACCATTATGTACTTAGCCTGTATTCCAAACTTAGAAGCACAAAATTCTATGGATCAGGAATCAGAATGGTGGAGGGGAGGAAAGAAAGATGAGAACCAGAGGGGGAATCCTGAGATTTTGAGGGTGACAAGAAAGGTATCTGTGGGAGGAGTATGGGGGGCATAGAGCAGGGAGAAAGTTCACCCTTAGACCTTGTTCTGTAGCTCACATCAAAAATAGCAAAGAGCCTGAGATAAGTGGAACTGGCTTTTTCTGCCCAGGCCAACATTCTTGCCTGAGATAAGGATAAGGAGGTAGAGATCCCTCCTTCTACCACTTCCTAGGGATCTCTTGACCATCCCATCGCTTCCCAGTTGCCAGGAATCCTAACTGAACTTACTCAAAGGTAGCTCTGATGCTATGCCTGCAATTAACTGTGTAAAGAACCCATATAGCCTTGCCCTGCTTCCCAATACTCCCCTGCCCTGAGTCTGTACTCTGCCCTCACCCCATTCTTACACAATCCTGACAAACGGTAGCAATAACCACCACCAAACCCTTCATCTATTCATGTCCCTTTCCAACTTCCCTCCTTATCCTTATCGAACCAGCTGTACCTTTTTGCTACATTGGTTCAAACAACAAAAATAATGGGCACCATGACAGTAATTATGCTTCCCTTCCAGCCATCACTCTTTTCCTCTTGTCCTCAAGACTGTATCTGAGGGACATAGGTAGGTAGAATATATGATTATGGAGGGATAGAGTTAGGGCTCAGATTGAAGGATCCTGGCTGGGGAAAAGGGGTTCATGCACTCACTGGCTTGCTTGGCCTTCTGAGTGTAGGTAGTAGTAAGATCTTCTGCCACTGGGTGGGGAACAGGCCCCACCATAGGGATGAGATGAGGGCCAGGCCGGAGTGGGCCATGGGGTAACAGCAGGGCCTCGGCTGGAGGTGGCTGAAGGGCTGCTCCATCCTCCCAAGATGGGGAGCTTAGACGGCTGTCAACCTGGCTCGGAGGGCCAGGGATTGCAGGTGCCGGCTCTGCTGGGCTGTCAGACAGGTAGACCTCATCAGGTGGGGCACCCGGAGGGGTGGGTCTTGTGGGCCCTCGGCGGCGGGGTCGGCGGGGCTTCTCCTGGGTGGCAGGACCATCAGCATCACTGTCTGTCTCTCCATAGTAAGCCTCACTGTCGGGAGGTGAGAGAAGGCTCCCAGGCTGAAGAGGTTGGGGAACTGGAGCACCAGGGGGCTCAGGACTCAGCGGAGACAAGGGTGACAGCACCTGAAGCTCACCAGGGGATGGAGATCGCACAGACCCCTCGTCTGCTACCCTGGATGGAAAAGATGATAAAACTTGAGAGATGTGCTGGGTTACTGGCAGCTTGAGAGATCTGGAAGGAATGAGGGGAAGAGGTAAGGGAGACAGAGGGGACTAGTATCTAGTTGGAATGGATGGGCTGGGAAGAGTGAAGATATGAAGACACACTGGGAGGCAAATGTGCTTAGAAATGGGCTTAGAGGAAGATGGGATGGGGAGACAGGCAGGGGTTGAAGTAGGCCCATCACTCAAATATCTACTTGACACCCCCATCCCTTAATTCCAGATACATTCAAGCCCTTTGGGAGACATTCACAAAACATACACACTCCAGCAGAAATGCACAAGCAGAAATGGGCACTTGTTAGTTGCTGAAGCCAGGCCAGGGAGACACAGAACTGAGACAGGCAAAAGGAGTCCTAGACTAGGGAAAGAGAAGGGGGGGGAGGTCCATACCGCCGCACAGTGAGAACAAGCTGATTCCCTGAGGCATCGATGAGGCTCATGGCACTGGCATGAGAGAGGCTGCTGCAAGAGACCCCATTGATTGCCAAGAGCTGGTCCCTCTCTCGGAGTCCTGCTCTGCCAGCCTGGCTACGTCTTCGGATCTGAGATGTTGGAGGAGAGATTATAGGTGAAGGAGGGCTCCAAAGGGAATAGAATGAAAGGAAAGGACAGGAAGGACCCACGTGAGGGGATTTTACTTTGCAGACTAAGATGGGTGGGGATATACGCAGAGCTGCAGTTGAAGGGGACTGTCTAGAGGGAAGAAGGTACGCAGATGGAAGGGAGTAGTAATACATCACATGATTGGAGGAAGGGTAACCACTGAATGAAACAGGCTTGGAGAAAACTGCATGGGAAAGGGCAATATCTATACTGGCCAATATTTCTTTTCTAGGCCTTGGAATCCCAGGTGCCATTACACAGTCAAGATTTTAAAACAGTATTCTAGATTGGAGGGAGTCCAGCGGATTCTGGGAGATTGTGATTATGTGTGTATATGTGTGCCATGTGTGCACACACATGTACATATGTTAAAATAATAAAAGTAGTGACTACCATTTATTGAGTTATTACTAAGTGTTGAGCGTCATGCTACATGTATTATTGCATTTAATCCTTAGAATGGTTCTATGAAGCAGGTACAGATACCCACATCTTACAGTTCAGAAAACTAAGCCTGTAGGGTGAAGCCAAAAGGGTAATGACTTCATCTGAGAGGACAGCCCTTGCTGTAACCCTCCTAGCACCTAAAAGAGTCTTACCCAGTGAGAGAAAGGATCTGACTTAGGGAAAGAGGGGCAGTGAAGGCGTGGGCAGGGCAGGGCTGGGCTGGGCTGGGTGAGACAGCCTCAATTCATTATACATCAGTTTCGTCAGAGAGAGAAATTAGAACCTTCCCTACATTCCTGGAGTTTGGAGTAGAGGCACATACGCAGGATAGCAAACACTGGATGACCAGACCCACACCCCTATGGTGCTGTAGGGAACGAAAGCAGAGCCTTTCTTTTTCTCTGCTCCCTAGAATCCAGGAATTCTCTTTTTTAGTAGCCCCCCAAAAGCCTGTGGTCAGACATTACTCCCCCTACCAGACTTGAGCATGCTTCCCTGCCCGCCTACCCACCCCATCTTCATGGCTTCCTCCCCCCACTCCATAGGCCAATACATGAGTCTTCCCAGGATCCACTGGGCTCCCCTTTCCCTGAAGCCTCATTTCAGGGGCTCTCCCTTACCTTGGACACCTGTAAGGGTTTCCTCTGCTCGGCCCCCCCCTGAAGTCGGAAGCCCCAGGGTGCTCCCCCTGATAGTGTGACCAGCACCTCCTCCTCAGCACCCATCGCTCAGCTTGATCTATGGCCCCTGGAGGTTAGACAGTGTCCCAGGGAGAGAAGTCGAGGTGCTGGTACCCGGTCCGGCCTGCCCGTCCGGCTGTCCTGTTCCTGCTGCCCCAGGCCTCCCCCCCAACACACATTACAAACAGGCAACTCGGCCCTGGGATCAGTACAGTCCAGCACACGTGTCCCGTCAATCGGAGCTGTGCTCAAAATAGTTGCCTGCTGTACTCTCTCCCTCCCCCATCTGTGTTACTCCTAGAGCTAATTATAGTACAGACTTCTGCCCTCCATGTGTCTCATTCTCCTGCATGAGCCTTTTACTCAGGACTCAGAGTACTCTCTCAGGTTTATAACTAAGGTACACCCTTTCAGGAACTGCACCTTCCCTGATAGGATCATGGACTAATTCCAACTGCTTTCCTCCAAAGCCCATTTCAAAGTGGCAATAGCAGGGGCTTCAATTCCAGAGGTGGCTAGAATGGCTTGGTTGGTTCCACAAAGTCCTAGACTTCCAGGAAAGAGTGCCCCCTTGCCATATGAATGTACTTGTTCATCAAAATGGAAATCTATATTCTACTGCAGTGCTTGGTGCCGTAAAGAGGAATTCTGATCAGCCTTGCTTCCAGTTGAACTGTTACCTCTTCCGTAAAAATCTTTCCTGACCACCTCCCAACTCCCCACCTATACAATTAATCCTTCGTTTCTCTGGACAACATATGTATTTTGTTCATATTTCTACTGTTGTATTTCTCAAACAGTAGTATAGTTTGTGTATTTGCCTATCTTCCTTCCTAGACTGTGAAGAAGTTGAGAGCAAGGACAACAACCAATCAACAGCCCAGTAATGACTGCTGTAATGGGTACTCAATAAATGCTTGCTGAATTAAACTACCTATTCTAATACATAGGTCATTATCGAAAGGTAGACACAGACAGGTATTGTGTAAATATACTAACCAATGTTATTAAAATCTGTACTTGTTTCTAGGTTTCCAGTACACGAATGTGCCCTACATTAGGAGATCTTTTTCTGTTACAAAACATAACATGGTGCTGTAACTGCTACAAAGGGCTACACAGTTTTCTGGAATAACTGCTCCCCAGTGCACTAAATGCTGTTTGCCTTGGTGTATGATGTAGTCATAGAAAACATTTGGGATTTCGGGTCAGAACTGGATTTGAGTTCTTGTTCCACCATTTACTAGCTGTGTAACCTCAGGCAGTCACTTGTTCTCATCAGTAAAAAGAGGATCTAAATATCCATTCATTCATTATTCAAACATTTATTGAGTTTAGCTACATGTGAGTCATTGTACTGTACTGGTGGTTTTCAATTAACCCACAGTACGTAATACAATCACCTGGAAAACTTTTAAAGCTGTTAACTCCCTAAGATAAGATTGCATAGGCTGGGCACGGTGATTCATGCCTGTAATCCCAGGACTTTGGGAGGCCAGGAATTTGAGACCAGCCTGGGCAACATATCGAGACCCCAGTCCCTACAAAAAATAAAAAAATTAGCTGGCCATGGTGGTGTGTGCCTGTAGTCCTAGCTACTTAGGAGGCTGAGGCAGGAGAATTGCTTGAGCCCAGTAGTTGGAGGTTGCAGTGAGCTGATTGTGCCACTGCACTCCATCCTGGGTGATAGAGCCAAATTCCATCTCTTAAAAAAAAAAAAATAGCTTGCATTCCAATGTGGTTGAGGTAAAAATGAAAAAAAAAAATACAAAAAAAAAAAAAAAATAGGACAGAGCCATATAGGATTAGATGATTGTGTAATAAAATTTTATACAACTTACCCCCACCCCAAGGCTTCATTCAGCCTTAGGGATTCTGATTTTAAGGTCTCTTAGCCAGTACTGGCATTTTTCATTTTTTTATTTTTTTGAGATGGAGTCTCACTCTGTCACCTGGGCTAGAGTGCTGTGGCGTCAGCCTAGCTCACAGCAACCTCATGATTTCCCTCAAACTCATGAGCTCAAGGGATTCTCCCGCCTTGGCCTCTTAGAGTGCTAGGATTACAGGTGTGAGCCACTGTGCCCAGCCAGTATTGGCATTTTAAAAGCACCACAGATGATTCTAATGTGCAACCAAGGTTGAGAATCACTGAGTAGAGTTACAGAAGTCAATTAAATGCAACACATCAGCCTCTGTCCTCAAGAAACTATGAATCTAGGTTCTACCACTTACTAGGGGTGCAATCTTAAGAAAGATAGAGGATACCTACTTTCCTATGCTGATATGAGAGTTAAGTGGGATAATCATGTGACAGTGCTTAGCAGAAGGCCCATCCTAGGGCAGGTGCTCAACAAATGTTAGTTGGATTTGGCAAATTATTCATCTGGAGGGCTTCTTAAACTATAGCTTGCTGGGCCCCACCTCCATAATTTCTGACTCAATATACTGTAGGGTAGGTCTGAAATTTGCATTTCTAACAAGTTCCCAGGTGATACTGATACTATTGATCCCAGGATCACAACTTTGAGAACCACTGACCTCAACTATTTACTGATATACAACGTCTGTTTTGTCAATGCCTAATATAGTTTCTAGTACAGACTAACCTGCAATTTTTTTCAATCAATAAACCATTCTGTGTCTCAGAATAACTAGTATGAACTGTCAACAATATGAGAGCAATAACTTTTGTTCAGTACTGTATTTCCAGAACCTGTAACATTGCTTGGCATATAGCAATGCTCAAAAAATTATTAAGCGATGTTAATGGAAAAGAAGCCAAACTCTGTGAAATAATTTTAAAGAGATTTATTCTGAGCCAAATTTGAGGACCATGACCCGGAGCCATGCCCAAGAAGACTTGAGCAAGTGGACTGGCTGTGGTTGGGTTACAGTTTGGTTTCGTACATTTCAGGGAGACAGGGTTTAGAGGTAAAGTCATAAATCAATACGTGGTAGACATACATTGGTTTGGCCCAAAAAGGTGGGCCATCTCAAAGTGTGGGCTTACAGGTTATAGGTGGGTTTAAAGATCCTTTGACTTGTAATTGGTTAAAGACATGAAGCTTTGTCTAAAGGCTTGGCATGTCTTCTTTTTTTGAGACAGAGTCTAACTCTGTTGCCTGGGCTAGAGTGCCATGGCGTCAGCCTAACTCACAGCAACTTCAAACTCCTGGGCTCAAGCGATCCTTCTGTGTCAGTCTCCCAGGTAGCTGGGACTCACAGGCATGTGCCACCATGCCTGGCTAATTTTTTCCTGTATATATTTTTAGTCGTCCATATAATTTCTGTCTATTTTTAGTAGAGATGGGATCTTGCTCTTGCTCAGGCTGGTCTCGAACTCCTGAGCTCAAACAATCCACCCGCCTCGGCCTCCCAGAGTGCTAGGATTACAGGTGTGAGCCACCGCCTGGCCTTGGCATGTCTTAAGATAAGGAGCTGTTAAACAGACAAGCCACTGGACACATATTTGTTGTGTAAATTGAGGACCTACAGGTTTGTCTTGCATACCCTTAGGCCTGTTAATGGGTTACAAAGGATGTCTCCAAGAAGAAGGGGGGGGGCATGATGGGGCATGTCTGACCTCCCTCCTCATGGCAATTTAGTTTTAGGACCTCCCCTTGGCCAAGAGGAGGTCCATTCGGTCAGCTGGTGGGGGGGGGAGTCCCTTAAGATTTTTAGTTCACAGCGAATAAATAGTATTGAAAGGCTTAAAAGAGGTCATGTATACAAAAAAAAAAAATCCTCAAAATGCTATCTACAATTACTCTTATTAATTAAATGGGGCAATAATAACTGCTGCAGGAACTACAGCTCCTCAACAGAGAGCAGAGACCTTTTGGCTCTGGTAGAGCTCTGCACCTAAACCAAGGCGCTGTATGAAAATGGTTAATAACAACTGACCTTTACTGAGCGCTTACTATGATGTCACGCAATCTATGTGACCTGTCTAATTCCATCCTTTCAAGACACTTAGATGGGTACTATTATTTCCATTTTATATATCCAGATAAAAAAACTGGATGCACAGTTAGTTGTTCAAACTAGTGTACCAGAACTCGATCCCATGCATGCAGCCTGATAGCAGAATTAGTACCCTTTACCACCACCACACGTTCTGCAAATTTCATGACCAGCAAAGGTCATGGGTGAAATCAACCTAGAGGCCGGAAATCAATGGGGTCACGGGTCAACAGGAAATGACAAGACTCTAGACCAGAGGTCACTAATACGTCAAAGGTGGATTGAAGGGGCGTTACTAAAGATAGTTTCACTCAGCCTTTATAATCGCAACTCAGTTGGTGAGACCATAAAGTGACCAGAACATCTGAAAAACAAAACAAAACAAAACAAAACAAAACAAAAAAAAAGGAAAATGCATACGACTCAGCGAACCCTCCCCGGGGTGGCCATGATGTCAGAGAGCAGTGGCGCATGCGCGACATCCGGGTTCCTGAATGCGTGCCTTGTGCAGACGTGGCAGAAGTAGTGGCCCGGCCCTAGAGCGTGGGGGAGGAACTTCCGGGGGTGACGCAACGGCTCCCTCGGAACCGGAAGTGGAGCCTGGGAGCCTTGACGTTAGGAACGAAGTCGAACCTGGATCTGGAGCCGGGTGAGGAGTGGCATTGGGACGTTGGTGGGTAGGAAATCAGAGGCCAGGGTATTACTGGCCAGATCGGGGTACGGTTTCAGAAGGAAGGGAGGAGCCTGGGGGCGGGGCCCAGAAAGAGACCCTCACCTCACGCATCCACGATCCTGGATCTGTCCTAGACCCTCCCTTCGCCTCCCGGCCCAGATTCCGGCTCCGGCTTCCTGCCCCGAGCCCGTTGAAGGGCGCAAGACGCTTAGTCTCTATGTTTCTTAACAGACCAGCCCTCTCTCTTATCGTGGCCCTAGAAGTTGGCTTCCCGGCTTCCTGATCTTGATCCTCGGCGCTCCCAGCCTCCACTGCTTGACTACTTTCAGAGTTCTAGGAAGCTTGCCCCGCCCCCTTGGGTTGTCACCCTTAACTGCCCACCCGGAATAGAGTCGAGACTTGAGCCTGACTCCAGGCTCTTGAGTGTGTTTGAGGAGATTATTTCCTGGAGAAGATCCTTTCCTTCCCCCCACCCCACCCTCACTTTAGAAAGATAAAGGAAGGGGGACATCTGTCAAGCTTAATGTCAGTGACCTGTGTAATGTTTAGGATTTGGAAGAACAGCTACTGAGATGGCTTTGAGTTTAAAAAGTTCTAATCCAGAATCAGCTCAGCTTTTCTTAATGAAGATGGCCCTTCCTAGCAAAGGGGTGAGGCCTGTTGTTCCACTGCAGCAATTGTGAGCGCTCCTGCTCCCTGGGCCACTTCTGTCTATAGGAAGTCTTTTGGAATGATAAGCCTGATTAGATGTGGTCAGATAGTTTTCTTCTTGGAAAGACCCGACCTAGGAAGGCACCCTCATTCATCCCTCTGTTGCTGAGCAAGATTGTAATAATTTTGATGGTGGCCTAGATTTATAACAACCATATGAGGGGAGCAGAAACAGGAGATTTGGAGAAGTGCATTGGGATTCAGAATACTTACAGTCTCCTGCTTGAGGGAAAAGATAAGTGATCTTTTCCATGAAATCTAACTTTGCCACTGATTCTGTTTCCCTCAATTATGTGAAGAAGTTTTTGCGCCTGGCCTGCACTCAATTCTCATCTGTTGCCTTGCCAGAGTTTTCAGGTGTCCTTTGCATTTCGTGATTTTAATGCTTCAATTTTAAGATCCATCTACTCTTTTGGTGGAAAGACTGCGGTTGGAGTAGCATTTGGATTATGGCAGTTTATTTATTTTTTTATTATTATTTTTTTTTTGTTGTTAGTTCAAGTCCACTGCCTTGGCAGCAAGGATTATGGGAGGTTAGCCAAAGAATGTCATTACTCTAAATCAGTTACTCTAAATTTTGTCATTGAAGGGGGAAAATGTTAGCTGATCTGTGGTAGACATTTAGCCTGAGTGATTTAAAATCACTAGCACACTAGAGGGTACTCAGTGTTTGTTGAATGAATGGATGAATGGATGCTAGAATGAATGAGTGGAAAGTGGGAACATTGTTTCACTTGCCTGTAGCATGGTAATTTGTCAGCCACAGGACTCTTTGTGTGACTAGACACTAGAAATCATACCGCTGGGGAATGGAGACTGCTGCTCCATTCCAGTGGGCCTATCTGAAGTTGAAATTTATACCTTTCTGGCAGTGACAAAATATGACATTCAGAGCAACAAAATCCTTGCTTTTAGGAGGTAAATTGGGTACTGGCTGAGGCAGAAAATTACTAAGATCCTGTGATAGTGTGGGAATGATTAATTTGACCACTGCCTGATATGATCAATTTCTTTTTATCACTTCTTCCAGCCCTGATTAGTTGCTCTCTTTAGAAAGTTCCTTTTGACTAATTTCTCTTTTCTCTCTCATCTAATAGGTGAGACCAAATCGGGGATGCTTTCATAATGAACGTCAACCAGTCAGCTCCACCTGTGCCACCATTTGGGCAGCCCCAGCCCATCTACCCAGGGTATCATCAGTCCAGCTATGGTGGGCAACCAGGGTCCACAGCACCCCCCATTCCCTATGGAGCCTACAATGGCCCAGTACCAGGCTATCAGCAGACACCTCCCCAAGGTATGTTTGTAAGTTTCCTTTGAGCTAGGAAAAGAAGTCTTCAGGTTGGGTTGTTTGCTCTAGCTAAGCTGCCTTAGCTGGAGAGTTTAGGTGACTGGAATTGAGGAACATGAGTCTAGGTCTCTGTAATGGAGATCCCTGTGGGCAGTTTGCCCTTCCCTGCTTTTAGGTAGGGTGACTGTATTTCTGCCTTAAGACATCTAGTGGGGGCACATCTTCCAGGTTCAATGGCAGATCACTTCCTGTGGATGTTACCTGGTGCAGCCTCACCTTGCTGCATTGTTCAGAGCTGAACGGAAGGGTTGTGGTCACAGGTCCTCCAGACTCTATGGCCAGGATTGAATATTTCCTGTTGACCTAAAGTCTCCTTGAAATCAGTTGTTGCTCATATATATTGAGATTGCTTCTCACTGGACTGCTGGTTCTATCTATAAATGACTCTGGGGCAAGGGGAGATAGTTCATGGATGAAAAGTGTGGTATTTGTGTGCCTGACTTTTGGTACCTCTCATATCTTTTTCTGAGATCATTTGTTTTTCTTGGTGTGAGTTTCTGCTGCTTCTTGGATGCTCTGTAATATCACGGCAATAAGAGAAGACTAATCTGGTGCTGCTTAAGGTTTAGTGTTTGGCATTTACATTACTTTTTCAAGAAGAGCAGCCGGTACTCTACAGATTATCCAGAGGGGCTTCTTGGAAAGTAGTTAACAGCAGATCTCTGGTTAGGCTAGCTGGGACTTAGGGTATGCCCAACTCTTTATCTTTTTAAGACAGTGAATTCCATAAAGGGATATGGGAAAAAGAAGGCACCAAGGAGGCATAGGTAAGATTTGGGAAATGAATAGATTATTACCATTTTAATTAAAACTGTGAAAAAAATTTTTGAAGTGGTGAAATTAGGTCTCAGATCTTTAGAAGAGCTGTACTCTGGGCTAGGACTTTGGCTGGACAGAGTCCATCTCTGCTTTGTCACGTCCTAACTTATCAAGATGGAGCTTGAAGGCCGGGCTCGGTGGCTCACGCCTGTAATCCTAGCACTCTGGAAGGCCGAAGAGGGTGGATCGCTCAAGGTCAGGAATGCGAGACCCCGTCTTTACTAAAAATTAGAAGGAAATTATCTGGACAACTAAAAATATATAGAAAAAATTAGCCGGGCATGGTGGCACATGCCTGTAGTCCCAGCTACTCGAGAGGCTGAGGCAGGAGGATTGCTTGAGCCCAGGAGTTTGAGGTTGCTGTGAGCTAGGCTGACACCATGGCACTCTAGCCCAGGCAACAGAGCAAGACTCTGTCTCAAAAAAAAAAAAAAAAAGATGGAGTTTGAGGCCCAATGCAGTGGCTCACTCCTGTAATCTCAGCACTTTGGGAGGTTGAGTTGGGAGGATTGCTCGAGGTCAGGAGTTCTAGACTAGCCTGGGTAAAATAGCAAGACCCCCGTCTCTATTTAAAAAAAAAAAAAGATGGAGTTTGGCATTCTCTGAAGAGAAAGCTTTGTTATGGAGAGGAAAACATACCTGGTTCTGTCATGGTTAGTGAAAAAGTTTAGAAATCATGGTCTTGTAGGCAGGTTCTATAATGTTTAATCCTTACTGAGGGCAGAGCAAATGAAAAGCAATTCTTTGAACAGGGGTCATCAACATTTCAAAAGTGATGTGCCAAGTAACTAATCACTTCCTGCATTTTATAAGGGAAGGATGAAGTAGCTTTGATGGCAGCTCTGATGACTGGAAAGGATGGAATACAGCTTTTGCGAGCACATAGGTGACAGCACTAGGAGGACAGGCCAACTGTCCTGATTGAACTGTTTGGGGAGAAACAAGGTCTGCAGCCTATGGGAACACTTTCCTCAGTCATGTGCTATTGGAAGCTTCCATACTTTGAAGTGGTTGAAATGGATATGGTTAGTATAAGTAGAATGAATGGAGAAGAGGGTGGCAGAATAGTCTCCCCAAGAGCTGCCTTTCTTTTTCCTTTTTCTTTCTTTTTTTAAGAGATGGAGTCTCACTCTGTCACCCAGGCTGGAGTGCAGTGGTGAGATCATTGCTCATTGCGACCCCAAATTCCTGGTCTCAAGGGATCCTCCCACCTTGGACTCCCAAAGTGCTGGGATTACAGGTGTGAGCCACCGCGCTTGGCAAGAGCTGCCTTTCTTTAAAACCTAGTTCAGTATATCACTTGGTGATCTTCTGTGGCACCTTTCTCATATGTGCTCCAAGTTTCTGAGTTCTAGAGTTAGATCTTTTCCTTAAAAGTGTTGACTTTTTGTCTAGCATAAAAACGTTAGACTGTCCTGGATTAAGTGAGAGAGTATGGTGATAACAGGAAGGCCCTACATTTTTGTGGCTCTGGTTAGTGCTTCACTTCTAGGATGCCTGTCTAGGAGAGTGTAGGCCCTCTGTTAGACATCTGTGTTCCGAATCTGCCGTAGCTAGAGTTGCATGTTAATAGTGTCCTTTTTGCTTTGAAGCTGTGGTATTGGGTCAGTGAAGGTCTGAGTTTATTGATCCTTGCTTTGCATTCCTGGCTCAGGGTAGAGGAGAAAGTTATTTCCCAATAATTTAGTTTCTGTCCTTTACCCTCAGGTATGTCAAGAGCCCCACCTTCCTCAGGGGCACCTCCAGCCTCAACAGCACAGGCCCCTTGTGGCCAGGCTACATATGGCCAATTTGGCCAAGGAGATGTACAGAATGGGCCAAGCTCCACTGTTCAGATGCAAAGGTATGTATTTGGGTCAACCTAAAGTTGATCTGATGGAAAATAGAAAGGTTAGGAATGTGTGGGGGTCTATTTCCTTTTTTTCCCCTTCATCTTTCTTAGAAATCCTTTTTTATCTTTTCTTTACCCTTTTGTATTTTTTGTTCTTTTTTCCAAGTTACAGGTGCTGCTGATGTCCAGGCCTGTGGATTATTGACCCATCTTAGTACCTGTGTTCTTTTGCATGTTCTTCATTTTCTGTAAACTTGAGGTTTTCTTAGTTAGCAGACATACATCTTTAATAATAGTTGGAGTCCTACTGAACCCACTCTAAGGGAGAAACAGGAAGAGGGAACCTCAGGATTATTTATGTCTCCTCTGGCTTCCCCTTTCTTCTAGACTAGCTACTTAGTAGGACTGACCGGTTAAGTTTGGGGATGACCAGTTATGAACCAAAAGATACTCAAAGGAAAACCCAAATAAATCATAAAGACACCAGTGGTGCGTGACCCAATAAACCCATCTTAGCATGGAAATTCTTTAAAGGAGGCAGTCATCTCTGTTGGAGTATAATTTGTTTTCAGTAAATAAAGAATAAGGTAGGGCCAGGCACGGTGGCTCATGCCTGTAATCCTAGCACTCTGGGAGGCTGCCTGAGGTGGGAGGATCGCTTAAGGTCAGGAGTTTGAGAGCAGCCTGAGTAAGAGCAACACCCTGTCTCTACTAAAAATCAAAAAAATTAGCCAGGCAACTAAAAAACAGAAACAAAAAATTAGCCAGGCTCTGTGTCAAGCACCTGTAGTCCCAGCTACTCAGGAGGCTGAGGCAGGAGGATCGCTTGAGCCCAGGAGTCTGAGGTTGCTGTGAGCTAGGCTGATGCCATGGCACTCTAGCCCAGGCAAGAGAGTGAGACTCTGTCTCAAAAAAAAAAAAAAAAAAAAAAAGAATGAGGTATAAGTGGGTAGGGGATGTGGCAATGGAAGAGTCACTTTCTGACACTTTCACTGGGTCCCGAATATGTATTTTTAGCATTGAATGTAAGCCTGGGTAAGGCAAATGAGTGGAGTATATACAAGATAACAAGTAGACAAGTATACACGAAGTTATAAAACATGGCGAGGATATACAGACTGATTGGTGAGGAGGTAGGGAGCTGTTTTAAATAATCTGATCAAGGAAAGCCTCTCAGAAGTGATGTTTGAGACCTCAGTGAAGTGAGGCATGAGACATACAAAAATCTGGGGGAAGAGTATCTTTTTTTTTTTTTTGAGACAGAGTCTTGCTCTGTTGCCCGGGCTAGAGTGCCTTGGGGTCAGCGTAACTCACAGGAACCTCAAACCCCTGGGCTCAAGCGATCCTCCTGCCTCAGCCTCCTGAGGAGCTGGGACTACAGGCACTTGACACAGTGCCTGGCTAATTTTTTGTTTCTATTTTTTAGTTGCCTGGCTAATTTTTTCAATTTTTATAGAGACAGGGGTCTCGCTCTTGCTCAGGCTGGTCTCGAACTCCTGACCTTGAGCAATCCTCCCGCCTTGGCTTCCCAGAGTGCTAGGATTAAAGGTGTGAGCCACGGCGCCCGGCCTACAAATGTATGTCTTAGTAAATTATGAGAAAGGTAACTTCTTTGTAGCTACAACTTAGGTCAAGAAATGGAACTCTGCCCCCCTGCCAAGGAATCCTTTCCATGTGCCTCAATTCAACCATTGCTCTCTCCCTCCCCTAGTACTAGTAACTACTTTCTTGTGATTTTTAAAATAGTTTACACTCAAATGTATATCCCTAGATAACATGATTTAGTTTTGCCCACATGAAAAAAACTTGATGTGTCTTAAGTTTATAGGTTCTGCCTCTCCCTTACTTTTTTTCTTACTATTTGTTGAAGAAAACAAGGCAATTTTTCTGAAGACTTTCCCACAGTCTGGATTCTTCTAGTTGCATGTTCATGTTATAGTTCAGTGTGTTTCTCTTTCCTCTGTATTTTCTGCAAATTGGCATTTAGATCCAGAGACTGTATCAGACTTAGGTTTGATCCCTTTTGGCAGTATGGGACAAGACTGTAGGAGGTGCATAATGTCTTGCTTTCTATCTTTTTGTGATGTTAGCAGTTGTTGATGCTTAATGCCTATGTATGTTTATTCATGGAGTTTACAAAATGGTGATAACCAAGTTCTTTTTTCTTTTTTGTTTGTTTGAATACCATTATAGTCATTTCTCATTATCTGTTATTGGGTTACCAGTTGTGCATTTCATGTAGGATAAATACTTAATTCTTTACCTTTCTTTACTGGTTTACAAGGGAAGAGATTGGTTCCCTGTCATCTACTGTACATGACCAATCTTGTCTTTTTTTTGAGACAGGGTCTTGCTCTCTCACTTAGGCTAGAGTGCAATAGCACGATCATAACTCACTGTAGCCATGAGCTCCTGGGCTCAAGCAATATTTCTGCCTCACCTTCCAAGTAGCTGGGACTACAGGCATGCACCACCATGCCCTGCTAGGTATTTTTTTTTTTTCCTTAATTTTCTTTTTGTAGAGACAGGGTCTTGCTATATTACCCAGGCTAGTCTCAAACTCCTAACCTCAAGTGATCCTCTACGTCAACTTCCCAAAGTGCTGGGATTATAGACTTGAGCCACTACTCCCTGCCTTTCTTCTTTTCTTAAATGTCATTAAGAATATGTAAGTTTAAATATATTTGATGCGTTTTAGTATACTGCAGTTATCATCATTGAAGTTCAGGTTGGCTCCTGAGTCCTTTTTTTTTTGTTTGTTTGAGACAGAGTCTCACTCTGTTGTCCGGACTAGAGTGCCATGGCGTCAGCCTAGCTCACAGTCACAGCAACCTCAAATTCCTGAGCTCAGGCAATCCTTCTGCCTCAGCCTCCCGAGTAGCTGGTACTACAGGCATGTGCCACCATGCCCGGCTAATTTTTTCTATATTTTTAGTTGTCCAGCTAATTTCTTTGTATTTTTAGGAGAGATGGGATCTCGCTCTTGCTCAGGGTGGTTTCGAACTCCTGATCTCAAATGATCCTCCTGAGTCTCCCAGAGAGCCTCCCTAGCCTCCCAGAGTGCTAGGATTACAGGCGTGAGCCCCCACGCCTGGCCTCCTGAGTCCTTTTGACATGACCCTAGTAGTTCCAGGCTAGAAATTAGCCATTTTTCCAAGAATCCTTTATTTTTTAGTGAGAAATGATATTTCAAGGCTATAATCTGGTTACAAGGAATGCTCATTGTTACTGAACTGGTTATATTCTAGGCCTTTTAGGTAACCAGAGCTAAGAAACATGTATCTATGTATATTAAAGATAAAATACCTCATTTGCTTATATTTGTACTTCAAATTCAAGACTACAGAGCCTTTACTTAACCTTTTCTCTATTACATCTGTGTCTCTTTTCTTTCATACCAGGAATGTTGGTTCTTAAGGACATGGGGATTACAGAATATTGGAATATGCCACAATTTCTCATTTATTCTATCCCTTATTACATGCAACAGTAATCAATATAACAGTAATAACATGATCATCAATGTGATTGCTAAAAACATTAAAACGTTTATTTTGCATATGCTCTCCCCATTCTCTCATAATTTTTAAAAAAATGTTTGTTTGCCGGGCACAGTGGCTCATGCCTGTAATCCTAGCATACTGGGAGGCAGAGGTGGGTGGATCATTTGAGCTCAGGAGTTTGAGACCAGCCTGAGCAAGAGCGAGACCCCATCTCTACTAAAAAAATAGAAAGAAATTATCTGGACAGCTAAAAATATATAGAAAAAATTAGCCAGGCATGGTGGTGCATGCCTGTAGTCCCAGCTACTCAGGAGGCTGAGGCAGAAGGATCGCTTGAGCCCAGGAGTTTGAGGTTGCTGTGAGCTAGTCTGACACCATGGCACTCTAGCCTAGGCAACAGAGTGAGACTCTGTTTCAAAAAAAAAAAAAAAATTTTAAAATAACTAAAAGAGTGGAATTGGAATTTTCCTAACACAAAAAAATTATAAGGTGATAGATACCCCAATTACCCTGATTTGATTAATTCCCATTGTATGCCTGTATCAAAACATCACATGTACCCTATAAATACATACAACTATTATGTACCCATAATAATTAAAAACAAAAGAGATCATTTTGCTGGATTCAGGAGTAAAAATAGGTAGTTCTCCATGGGATTTGTTTGTTTGTTTGTTTGTTTAAAGGAAAAGTAGGGAATCCTATTGGAAGGCTATTGCAGTAGTTCAGGTAAGAGATAATCTTGATTTGGTAGTAATAGAGGTATTGGAAAATACAGTCAGCCCTTTGTATTCATGGGTTTCTCATCTGTGGATTCAATCAACTGTGGATGGAAAATATTGAGAAAAAACCCCAGTAAGCCAGGTTTGGTGGTTTGCACCTATAGTTCCAGCTACTGGAGGCTGAGGTGGGAACATTGCTTGAGCCCAGGAGTTTGAGTCCAGCCTGGGCAGTATAGCAAAACCCCATCTCTTAAACAAAACAAAACAAAACAATAAAATATAACAATTTTTAAAAATATGGTTTTATAACTATTTCCATAACACTTACATTGTATTAGGTATTATAAGTAATCTAGAGATGATTTAAAGTATATGGGAGGATGCGTGTAGATTATATGAAATATACCCTTTTATATAAGGGACTTAAGCATCTGCAGATTTTGTTATCTGCGGAGGATCCTGGAACTATACCAAGGGATGACTATAGTGAGATTTGGGATACATTTTGAAGGTGGAGTCAATAGGATTGGATGTGGGTTAAGAAAGAAAGAGGAATTCTGGAAGTCTCTTAGCTTGTTGGCTTAAGCATCTGGGTATATAGTGCTATTTACTGAGATGAGGAATATTTGAGAAAGAATAGATTTTGGGAGTGAAATGAAGGGTTTTATTTTGGACATTATAGATTTAGAAAGCTATGACTATTATGTAAGTAGAGATTTTGAATAGGCAAGTGTATATATAAATCTGTGTTCAGAACAAATGTCAGGACAGAAGATAAAAATTTGGGAGTCCTCAGTCTAGAGATATTATTTAAAGCCATGGGACTTGGTGAAATCACTTAGAAAGTGAGCATTGAGAATTGAGGACTACTACTGGGAGCTTACCAACATTTAAAAGGAAAGAAGAGGAGCCATCAAAAGACAATGATAAAACCTGTGCAGTGGCTCACACCTATAATTTCAGCGCCTTCGGCGGCTGAGGCAGGATAATTGTTTGAGGCCAGGAGTTTGAGACCAGCCTGGACAACATAGCAAGACCCTGTCTCTTAAAAAAAAAAAAAAGACAATGAGAAAGAGCAGTAATGAGATAGGAGATAAGCCAGGAGAGTGTGGTATTCTGAAACCAGGTGAAGAAAATATTTCAGGAAGGCAAGAGTATAATCAGCTGTGTCAGTTGCTGAAAGGTAAGATGATGACTAAGAATTGACCATTGGATGTGGTAAGGCTGACAGCACTGATAAATGCAGTTTCAGTGGAAAGATGAAGAAAACTGCCTAGTTGGAGTAAGTCAAAGAATTTCAACTACTAGTAGATTAATCTGTCCTGAAAACCTTTCTGCAACAAACATCTAGAAAGGAGAGATGGAATAGAAACAAAACATTTTTTCAAGTGCATAGTTAAGCTTAAAAGAAAGAAAGTGAGATCGTCAAGTTCCAGAGACCAAGTGAGGACTGAAAATCAGAGTAGTAAATTGATACTGTGGTTGCCTGTAGATGGGTGGAATTAAATCATATTGAGAACCCAGGGCCATATGTTAAGCAGGTATGAGGGATGGGAGATGAGTCCTTGGGCTTTCCTGAGAGGAGATTTGGAATTGAGACCTTCTTTATGAAGTCTGGACCTGGGCTGCACCTTCAATGAATAAGTAGACTATGAAAAAAATCTGCACACTGGCAGAGTGAGATAAGGCGTTCTGTTTCTCTGAGGCTGACTGTGAGTGAGTGAACAAAAAAGGTCTTGCGACTGCAACTAGACATGAGGACTCTTTTTGGGGTGATGAAAATGTTCTAAAATTGGATTCTGGAGTTGATTGCATAACTCTATAAATTTACAAAAAAACCACTGAATTGTATACTTAAAAGGAGTGAATTTAATGGTATGGAAATTATGTCTCAATAAGTTTTTTTAAAAAAGGTTGATCTTGGGTGACAGTATCGTTGGAGTACCTTCCAGAAGCAAATGTGAAACAACTGTACTCCCTCAACTCAGGCCATAAGGGATTCTCAGAGGAAAAAAAGTTGATTAGAGTCAATGGAGACTATTAGAGGATAGCAGAATAGTAGAAGAGTACTTTGAAAGCTTTAAGGGAAAATAGTTGTCAATCTAGAATGATGTACCTTATTCAGAGAGAGGGCAAATAAAGACATTTTCAGACTGAGCCCATGTATAGACCTGCTTGAAAAAACTACTAAGGGATAAACTTAGGAAAAAAAGGAAAATTAACCTACAAAAAAGGATCTTTTTGTTTTTTTGAGATAGTTTCACTCTATTGCCTGTGCTGGAGTACCATGGTGTCAGCCTAGCTCACAGCAACCTCAAATTCCTGGGCTCAAGAGATCCTCCTGCCTCAGCCTCCCAAGGAGCTGGGATTACAGTTATGCACCACGACACCAGCTAATTTTTTTTTCCTATTTTTAGTAGAAATGGGTCTCACTCTTCCTCAGGCTGGTCCTGAACTTCTGACCTCATGCTGTCCTCCCGCTTCAGCCTCCCAGAGTGCTAGGATTACAGGAATGAGCCACTGTGCCTGGCCTGTTGGATTTTTTAAAAACAGTTTTTTTGAGATATAATTCATATACCATGCAATTCACCTATTTAGGGTGTTTTAGTATATTCAGTAGTTTTTAGTATATTCACAGATATGTGCAACTATCACCACAGTTTTAGAACATTTTCATCATCTCAAGAAGAAATACCATATCCTGTAGCTAAATAGCTATCCCTATTTAGCTATTCCTCCATTCCCCTGCACCTCCAACCCTAAGCAACTACTGATCTACTTTTTGTCTCTATAAATTTCCCTATTTTGGGCTGGGCATGGTGGCTCATGCCTGTAATCCTAGCACTTCGGAGGCTGAGGCAGGAGGATCACTTGAGGCCAAGAAGTTCAAGACCAGCCTGGGCAACATAATGGGATCCTATCTCTACAAAAAACCAGAAAAATTAGCTAGGTGTGGTGGCATGTGCCTATAGTCCCAGCTCTCAGGAGGCTGAGGCAGGCCCAGGAGTTTGAGGTTGCAGTGAGCTAAGCTGATGCCACTGCATTACAGCCTGGGTAACAGAGCAAGACCATGTCTCAAAAACAACAACAACAACAAAAACCCTATTTTGGACTTTTGTTAGAATGGAATCATATACTGACAGATGTGGTGGCTCATGCCTATAATCCCAGCTACTTGGGAGGCTGAGGCGGGAGGATCACTTGAGGCCAGAAGTTTGAGACCAGCCTGGGCAACATAGTGAGAGCCTGTCTCTAAGGAATAAAAAAAGAAGAATGGAATCATATACTATGTGATATTTTGTAACTGACTTCTTTCACTTAGCATAATGTTTTCAAGGCTCATCTGTGTAGTGTAGCATATATTAGAACCTCATTCCTTTGGGTGACCAAGTGATATTTCATTGTGTGGCTATATATCACTTTTGTTTATCCATTCATCTGTTGACAGACATTTGGGTTGTCTCCACTGTAGTTGGTTATTTTTTTGAGATGTTTGTATGCTTTTGTGCTGATAGGAATAATCAGAGAGGAAGACAGTGAGCGGAAACTATATTGGAAAGACAAGTTGTGGAATGGAAAAAGATATTTACACATAAAATAGACATAAACAGATGAAACCATATTCACAATATATAAAGAACTCCTGCTAACCAATAAGAAAAAGACAATTCAACTGAAAAAATAATGGGAAAAACTAGAATAGTACTTTATAAGAGACATAATTGGCCAAAGAACACATTAAAAAGCTGTTCAAGCCAAGCGTGGTGGCTCATGTAATCCCAGCACCTTTGGAGGCTGAGGTGGGAGGATTGCTTGAGCTCAGGAATTCAAGACCAGCCTGGGCAACATAGCAAGACCTTGTCTCTACCAAAAAAAAAAAAAAAATTAGCCAGGCATGGTGGTGCACACCTGTAGTCCTAGCTACTCAAGAAGCTGAGGCAGAAAGATCTCTTGAGTCCAGGAGTTCAAGGCTACAGTGAGCTATGATGATGCCACTGTATTCTAGCCTGGGTAACAGAGCAAGTCTCTGTCTCAAAAAAACAGAAAAAAAAAAACATCCTATGTTATAGACATCTGCAGTAATATCTCCATAAAATAACAGTGCAGTTGCTTATAGTTAGTATGTGATTATATTGGAATGGTTTTTGTATTTATATTTAAATGTGCTGTCTGATACCATGCAGGTTTCCGACATAGCTATCCAAGTAACAAGGTGTTGCTAAATAGACCCAGCTGGAAGGCTACCCAGTTTATGTCCTGTTTCTGTAGTCCATTTCTGGTACAGTTAACATCATCATTCTGATTAATATTGAATGCCAAACTTAGCTGGGCTGCTTCTCTGATCTTACAGATTTTTCTAACACCTTTCCCAGGATAAATGAATAAATACTTTGGTTTAAAAGTTGAATAATCAAACTGCGTTTGTTTGTTCCCACATTTATAAAGTGCCTGTGGGGGCATGCTTATGTGTGCCTTCTCTTTCAGTACCTTCAGGTTTCAGATCACAAAACTGAGGAGGTTTGTCAACAAAGACTTGAGGCAGAGGCAGCGATAATTTAACTAGCAGAGAAAATGATATCTGATCTGAAGGTGCTTAGCATATGTTTGTGGAGTGAAGCTAGTGGAAAACAAGATTTTCCATGAATAATCACCATGTAGATAATCAGGAATGTAATTTACCTGCAAATATACAAAAATATAAAGCCATATAAGAGCTCAGGATGAGAGTAAGATGCCGCAAAACAAAGTAGCTTCCTGTATGAGGTAGAGCTCCTGCCAACTTCAGAGGGTGTCTCAGTCCTGCTAGTCACTTCTTTCCTTCGTTTCATCTTCACAGGCTACCTGGGTCTCAGCCATTTGGGTCCTCACTGGCCCCTGTGGTCAGCCAGCCAGCTGTGCTTCAGCCCTATGGCCCTCCCCCGACAAGTGCACAGGTGACCACACAGCTGGCTGGAATGCAGATCAGTGGTGCTGTGGCCCCAGCTCCTCCCACTTCAGGGCTGGGCTATGGTAAGTAGCTGTGACCACAGAATGATACTGTTCCCTTCTTTTCAGAGGCATTAGGCTCTGGGGTTATACTTGAATCTCTTTTATTTCCTGTGTCTCTGAGCCCCAGAAGACGAGATGGTCATACCTGTCCCTCTTGTGTGGAGAGGGAAGTGATTTACTGAACAAGGAGGCAGAATGACTGGGCTTCTGACTCTACCTCTTCTACTTCTTAGGCCCACCAACATCGCTGGCCTCAGCCTCAGGAAGTTTCCCTAACTCTGGTCTGTATGGCTCCTATCCTCAGGGCCAGGCTCCTCCCATTGGCCAGGCCCAAGGTTATCTTGGGGTCCAGACTCCCCAGCGATCTGCCCCATCACAGGCCTCCAGCTTCACACCCCCAGCTTCAGGGGGTCCTCGGATGCCTTCAGTGACTGGTCCACTCCTGCCTGGACAGGGTTTTGGAGGGCCCCCAGTGAGCCAGCCCAACCATGTGTCCTCACCCTCTCCTCAAGCTCTGTCCCCTGGCACCCAAATGACTGGGCCCCCGGGACCACCACCACCTATGCACTCCCCCCAGCAGCCAGGCTATCAGCTGCAACAAAATGGTGAGTCTTTGCTAAAGTCTGGCTAAAAGCCAAAGGCTTCAGCTATTCAGATGTTTTTGGTTTTTGTTTTTAGTATTGCTTGCTAAGTGGTAAACTAGATGGACAAATTCAGGGTATTATGACTAGGATGTGGGGTTTACAAGACAGTCTTTTTTCTCATAGTTCAAAGTGTGGTCTTTCTCTGAATGGCTTTGCCAGGCACTAGTGTCCTAATAATTCTATGTTTATAGGAATCTAGTCATTTTCCCAAGGCCTTAAGAAGAGATAGGGAGGGGATTTTGAGTTTATCAACCTTGTACCCTTGTCTCTAGGTTCCTTTGGACCAGCCCGGGGCCCTCAGCCTAATTATGGAAGCCCCTATCCTGGAGCACCCACCTTTGGCAGTCAGCCTGGGCCTCCTCAGCCTCTGCCTCCTAAGCGCCTGGACCCTGATGCCATCCCAAGCCCTGTGAGTAGATACTTACCTGGTCCTGGGGAAGGGGTTTGTGTTTGCCAGATAAGCAGGTCAACCTAGATGAGATGTTTACATAGCATTTTCTGATAATTTTCCCTTTTTGTTCATTATCTTATAGCCCTAGAATCTAGATGTGATTTTTGACTCTTTTAACTAGAGCTTAAAGTTCCAGGAGTCTTTTGGGGACAATTTTACTCCATAGCTGGGCAGGGAAGCCAAGAGTGATCAGTGTCAGTAGAGCTGTGGGTTGAGGGCTGCATTCTGTCACTATTGGACATAAATAGCATGGTAACCTTTGCCCTTCTGTGGAGTAGTGGCTGGGTCTTGTCCCCTTAGATCTAATAGGCTAGCATTCTTCCTAATAGGTAGAGCAAGTGGAAATTCTCTAATATTAGATGTTAAGAGAAGGAAAGCTTCAGTGCTTTTTCCCTGCACTTAGTTGGACAGTTTTAGGAGGAAGCCCCTGGTACTTTTGTTTGGTAGGCTCCTGCTGTGTGGATGAGGAGGCATCATCTACAGTTTACGAGGGCAATTTGTGTGTAAAGTCCCACTGGGGAAACTGCTTCTCTGAGGAAGAGGGTGACTCTCACCCTCTGAGCCATCAGAATCCTCAGGCCCTCCTCATCAGACTCAGAATAGAGACTGGGACTGTACTCCCAAGTAGAGGTCACTTTATAGTTCTGTCTGTAACATTTTCTACGTCGGTTACCTCACCATGCTTAGCCATTGTCATATTCCATTCTGTTCTCTTCCCTCTTCCTTTGGGGAACTACCAGGTGAGGGAGCCTGTTGGCTAAGGGGGACCCGAGAGGATTAAGCAGCCCCTCCTTCTTTTCCCCTCCTTCAGTGAGAAGGAGATTCTAGTTAAATGTGAGGGGAGGCTTCTTTCAGCATCCTTAGGTGGGAGGTTTGGCCTTTTGGAACATTCCTCTTCCTTAAGATTTCTTCCTTTCAGCCCCTCCCTGTATAACCCCTGCTTGCCTCCGTTTGCCCCCTTCCCTTAACTTTCTACATCGTAGTCTGAGCCATTAAAGCCTCTATGTTGGGCCAGAAAGACTTGGAATTTATCTAGAGGGGACTTGATTCAGCAGTATAAGCTAGGCTCCAGCTGTTCATGTCTAACTCATCAGGGTTGAGAGAAGTAACATCTGCCTCTTGTTCTTTTGTCTCCCTCCCTGTATTCCCCTGCTGCCTTTATTATTAAAACACTAAAAGCAACTTAATGAGCTGCCTCCTCAGCAGAAAACCAGGCACAGAATAGACCCTGATGCCATTCCTAGTCCAGTAAGTGCAGAGGGTGGGTGTGTGTGTGTCATTCCTTTGTTAGTGCCATCCATGCATGCCTGTAACCTCATCTTCACCTCATCCACCATGTCCATCCCTCTCTATTCTCTTCCCTTAGCCTTTCTAGATGCTCACTTTTACAAGCTAGAAGGATAGCCATGCCTCAAGTCACCATGTAATGAAGAGGTAGCAAGCTGTCAGCAGTGCCTTGAGTATGGGGTGGTAGAAGGTCAGGCTCTAAGGGTGGTCTAGGTGGCATGTTAAGTTTTGGTTTTAGCCTTGCTGCCTCCTCCAGGAGCTTGCATGTGATGTGTGATGGAACAGGACAAAGTTGAGTGGTAAATCCTTCCACTTTGGGTTTGATTTGTATACAGCCTGTTATGGAGAAGCAGTTGGGTAGATGGCTACTTATGTACAGGTTCATGGTATCCCAAACTGGCATTTCTTGCAGGAGAAGGAACTGCTGGTTTGAGAAAGCGTGGGCCACTTTCTCATCTGGAGAGTCTTTTTGACTCTGATACATTTCTAACTTCAACTTTTCTGGTATGAGATATATGAGATACAGAGTCTTATTTGCCCTTTACTTTTTCTGGTTTTACCAAACCCATCTTGAAGTAACTGACCAAAGGTCATCACCCTGTACAAGGGTCTTATAAGCATCGCAAATCCTTTTTTTCCCCTTCACTGAGTCTGTCACAATGTGGGGGACTGAGCTATAGGAATTGGGTACTTATTTTCTCCTCCCACATATCCACATTGATGCTTACCTGAAAGTAAGGCAGCATCTACTTCCTCACCGTACCTGATCATTTCTGGCTGTTTAATACTCTCCTCACCCTGTCCCTTGTAATTTCATTGAGTGTAGAGTCATTCCAGGTAGATTCATTTATACATGGTTACTGTTTGTCTGTTTTCCTGCTCTGACTCAGAATGTGTCTTGGGGAAAGGAGGGAGGAAGGCTTGATGGGGCAGGGGAGTGGAATACAATCATGTCTGAAGATTTGTGATCAAAGCTGGAGCTTTTCTGGAATGGAAGGAATAGGAGGGTGCTCACCATTGATTGGTGGTCAGGATAATTCATAAAGTAGCCCATTCTCAGTGTTGCCAGCCCATTATCTTGGTGCTGTAGAGTGGAAGGTTGGCGTTGTGGCATTTTATATGATTTCCCGAGGAGAGCAGGCCTGGTGCATGGGGTATTCTTTGTCAAATTTTTAGTTTCTGTGCTGCAGCTCTACCTTTTCTTTTTCTTGGCACTCTGGGACCTGACACTTCCTTTTCTTCTGTCACTACACTCATTTCACTTCTTCCCTGCAGATTCAGGTCATTGAAGATGACAGGAACAACCGGGGTACAGAGCCATTTGTTACTGGAGTACGGGGCCAGGTGCCACCCTTAGTCACCACCAACTTCCTGGTAAAAGACCAAGGTGAGAAGGGTATTAACTCCTTCCTACAGGAGCTTTTTTTTTTCAAGATTATTAGCTATGGATGGGGCTTTGTCAGTCTTGAACCAGAGACCATTTCCCCCTAGTTTATTTGGGGGGAAAATACCATCAGCTCTAGCATTTGCAGAGGTGATGGGGTAGACCCCAACCCCAATGGAGACCTGGTGTCTGGAGGGATTCTTTGATCTAACTCGTATCTTCTACCTCCTCCTTTAGGGAATGCAAGTCCCCGATACATCCGATGCACATCCTATAATATCCCTTGCACGTCTGACATGGCTAAGCAGGCTCAGGTGCCCCTGGCAGCTGTTATCAAGCCACTGGCAAGGCTGCCCCCAGAGGAGGTGAGTCAGGGAAGGGGCTAGGGTATAATGAAAGGAAGGGAAGGAGGGGGAATAAAGCTTCCTAGATGTGATTCTGGCTGTCACAATAGAAGACATCTTGGTTGGGCAAAGGGGAGAGTAGCTTTAGTAGCTTTCTATCCGAGGCCCCATGCCTGGAGGGTATGGTAAGGAAGAGAGCAAAGCCCAAGAAATTGCTAGGTGGGAACAGGGTCCATAGAGGAAATAAACAATATAAAAAGAGGCAGGGCCAGCTTAATAGGGGAGAAGACAGCTGAGTGTAGGAAAGACTCATATCATGGTCATCCCCAGATGATGAGAAGGACGTCATTCTACTTTTTCCTTACATGCTGACTTGTCATCCCAGGTAGGTTAGGGATATAAGAGAAAAGGTAGATTAGGATCCAGTAGTTCTTTCCTCACCTGGCTTGGGCTCTGATCTGTCACCCCAGTACCTGAAATCAGCATGAAAAGAGAGAGCTAGACAGCTGTTCTGCCAGGCCTTGGTAGGATACCCTCACGTTCAAGCTTCACTTATTTAAATAGAATTTTCTATAACTGGAAGCTCAAGGCTCAGTTTATTTTCTGCTCTCTCTGTGTGTTTTTCTGTTTCTTCCTGGGTCCCACTGGGAATGGTTGGACACTGGTCTCTTATCTGCAGGGTGACATCTGCCTGGGGCATCAGTAGGTGTCACAGAATCCCAGGGATAGGGGAGGAGAAGTGTCATAGATACTTGGTTAGAGAAGGAAGCAGAAGTCAAGATCCCTAGGGCAAGAGTGAAGAGGCTTGAATATGGGGTCAGAAACATGAATCTAGATAATCTCAGCTTTCTCCTCACATGCCCGTGGCAGCCTCTGGCTTGGTATGGCCAGTTTCACAGTCCCTCTTTTCTTTCAATGAGAAATGCAGTTCTGGGGCTGGGGAATACAAAGAGGAAACCATAGAATTTAGACTCTTGGGGACATTATCCTGTGATCTGTACCCTCATCATTTGTCCTCGTTCCCTTCCATTGTACTCCCTCCCCAGGCACAGTATCTAAGCCACTCCCCTTCTCCCTCCAGGCTGTTCCTCCTCATCTGCTGGCACGTGTCTGAACCTACTGTAGCTTCCCTCTATGTCTGAGCCCCCTCCCCTTTGCTCCATAGGCTTCACCCTATGTCGTGGACCATGGGGAATCTGGCCCTTTGCGCTGCAATCGCTGCAAAGCATACATGTGCCCCTTCATGCAGTTCATCGAGGGAGGGAGGCGCTTCCAGTGCTGCTTTTGCAGCTGTATCAATGATGGTATGTTCACGGAAGCTGTGATTTGGGGTGGGGGAAGTTCTTGAATGCATCTTCATTGTTCTTGTTCTAGTTAGATAGATGAGGGTCCATTTTTCAGGAGCTGGGGGAGTAGGGCACTCATGGGAATGTGGGGCAGTAGAGTGACTTCAGCCAGAGCCAGACATACTAAGATTGAGAGTGGATCTTTGAGTAACACACTGCCATACTCCCCACAGTTCCCCCCCAGTATTTTCAACATCTGGATCATACCGGCAAACGTGTGGATGCTTATGACCGTCCTGAGTTATCCCTGGGCTCTTATGAATTCTTGGCCACTGTAGATTACTGCAAGGTGAGGGAAGGTAGCATGGGAAGAGCAGTGGGTGGAGGATAATGAGACAGCTAAGAAATGCTGTTATCATTTCCCTCACCCGTTTGTTGTCCCCTTTGATGCTGACTTCTCTTTAGTCAACGGGCCTGCTTACCGATACCCCTCTCCCCCCAACATTTCCTTCCTCTGCAGAACAATAAGTTCCCCAGCCCTCCTGCCTTCATCTTCATGATTGACGTCTCCTACAATGCCATCAGGACTGGTCTTGTCAGGCTCCTCTGTGAGGAGCTCAAATCACTGTTAGACTTTCTGCCTAGGTGAGAGTTATGGAGCCAAGGTGCTTCCTTTGGTTGGTGATGGGGTGTCTGGGTTGACTGGACAGATAGAGCCTAATGTCATGAAGTTGTGGGTGGTGGACAGGTGGCAGATCTGGGTAACAATGTCACCTTCTACAGGGAGGGCGGGGCAGAAGAGTCAGCAATCCGCGTTGGCTTTGTCACCTACAATAAGGTGCTCCATTTCTACAATGTGAAGAGCTCATTGGCCCAGCCACAGATGATGGTTGTATCTGATGTGGCTGACATGTTTGTGCCACTGCTGGATGGCTTCCTGGTCAATGTCAATGAGTCTCGGGCAGTCATCACCAGGTAAGAGTCAGAATGTGGAGGTAAAGAGAAGGCCTGGGGGTGGCATGAGTACAATCATAGAAGGCCAGAGAGTTGAACAGAGAGAGGGGGTGGACAGTAGATGGATGAGGGAGTGTGGCTCAGGAGTTGTCAGCGTCTGGAGGCAAGGTGATGGAGGCAAGGTGACTCATTAGGGAATTGAGAACTGAGGCATCTGGAATCTATGTAGCAATTTTTGTTGTTCCCTGTCACTGTCTCTTCAGCTTATTGGATCAGATTCCAGACATGTTTGCAGACACAAGGGAAACAGAGACAGTATTTGCCCCAGTTATTCAGGCTGGAATGGAGGCCCTGAAGGTAAGGCTGAGTCCCTGGCAACCTCCTCTTCCTCACTTTCTTCTGACCATCTTACTCTCTGGAATACAACCTCTGCTGCTTCAATGATTGATGGCTGTCCAGTTGTTAACCTGTCTTGACATAGTTGGTGCTTAATAAATGGCAAGGGAAGGGATGAATGAACAAGTAATCCTCTCTTTTTTCCTAGGCTGCTGAGTGTGCAGGGAAGCTCTTTCTGTTCCACACATCCCTGCCCATGGCAGAGGCCCCAGGGAAACTGAAGAACAGAGATGATAGGAAGCTAATCAACACAGACAAGGAGAAGGTGTGGGACTGGAAGATGGGTTGGGGGAGGACTTTCCGTTATAGAGGAAGGTGGGGACTCTTCAAAATGCCATACTCTTAACTTTCTTGATAGGAACTAGGGCTAGACACTTTGCCCTTTCATATGTCACATCTGTGACTGCCAGCCTTTGCCACTGCTGCCACACCTCTCTACCCCGTCACCTATCTCACTTACTATCCATAGTGGTCTACCATTTTGGTAGACTTTTTTTTTTTTAAGAGAAATTTTTACTATAGCAAACTCCTAGGAAGTAGATTTGAAGTCTTACATGTGTTCAAATATCCCATATTACATACACGGTTCTCAAATAGGGAAGAGCTGAGATACTTGAGCATTTTCTTCTCCTTCTCCCCAGACTCTGTTCCAGCCTCAGACAGGTGCCTATCAGACCCTAGCCAAAGAGTGTGTGGCCCAAGGCTGCTGTGTAGATCTCTTCCTTTTCCCTAATCAGTATGTGGATGTAGCGACGCTCTCTGTTGTGCCCCAGCTCACTGGTGGCTCTGTCTACAAATATGCTTGCTTTCAGGTATGTTGTGGGATTCTGGGTGGCAGGTGCAGCAGGGGTGGAAATGTCTTCTTACATGTGGACTGGCTCTTCAGCCACTGGCTCATTAATAGGAATAGTGTTGGAAGAGAAGACCGTGTAGTGTAAAGAAGTGAGCCCCAAGTGTATAGCAGTTAGGAGCATGGGCTTTGGAATCAGTCCTGGGTTGATATTCTGGCCCCATCACTTAACTAGCTACATGACCTAGGATAAATTACTTAATTACTGCCTCCTTTGTTCCTTCTTCTGTAAAAATGGGGACTAATACTTATTAATTAGGATTTGTCTGTAGAATTAGATCATTATATGTAAAGCACTCAGTGTGGTGCCTGGCATGTAGTAAGTGCTTGAAAGCTATCACCATATATGCCAGGTGCAGTGGTTTGCACCTGTAGACCCAGCTGTTATAGGTTGAGGCTGAGGTGGGAGGACTGCTTGAGCCCAGGAGTTCAAGGCTGCAGTGAGCTCTGATTGTGCTACTGCACTCCACCCTGGGTGACAGAGCGACCCTGTCTCTTTAAAAAAAAAGTTATTGTCATCAACATTGTTATTATCATCTTCACTGTTATCCTTATGATTAAGCAGCCTTGTAGAGTAAAGGAAAGAGGTGCAGGGAGATTGTCTGCAGGATGAGCTACGTAGTCAGTGATGTGACTCTGGGCCTGGGTGGCTGCAGGTGGAGAATGACCAGGAACGGTTCCTGAGTGACCTGCGTCGTGATGTCCAGAAGGTTGTTGGCTTTGATGCTGTGATGCGGGTCCGGACGAGCACTGGTCAGTCCTGGTTGCAGAAGAGCAGGTGGGGGGCTAAGTCTAGGAGGGAGGCATATGGCACCTGTCATACCTTCAGTTCTGACCCTATTCATGTGGCCTCAGGTATCCGGGCTGTAGATTTCTTTGGAGCTTTCTACATGAGCAACACGACAGATGTGGAGCTGGCTGGGCTGGATGGGGACAAGACGGTGACTGTGGAGTTCAAGCATGATGATCGGCTCAATGAAGAGAGTGGAGCCCTCCTGCAGGTGGCAGGCGGGAGGCAGGGGCTAGGGAGGAAGTGTCAGGTGTCATTTGCAGGGAAAAGGGTGAGGAGTGGGTAAAGAGGACTAGAAGAAGAGACTAGGTGGGGGAGTGGCTCATTTCTCTCTTCTAGTTTGTAACATAGCAAAGGGGCAGTTTTTCAGAGGGCCTTTGTGAGGGAGGAGTGCGAGTTCCTCCTTTCTCCTTTCCCCTAGTGTGCCCTGCTTTACACCAGCTGTGCAGGGCAGCGTCGGCTCCGAATTCATAACCTGGCCCTGAACTGCTGCACCCAGCTGGCTGATCTGTATCGAAACTGTGAGACTGACACACTCATCAACTACATGGCCAAGTTGGGTGAGGATAGAGGCAGGGCAGGGTGGGACTGGGGCTGAGAGAAAAGTCTGGGATGGTCAGTGATTCAGCATGCCTGGGTAGGTGTGGCAGTGGGAAGGCATATGTGATGGGCAGCTGACCACTGACTGTGTATCTCCCTTTCCCGTCCAGCATACCGGGGAGTCCTAAATAGCCCTCTGAAGGCTGTTCGTGACACTCTTATCACCCAGTGTGCCCAGATCCTGGCCTGTTACAGAAAGAACTGTGCCAGCCCCTCCTCTGCAGGACAGGTGGGGCAAGCATATTAGTAGCGGGGGATGGGGGGACAAATGTTTGCATTTGGGAAAGATTTCTCATGATCGTCGACTTTATTTTGATAACCCCCTCAGTTGATCCTTCCTGAGTGCATGAAGCTACTCCCAGTTTACCTGAACTGTGTGTTGAAGAGTGATGTCCTGCAGCCTGGAGCCGAAGTCACTACTGATGATCGTGCCTATGTCCGACAGCTGGTTACCTCCATGGATGTGGCTGAGACCAATGTCTTCTTCTACCCTCGGCTCCTACCGTTGGTGCGATTGAGGGTTGGAGTATGAGACATTGCACTGAGAAAAGGGCCTTTTGGAAGGACAAAAGGAAGGGTTAATATTATCTGTGTCTGACACTAATGAATTTGTTTTTATATACATTATCTGATGTAATTCTCACACTGAGAGTTACTAAGAGCACAGAAGGGGTGGTGTCTGGGGACTTAGCTTTCTGAATTTTGTGTGTGGTTAGAGGCAAGCTTGTCTTATGGTCCTTGGTAACCTTTTGTCCCCTTCCTTTTGTCTAGACAAAGTCTCCCATTGAGAGTACTACTGAACCACCAGCAGTTCGAGCATCTGAAGAGCGTCTAAGCAACGGGGATGTGTATTTGCTGGAGAATGGGCTCAACCTCTTCCTCTGGGTGGGAGCAAGTGTCCAGCAGGGTGTTGTCCAGAGCCTTTTCAGCGTCTCCTCCTTCAGTCAGATCACCAGTGGCTTGGTGAGGGCAGGGAGTCAAGAAGAATATGGGTGTGAAGTATGCTTTGTGAAATGAGTGGGAGCCAATTAAGTTAGTGTGCTACTCTTAGATGTCAGGGAACACCTGGGGAGAAGGGAGGTGCTGCCATTCTTCTAGGCTTCCTAGTTTCAGATGATGCATAAATCTATGCTGCCCCATCTTGACTGAACTCAGAGCACCTTACCATAAGGATGAATGAATTTTGTGTTCTAGAGTGTTCTGCCAGTTCTGGATAATCCACTGTCCAAGAAGGTTCGAGACCTCATTGATAGCTTAAGGGCACAGAGATCACGGTACATGAAGGTAACACTGATCTGCACCCTGGATTTTGTACCTTGACAAGTCCTCACCTTGGAAGGAGGGGGGGGGATGAATAAGTGACTGGGTAATCTAGTAACATTTCTGGGCATTTTTAATTTCTTTTGGCCTTGCTTCATGACCCTGCATTCTGGCCATAGCTTATCGTGGTGAAACAGGAGGACAAGCTGGAGATGCTGTTCAAGAACTTCCTGGTGGAAGACAAGAGCCTGAGTGGGGGAGCATCCTATGTGGACTTTCTCTGTCATATGCATAAGGAGATTCGGCAGCTACTGAGCTAAAGCAAGTGGGTAAATGGCATAGGGTCCCAGGCCAGCTTCCTGAAAGTACCCCAGGACAACAGAGAAATTGGGACAGTTCCATATGTTATAAGTTATGTAAGCTGACCTCAGTCTCTTTGGGGGGAGGGGGAGATATAAGGAGACACCTTCTTTCTGGGCTCAATTATCTTACCACTCTGTCATGTCCTGCTGATGGAAGGTGCCCCTGTCCCCTCACTCCACCTCCTTTTCCTGCTAATCCTGTTGTAATGAATGTAGTTTCTCAATTCACTGTATATGATTCAGTGTTGGGGGTTTGGAGGCACCCAGACCCTGGCAATACTTTGTGTCCCTTTGGACCAGCCTCCAAGAGGAGAGGGGCAGGCAGGAAAGAGTGGGGATCCCAGGGTTACTACAGGGGATGGCTTATTCAGCTCAGTGTCATCAACAACTTCCTATATTAGGGATAAAACATACAGGTGCACAAGAGCTGGGGTGTAGACCATAGGTGGTGAAGAGAAAAGTGATTGGGCCTGGAAGTCAGCAGTCAAGTCAGAGTTAATGAGGGTGGTGGTTTCTCTCTCTGTTTCCACTGCGTTCACTCTCTCTTGCAATGATTGATCTCTCCATGGATAGAGGCACATTGTCAGAGATGAATGAGCCTGGGAACTGAGTTGCAAAGTATATTAAAACCTGGGAGAGATACCAGCCTCCTTTCCATCTGGAGAGGCCTCAACACCGGATGGTTCTGTAGGGAGCCTGGTAATCAACTTGCAATACCTCACAGAGCCAGCTCACATCCCACCCTGAGCTTCCACTGGAAACAAAGCCGGGGGTTGTTGGGGAGAGAGGCAGAAGCAGCTGGAGCTCTCGGTTCTCTCCCGCCAGGACACCACTTGGGCTTTGGTATTGACTTGAGCTGCTGGCAGTTATCTTCCAACCCCAACTGGCTGGGGCAGGACAAGGGCTAGGCTCGATGGTGGCCAGGCTTGCCTGCTCCCAGCCTGGGATGCCCCTGCTCTGGACCTCTCATTTCTCTTCATTGGTTTATTTTTCAATGCATCTTTAATTTGTAAAGAAATAAATTAAGATGTAACCAGTAGCCTCATTCTTAAATGCGAAGTCTCACTTTCCCTTTGGCCCGGAGGCGCGCATGCGCCGCATGCCCCTGTGGCGTAGGACCCCGTCCCGTCACGACTCGCCGCGGGGCGGGGACTTGTGCTGTCCGAAGGGCGCCGGCTGCCAGACTGGACATGGCGGCCGGCCCCACCGGGGCTGTCCTGGCCGCCCTGCGGGTGCTCAGTATCTGTGCTGCCAGCAGCTCTGGGCCTGTGGCAGACGGGGAGGCCGGCGGGGAGGCGGAGTGGGGGGAACCGTGGGACGGCGCGGTTTTCCGGCCGCCCGCGGCGCTGGGCGCGGTGGCGGTGGTGCGCGATCCCGGGACCCCGCGGCCGGGGAGGGAGGAGGCGGGAGACTTGCCGGTGCTGCTGTGGTGGAGCCCAGGGCTGTTTCCCCACTTCCCGGGAGACTCGGAGCGCATCGAGTGTGCGCGCGGCGCGTGCGTGGCGTCCCGGGACCGGCGGCTGCAGAGAGACTCGCGGACGCGCGCGCTGCTCTTCTACGGCACCGACTTCCGAGCGTCTGACGCGCCGCTGCCGCGCCTGGCGCACCAGAGCTGGGCGCTCCTTCACGAGGAATCGCCCCTCAACAACTTCTTGCTGAGCCACGCCCCGGGCATCCGCCTCTTCAATCTTACCTCCACCTTTAGCCGCCACTCGGACTACCCGCTGTCGTTGCAGTGGCTACCCGGGACCGGCTATCTGCGCCGCCCGGCGCCTCCGCTGCAGGAGCGCGCGGAGTGGCGCCGCCAGGGCTACGCGCCGCTGCTCTATCTGCAGTCCCACTGCGACGTGCCTGCGGACCGGGACCGCTATGTGCGAGAGCTCATGCGCTACATCCCGGTGGGTGAGGGCGGGGAGGGGACGGGCCGGGCCCGAGGCCAGGACCCCAGGTGTCCAGGCCTCCAGGCCGTGCCCTCTTGACCGCCATACTCTACCCCGCTCAGGTGGACTCATACGGGAAATGCCTGCAGAATCGGGAGCTGCCCACCGCGCGGTTACAGGACACGGCCACGGCCACCACCGAGGATCCAGAGCTCTTGGCCTTCTTGTCCCGCTATAAGTTCCACTTAGCCCTTGAAAATGCCATCTGTAACGACTACATGACAGAAAAACTGTGGCGCCCCATGCACTTGGGTGCTGTGCCCGTGTACCGCGGCTCTCGCTCTGTGAGGGACTGGATGCCGAACAATCACTCCATCATCCTTATTGATGACTTTGAGTCTCCTCAGAAGCTGGCAGAATTTATTGACTTTCTAGACAAGAATGATGAGGAATATATGAAATACCTGGCATACAAGCAACCGGGGGGCATCACCAACCAGTTCCTTCTGGATAGTCTGAAGCACCGGGAGTGGGGAGTGAATGATCCTCTACTGCCTAACTACCTCAACGGCTTCGAGTGTTTCGTGTGTGACCATGAGCTGGCTCGTCTGGATGCTGAGAAAGCCCACGCAGCCTCTCCTGGGGACTTCCCTGTCCCTGAGCCTCACATTGCCCAGCCCTCACACATGGACTGTCCAATGCCCACACCTGGCTTTGGCAATGTGGAAGAGATTCCTGAGAATGATAGGTAAGGGTTGCCGGGGTCCCCCGCGGCTGTCAAATCATTTACTTACTATGAGCAGTGAACTAGCACTAGGTGTTGAGGGGCGGTAGCAGGAAATTATGACATAGACTCAGTCTCCCTTTAAGGTGTCAAGAGTGTAGTTGGGGAAATAGGCAAATTGAGAAGACTGAGTAAAGATGTAAAATAGCCAGGCACAGTGGCTCACACCTGTAATCCCAGCACTTTAGGGGGCCGAGGTGGGAGTATCCCAGGAGTTTGGGACCAGCCTGGGCAATATGGAGACCCAGTCACTACAAAAATTAAAATTAGCCAGGTGCGGTGGTGCATGCCTGTAGTCCCAGCTACTAGGAAAGCTGAGGCAGGAGGATCCCTTGAGCCCAGGAGTTCCAGGCTGCCCTGAGCTGTGATTATGGCGCTGTACTCCAGCCTAGGCACTAGAGCAAGACTTTGCCTTTAAAAAACAAAAAAAGAGAGAGAGAAAAGTAAAATATAATTCAAGGCAACAACATATGAAGATCAGCTTATGTGGACATTTCCAAGAGTGCTTCAAAAAAGTCTTGAACTGGAGCACAGGGCCTGTGTAGGGAGGTAATGAGGAAGAGAGAAAGTTGGCAAATAAACTGGGGCCAGACTATAAATATTCTGAATACCAGGCTCAGGAGTTTGGACTGTCCTGAAAATTAAGTACCTTTTATATGGTGGCGAATACAGAGATGAGCATTTTAAGGGAGGTTTTCCTGCAATAGTCAGGGCTTAAACACCTGTTAACTAGGCATTAATTTTATTTATTTTTTTTTTGTGAGACCATGTGTCACTCCTTCACCCACGCTGCTCTTGAACTCCTGGCATTAAGTAATTGATCCTCCAGCCTCAGCCTCCCAGTTGCTAGGATTACAGGTGTGAGCCACCACACCCGGCTCTTTTTTTTCTTCTTTTTTTTAAAGCAGCTGTGCTGAGAATAAGCTCCAGGTGGTTGTTGAGTATGGGGATACTAGAAGAACATAACTAGAAGAGCCAGGCTTAATTATTAATAGCACCTCCTTTCACTTTTAAAAGTACCCTGATTAGGATGGTACATTATGTTCATCCTAACAGAACTGGAGGAATGCTTTCAAAAGATTAATGATGGTGGGCAGTATGGGCTGGAAGGGAAGTAAGTAGGCTGCTATAGTAGGTGGCAGGTGGTGGTATCAGAAAACAAGGTTGGCATGGGAGGTGGGGTTGAAGCCACTTGCAGCAAGCCATACCTGTTGGGGGAGAAGTGGTAAGATTATTAAACTGGAGTGCCAGGTGCAGTGGCACACACCTGTAGTCCCTATAGTCCCAGCTACTCGGAGGCTGAGAGAGGATCACTTGAGCCCGGGAATTTGAGTCCAGCCTGGGCAACATAGTGAGATCCTGTCTCTAGAAAATATATATATATATTTTCTAAAAAAAAAAAAAAAAAAAAATTATTAAGCTGGAGAAAGAGAGGCTGCTAGAATGGCCTGCGGAGACTGACTTGGACGAGTGGATGGCAGCGGAAGGCTGTTTATTAATATATATGCCACTGGCAGAGTTTGGTCCTGATGGTGGAGTCCTCCACCAAGTAATTTCTATCTACTTTATGCCGAACATAATATTGTGATTTACTAGAGGAAAAGTATTTAAAAATGTAAAACATTAAGAAAATAAATACTCAGGCATGTCTTTTCTAGACACTACATGAGACTGCACCTTCATTTTGATTATTGGAATAAAAGTGAAACGTGGCAGGGCATGGTGGCTCATGCCTGTAATCCCAGCACTTTGGGAGGACGAGGCATGAGGATCCCTTGAAGCCAGGAGTTCAAGACTAGCCTGGGCAACATAGCGGATCCTGTCTCTTAAAAAAAATTAGCTGGGCTTAGTGGTGGTGGTGCACTGATAGTCCCAGCTACTTGGGAGGCTGAGGCAGGACTGCTTCAGCCCAGGAGTTTGAGATTTCAGTGAGTTATGATTGTACCACTGCTCTTAAGCCAGGGTGACAGAGTGAGACCCTGTCTCTCAAAAAACAAACAAAAAAAAGTGAAACTTAAAAGTTATCCATATAAAGACCCCTGCTCCTTCACTTTCTTTAGGGAGACTACTGCTTCCATAGTCTGGCCCCTGCTGCACCTGCCTGTGAACTCTTTCCACATTTGGGAGCCAGAAGCAGGCAGATCAGGAATTTTAACTCATTGGATGGCTGTGTGATATCTTTATGTGTGTGGCTTACTCCCTGTCACTTGGGCTAGTGGATTTATTTCACATTTCCTTCCCTTCAAAGCAGAATCTTGTCCTATGCAAAGACCACAGTATCTGATTAAGATTTCTTTGGCCCTACAGAGAGAAAGGCAGGACTCATAGCTGTGCTACAGTTCAGTAATCCAACCCCATTTTGATATTTCAGCTGGAAGGAGATGTGGCTACAAGATTATTGGCAAGGTCTGGACCAGGGGGAAGCTCTCACTGCTATGATCCACAACAATGAAACACAGCAAAGAAAATTTTGGGATTACCTACATGAGATCTTCATGAAAAGGAACCAGAATCTCTAACTGCCCTTGCAAGAGTCTTTAACTTGGTAGAGCAAAGATCTTATTCTGTCATGGAACATAAGGAACATCCACTGCACAGACCCTTAATAAACATTATCTTTTCATGGATTCAGAGAATTCCAGTTAGATCCACTACTATTTTATCTTAATGATGGATAGCCAAGGTCTCAGCCTGTGGTAATAGGGCCTCTCCTCAAGAAGAGATAGAGGCATACAATTCTTGGTTCAGTGAGAAACAGAAGCCTGAAACTCCCATTCAATTCGAAGTGCTGGTCTAAAAGAATTTTTAAAGGACTGCCCACTTCCTCTGTTTCATCCTTTTGAGTGTTCTTCACTACCAGTAAAGTCACATGGGCCAGGTTATGACTTACAACTTCTGTTCTAGTCCCCAAGCCCCTCATTATTCAGTACCTTTCTCAATAATTTCTTTTCCTCATCTCTTGCTTTATAAAATGTTATGTTGGTGAAGCAGAACTTCTGGTGGGCTGTATTCTGGTTTTTTAGGGTTGTATTTTTTATATCATTTACTTTACTTTTCATGGGAAACTTTTTATTTTAAGTGGCTTTTTCTTTCTTGGTTTTAGGCCATTTCCCACTATTTCTGATAGAGATACAGAAACCTTGCCATCAATTATTCTTACTGCTGGTTTGCTTCTTATTTAAGGTATATCTGGGATTCCTTCTCTTAAGAATAGCAAGATTCAGTGCTATTATATGCCATGTCAATTTAATGTATTGCCCTGTTCTATTTTAGATCAAAGATGGACTAAGGCTGGAAATGATGGCAGAAAAAGTCACATATATATTTTAACTTAAATGATCTTGAAATGTTAAAATAGGCCAATATCAAAATGCTAATTTTTGGTGAGTATGTTGACCAAAAAAAAAGGAAAAAAGTGCAAATTTTTATAGGTCTTTGTTCTTTTCTATTGGCCTAATGAACTCTTCCCTCTATTTTATTGTTTTTATATACTACAAAGTCCCATTTGCTGCAAAGAGTCATAGAAACAGCCCAGCAGTCTCATAATCTGTAGCACTTTTCACTTTAAGTGCAATAGACAGTCCACCTTCATTCACTCTATTACTTACATCTTCCATACAACTTCATGGTACTGAGACCACTTTTTGATGGCGTCTGCTCAAGGGGATGAGGAGGCGAGGCAAGAGATTTAAGCCACCTTAAGTGGCGAACTAAATAAAAACCTTAGTCAGATTTGGGGATGTAGCCAACCCTTCTATTGCTGTGGTTGGCCTAATGAGCAAGGAGACCATGCGCTTTCTCTGGGGCAGTGGAACAAGAAACAATACCTTGGACCTTAGTGCTACTCTGGTTGTACTGTTGTCTTAATGAATCATCACTAGAGAAGTTCCATAGCTTATCAATATATCTGGTTATAAATTTATATATTTCTATACCTACATTTACCTAATCTATATAGATATATAAATAGATGTGTGTTAGATGCTTCAACAACTGGGGTCCACGTTTAATATTCTGACATCTAAGGATGTGGCCAAGAAAAGCTGTAATTTAGGCTGGATTCCTTTCATTGCCAAAGTTGTTCTTTGTTCATTTAATTCTTTAACAAAATAGGTCCTTCTTAACAGCATGGAAACTTTGCTTAACTTGTTTGGCCTTTTGCAGGAAAGAACAACAGGGAGCGACTGATCTTCAAAAATACATCTGAACCAGGTACAGTGGTACATGGCTGTAGTCGCAACAACTCGGGCCAGAGGATTGTCTGAGCCCAGTTGAAGGCTGCGGTGTGCTATGATTACACTTGTGAATAGCCAGTGCACGCAGTCTGGGCAACAAAGCAAGAGCCCCCCTGTAAAAAAAAAAAAAAAACCCATAAAAAAACAACCAAACATCTGATAAAATTGGATATAATAGGCACTGACAAAAGAAGTCAAATGCAGGACTGTAATTTCTAAGCTTGCAATCTAAATGCAGATGCTGATTTACAGTGCAAAATGTATATCACACAAGTGCAGACCTAGGATAGGACTTACATTTCATTATGTTTAATAAAAATGGCAAATGACGGGCATAGTGGCGCATGCCTGTAGTCCCAGCTACTCGGGAGGCTGAGGCAGGAGGATCGCTTGAGCCCAGGAGTTTGAGGTTGCTGTGAGCTAGGCTGACGCCACGGCACTCACTCTAGCCTGGGCAACAGAGTGAGATGCTGTCTCAAAAAAATAAAAAAAAAATAAAAAAAATAAAAATGGCAAATGAGGCTGCGCACGGTGGCTCATGCCTGTAATCCTAGCATTCTGGGAGGCCGAGGTGGGCGGATCATTTGACCTCAGGAGTTTGAGACCAGCCTGAGAAAGAGTGAGACCCCATCTCTACTAAAAATCGAAAAAATTAGCTGGGCAACTAAAAAATAGGAACAAAAAGTTAGCCAGGCGTTGTGTAGTGCCTGTAGTCCCAGCTACTCGGGAGGCTGAGGCAGGAGGATTACTTCAGCCCAGGAGTTTGAGGTTGCTGTGAGCTAGGCTGATGCCATGGCACTCTAGCCCGGGCAACAGAGTAAAACTCTGTTTCAAAAAAAAAAAAAACCCAAAAAACAAACAAACAAACGGTAAATGATGGTTATACAAGGTGTAGAATCATCCTTCCTTCTCCTAATTACATCAGCTCACATTGGCATTCTTTTAGCACTTTTGTATACAAAATGGGCCAGTTGTTTATGAATCACTGATGCTAGAGTCTCAGGCCTCTTTGTGCTTTGGTGCTCCCAGATTTTTTCCTTCATTCTTAATACCATGTGAGTATTCACAAAAGAGCAGGGTAAACCTGTTACATTTCCACAAGAGAAAGTATTATAGAACCAGGAATAGCCATGTGGTACTTATCAACTAAAAGCTTCACTTTCCCTACAGAGAAAGCAAGCAATGTGAATTTTCTCTGATTTGGGGCCTAACTTGCTCTGGATATAGCAGCAGACTTACTACATGTTGGGGTTATTGGTGGTAGAAGTGTCTAATAGGAGTCTGTTTTAATTACACTTCTGGAATGTGGAGGTGGAGTGCTAGGCTGATGCCTTTATTACTGCAAGTATTGCTATTTCTATTATCTTGGGCTTCATTTTGTATAATAAATTGCTTTTTACATAGTGTCTTCTGGTTGGTTATTTTTTGGGGGTGGGCATGATAAAGTTGGTGACTTGTAAAAACAGTATTTCAAACATTTGTTCATTTAACAAGTCTTTTTCTGCACTATTCTAGGCACTGGGGTTTCAGCAATGGACAATATAGACAAGGTCCCTTCTCTCATGTTTACATTTTAAAACGAGTGTTGGGGATAGGGAAGGACATAAACAAATGAACTAGACAATTCACACTGTGATAGGTGCTATGCAGAAAATAAATAGGTTAAGACAGGTGAGAAGGCAGAAGGATCCCTTGAGGCCAGGAGTTTGACCCGGTCTCTAAAAAAATTAAATTAAAAAAAAAAAAAAAGGCCCAGTGTGGCAGCACACTTGTAATGCCCACTACTCAGAAGGCTGAGGCAGGAGGAACACTTGAGCCCAGGAGTTTGAGGCTCCAGTGAGCTGTGAATTGTGCCACTTCACTCCATCCTGGGCAACAAAGCAAGACCCTGTCTCAAAAAAAAACCCAAAAGGCAATTTGATAAATATTGTTCCTCCAAAGTAGTCATGGACTACAGGCGTGTTCAAGTTGCTTTCATTACCAGAAACATTTCTTGGAGCTCATCTGGAAAAGCCTAGAGAATAATACATGGCACATCTTTGGAATGAGTTTTGTAAACAGCCAAAAGTCACTTATGAATTCCTGAAAGTCCAAGTCTATAAATAGGAATGATACTACCAAGTACTTTCACAAGACTGGTGAGAGGATTTAAAAAGACGATGAATGAGAAAGTGTTTAAGCCTCACCCTACCCAATGAGGTCGTTTCAAATGAGCAAACGGTATCTGTATTAGCAGTAGTTGTTATACAATAAAATAAATGAATCTAATTTTACTTTGCGGGTTACGAATGATCCTGAAAGTAGTCAAAAACAATTCTTGTAGGTCTATTAGGACAAAAATCTTTCCGAATCTTACATCTTAAAGTTTCATGTTTTGATTTGCTCCCATCCTTCCTGCCCTTGACCACGTCAATCACCGTGCAGACTAGCTGTCATCCACCAGAAACGTGTCCATGTATCAGGGCCCTTTCCTGGAAGTCCCCGGCCCAGTACTGTCCCGAGACCTCAGGGCTCAGAGCCCACAAAGGAGCAGTCTCAGTAGAGCCCAAAGTGTCTCCTCCTAACCTGCTGTTGGGTACGAACACCAGCCTCGCCGCCGAACAGGCCAAGAAAAGAAAGCGGTGCATGCCAGCAGTCTACCCATCTTTCCGCCGGCTCCGCGCCTAGCTTCGTCCAACCCTTAGGGGTCACGCAAGGTCACGCACGAAGACGCGGAGCCTGCCGGGAGCTCGGCGCACAATGGCGACGCCCAGCCTGCGGGGTCGTCTGGCGCGCCTTGGGAACCCGCGGAAGCCTGTACTGAAGCCCAACAAACCCCTCATCCTAGCTAACCGCGTCGGGGAGCGGCGCCGGGAGAAGGGCGGTGAGCATTTGGAGCCGAGGAAGCCCCGGAGTGGAAGCCAGAGGGGGGAACGGGCACCTGGGTATGAGGGTGGAAAGGTAGGAGTCTCCTCGTCACTGAGGGTCCCGCTGTTCTGCCCCTCCAGAGGCGACCTGCATAACGGAGATGTCGGTGATGATGGCTTGCTGGAAGCAGAATGAATTCCGCGATGATGCGTGCAGAAAAGAGATCCAGAGCTTCTTCGATTGTGCTTCGAGGGCTCAGGTGACAGATGGCTCTTGGGTGCCTTCTTGGGAAGAGAATTGGGGGGATACATGTAATAGTTCTCCTTGCCTTTTGCTAAGTGATAGAAAAGTCCCTCTCATTCATTTGGGAGCTACATCACCCATAGAAAGGGGGGAAAGTTACAGCTCTGAAGGATTTTTTTTTTTTTTTTTTTTAGACGTAGCCTCACTCTGCCCTGGGTAGAGTGCAATGGGCGTCATCGTGGTTCACTGCAACCTCAAGCTTCTGGGCTCAAGGGACCCTCTTGCCTCAGCCTCCACAGTAGCTGGGACTACAGGCGCACACCACGACGCCTGGCTAATTTTTCTATTTTTAGTAGGGACTGGGTCTTGCTCTTGCTCAGATGGGTCTCGAACTCTTGCCCTTAAGCCATCCTCCAGCCTCTGCCTCCCAGAGTGCTAGGACTACAGGTGTGAGCCACCGTACCGGGCCGAAGGCTGTGTTATCGTGACTGATTTATTTACTACTCTGAACTTCAGTTTTATCATATGTAAAGCAAAGTTAATATTAATAGCCACCTTACAGAATTTTGTGAGTGTCAAATGAAATAATGAATGGGAAAACCATTTTGAAAAATTTGAATTACTGCTCAAATAGACATTATTGCCTGAAGTAGAACTAAAGATAGTGACGCTACATAAAGATGAGTTGTTTGGTTTCCAGCCTAGATTTAATTGCTAGCTGGCATAATAGCTTCTGATTATACAGTCATTTGTAGGTTCCAAGTCCCTTTTGTTGGAAGTAATTGACACAGATCTCTCTGAGCTGGTTAATATATTGGTGCATTTTAGGGCTTTGTGAGAACTATGGGCCTAGGTCAGAACAAACTTTAGAACTGTCATTCTTGTATTTTTTCTGTATTTTCAGGAAGCCCGAAGGATGAGATCAATCCAGGAGACCCTGGGAGAGTCTGGGAGTTTACCTCCCAAGAAATTGAATAAGTTGTTACAGAGGTTTCCTAACAAATCTCACCTCAGCTGAAAATGGAGAAGCATTTTCAATGACTGGACTATAGCTTCTGAGAACTACGCAGAGGCATTTTAGAGACGTTTGCACTGCCATATCTTTGGAATCATGGCCTGGGTAGAAGTTATCCTTTATCTTGAAATAAAATCCCCTGAAGAGAATTTGGCCTTTTGTTGTGAATTATGTGCTCCATTCTTGAACCCTGTATCCTCTCCTAGACCCTGGAAGTTCTTTGCTCCCTGATTTGCCCTGGGAGCAGGACAAAAACTTTCATCTTGTCTTTTCCTGCATTTGAAGTCCTTTACAGCATTTAATGCCCTTGCCTTTGGATGCATGAAAGATGTTGAAGTTTACCATCATCTGTAAGTATTTAGTGACTGCCTGTTTTGTGTATAGCCCCCTGCAAGGTGCTCCCTTAATACTCACATTCAAAAACTGGTGACCAGAAGTTCTTAGATGTATTTTCTTTGACCCATGCAGTTAAAAAAACATTTTAAAATTAGCTCACCACATTCAAAAATAGGGAAAAAAGTCATTTTAAAAAGTCCACATTTTAGCTTTTCTTTTTTTAAAAAAACTAAAAGCTCTGGCAGCCCTATTTTCTTATTCCCACCTGGCAATAATCAGGTAGAGCTGATTATCTCTTTTTTTTTTTTAGAGACAGGGTCTTGCTATGTTGCCCAGGCTGGTCTTAAACTCCAGGCCTCAAGTGATCCTCCTGCCTTGCCCTCCCGAAGTACTGGGATTACAGGCGTGAGCAACTGTGCCTCACGATAGAGCCAATTATCATTTGTCTCTATTCTCCAGTGATCTCACCACTGGACCTTCCCAAATGGTGAAACAGACTTAATTAACAATTATCTTCTTTGTGTATTATCTGTTCACTTCTCTCAAGTTATCTGCCTAGTTGCTAAAAGCATTTACTTTTGTGATCCCCTGATATTAAGAATTACATAGCATTTTATGTATACTCTGCCCTTGCAGGCATAATTTTTTAGATTGGTTTTTATTCATTTATTTATTTTTTAAAATTTATTTGCTTTTCTCGATACTGATCTATATTTTTAAATTTTTTATTATTTTCTGTTTTTTTAGAGAAAGCATCTCACCCAGGCTAGTGCAATGGCTCAGTCATAGCTCACTACAGCCTGGAATTCCTGGGCTCCAGCAATCCTCCTGCCTCAGCCTCCCAAGTAGCTAGGATTAAGGCACATGCTACCATACCTGGGTAATAAAAAAATTTTTTTTAGAGACAAGGTCTCACTATGTTACCCAGTCTAGTCTTGACCTTCTGGCCGCAAGTAATTCTCCTGCCTCTTTCAGGCATAATTGAGTTAACCTTTTGTATATACCTTACAACACGAAATAAGGGACAAAGAGATCAGTGGCTTTTAATGCTCCAGTGGGATAATTATTAATGTGAGAAAGGGTCTTGCCTTCCTGACCCCCCTGGCAGCTGCCTCTTTCCCCAGTCCTCATATTCCATGGGTAGAGAACTGGGCAACTATCTAGTTCTGCAATCTGAGCCTTTTAGCTATGGGAAGAAGCTCAGTGTTTACTTAAGAACTTTGGACTAAGGAGTTCCTAAGTCAATAGACTCCCAGTAAGAGGTCTGTGAACTTGGATGGGAAAAAAAATTGTATTTTTACCTACAACTGAAATTTAGCATGTCAATTAAGACTGTAGCCTAGCACTCTGGGAGGCTGAAGCCCGAGGATCATTTGAGCTCAGGAGTTCGAGACTGGCCTGAGCAAGAGCAAGACCCTCCCGCCCCCCGCCCCCGTCTCTACTAAAAAAATAGAAATTAGCTGGACAACTAAAAAATATATATATAGAAAAAATTGGCTGGGCATGGTGGCACATGCCTGTAGTCCCAGCTACTAGGGAGGCTGAGGCTGTAGGATTGCTTGAGCCCAGGTTGCTGTGAGCTAGGCTGATGCCAGGGCATTCTAGCCCAGGCAACAGAGCGAGACTCTGTCTCCAAAAAAAAAAAAAAAAAAAAAGACTCTAGGTAACAAACCACAGTAGCATTAACAATACCTATATGAAATCATGGTATTTTCATATCATTTTACAGTTATGAATACTCAAAATATCATTTATAGTCATCACTAGCTTCAAAAAAACTTTTTTTTTTTTTTTGGAGACAGAGTCTCACTCTGTCCTTCTGGCCAGGGTGCAGTGGTGTAGCTCACAGCAACCTTAAACTCTTGGGCTCAAGTGATCCTTCTGCCTCAGCCTCCTAAGTAGCTGGAACTACAGGCGTGTGCCACCATACCTGGCTAATTTTTCTATTTTTTGTAGACATGGGGTCTCACTCTTGCTCAGGCTGGTCTGGAACTCCTGACCTCAAGTGATCCTCCCACCTTGGCTTCTCAGGGTGCTAGGATTACCAGTGTGAGCCACTGTGCCCAGCCGAAAATAATTTTTTTTTTTTTTGAGATAGGGTCTCTGTTGCTCAGGCCCAGTGCAGTGGCCCGATCTCATCTCACTGCAGCCCCCAGTTCCTGGGCTCAAATGATCTTTCTCCCTTAACCTCCCCAGTAGCTAGGACTACAGGCACATGCCACCATGCCCAGCTAATTTTTTCATTTTTTATGAAGATGGGGTCTCGCTATGGTCTCGAACTCCTGGCCTCAAATGATCCTCTGTCCTCGGCCTCCCAAATTGCTGGGATTACAGGCATGAGCCACCCGAGACCGGCCCTAGCTTCAAAGTTAAGATAGTTTTTACACTTCCTGCTAGATCTTGTCATTTAATATGTAAATAAAAAAGCACTACTACCTTACCATTTGTTGTATTAATATTTTGATAATTGTATTTCAATATAATTGGTTTCCTTTGTAATACTTGTGTTTTATTGTGTGCATTTATAAACAATCTGAGAGGAGGTCCAGGGACTTCACCAGACTGCTAAAGGGTCCATGGCACAAACAAAGGTTAAGAATTCTTCGACTCAAAGGCTGTGCTGACAAACAGTACAGTTTTCTGAAATCAAATGCGTTCTTTCCTGGTGTTTCCCCAATTAGACCCTATAAAGCAGCGGTCCCCAACCTATTTGGCACCAGGGGCCGGTTTCATGGAATACAATTTTTCACGGATCCCCTGGAACGGCGGGGTCGGGGGAGGACCTCAGGCGGGGATGCGAGCGATGGGGCAGCTGTAAATACAGATGAAGCTTCGCTCACTGCTCGCCCTCCGCTCACCTCCTGCTGTGCGGCCCCCCTCTCCACCTTCCTTCCTAAGTTTCATGGAAGACAATTTTTCCACGAAGTGACCAGCGGAGCTGTGCGGCCCGGTCCCTAACAGGGTCGGGGGTTAGGGGGTTAGGGACCCAAGCTATAAAGGCTACGCTGGCGTGCAGGGTTCTAGACTACAATTCCCAGAAGGTGATGCGGCCTCGGGGCCTATCCGGAGTTAGAACGATAACTCTATTCAATAGTTCCTGTGCTGTCTCTTGACAGCCTACAATTCCCAACATACATGGCGGCTGTTTATTCCTTGGGGACATTATGGACGCCGAGTTATTGCTGGGATCTGTAGTCGTTTCGTATATCGTTGGGGGTTGGCCTCCCCTTATGATGTCTGAGGGTGGGCTCGAGGAAAAAAGCAGAAAAATGCAGCAATTAAACAAACATGTCCCCTTCCTCCGCCCGTACTCGATCCGATCTCTGCGCGCCCGAGGACGGAAGTGGTAGTGGCCGGCGCGGCCGGAAGTTCAGATCAGCTGATGGGGGAGGCGGCGCCGCAGCCGCCTAGAGGCCCCGGCCGCCAAGCGCTTCGTCCGGGCCCTGAGTCTCGGAGACTGGCCAAGATCACCGTTCGCACCTCGCTGTTGGGCGAGGCCCGGTCCCGTCTCTCAACCAGGCCTGAGATCCTCGCCCGGCACGGCCGCCCTGAGCGCCCCGGCCACCCCCAGCCCCGGCTCGCCCCTCAGGCTCCGGGCCTCCCCTCAGCCCCCGGCCGGCGGCCCAGGCCCCGGATCCGCGGGGGGGGACCCGGCCCCGGGGGGTGCGGGCCCTATGGAGCTGATGTTCGCGGAGTGGGAGGACGGAGAGCGCTTCTCATTCGAGGATTCGGACCGCTTTGAGGAGGATTCACTCTGTTCCTTCATCTCCGAGGCCGAGAGCCTCTGCCAGAACTGGCGGGGATGGCGCAAACAGTCAGCGGGGCCCAATTCCCCCACTGGCGGCGGTGGCGGAGGTGGCAGTGGCGGTACCAGAATGCGAGGTGAGAGTGAGCGGGGAGGAGGGGAGCGTGCAGGCCCTGGTCGGACCTTGCTCGGGAGCTGTCCGATACCGCGAGCGGAGCTGTCCCGGACCGGGAGCTGTCCTCAACTGGGAGCTGTCCCAAGCTTAGAGCGGACTTCAGGACTTGCTTTTCCGGCCTTGCTTGGGTGGACTGGCTTCTCTACACCTGCGTGTGTGTGTGTGTGTGTGTGTGTGTACGCGCGCGCGCGTGTGCGTTGTGGCAGGGAAATTCTGTGTAGGAGAGAAAGTAGATCTTTTGTCGTTCTTTTGCCTTAGAGAAGGGGTAAAGGAGAAGAAGCCCCTCTCTGACTTGGGAATACCTGAGTTCAGCCTAAGGCAAACCAGAAAGCAGACAGAAGAGAATGTGGGTAAGGGGCGGATTGTGAAGAAGTGACCACCTGCGGTGCAAAGTGCATTGGGAGCTTCTTGCTTCAGGGTGATAATCTCTGATCCCAGATGCACCAAGAAGGGCTCCCATCCAGAGGAAACTCGAAGTGAGAGGGGTCTGAGAGGGGAGATTCCATAGTTCATACATCATAGTCTTTGCTCCTGGCCATATCGTTCATCTGTCAGAAGCCACGGCTGGGACCACTGGATTGGAGCCTTAGATTTCCATATCTGGGGCCTGGGGAAGAGTGTGGGTAATTGTCTCTAGGCTCTCATAAAACATTTTCCCTGCTTTTTGCTGAGTTTCTTTTATTCTTGGATCTTTCATTGAATTAACTGATCAGTGCTGTGAAGAATTTTGCTTTTATTAGAGGGGATGGAGGGGAGAGTGATTTTAAGAGAAGCTCCACAGGCTCAGCACTCAGCACATCCTTTCCCTGACTTCCTCATGGCACAGTTTTTGTCCTGGGCCTCAGTGGAAGTTGGCTTTCTTCAGCAGTTGAGGGGTTTAATTTGTATGATTCTACTCAGGCCATTCCAAACTGCCCTGCAGAGATTTCTGGTGCCCCTTTGGAACAGAGAGAAATTTACATGTGTCACTCTTTAGGAGTGACAGGTTACACACACACAAGTCATAGGTGGTTTCACTGTGGATCTTTTGTGACCTGCCTGTTTCTTTCATATTTGTATGTGTGGGTAGCTTTGGGGACTAGAGCACCCTCACTTTGAGGGATGTAACTGGAGTCATGATAGTGAAGATTTTCCACATACTGGTATTTTCCTAGACAGGTCAAAATCTGGGAAAGCATGCCATATCCTCCACCCCCTGCTACCTTCAGTTGCTCACTTGTAGAATAGAAGAGTTAACTTTAAAAAAAAAATGTTGTTTTCAATTCTATGATGTTCTGATCTGTCTTCTAATCTGACTGGCAATTTGGTGAGATGTGTAGTCTGTTGTGTTATCGCTGCTTTTTGATTAAAACAGTGTGGAAAGCCTTCCCGAGTGGTAGCTCCATCCTACTCCAGGTGATTCCAGGAGCAGCAGCAGCCGGGTCCCTGGGGATAACTGTCTTCCCAGGAGGGGCTTCCAGGGTGGGAAGTCAGAAACTAGGTGTCCCAAAGGCAGTGCAGCCTCTCTTGCTTCTTGAGGTGCCTTTTTAACTTTCTGGGCTGTGGCCTGTTTTTTCTCCCTCGATGGGGCCTAGAGTCATGTAGAGAGAAAGGGATAGTAAAAAAGCAATCAGAGATGAGAATGGCAGAGGAGAGACATTAACAATGTAATACGAATCTAAAGTGCTTGTGGTATATGGGAAATTCGATGCTGAGCTGTGTGAGCAGGGTTACTTACTAGGGTCCTGGAACACACCTGTCTGGCAAGAAGTTTCCTGGGATATCCCTGGTATCTTCCATTCTAGACCTTAGGTAGCAGGCTGCGGCCTGGGGATTGTCCAGCTCCCCTCCCCCAGGTGGAATCTTAAGGGTTGGTGTATCCCAACAGGAGGGTCCCTGGGATTTTCATCCAGGTCTCTTCTTTCTTTCATAGTGAAGGTGGGGCCCGAGGATGTGGCACTGGCACGGGTGCCAAGTAATCATGGCCCTTTTCATTTCCCCTTCTCTTTCCTGACCCCGACCTTTGTTTCCAAAGATGGACTGGTGATCCCACTGGTGGAGCTATCAGCAAAGCAGGTGGCATTTCACATCCCATTTGAAGTGGTGGAGAAGGTTTACCCCCCCGTGCCTGAGCAGCTACAGCTCAGAATTGCTTTTTGGAGCTTCCCTGAGAATGAAGAAGACATTCGGTGAGGCTAAGGACTGATGGTGGGGAGCGGGGTACTGCCATTCCACTGTCTGCTGGGCTTCCCACAGAACAAAGGAGATGTTGTGTGTGGGGCTGTTGTGAGAGGAAGACAAGGGAGGAGGGAATGCCTGGGATTTTCCCCAAGAAGGAGTGACGCTGGCACAAGAGTGCCTGGGGCATTGTGGTCTCTGACAGGGTCTGCTGAAGGTTATTTGCTGACTTGTGGCTATGTCCTCTTCTTCACCCCCCAGGCTATATTCATGCCTGGCCAATGGCAGTGCAGATGAGTTCCAGCGAGGGGACCAGCTATTCCGCATGAGGGCTGTGAAGGACCCACTGCAGATAGGTGAGGGTCCCTCCATGCCTTGTGGGACCCCCTGCTCATCCCATCCCCTGCGTTATGAATTCAGGATGCACTGCAAGAAGCTGGAGCACATTGTCTGAATAACTGCAGGGCTAGGGTCAAGGGCAGAGACCTAGGTCTTGGCTACTCTCCCTGACCACGCCCACATTTCTCCCCAGGGTTCCACCTGAGTGCTACGGTGGTGCCACCCCAGATGGTCCCTCCCAAAGGGGCCTACAACGTGGCTGTGATGTTTGACCGCTGCCGGGTCACTTCCTGCAGCTGTACCTGTGGGGCTGGGGCCAAATGGTGCACCCACGTCGTGGCACTCTGTCTCTTCCGCATCCACAACGTGAGGCCCTCCCAATTTATCCTGGCCCTATCCTGTGCTCCATCCCCCCTTCTCTGCTGCATGCTGGCCACAATGTGAGCCCCCTCGCCTCCCCTACTCTGCCTCTCCGTCCCCAGCTCCAGCTCCAGTCCAGCTCTGGCAAGCCTTTTCTCAGATTGTTCCATTTCTCTCTGTGTCCCCTTCAGGCTTCTGCAGTCTGCCTTCGAGCGCCAGTCTCAGAGTCCCTGTCTCGGCTACAAAGGGACCAGCTGCAGAAGTTTGCTCAGTACCTCATCAGTGAGCTCCCTCAGCAGGTGAGTGAGGTTGGCACACCCTCCTGCGACTGGCTCCAGGGCACATCAGCCTGCTAGTTAGGCCTGGGCCTCCTTGGGTTCACTTATGCCTTGTTCTCTGTGCCTTTGTCCCTTCCCCCTCAGATCCTCCCCACAGCCCAGCGTCTGCTGGATGAACTCCTCTCCTCCCAGTCGACAGCCATCAACACAGTATGTGGAGCCCCGGGTGAGTATGCTGAGAAAGACGGGCAGCAGGAAGAAGGAGCTGGTAGCACATAGCGCTGCTCACTAAAGGCTGACTGCTGTCAGGGGAATCCAGGCCCCTTCTCTAGGTGACTGACTGCCTGTCGTCCCCAGACCCCACAGCAGGGCCCTCGGCATCGGACCAGAGTACTTGGTATTTGGATGAATCTACACTCACTGACAACATTAAGAAGACACTGCACAAGTTCTGTGGCCCCTCCCCTGTGGTCTTCAGGTAATTGGATCTCTGCCTACTTGCATCTGCTGTGCAGGGGGAGCATCCCTCAGGCTGCTGACAGATCCTTTGTTCTGTTAATGCCTGTGACCCCCACCTTTTACTCCCTGCACTGGCACAGCGTCTGGCATACAGAAGATGTCACCAGTCAATCAATGGATGATGATGACTTTGTACAGTCCCAGAGTGGTCTGTTCTTATCTGGGCAGAGGAAGAGTTTTTTATTTTTTTTTCCTTTGACAGATCAGGAAATTGAGGCAGAGAAGGATTAAGAATTTTTTTTCTAGGCCGGGTACAGTGGCTCATGCCTGTAATCCTAGCATTCTGGGAGGCTGAGGCAGGAGGATTGCTTGAGCCCAGGAGTGTGAGGTTGCTGTGAGCTAGGCTGACGCCATGGCACTCTAGCCCAGGCAAGCAAGTGAGACTCTGTCTCAAAAAAAAAAAAAAAAAAAGAATTTTTTTTCTTCTTTTTGAGACAGAGTCTCACTCTGTCACCCTGCTATAGTGCACTGGTGTCATCATAGCTCACTGCAGCCTCACACCCCTGGGCTCAAGTGATCCTCCTGCCTCAGCCTCTCGAGTAGCTGGGACTACAGGAAGGTGCCACCATGCCTGGCTAATTTTTCTATCTTTTTGTAGTGATGGGGTCTTGTTGTTGCTCAGGCTGGTCTTGAACACCTGACCTCAAGCGATCTTCCTGCCTTGGCCTCCCAGAGTGCTAGGATTACAGGTGTGAGCCACCTCGCCTGGCAAGATTAAGAATTTTTGTTATGGATGTCCGTTTTCTCTATGCTCTGTATTTTGGAGTCAGAACCCCTTTTGGGTCACAGGCCTGTTGCGCTTTCACCTGCTTCAGTCAGCTCCATCTTAGAGTCATCACTTTCTGCTCTACTACTTTTCCAGTGACGTGAACTCCATGTATCTGTCTTCCACGGAGCCTCCAGCGGCTGCTGAATGGGCGTGTCTGCTGCGCCCTCTGAGGGGCCGGGAGCCAGAGGGCGTCTGGAACCTGCTTAGCATCGTGCGGGAGATGTTCAAGCGGAGGGACAGCAATGCTGCCCCCTTGTTGGAAATCCTCACTGACCAGTGCCTCACCTATGAACAGGTAGTCCCTCGGAGTCGGGCTCATTCTCTCCCTCCCTCCACCTCATGCTCCTCTTTCTGGAAGGGACACCGGGGAGGGCTGCTCCGTCTTTCCGAGCTCTCAGGTGCATCTCACAGCCCCTTTGTCCCCAGATAACAGGTTGGTGGTACAGCGTGCGCACCTCAGCCTCACACAGCAGTGCCAGCGGGCACACCGGCCGCAGCAACGGTCAGTCAGAGGTGGCGGCACATGCCTGCGCCAGCATGTGTGATGAGATGGTAACACTATGGAGGCTGGCCGTGCTGGACCCTGCACTCAGCCCCCAGCGGTGAGTCTCCCTCGACGCTCACCACAGCTCCGAGCCTGGGCCAGCTGAGGACAGACGGAGCCCTGCTCTCTGTGTGCAGGGACATACCGTTGTTCTAGCTCTAGGGAAATGGAGGGTGCTGAGCACTAGGGTTGCCAGAGACTTATGAGTCCTTTTTCTGAAAGGCTTTATTCCTTCCCTCCCCTAAATAGCACCCACTTTCCAAAATTCCCAAGTGTGACAGTGATGTCTGTGGGCTGGCTCAAGAAGTATTTCCCTGTGTCCTTTCCCCATGCCCCTCTTCAGGGGCTACTCCATCCCCTCCTTTCCCTTCCCAGTGCAGACTGTGGCCTCCCCAGCAGCCCCCGCCCTTGTTCCCACAGCCGCCGGGAACTGTGTGTGCAGCTGCGTCAGTGGCAACTGAAGGTGATTGAGAACGTAAAGCGGGGACAACATAAGAAGACCCTGGATCGACTCTTCCCTGGCTTCCGGCCAGCAGTGGAGGCCTGCTACTTTAACTGGGAAGAGGCCTACCCACTTCCTGGTGTCACCTACAGCGGCAGTGACAGGAAGCTGGCACTGTGCTGGGCCCGGGCCTTGCCCTCTAGGCCAAGTGCCTCCCGCTCCGGGGGCCTGGAGGAATCCCGGGACCGGCCCCGACCTCTTCCTGCTGAACCAGCTGTGCGGCCCAAAGAGCCTGGGGCCAAGCGCAAGGGATTGGGTGAGGGGGTCCCCTCATCGCAGCGGGGTCCCCGCCGCCTCTCAGCTGAAGGGGGAGATAAGGCTCTGCATAAGATGGGTCCAGGTGGGGGCAAAGCCAAGGCACTGGGTGGGGCTGGCAGTGGGAGCAAGGGCTCAGCAGGCAGCGGGAGCAAGCGACGGCTGAGCAGTGAAGACAGCTCCCTGGAGCCAGATCTGGCGGAGATGAGCCTGGATGACAGCAGCCTGGCCCTGGGTGCGGAGGCCAGCACCTTTGGTGGATTCCTGGAGAGCCCTCCACCCTGTCCTCCACCTGGTGGCTCCCGAGGCGCTTCCACTTTCCTTCCTGAGCCCCCAGATGCTTATGAAGAAGATGGTGGCGTGTACTTCTCAGAAGGGCCTGAGCCTCCCACAGCCTCTGCTGGCTCCCCTGGCCTACTGCTTGGGGAGGTCTGTACCCGGGACGACCTCCCTTCCACAGATGACAGTGGCAACGGGCTCCCCAAAACCAAAGAGGCAGCCCCTGCAGTTGGAGAGGAAGATGATGACTACCAGGCATATTATATGAATGCCCAGGATGGGGCTGTGGGCGAGGAGGAGAAGGCAGAGGGCGGGGCTGGGGAGGAGCACGACCTATTTGCTGGGCTGAAGCCACTGGAACAGGAGAGCCGCATGGAGGTGAGGGGACTCTGGGGGGACTGAGGGAGGGAGGGCTGGGTGCTCCTTAGCCACAGGTTGGGGTGACCATCTGGCTGTAGTTGGGAGTGTCAGGACTATTAGCAGGACTGCTAGAATCCTGTAGCAGGCTCCTAACTGGCCTCCCTGCCTGCAGTCCATTCTCTTCACTGCTCCCACATGTCGTTCCTGGAATGTCTGATTGTGCTGCTAAAACCCTTCAGTGGTTTCCCATTGCCCTTAGGCTAAAAATGAAGGTCGTTAGCATGACCTGTGAGGTTCCATTTGATCTGAACTTTGCCTGCTCATCTGGCTACTCTGTCCCTTACACTCCAGTCAGCTGAATCATGCCCATGCCCGTAGCCTGCCATGCTCCCTCCTGCATTCCTGCTTTTGTGCAGGTCGGCCTTTCTGCTGGCATGCTCTTCTCCCCTCTTGCCTGGGTAGCTCCTGTCCTTCAGGTCTCAGAGATCATAAAGATCACATCTTCTAGGAAGTCTTCCCTGATACTGTTCCTCTGCCCCAAGACCCAGTGAGATATCCTGCCCCCTGCTCCCCTCTTGACCTTTCCCAGTAGTAGCTGGCATCACAGTGGCTTTTGTGCTGCCTCTCTAACCAAACTGAGCTCCTGTGGTATACCCGGGACCAGCACAGGGCCCAGCATATAGCAAGTGCTCAAGGAATGTTTGCTATGTGAGTGAGCATGATGTCCTGCCCCTGGAAGTTGGGGCTTCAACCTGTCTGGTCCCATGTCCTGTCTCCAGGTATTATTTGCCTGTGCTGAGGCCTTGCATGCACATGGCTATAGCAATGAGGCCTCCCGCCTCACTGTGGAGCTTGCCCAGGACCTGCTGGCCAACCCACCTGACCTCAAGGTAGAGCCGCCCCCTGCCAAGGTAAGAGAAACTCCCTTCCTCTACCTTCCTGATCCCCCCTTACCCCTGGCCTGCTCCCATGCCCCACCCCAAGTGAGAGCCTCCATCTGAGGCAGACTCACCAAGGGGAGTCAGACTCATCTGCCTGCCTCCTGTGCTTCCCTCTCTAGGGCAAGAAGAACAAGGTATCCACGAGCCGTCAGACCTGGGTGGCTACCAACACCCTGACCAAGGCAGCCTTCCTGTTGACGGTGCTAAGTGAGCGCCCAGAGCACCACAACCTGGCCTTCCGAGTCGGCATGTTTGCCTTGGAGCTACAGCGGCCCCCAGCTTCTACCAAGGCCTTGGAGGTCAGAGGTCCTGTGTGAGCCTTGTACCTCCATCTCTTTAGATCCTTGCACCTTGAACTCCATTGAGGTATTGGAAGTTTGAGCTCCTTCCTGTGCCCTCAGGTGAAGCTGGCGTATCAGGAGTCTGAGGTGGCTGCCCTGCTCAAGAAGATCCCTCTGGGTCCGAGTGAGATGAGTACCATGCGGTGCCGGGCAGAGGAGCTTCGGGAGGGGACCCTCTGTGACTATCGGCCTGTGTTGCCCCTCATGTTGGCCAGTTTCATCTTTGATGTTCTCTGCGCTCCAGGTATGGTGTCTGACCCTACAGTAAGTGGGGAGCTAGAGTAGGGGTAGCTTTTTCTAAGGAAAAACCGAGAGCCCCAAGGCTCT